>NW_024543068.1:40229166-40832500 GCF_018167655.1 Microtus oregoni | reverse complement strand
GAGACCAAGAAGCCGAGGGAAGTCCTAGCTGAGGAGAAATGAGCGCAGGATGCTTCTCTGTCTGGAGTGAAGTTGGGTGTTACAGACTTGGTTATATGGTGAGTCCTTTAAAACTCAGTGCCTACAAAGAAAGAATCATCAACTAGTACTGGTACTGGGAAATTAGTCATATTAAAATTAAATAATTTCCCAGTTATTATGTTTTTTCATTATTAGTGGGTTTATTTTTATGGAAAAATAACAAAAAATTATTTGCATAAGAAATGCTGTACTAAATCAAACAAATAAATATGAAGCAAAATCTCTGTGGAAAAAAAAGCTAAGATCTTCTTAGACAAAAATGTAAGCTATATCCAGTGAAAATAAATGATTTCTCCTGCCTAGAAGACCGTAGTAAAAGAGGCTGTTACTATGTGTATATAGTACCCTGTTATCTGGAAACTTAAGCTTATCGTTCAAAGTAGGTCCAGTAGGCAGGGTCTATGTGTGTCATCTATGTGTGTCTACCATCTACACACCTGTGTGCCCTTAGCCCACAGCACAGCATTGGTGCCCAGAGGGGGCTCAGGATAGCTATTGTCTTAGATATGTTAGTTATATATTAAGTTTGTTTATATCAACTTTCACAGAAATTGTGATGCAGTGGCAATATTTATATCTTCTTGCTTTTTTAGGTCGATTGGGGTCAACTGGACTACTTAGTTGTTGACATGCCACCAGGAACAGGAGATGTGCAATTATCTGTTTCACAGAATATTCCTATTTCAGGTAAATCCTAAAAGTTTGATTTTTTTCTTTCTTTGATGTATTGCTGTTAGTATACATAAAAATAAACTATATCGTAGACACACTTTCCATCTTAAAATTATTTATAGATTGGTCATTGGTCATTAGAGATCATTGAATTATGCAGTGAAGTTTTGATGATAAATATGTGTATTTATAAAAACAAAAGGTACTTTTAAAAGTAATAATATAAATTTATATTCTAGAAAAATTTTAGTATGTAAATATATTTAGGTAGCTCATGGCTATTCACACATGTTGACTGTTGTTTCAACTCTTAACAGCAAAGTGCTAGTAAACACCCAGAAAATATTAGTTAATGAAACTGAGTAGGAGTAAGTAGGAGGAATTGGTTTTTTGGAAAATGTAGTTTTGGGAAATTTTTATATTCCACTATTTCCTTTGTTTTAAAGTCAAGAGAATAAGTATAATAGCTTATTTGGTCAAGTGTATGGCTACAACAGTAAGTGTCTTTCTCTGACACAGAATGTAAACATTGGTAGTTTCTCAGTTTTGAATCTATTTGTAACACCTTTTCTACAACAATTGCGTTCTAGAAAATGCATGTACATATTGGGCTTCTAGGAACATAATGGGAAGTTAAAATATCTTTGCAAATAAATTTTTACTGATTATTTCAGCTTTGCTGTTGACATTTAATTATCAAAAGGCTTAAATCTAGTTTTTTTTTTGGCAAGCTATAAATGATTTTTTTGTTGCTGGTAGGTGAGCCTCATTAATATGGGTATTAAACATTTTAATGTACTTGTTGTTTTAATTGAGTATCCTAGTAAGGCAGGCTATAAAGGATGAAACTGGTAAAAGGGGTAAATAAAATTAGTTTATCCTTTAGATGATTGCTCTACTATATAGCATGCCTTTCCCTTTTTAAAGCAGAGGCGTTAACTGGCCCCAAGGTCCCCTATTTACAATGTGTTGTAGCTGAAGTTCTCATCAGTTCTAACTGAGTTTAAAGTTTGTGGTTGGAACCTCTGCTTTGAGGTCCCTGGCAATGTCTAAGTCATGGTTTGCTGAGTTCAGCCTCAGCTAGTCAACTCATTTAAGCTAAAGTTAATGCCAGTGATTCTGTGATAAATGATATTTACAGTGGATGTGTCAATTCTTGCGCCCAACAAGTGACTGTCTAGCCAGTGGTCCCTGCTGGGGTGGACAGTGAGGAGTCATGTTTTGAACCCAGAGAGACTACTCTGGGCCTTTCTAACTCCTCCCTTCCAGGAAAGTCTGAAGGGAATTGAGAAGCAGCACCTTCGATTTTCATTAGCATTCCAGGTGACTTGTGAGAAGACCCCTTCTGTCTTTGTGCTGACCTATGACCATTGTGACCACCCCAGCGCTCAGTAGAGTCACAGTTAGGATTATTGCACATGTGCTGTGCGGGCCAGTATTGACACAGGCACAAAGACTCCATTTTCTCTAGTGAGCGCACACTGATCCTACAGTTCAGGAGAGTTGCAGCTGGTAGAGCTGGTACTTTGCATATGTGAGATCCTGGGTTCGGTTCTCAAAGCAGGGGCAGACTAGCACTGTCAAACAGTAGACATGCCAAAGTGATGCCCAAAAGAGCTTGGGGGTGTGTGTGATCATTTCTCTGTGAGTTTGTTAAAATGTTTGTTCAAGGCTTAGTTCTTGAGATTTAGTTTTGTTTGAAAATTGAAGAGATAACTCAGTGGTTAAGAGCACTGCCTGCTCTTCCAAAGGTCCTGAATTCGATTCCCAGCAATCACATGCTGGCTCACAACCATCTGTAATGAGATCTGGTGCCCTCTTGAGGAAGAGACCTTATCAGTCATCCTTATCAACTTAGACCGTGAAACCAAATATGGACAAGTTCAACAGAACCTCCATATACGGGCTGCCCATGCCTGCTTCAGCACTGCCAGGGCATAAATTTTATTTTCATTTTCATTTTCAATATCTAAGAAGATACCAGAAGTGGGTTGGCTCCAGGAGCTGTTTCGGGCTTGGCTGTACCGCGACTGTCATCAGTTTGTATTATCTGGAACAGCCTGGCAGAGCCCTGTTTGCCCTTCGGTTTTATCAGTTGCCCTTCAGAATTATCTCTTCTCTAATTATAAACCGAGTTTCCTTTCCTTTTTATCATTGACGTTAAAATTTTCTTAAGAAAGTCTGTCCTACTTTTTTTTATTCTCTTCATTCCTCTAAGTCACAAAACCCTTGAGACCCGTGTTGTGTCTGTGGTTAGACTTCCTATAAATCCCTTCGCATAAGGTGAGATCCACCCCAAAATCCTGTGTACCAACTGCCCACATCCTCAGAGCCGCTCACTTGCTTCCCTTTGCTTTGCTGATCTGTCTCTACACACAGTTGATCCCTTTCGGAATGTCTTTCCATTGCAGTTGGCTGCATGCCCATGTCCTGCATAACCTTTAAAAGCTGCGTGTTTCAATCCCTAGTCTCTTTCTTGTCCCCAGCTCTTCCTTAGATAGAAACCATTTATCGTTCCTTGAAATTCCTGTAGCATTTAATCTGGCCCAGTCCTCGGCACTCAGGTTTTCTTCCTCTGAAGCCTGCACGCCTATGCTGCACAGGTCTCCTCCCTAGAGTCTGTTTCATTCACCTTTGTGGTTCCCATAGAAACCAAACTCACTGCTTTCGTGCAAAAGGGACATCAGTGCGTGGACATTTTAGCGCTGTGTGGGTTATCTCTCCGGCTAGACGATAAGCTGCTTGAATGCTAAAGTTCCCTCCTGTTTGTATTTGTGTCTTAGATTACTTGGGCAGTGGTATGTGCAGTTAACACTGGCAACGCTAGGCCGGCCAGTTAGTTATCACTGTTCCTGTGGAAAGGTCGTTGTCCCTTTATCTTCCTACCATTTCTACACATTCTTGTGATTCCCTGTCCCTCAAGGCCCACTGATTTCACCCAAGTGGTTTTTCTATGTGTAAGTTAAAACATTTCTTTAAAGAAAAATCATTCCAGCTTAGGTTTTTATTTAGATGTAGATGACATCCTATGGACAGTTGATACTATTTGTTGTTCTGGGATGGGAGGGGCGTGTCTTTTGGTTACTCACGGGCTCTCTATTAAGTGGCTGTGGGAATCATTAACATTGTTCCATTCTAAGGAAAGATGTTCCTCTTCTGCCATGATGCTAACCGTTTCTGCTTGTACCCTGCCCTAAAGAGCCCTGCTTGTCCCACCATTTATAAGGATCAAGTGGGATAGTATAAAACTCTTATCTAAATGTATAGTACCTTTTTAGAAACTGCTTAAATACTTTAAAAGAGGTATTTTTTTTGCTGAAGGAGATTTGGTTTGAGCAAATGTTCCCCACAGAAGGCTCATGTGCTAGAGGCTTGGTCCCAGCCAGTGACTTTGTTGAGAGATGGCGGGGTCATGAGAGTGCTGCTGTCTTCAGGGGCTTAGGTGACCCACCTTGCCCTTCATTCCTCTTTCTGCTTCCTGGCTACTCTGAGGCCAGGAGTTTTTTTCTCAACAGTTTGCGACAGTGGCAAGAGTTGACAGATGCAGGCGTTCTGAGATGCTGTAAACTGGAGTCTATATCAAGTTCCCATTGTCCAGGCCATGCTGGCAACAAAATGAATGTTTTGTGCTTGGAAAGAGGCATTATTTGGAAATTCATAGCAGACCCGTGCAAGCGAAGCGATCCATTTTCTAACTGCTAATTAGCAACTGTTTGTATGTGTTCCATTTCCTTCTGTGGGTAGATGACAAGCTCAGTGTAAGAAGACATTTCAAAGAAAAAAAGGTATTCTCTTATTTGTGTTAAAGTGTTGTGCAGCAGCAGAGAGGAGTGTGTTGACAGCCCACCAGTGAGGGACGGTGTAGATCTGACTTTCCATGGGGTGCTAATGGCTACATACTGTAAGAGTGGACCAGAAGTCCCTAGACGTAGATTGCAGGAAGGAAAAGAGGTAGGATGGAGGATGTGGAGGGAGATCCTGGCTTGAGAGTCGCTCTTGTCTTAAAGAACTAGCCAAGAGATGGCGTTAATGCTAACCCTGTTATGTTTCTTACCTTGTTATTGATGACACCGCTTACTGGGTTTTGTTTGGTGCTTATTTTGTGAAGTGTTGTTGCTATGTCTTGGGTTGGGTTGACTCCAGAGTTGAACTGTTTTGGTCCCCAGATGTGTGCTGATGCTCTCTAGGAGTTACTGGTCATGTAATGGGTTTCCACAATGAAGGAGAACTAATACTTCTCTGAGAGGCTGAATAATTTTCCTAAAGATTTTGAAAACATAAACATTGTTCTAGTTTT
The DNA here is from genome assembly GCF_018167655.1 of Microtus oregoni. Lineage (NCBI taxonomy): Eukaryota > Metazoa > Chordata > Mammalia > Rodentia > Cricetidae > Microtus > Microtus oregoni. The sequence goes on along the minus strand of NW_024543068.1, from coordinate 40,827,450 downwards.
CAAATTCTCATAGATTTTTCTCTTACTCATGGCATCAACTGAAGTCCTCTGAGTGACCATCTGAAGGCTGCCCTGGCTTTGCCCTTAGAATGAAGCAGAGTTTATGCCTTATATTAAATATGTGAAGCATGTTTTCTTTTTTCCAAGGACTGGGTCTTAGTAACTTAAAGTGCTGCATTAGCAGATGATACTAGTGAAGGATCTAGGTACAGAGATGTGGGCAGCAACGTTACTGACACTAATGGGTGACGAAGCACCCAGGGACTAATGGCAGGAGCTCTTCCTGCTCCTCCACCCGAGAAGGCAACTGAGCGAAGGGTGTCAGTGTCCTGAAGAATCTTGGAACCTTTGAAGGAACCGGAACCACTGCAGGGTTGGAAGGAAGTCTGTGAGGTCTCTCCTGCAGTCTCATCTCCTGCAGGTCTCTGCTACTGGCAGACACCCTTGGTGAGCCAGGAAGCTAGGAAGCTCAGGGGAGACAGTCCACAGAGGTCAGGCCACTGGCCACGACAGTAGCATCTGGAGAAAGGCTCTGGGCAGATTGATAGGGGAAGGAGCTGGCAAGACACGTGGAATGACTGATGGCTCTTGTTCTTCGTGGCCATCACATCACTGTGTGTTAGTGGCCAGACACACATTAAATGCTCAGCAACCGATGGGATTTATGGCCTTCACAAGCTTACAAGCTAACAGGGACCCCGGTCGAATTAGTAAAAAGCCTATACTCACAGGACAAAATTGTGCTGTCATCAATGCTATGTCCAGAATATTTACATTGTGGATAGAACTGAATCGAGTTTATTTTGTATGGTGCAGACTAACAGGCATAAGGTTTAGTTTGGTCGGATGGAGCAGGGGGAACTCACTTAGGTGACAGTGAATGGGTAGTCAGGTGGACAGTCATCTTCCCTTTGTTAAGTGAAGATTACTAGAGAAATAAAATCCCGGAAAACTGCTCAAATAATAGAAGGGACAAAGGCCACGTGACTGAGGGAGAGCCATTGCTCATTTGTTCACAGAAAAGAGCCACACAGTCCTAGTGTGAGTCCTGCTTTGATTTCTTATCTCCTGGGCCAGGAGATGCTGCTGTGTGTGGCAGGGTGGTCACCTAGTTAGGATTCTGAACATCTGTTTGCTTCTGTGGGGCTGCACAACCGTCTGGTGCAGTGTTATGATAATGAGGGGGTGCCCTTTCTTCCTGTCTAGGACCCTTCCTAGCTGGGCCCTGTAGACAGAAGCCAGTAGCCGTTTTGTGTCTCATTCATTTAAATGCGATGGGGTAGGAAATGTAAATGAAGTCACTTTGCTGAAAGGCAGGAGCTGTTTCTGGAGGTGCCCATCCTGCCCAGACGTGATCTGTCCACTCGTGAAAATTCCTGCACACAAGCTAAGCTTGCTCTTCCGCTTTCTGTCCTCTCCGCAGCAGTTCCCTTGGCCTGATCAGTTTTCTCTCCTCGGCTAACACTTTGCTAATTTGAACAGTCATTTATGAAATGAAAGTCTGTTTGGAATTGGTGGATCAGGAAATTACTACTGCTGTGTTAAATAAATAAAGGAATGGCTACGGACCATTATTTGAAATAGTTCCTTGATTTTCTAGCATTTACTCTTTAAGGCAAAAATAATAGTGAATTTACATATGTAAATTATAATTCTTTAAAAATAGTTTTTGAGTTGGCAAAAGTGAGTCTAATACTGGTCTTTTGGAAAATCATCACAAAATCAATGAAAAGTTCTTCCCAGTTTCTAGTGATGTGTTTTCTCTATATTATATAACTTGTGATGACCTCCAACTGTAATGCCAGCCTTTTTAGTTGTCAGAGACATTAAATCTTCTTTTCTTTTTAAAAGATTGATTCATATGTTTATTCGTATATATGCATCTGTGTAAGTGTAGCCCACAAGGAGAAGGGTTGGGTCCCATGTCCCATGAGCTCTTGTAGGTAGCTGTAGGTAGCTGTGAGCAGCCCGACGCAGCATGTGAGGATAACCGCTGAGCCGTCTCTAAATCATTCTTTATGTCCTTAATTGTAGACTTCTTTGGGTGAGCTGACCTTCCATGCAAACTTTGGTTGGAATTTTATTAGTGTTCATGTTTTTTCTCATTAGCTGACAGGAATCATTTAAGGAAAGGAGGGAAAGGTGTGTTGAACCCAGCACGGACAAGGGCGGTGTGTAGGTGGCGGAGCCAGATTCTTGTTTGGCGTCAGCAGGGAGAGGTGAATGCTGGTCCTCAGTTCCGTTTCTCCTTTTCTCCTTTTTGTTCAGTCTGGACTCCTGCCTGTGTGTTTGTACCACCCACATTCAGGATTGCTTTCCCTTCAGTTCACCTCTTCTGGGAATGTCCTCAGAAATGCACCCAGAAACATGACTCCCAGCTGATTCCGAGTCTGGCCACCCCGGGAGTCAAGACTGGATCTCACAGATACTTGGCAAGGGCTGCGTGCTATAGACTGCTATTGTTTTAGTCTCTGAATTATGAAAATTATTTCCAGAAGAGTTTTCCTTTGTAGTTGGACAAAAATGTAAGCAACTGATGAAGTCTAGAACCTATTCCAGGATTTTATCTTTTAGGGCATTTCTGACATTTCATTATTTACTTGGTTATTCCTGGGGATTGCTAGGCCTTTGCACACAGGGCAGAAACTCCAGCATTGAGCTTTATCCCCAGGCTCAACTTCAGTGCTTGTTTAGTTTAAACTCAAATTTCCAAAATTAAATGTAACGCCAATTATAACAGCAATGTTTTCTATCTAAATTTAAGAAGAAACAAAGTTAATTAGGAACATTTTATTTAGCTGAACAACCATTTTGCAGGTAGAAATTATGCTGCACAAGTTACAAATTTGATGAACTAGCCTAATGATGAGTACATTTCTACACTGTTACACGAAGGAGCCCGTATTTGGAAAGCATCTGCAGATGGTTCTAACATAGTCAACTTTCAGAGTCGCTGAGCGAATGTGCTGTCAGGTGTCTAAAGCCCTTGAGTTCCTCCCAGGTGCTCATCTCACCTAGGCTTGTTCTAGAAGCTTCACAATACTTCGTTCTATTTTATTGTTCAGGAGTTTTGAGAATTTCCTTCATGGCTTACTTGATGGTTAAAATCCCTTTGACTTAGAGTTCAGTAAGTAGCTTAATATCCATCCCAATATATGGTCAGATCCATCTTAAAATCTCCATGTAAGCCCACTGAACACTGACAGAGTGCAAGGGCGCAATCTACACGGCTTTTCATCTGGTTGTAGATGTTCCAGGCCTGATGAGAATCGGAAAGGCGCTCTGAACAGCTTGAGCATGACAGTGTTAGGAACCAGAGCATCCCTGTAAAGTTCCCATTCTCGTCCCTCTGTCTTCTGAAACTTATCTGGTTAGTGACAGGCAGGTGCAGCTGTTATCATATCTGGAGTTCCTTTTTAAAGAAAGAAGAAAAATTGGGGTGACTGCTGGAGAATAGTTTTGCGCAGAAAGCTTGCTTGGGACATCCAAAGTCTTGGATTAGAGTTGAGCCACAGAGATGAGCAAACTCAGAGCTGTGAGCCAGGGCTGTCAGCACAGGCTGTGATGTCAGGAGGCGAGGGAATCACGAAGTCAAGGCCAGCCTAGGCTAAAAAGTAAGATACTGATTACAAAAAATAAAAAGGAAACCAGGCATGGTGTCACACACCCTTAATCCTGGCACTCGGGAGGCAGAGGCAGGTGGATGTCTGTGAGTTCAAGGCTAGCCTGATCTACAAAGCGAGTTCCAGGACAGCCAGGGCTACAGGCAGGACAGCGGGGTAATTCCGTAGCTGAAGCGATTGAAGGCCTAGTATCTGCTGAGTGTGTTAGCTCTGTATCCAGATTCTGTCATGAAAAGGTGAAGTGACAAAGCTGAACGTCCTCTTCCACCAGTCGCTGAAATCGTAGGTTTTCACTTATTTCTGCTTTGACAGTCTTTTCATACCGGTTAGCAGAATATCCTTCTTTTCCCCTCCTCTCCTCCCCCTTCCTTCCCCTTTCTGCCTTGCTTTGTTTTTGAGCCTCACTGTGTGCCTCTGGCTGACCTGGCACCCACTGGATGACTGTAAACCTCTAGGGGTTTCCTGTCTCTGCCTCTCTGCGGGCATCATGGGCTTGTGCCACCACACCAGGTTTGAAGATTTATTTCCAAGGCTAGCAAAATATAGTAATGTTTAAATTAATAAAGCCGGTGTGTTTTATGACTCTAGTCAATTATTAGTTGAATAAGGAAAGCATAAAGCTCGCAACAGTGACTCATACAAGAATTGCTTGTATTTTGAAATAGTCTGTGAACACGATTGAGGTAGGTTTAGGTGAAACTCACATTTTACTTATCTGATAGCTAGTATTAGTGGGCATTCTTTGTAGTAAATGTTGAAAGCTTCATGACAGAAGACGTAAGAGAGCCCGCAGTGATGACCTACAGTTAACAGTCACGTCTGTGACGTCATGCTAAACCAGCACAGGTTGAGTGGCTCTTCTGTTTGCCTTTCTCACGCAGTGCTGGGGCTGAAACCGAGGCCCTCGCCTATGCTCAGCACACGCTGTGCCCCCAGCTCCACCGCAGTGCGTGCTGATCCTCTGTCCTGAAGTCTGTATCTAAATGAAGTAGAGTCAGCAGTGAGCACTAACACTGTGAACACAGAGGGCAGCGCTCATGGCCGTAGACGCCTCCTTTGGCTGTCGTTCAAGTGCTCTGTCCTGCAGACATGATTCCGAGCAGGCTTTGTACATGTTTATTATGTCCCCATGCTGAGATTCTCAGCCAGGATATGCTCTGTGCTCCACAGGCTGTGCTCTGCCGTTGAGTAGTTCCAGTTAACCTCTGAAATAAATAACTTTAAATGTGTAATTGCTCCGAACTCTAACCCAAATCCAGATCCGCACTTTTAGATTCTCCTTTAGTCTTAACAATTAAGACAGTACTCAAGTACTCATTCTGTGAGTTGTGTACATATTTGTAGGAATCCACCAGACACTGAGCCTTTGGTGGTAAATCTTAGTTGGTCCAAAAGTAAAAGGTTCAAGGTGAAAAGTGTACGCAAGCAGCCTTCTATAATTGGGCTTAGACATCTACCCTAGAAAGCAAATAGAGATTCTTGATGAGATCCTTGAGATAGTCTTTTAATGTTCCAGATTGTCACATCTTCTGCAAACACTCTTTCTGCCTCTGCTGATATTTCCTTGCAGTCAGTAGAAGGAGCACAGGTCTCTACCAGATCCTCCATGGATACCTGAGATGACATCACTAGTCATGGCAGACCAGAAGGAGTTCTAGGCTTCTTCCTATTGCTTCATGTATTATAAGCAACAACAAAAAAAATTAATATTGTCAAGTTAGAAAGTCAAGAACTGCAAAAAGAAAATGTATCATCAAGTTTAGAAATCATATTTTAAGCTGTGGGATAAATCACAAGAAAAACTTGGCAGAGTTCCTTTAAAATTTGCATTTTGGGATGATAATGTGTAGATTAAGGACTAAAGTGTCATTTCGTTGGAAGCTTTGTCTATGCTGCATCTCTCATAAGTTCTGAGTATTATTAGAGGCTATTTGAAATAGGTGCTTATATGAAATGCTAAACATTTTGGAACAATGAAAGAGGATGTGTTTGTGTAAGGACCAAGACATTGGCCACTAGACTATGTAGGAATTAAGGACGTTGTTATTAAAAACAACAACAGCAACAAAATAGTATCTACTTTTGTTTAAAAAATCTTATACCAAAGTATCTTTGATAAACATAACTTGTAGCTTTTGTGGTGTATTACATATTATATTGACATTTGGTGATATGAAAAATGATTGTTCTCAATTGCTGTTTCAATGGCACTATTCTAAGTACAAAGAAACTCAGATAGAATAGATGCTAATGATGCTGGAGTTAAATGTTTTAAATCTTTTTCCAGACTCTTACAGCTATCAAAATAATGTCAACTTAACATTTTAACCACTTTTATATTCTTTTTTTAAAAATGAAGCTGCTTCTTTCAGTGCAATAGGGCCAGTGTAAATATGTATGTTTTTACATGCTGTGGTCTAGGGAGAGTCAGTGAGTTGGTTGTTGAGAGTTACAGAACACAATTTCGTGCTGTTCTAATGTGACAGGCGACTTTGAAAATAACGAGGGTGCTTAGATCACCGTCTTTTGCAGAGGCCCTTTTTGTGCAGGGTGTTTTGTCATTAGTTTTGGTTGATAAAAAATTAAAATAAATACAATTGGTTATTACTCTGTTCTGTTTCCATTGCTGTAACAAATGCACAAGGCTGTGTACTTTATAAAGAAAAAGAATTTATTTAGTTCATGAATCTAGAAGGCCAAGCTTAGGTATCTAAGCTTGACCTTTGGTGGGGCTCCCTTGGCAACATTACATTGCAGTAGCAGGCATCATGCCAGGAGCTTATTGCAGAAAGGAGGGATTTAACCATCAGATAGGAAACTAGAAATTCAGGAGTCTCCTCTCTGATTGATGACAACTCCTCAAGGCCCTCGAGAGGCTCCACAAAAAGGCACTGACTGCCTTAAACCCGCTAAGGACAGTCCTCTTGCTGCCTCCCACAGGGCTCTAGCCCTCCTTAAATAACTTTATTCTACTGAGAATTTCATACATGAGCAATACATTTACATCACTCTCACCCCTCCACCCTCCAGCTCCATCTGTGTCCCCCCAAACGTGTATGTATATATATACACACATACGCACACATGGACATAACCTGCTGAGTCCACTTAGCTTCGCTTGCACCAAGTGCCTATGTCCAGGGCTGACCACTTGGGACTGGACAGCCTATGCAGAAGCTTATCCCTGGAGGAGGCTGTCTCCCTCCCAACAAGAACGGACCACCTGTAGCTCTTCATCTGTGAGTAAGACCATGTGGAATTGCCCCGTCCATGGTGGGATGTCAATTGGTACTGTCTTTATGCTCTGTCAAGCCATATTAGTGTGAGTTCTTGGGTACTGCTGGGAAGTGTTGTATATAGAAGACACTGTCTCACAGCAGACAATCCTGACCGTCTGGCTTTTAGAATCTTTCTGCCCTTCTTTGTGATTTCCCCGAGCCTTAGGTGTAGGTTGTGTTGCACTAACAATGACTTAGTCTCTGCTCGCTGACCAGCTGTGGATCTCTATAATAGTCTCTCTCCATCTGTGGCAGGAATGGCTCTTTGGTGACGAGTCATAGCTATGTATATCTGCACGTATATGGATAACTATTTAGAGGACAGTTAGAAATGATATTGTTTTAGGGAAATGGCAGTAGTGGGTTCTCTTCTCGGATCTCTGACCTCTCTAGCCATGAGTAATTGGCTAGATTTACTCCACCAGGTATGATTTCCCTCCTATTGAGTGGGGTTTAAGTCCAATTAGACGGGTGTTAGTTGCCCCTGAGACAGAGGTGCTGCTACTGTAGTATTGTGTATATTTTGCCAATCCAGCCATTGTTGTGGCTCATAGGTGTCACAGGTGAGCAGGACTATGGATTGCTTTCTCCCCTGGCAGTTCGCATAGCACCTTCGAATACTATGAGAGCTTGTCCTTCAGGAGAAGGCTTCCGGGTCAGTTCCAGCTTATTCCTCCAAGTCCCGCGTCTGGTTCTAGTTCTGGGAGACAGTCTAGGACAACACCTATAGCCTATGTTGGTTGGGGTATCTCTTGGAGTCCCTTGTACAACAGCTCAAAGAGAAGTTTCCATACCTGGCACAGGGGTTTTTGTTAGATAGCCTTTGGCTCTTGGTGAAAACTTTGTCCCCTCTAGTGGCATAACTTCATTTAAATGACTTATATATGTAGACACATTGTCCTAGTAAGGCTCACTCTTGCTGTGATGAGACACCATGACCAAAATCAAATTGAGGAGGAAAGGGTTTATTTGGCGTACACGTCCACAGTGCCGTTCATTACTGGAGGAAGTCAGGAAAGGAACTCAAGCAGGGCTAACCTGGAGGTGGAGCTGATTCAGGGCAAAGGAGAAATGCTGCTTATTGACTTGTTCTTGGTGATCATCCCATGGTACTGGCATCTCCAAAATGCACATGTACTTATATATTATATGTATATTTAAGAAACATTAAATCATGTTTCCCCATTGCTTTTCAGTCACCCTAGTGTTATACCCATCCCCTCCCTCTTGCTTAGATTCCCTGCATCCAGATAAAGTCCCCTTCCCGCTTTTCCCGTTCCCCCCTTTGTATCTTTAGATATGAGTTTGTAACCACAGAAAACAGGATAGTAGGACACGGGACCCTTCCTTTTAAAGGTCCTGTCACCAGAGTGCCACTACACTGAGGACTGAGGCTCCAACGATGCAGTCCTTAGAGGACAAACATCCTGACCATAAAACACATGAACCCGTGTTCATCAATGAGTTGCAAATGGTAGACAAGAATAGTTAGCAAGGATGCATTTATGTCCTGTGACTGAGTGGGGAGCTAATGCAGTAAAGAACCCCATGCAGAGTTGTTTACTGGGAGGAACTAGTCCACAGAGCTCCTTGTTCCTGGAGGAAGAGAATAATCTGAGATCACCTGAGATGAAGGAGAGGCAGTGCTTCCACTTACTAAGATAATCGGGGCAGTGAGGTTGAACAGGGCCGGGCTCAGAAAGAGTTAGGAGCCAATGCTAGGTCACAGTCGGAGACCTTGGGAGCTGTCTAAGACATATACCAGTTTGGCAGTCAAGGAAACTGAAATCCAGAGTCTTCCTGAGTTTCTTGCCCGAGATTAGTCACAGCTAGATGAGGCCAGAGCTAGGATTAATTCCTTCCACATGACTGAATATGAAAATATATTAATAACAGAATCTAGACAGTGGCAGATTGTAGAAATACACCGTGTGTGCAGAGAATAATTTTGCAGAACCTTATTCATTATTTGTTAAAGCAAAGCACTCCTGGCTGGCTTTGGGTTTGTTAGTAAGGAAATTAAGAAAAGGAAGCTGGAGCCATTTTCTGAGTCAGATGGCCTGTCCAGTGGCGCAAGGGAGTGACCCTCCTGGCAACGTCTGAGTCATTTTATTAATAATATACACATAGTATGATGATGCCGTCGGGTGCAAGGCTGGTCACATCAGACATTTGTGTCTAGTGGTGCACAGAGCGGCGGCTCGGGGAAGCAGGGATTACTGTGCCGTTCTGTGGATGGAGAAACTGAAGCCCACATAGGTTGAGTGATTCCCTGTCCACACAGTCCATCAGCTTAGGATGAACCTCAAACTTCAGTAATAGCTAAGACCTCTCATCTAAAATTTCCTCTAGATAAAAATAAATAGATAGATACTAGATAGACAGATAAAATGTTTAGTAAAAAAGTACAACCAAAACTTAAAAAAAAAATCAATGAAATCCAAAGTACTGACATTAATGTAAAAGATAAAGATTGCAAGACGACTGTGGTTTCCTGTTGGAGAGCTGCCCTGAGATCTTACTCTTCTAGTTTGGTATGCCTGTCTTCCCACGGGTGTGCCGCTGTCACTTGGTTCCTCTCCCACTTTCTTCTTATCTACCGTCTCCCACTAGACCACCAGACAGTACTCTGGCATCATTTGAACTTAACTTTGCCTAATCGGATATTTATTGCTGCTCCTACCTCTGTTTTCATTTGCTCCGATAGACTATCCTGCTAGGCTCTGAAATGTGTTTCTGTGTAGGTATAACTGATGGTCACATGTGATCTGTAATATTCTAGAAGAAACCACAAAATCCTAGAAGGATTTGCAGAATCTGCTAATCATACCAGGCCTTCATTGTTGCTACGTAATGAAAACCAGTCCTGCATTTACCCCTGAACGCTATCCCAGGGCCATCTGCCTGGGCAGGGTAATGGTGGGGACCCCAAGCACCTCTGTCGCCATTCAAGCCTGACCAGTCTGCATCCATATTTCTACCATAGCCCTTGGCATTTCACACACACACGCACGCACGCACGCACGCACGCACGCACACACACACACCAAACCATTTGCCACAGTGTGCTTCAGAATATCAACTTTCAAAACTCAGCTTAGGAAGTACGTCTTTCTGGATACCTTCCCCATTGCTCTCCCTGCCTTCTACTCCCTGACCCTACACACAAACTCACTGCCCCTTTGTCCTGGTGGTACTCCTTCTTGTCCCTCTGTCAGAACTCCATGGCCTCGTGCGCATCTTCTGTTACAATGCGGCGTCCTTTGTGAGCCATCCTTGTTCTCTGGGGTGTACCTGGAAAGACTGGCCTGGTACCGTCTCACTGATGCATGTTTGAATGGGAAGAGGTTGCTCTGGCTGTGCTTGCTGCTCAGTCGGCTGATTTTAGAAGCCAGGAGTCAAGGGCAGGAATGGAAAAAGTCGACCTTCTTATTTGCTTGTGTCAAACTTGTGAGTCTTGGCCAGGTAATGTAGCCAACTCTGAGCACATGATAAGATCCTGTTGGAAGCAAGCTTCCCTCAAGCATTAAGAGATAACCTCACTTTATTTCCCCTTCGCTCAGGTGCTGTGATTGTCTCCACGCCTCAGGACATTGCGCTGACGGATGCACGCAGGGGCGCAGAGATGTTTCGGAAAGTCCATGTGCCTGTAAGCATTGACTCCCTCGCTGGTGAAAGTGTGAGACCCATCTAGCCTAAGATCCAAACCATGAGCAAAGTGGCACCCAAGTTTTAGTTTAGCCTTCTGGAGAACACTTCATGAAACTCCCGGTTGGTCTTGCCTGTTACTGTAGAACACATGTAAGGCTACACAAATGTTCAAACATCATGCCAATCAAGAAATATTCTGAAGCAGGGTTCTGGGATCGCAAGCTTTCTAAGGAGCTGTGCTCTCCAAATGTGGCTAGAGTCTCCTGAGCATCTCGGGAAATGCTTTCCTGATAGACTAGACGGCCTGTGGGGAAGGAGTGAGAAGGTAACCCCTTTTCCTCTGGCTGCCTATGTTTTAACTCTAGATAGCCCATGTTCTTCTAAGGGGTATTTCTGTACTTGACAAAATAATGTAAGAATGTAATAAAAGTAGACAAAGAATAATTAAGATCAGATGGAGCCCAAAGTAAAGTCAGCAAACAGTTGCATACCATTAAGAAACTTAAATATGCTCTGAATTTCCTAGCAGCCAAAGGGAAAAGCATGTAACCAATTAAGACACTGTCCATTCTCACGTGGTTAAAACAAGCTGCTTGCTTGAGACCAGACACACGAGACTTTCACTAGATCCTTGTAAGAAAGAAGCTATGTCTTAAACACACTCCCCTCTTACTGTAAGGGAAAGGTTCTTCCTTCTGCAGTGTCTCAACAACAGCCCTGGAATAGTACCAGAGGTCAGTTACAACAAGACCCCTCTCATGCTTCTGTCCGTGTGGCTCTCCAAGTAGGTCTTTAGAGCTAAGAGAAACAGGGCCTTGAAACTCTGGTCTCGAGTGATGAAACACATCCTGTGACCTCATGAAGCCTCGTGTGAAGGTGAAAGGAGAGAACCAACTCACAAATTTGTCCTCTGACCTACATGTGCGCTGTGCAGTGCACGCCTGTGCTCACATACACATACATGTAACAATGTATAAAACCTTAGGCCCGTGTATTATCTTCAGGGTTCTCATAGTGCCCTCTTCTGCCCTCTTCTCCATTACAAACAGTGTGATAATGTTGTTTGTTTGGGTATGTAAAGAACTCATAACTTTTCTCAAAGTCTTCAATGAGACCACAGCACAGGAAAAGTTCAGGGACGCGTTCTAAGTGTTCTTCTCTGAGAGGAGCCTTGAGAGTCGTAAGACAGCGTATACAGAATAGCCAAGGTGATCTTCCCCTCAGTGCGTCTACTTCTGCATATCTGGAGCGGAGCTGTGTGCACGGACTGGACAGACAGACACTGGCGAGACTGAAGAAACCTGAAAAGGGGCCCTCCTGTCTGTTTTCTGCCCAGATGACTGCAGCTATTTTTTCTGGGAGCCCCAAAGATGTGGTTCTCCAGTTTAGAGCCAGCGTTCTAGGCTCTGAAACTTTGCTTGGAAATAATGTAAAGCCACGGTAACCACATGGCCACTGCAGGCTGAGGAGTTTCCTGTTGCCTGTGTTGAGCCTGTGACTGTACTGTCCTCCGGGAGAAACTAGATAAAGTCCTGACTGCAGGCCCTGAGTGGTGTGAGGTTAAAATATAAAGTGGCAAAGAGAGAAGAGGCCTCCTACCAGAATTGATGGTGCTGAGTTATCACGTGATCGCTAACCCTTCCTGGCAAACATGAGGTTTCGGTGCCATCGGTCTGTTACTGCTGCTCCACGGTTCAGGTCAGCCCCTGCCTGCCTGCGGAGGCCCAGCCCTGCCTGTGCTTCCACACTCAGAGAACCCTTGAAGGAAATGGGTTTTCAAAAAGCAGGAATCAGATTTTCTCTCTCATTTCCCCTCAGAAATGATCATTCAACTTCTGCTGTCATTTGAGATGGTAGTGGCTATGGCTTGGGCCCTTCCTAGACTCTGATTGTTCAAAGTCTCATGACCATAGTTGCCGCATTCAGCATGTATACTTTTAGTTCAGGTGTTATTTTCCTCTGAGGCCTGTGACCCTTCTTGATCTATAAATAATGAGAAAAAAAATCTCATATGTTGTGATGGATCTCTCCCACCTCCCCCTCTTCCCCTCATCCTCCCATCCACCCCCTCCAGTCCCCCACCCACTGTCTCCAAGTCAGAGAATGGACCAGATAATCCCCACAGAATACAACGGAGGAAGAGAGGCTAATCACTAAACTCTGGCTGGGGTATGCTGGCTAGGTGCCTCAGAAGGGTGAACGTTCAGTATGGTAACGAGGGAATATCACCAGGAAGTGAGGGGTGGTGGGCTGCGTGGGCTCCTGGGGCTGCATCCAGGGTTAACGAGAAGTGGAAGCAGCTGTTGGGGTCACATTTGTGATGTTAGTTTGTAGAGTTAGGGCTGTTCTGGGTCCTGACAGGGCCAGAATGTGGTCGTGGGTGTGCTGGAACTAAATGGCGAGAAATGAAAGTCGCTGGAGCTGTGCATTCTGTGGCTGCTTCCAGCGTGGAACTAATTGTTCCTCCCGCTGCATTTTGGACATCTGCCTGCTGTATCTCTGTGATAGCCTCTTTTTAGGCCCCGATTTAATCACCTGCTCTCTGTCCTGTAAAAACAGTTGAAAAGCAGGTAGACTGTCTTAACCATCTCTTAAACCCAAAAAACAGACTCACAGTAATGAGAACTTTCCAGACCTGGGCCCCGTGTGCAGCCTCACAAGCATGGTGTCTCTTCTAGGAGTGGGGCTGGTTATCAGTGAGAGGCAACTGTGCTGACTCCCGAGAGCCTTCTGGCTCTAAAAGCCCCAGAGTCTAAGAAATGGCAAAGCGTTTGGAATTAAAACGTGTTCCACAAATGCAAGGGTGATGCTGATCTGTTTTCCCTTTCCCTGGTTTTCAGTCTTGTTCTGTTTTCCCTCCTTTTGAAGTACATTAGTTACCATGGCAACAGTGATGTCATTGGAATTCATTGGTATGGACAGAGTTTAGTTGATGTCTGCAAGAACGTTTTGAAGTTAATTTAAATTATTTCTTAACTCAATGCATAGCTTGGGAAAGGAGGAAAAAGATGAAGGATTAAATTTTGCCCTCTGCCTGAAATGATAAAGAACTATAACAATTCCTTATTATAGCAGAATTTGTAGGTAGACTGTTTTTCAAAAATGTAAGAATGTTTAGCCTTATCCGTTTTTTAATAATGAGTAATTTATGTATGGATCATTCTGACCCACTTTTGTTACCTCCTTTCCCAACAGCACCTTGCTGCTGTTTCACCACGTGAGTGTTTGGCCTCCCAGGGATTTTCTTACTCGGTCCTTTCTTGGGAACTAGCTCAGCTCCTGAAAAGTACCCCAAAGTGTGTTTACTCTCTTCTTCGTTACATAAGGGCTCGCCTGACTTTAACTCAACAAACAGTTGTTAGCGGATGTGTTCCACGCATGCCTATGTGCGGCTACTCAGTGTCCTTTATGTGGAGCGCTGCTTTCCAGTCTGGTTTCTATTACCATGGCAAGTGCCATGGCTAAGAGCAACCCTGGAGGAAATGGTTTATCTCATTGTAAGGGCCACTGTCCATCACTGAGGGAGCTAAGGCAGGAATCAAGGCTGAAACCATGGAGGAGGGGTGCTCACTGACTCGCTTCTCCTGGCTTGCTTAGCCACCTTTCTGATACAGCCCAAGCCCACGGGGGTGGGACGCTCCTGTATCAATTAGTAATTAGTAATAATTAGTAATCACTCTGCTGAGGTCCCTCTTCCCAGGTGACTCTAGCTTAGGTCAAGTTGACAAAAGCTGACTAGCATGGACCGTAACCTTCTATGATGATGTCAGAAAGAAAAACAGTGCCTTTCTCTTAGTACTTTTGACCTGTTGGTTAACTCTGTGATGTCAAAGGGGCCCTGCATTCTGAGAATAAGAAAACATTCTTTTCTGGGCCCGTGGGCTAGTGTTGGAAAAGCTTTTCTTTTATTTGCTTCTTTTCAGACTCTAATTTTGGACGTGGTGATCTGTTGCATGACGAAGTCATTTCCATCCTCGGAAACCCATGTTCACTTTTCAGATTTCAGCCCCGGAGTTCCTTGCCCTGGGGAGTTTCATTTCCCCCTCAATGTGCCACCTAAAGTTAACAATGCTTGATTTTATTTCCTTGTCCACATGTCCAGTTCACCTCTCACCCTATTGCAGGTTTGTCTGTCTGTCTTCCTAGAAGAGTCCAAAAGTTCCTGGGTGGTAAGAGAGCCTGCCCTAACCATCCTGCCCATCTCAGTCACCTGGCACAAAGGCATACTGTCCCTGTGACCCAGGGTCGATGCCACCCACTGCCCACTGTTCATCCTCCCCTGGGCATAGGTTGCTCTGCCGTTTCCTCTGTCACAGCCACCGTGGCCTTCCACTTCTGCAGCCTTCCTGCACCCCAGGTGTCCTCGAGGTCTTCAGCGTGCCACTTCCCACCTGGGCACACTATACCCTCGGTGTCACTTCGGAAATCTCTTTTTTTCCATCCTTAGGTACCAGGCTAGACAAGTGGACTTTTTCTTGGGGACTTGGCATAGCGTTGTTAGCTAAGAGAACATGCCCTCTCTCTGGCCTCATTGTACTCTTCCCCTTTCGCAGAGACAGCTCCACAATAAGCTCTGTTGATGGAGGGACCACCCACCTCGGTCTGCGTCTGAACATGTAGCTGCTCACTAAATATGTGCTAGACGAATGGACTTGGTAGGATCCTTCCTGTTAAGGATATGTAAATCTGAAAACTCAGGCAAGTACAGCAGTGTTGAGCATTGCTTGGTTTGTCTGCGACTGGGATCTGGACTGAGGGAGCCCATAGAAAGCTGGCCAGGAGGAACATGCACTTAGGCTGGATCTTTAAAATGTTTTAATCTGCTGGAGATTAATAGAAAGAGCCAAGAAAGCATGGAGCAGTAAGGAAGTAGCAAAATGGTCAGGGCTGTCACGGCACAATGTGATGCACCATTGGTCATGAATCGCCCAGGAAAAGATATAACCAAAGGTTTTACAGCGCATTGGCCCAAGTTCTTAAGAGAAACCCTCATTTCCTGACATTGTCTGTTATAAACACACATCCACGTGCCTTTCTAGGCGATCAGGTGTAAAATGTGGCTTCTCTCTGACCAGCATGAAGGTGATGGCAGTCAGAGCCTGATCCAGAATAGTGGCAGGGAAAGGAGAAACTCATGGAATTGGCAGGCTTGCAGTTGACTGCCTACTGGGGTTCACACCAAACAAGCAGAAGTCCAGGGGACGTGTGGAGTTAGCTTGCCATTAATAAATCTACCAGGAGCTGGTGTTCTGCTCGGTGTGACGGTGAAGTAGTTTTACTCTCTCTTTGTTAAATGGTCTCATTCTCACCTGTTTCTCCTTTCTGTGATGCTGTAGTTTGATGTGGTTTGTCCCTCGGAGGGTCCTGTACTGGTAGCTTGGTTTTCTGGGTGGTGGGAGGGATGTTTAAGAGGAGATATATTTGTTAGGTCACTGGGCATGCTCTCAGAAGAGACAGTGGGATCAGTTAATTAAAATAATATAACCCAGATCACCGTCTGGTTTCCTCCTTGCTGCAATGATTTCCCCTTTCCCATAAGCCCCTTCTGTATGCCATGAGATATTCATGACAGCTAAGCTATTACAGGTGCCACATCCTGTCATTTCTAGAACTGTGAGCTCGAAGTCTCTTTTCTTCATTTATCCTCAGATATTTTGTTATAGACTGATAAAGATGTACTTAAAGAAGTATTGCCTCAAAGTGGCTGTGCAAATTTGCACTCCCATCAGCAATGGAGGAATGTTCCCCTTGCTCCACAACCTCTCCAGCATGCGCTGTTGTTTGTGGTTTTGATCTTAGGCACTCTGACAGGTGTAAGATGAAATCTCAGACTCATTTTGATTTGCATTTCCCTGACGGCTAAGGGTGTTGAGCAGTTCCTTGGCCATTGAGATTCTTCTGTTGAGAATTCTCTGTTTAGTTCTGTGCCCAGTTTTTAAGTGGATTATTTGTCTTGTTGATATCTAGTTTCTTGAGTTCTTTATATATTTTGGAAATCAGGCCTCTGTTGGATACGGAGTTGGTGAGAAAAAAATCTTTTCCCATTTTGTACGCTGATTGGCAGTTTCTCAGAAATATGGGCATTGATCCACTACAAGACCCAGCTGTACCACTCTTGGGCAAATACACAAATACACAAAGGATGCTTAATCATACCACAAGGACACTTGCTCAGCTATGTTCAGAGAGTGGATGCAGGCTCCTCTGTCCTTCCATGGGCTCTCTTAAAAGTTTTCGTGTGCTCTAAACTAGAATCCTTTTCTAAGTTACTGAATGAGTCTCAGCTTACCCTCGCAGCACCCTGAGAGTTTACAGGGAAACCTGCATCGATTTATCCACACTTTGGTGAGGTGCTGAGCTCCACTAGGCACCCTCAGGCAGTCTGTTCTTTCCAGGGCTCACATTCTCACCTGTGAGTTGTGCAGCCCATCCAGAATTGAGGCTGGTACTGTGGGCACCCCGGATTATCAGAGACAGTCTAGGAGTCCAGTGTTCGCCTCTCATTGAGCTCTGCTTGCTCAAGTGGGGAAGTGAAAGCAGAGGATGGGAGCCCTGAAGAATGAGCTGCAGCCATGGGTCCAAGGGTTCTGACGACAGCCCAGACGCAGACGGAGACCCTGAGGGACGCTGCCATGACCATGATCTGTGAGAAGTCCTTAGTGCAGAGGAGGATGGCAGTCGGCCATCTGTAACAATGCCTTTAATTATTATGTTAAATTGCTCTACTAGACTGTATTGACTTGTCATTATGAAGGCCACTTCTTCCTGAGTAAAGTCCCTCAGTCCATTTACTCGTCACCCTGTTTCCACACACACATCAGTGACCTAGACCGAACTGTAGCTGTGTAATTTACGATGTGACCTCGAGCAGATAAGTCAGCATCAGGGTTCTCATCCATGAAACAGGGGCCGTAATCCCCACTCTGCTGGTCATAATGGCAATTGAATAAGATTGTGTATCCAGCACTTACATTACTTAGCGTATAGTACTATGATTGGTGGCTCTGACTGTTACTGTTTCTGTAGCAGACGTCAGAAGCCAGTGTAAACCCTCCTTTTAGAGACTTAAGAATGCAAGGTCCCAAAAAGTTGTACCTCGTGGACCATGGCTGCTTCTCTGGTCTCTGGGAGGTGTGTAGACACAGGCTTCCCTGTTCGTTCTTTCTGTATCCTGTAAAGGAAAAAAAAAAGAGCACCCATCTCACTTTTAAAATCCTAAATGGCATATGTGTGCATGCTTCATTCAGGTGCATACCCCATTCAGGTGCAGGGCCAATACAAATCTAATTTATTTCCATGTCACTATCCATCTCTCTACGTAGCAGTGTGCCATGCCCTGCCCACCCACCACACTGTACTTCTTAAAACGTAGCTTTTAATGTCGTGGCCTGACAGTCTTACTTGTTGCTTTCCCGAGTCAGGGTTTAAAATAGAAAGAAGATATTAAAATTTTGAGCCTACTTAATTCAGTACATTTAGACACAAAAATCCAATATTCAGAGCAATGTTGGTATTTCAAGAGAATCCATTTTAAAACGTTAATAAAAGAAGTGGCGTTCTGAGCTCGTGATGGCTGGGAATGATGCTGGAATAACATGTGAGATGGGGGACGTGGCTGGCGGTAGTCAGGCATGTAATATTTGCTTTCTTCCCGTAAAACTAGCCGAGGTAAAAGGGAAGAAAGGAGCTCATACTTTGGTGAGGCATTAAACATGATTGAGCGTGCTTACAGCTGCAGCTCCGTGGCATTATGTAAATGAAGGCAGCAGAAAGCTGCTGTTTTAATGTGTCTGCTATCAGAGGACACACACAGCAGCCCTTCAATAAACATAAACAGCTTAGCGGTGTCTAAAGCACTCACAAGGTGGGAAGCTGTTTTGTTTTAGCGTGGCTCATATAGACATCGCTTCTTTCCTATTTAGGAGAAGAATCTCTCGGAACAGAACTGGAATGTGGACGTTCTAGATGTTTCCTAGTTACTGCTGGCTGCCCTATCCAGGCCCCAGTGGCTGGAGGATGCTCTCTTGTCAGGAGCACAGTGGCTTCTAAGCTCCTTGCTCATACTTTGCCTGCAGACTTTCCCATAGCTAGCCCTGTCCTAAATAGTCATTTGTCATGCAGTCTGCGTTTATTAATTATGGATTTCTCCTTTTTAATTATTTAGAGAGAAAATATATATATATATGACAAACTATACATATATACTCACATAAATAACATATGTATGCATATATATACACATAAATGACTGCAGAGAATTGATATCATAGAGTTGCCCTATGATCTCCATGTGTGACCTTAGCACACATGAACACACAGTGATAACAATATTAACAGTAAATCTAATCAATTAATTAAAATACTTATAATAAATCTCAGACCCTGGTTAAATGTTTTCTTACAGCTTTGTACATTTGACACTAGATAGGGTGACTTCCAAAGTACACTCATGGTCAGACTTTGTCTAGGGTAGCACTATCCAATGGAAATACAAAGAAAGCTGTAAGTGTTACTTTAAATTTTGGGGTAGCTGTATTTTTTAATGTAAAAATAAAACAGGTCAAGTTAAGTTTAACCATGCATTAAAAATATAAATTTGAGATGAAAGCTATTTAAAAATTATAAAAAGACATATAAAAGATTTTTGTGTGTGCACACACACGTGCATAATGTGGACAGGAAATTCCTATTCCATGATGCCTGTGTGAGCATCTGAGAACCACTTTGTAGAGTTGGTCCTCTTCTTCCTACTTTATATGGGTTCTGAGGATCGAACTTAGGCCTTTACCCACTGAGCCACCTTGCCACCCTCCCCTGGGAATTGTTACTGTTCAGTAAGAAAAGAATAATAGTTTGCAAAAGCAGGCAGAATGCCTGAATAGGCACATTGTGAAAGCTGACATACAAATGACCAAAAACCATGTAAAATGTGCTCAACTTTGTTCACAATTATGGCAATGCAAATTCAAGCCACTGTAGGAATGATATCTGGGTATAATCTGCTACTCAGACTTTAAAAAGAAAATGTAAAAGCATTCATAGAAGCAAATTTACAACATCCAAAGCTTAGAAATAGCCCATATGTGCAGTAATAGAAGAGGAGATTGTAGAATGCTGGGGCTCTCTAAAAATGCATTGCAAATAAATGGCTTAACTAGATGAATCACATGGAGAGAAAAGGGCTTCGTTGTATAATTCATTCCTATAAAATTCAAGATCAGATAAAATTATTGTATTAAAAAGCAGGTTTGTATGCTTTTTGGAGAAGTTTTCTTAACAGAACCTTGGTAACATGAGTGTGCTCACTTCACAAGCATACACAACTTTTGATTGTGTTCCTACGTGTGTGAGCATGTACGTGTTCATGGCTACCTTGTGGATGGACTGCACGATCCTGTCATTTTGGAACTTTTCTGGGGGTAGATGTCTCAGGTGTGCACTGCAGTGTTAGGTAAGAGCAGGAGGCTGTCTCTTCCGGGAGCACATCGTAATCTTACCCTACTTTCTTTGCTTCTATGGAAAGCTTCCATTTGGAGCACAAGGTTCTGGGTCCTGGTTCACAGACGCCCAATATCACATCATCTCCATTATTTGTTCTTAACGCCTTATTAAACCATTCTTCTTATGATCACTTCTTTGGAGAATTTTTAAGAGTTGTAATTATTGGCTGTCAGAGACAAGTGTGGATTACGTGCACCTGAGCATAGGTGCCCACAGAGGCCATAGAAAGACACCCAGTCCCCAGGAGCTGGAATTATAGGTGGTTGAGAGCCACCTGGTGTGGGTGCCGGGCGCCAAACTCAAGTCCTGTGCAAGAGTAGTGTCCACTCTTAACCACTGAGCATCTCTTCAGTCCTGTGAGCACCGCCTGTCTGAAAACAACTGTTGAGCTAAATGTGCGTACAGAAAAGACACTGTTGTGAGTGAGTAGCTCAAGGAATCTTTAGTATTGTTTGTAGTTAAGAAACAGAGCAACTAATTGCTCTGAAATAAATACATGCATTTGTTCTCTGGTTTTAAACCAAACTGTCAAGAATGCAATGGAGAAAGAACAGTCTCATTGATAGATGGTGCGGGGACAACTGGGTATCACCTGAAAAGAATTAATTTAGATCCTGTCTCACTCTTGTACAGAAGCCAACTTCAGATGGTCTATAGGCATAAGTATAAGGGGTGAGACTATAGCCCTATTAGAAGAAGACCTGAGAAAAGCTACCCTGTGACCTTCCTCTGGGCAGGGACCTTCTGGAGGTAACAGATATAGAAATGGGAAAACGGTGTTGCATCACCATAAGTAAGAAAGCAATTGACAGGAAGAGAGACAAACTGTGAAATGGGTAAAGTGTTTTCAAACTATGTGTGTGGTAAGGGGTGTCTTAGTGAGGGTTTCTAATGCTGTGGTAAAACATGACCAGAAACAATTTGGGAAGCAGAGTATTTATTTCTTCTTACACTCCAACATCACAGTTCATCATTGAAAGAGTTCAGGGAAGGAACTCAAAGCAGGAACCTAGAGGCAGTAACAGAAGCAGAAAGCATGCAGGGATGCTGCTCACTGGCTTTCTCAGTCTGCTTTTTTATACAGCCCAGGACCTGCCCCGGGTTAGCACCACTCTTGGTGAGAAAGGCCCTCCCACGTCAATCGTTAGTCAAAAAAATGCCTCCCAGACTTGCCTGCAGGCTGATCTTATGTAGACATAATCTCTATTAAAATCCCCTCTTCCCAGATATCTAGTTTGTGTCAAGTTGATTAAAAACCAACCAGCATAAGGGGCTACTATCAAAATATGCAAAGAACTCAAAATCCAGCTGCAAGGGAAAGAGTGCAAAAAAGACTTCGAAATGATCATTGGGTTTGTGAAAAGTTCTGGACATCACTAATTGTCAGAAATGCAAAGGAAAACCTCTGAGCGGGGTTGTTGGAGGATGCTCTACAAGAGAATGGACAGGCCTAGGAGAAGTAGAGGAAGAGTCCTGCACATGGCTCGAGGAAATGTAAATTACTACAGCATCATGAGAGTATATAGAGCTGTGTAAACCTTCAAAGACTTTGTTTTTAATTGTGTGTCTCTTGGTATGAACATATAAGAGTTCAGATGTCCATGGAGGCCAGAAGAGGGCATAGGGTCCCCTGGAGCTAGAGTTACAGGTAGCTGTCAGCTGTAAGTTACGGACAATTGACCAGGGTGTTGGAAACCAAACACTAGTCCTCTGCAGGAACAGTACTTGATCGTAACTGTTGAACCATCTCTCCAGCCCTTTCAAATTGTCTTTTCTGTTAAGAGGAAAGCCACAAGATCCTATGGAACTAATGTCAGCATACCAAAGACATGCCTGCACTCTTAAGTTCTTTTTAGTGTTATTCACAGACACCATTATGTGGGACCAGTGTAAATGACCACCAACAAATGAGCAACTAAAGATCATTATTTATATTCACAGTGGAACGCTGTTCAGCCTGAAAAGTCTTGTTGTTGCAACAATATAGATAAATCTGGAGGGCATCATTTGAAGTAAAATTAGCCAGGCACAGAAAGACAAATGCTTCATGATTTCAGCTATATATAAGATCTAAAGTGCTTAACTCACAGGGGAAGAGAATAAAATGGTGGTTTTTAAGGTTGGGAGTTGGTCAAGGGAAGTAACACTTCAAAGTAAATGGAACCCAGGGCCTACTGCCTTCCACTCTCCTCACATGGAACACAGCTCATGAAGCTGGAGTCTGGCCTGTCCGTGAGCTTCCTGTGACTGGGGTGGCACAGTGCTTGTCATCATGAACCTGATGCAGTTTGCCTGGTCATGACCACAAATGTCGCATTGATGGTGGACAGTGGCTGTGCCTCCTGATTTGCTGCACTGTGGGGACATGCAGGAATGTGCCCGCTTGACCCTTAATGAACATCTGGGCACTTTCCCAACTGTCCCACTGTGATGTGCTCGCATCTGGGTTGGTTTGCTACCTGGAGTGGGCCTAGTCTAAGTCAGTGGGTAGATATGGCCCGACGGCTTTGCAGCTTTACAGAAGGCCAGCAGCCAAAGCCTGAGCTGTTCCTCCTCACGGCCGTGGGTGTTTTCTCTTGGGTTTGGTTTTGATCGTACTGGTGCTCATTTTTTTCTAACTCAGATTGCTTTGGATGTCTTCTTTGATGAGATACTTGAAAAGCTTTTACCTGTCTCTCATTGTGTTGTCTGGCTTTATTGATTGTTTCCAATAGAAAGTCTAATGCGAAGCTTGTGTTGTAGAAGGCATGCCCTGCTCTCTAGTCTCCCCTTCCTTTCAATGGCACCTGCTTGTTCTTCATATTGTTAGAGTCCTGTTTAACTGTAGGTGCTTCGGCTTATCTCTAGTGTTTCTCTGTCTGCCCCTGTGGTTGTGAGTGTCCCCGGTTGGGTTCTCCTGAGAGCTTCTGGTTTACATAAAGTTAGTGTCTGTGTGGTGTAAATGGTGGGCCACGGTATGCCAGCTTCCTGTGGCACCCAGCTAATGTGCAAGCGCTGTGTCCTTCCCATTATACAGCTGTGACGTTCACACAGAGGTCACTTCTGGACTCCATGCTGTTCCCTTACAGCCACCTTTGCTGCTGCTGTTAATAATGAAGCCAAGTGGCATATGGGTGAAGGTCTTGAGACAGAAATTCTAGTCAAGTGCAGTTAGTTTATTCAGGCAGATGAGGAAGCAGTATCGGGGTGTTTACCCTCAGTACCACTATCCATGAGAGCTCAGTGTTCCAACCCTCACGAGAGGGTTTGGTTTTCATTTCTTTTAATTTCACCTTTGTCAGATGGTGTTTTGTTGTAATAAGGAGCGGCAGGCTACGTTCCTAGCACCCGGCCGCCCGCACGGCTAGCTTTATACCTGAAATAATTACATGGAAACTGTATTCTTTTAATCACTGCCTGGCCTATTAGTTCTAGCCTCTTATTGGCTAATTCTAACAGCTTGCTTTAACCCATTTCTAATATTCTCTGTAGCACCACGAGCTGGCTTACCAGGAAAGATCTTAACCTGCATCTGTGTCAGGTGGTGATGTGGGAGTGATTTTTTTCTAATCTGTTGCTTTCATTGGTTAATTAATAAAGAAACTGCCTAGGCCCATTTGATAGGCCAACCCTTAGGTGGGTGGAGTAAACAGAACAGAATGCTGGGAGAAAGAAGCTGAGTCAGGGAGTCGCCATGATTCTCCCACTCCAGACAGACACAGGTTAAGATCTTTCCTGGTAAGCCACCTCGTGGGCTACACAGATTATTAGAAATGGGTTAGATCAATATGTAAGAGCTAGCCAATAAGAGGCTGGAACTAATGGGCCAGGCAGTGTTTAAAAGAATACAGTTTCCGTGTAATTATTTCGGGTAAAGCTAGCCGTGCGGGCAGCTGGGTGCCAGGAATGCAGCCCCGCCACTCCTATTACAAGAGGGTGGGAGAATCATGGCGACTGCCTGACTTTGCTTTCTTTCTCCCAGCATTCTGTTCTGTTTACTCCGCCTACCTAATTTTCTGTCCTATCAAAGGGCCAAGGCAGTTTCTTTATTTAACCAACGAAAACAACTCAAAACAGAAGACTCTCCCCCATCAGTGTTTCATATATCCCAAAACATATTTATGCTTTATATATATGTTTATGTGTTATAGCACATGTATTTTGTAGTATTATTATGTTATTTTCATAATAAATTACAAAAATGACATTACACGGAAATCATAAAAAAAAAAAGAAAATTCTTTTTTTCCCTCCCTTTATATGAGCTAAGGCAAGGTGGGGTTCTGAGTATCAGTAACTATCTGGTGGCTTTAGTCAACGGTAGCTGGATTCTCTTTTCCCGTGTGTCTATTTTCTCTGTGTGGTACTCAACTATGGCATCGGTACTGACAAAGCAGCCACTGTTGGGGCGCCAGGACAAAGAGGACAGAAGAGGGAGTTATCCCCGAGATCTTCACTATAAGTGATGCAGGTATTTCTGCCCACATTACTTTGGCCTAGACATGCTGTGTGTCCTCACCTAACTGGAAAGCAGAAAAATCCCTACTTTGTGCCCAGGAGGAGAACTGGCTGTATTTCAGACAGGTGATCACCTCCCACACGATTGATTTTTGAGCACGTGGTCCTGACTTTGTGTTTGTTTAAGAAAAATAAACAAAGACAAACTCATTTTCATTTCTCATCATAGCATGTTGTTTTTAAACCTCTGAATAAAATTACTGTGGGTATAGGCATGGGGGCCTTTGCCACCCAAACCCTTTCATGGCTGCTCTTCGCACTTGCAGAGCGCAGACATCTGAATACTCACGCATGTCCTACCCTTCAGCTGCAGGTCATACCCCAACCCACCTTGCAGTTTCCAACGGGAGACGTGTACTTCCTACTCACGAATAAATGTTTTTCTTTCCTTGTTTTTGCCTGGCTTTTCTGTAACTTTTAGGTCAGATCTTTCCTCAACGAAACTGTCTCAGATGCTGGAGTCAATAAATCCTCTCCACTCTGTTCTTATAACACTCTGTACTTTACTTCCAGGACAAATCTTTTTTGTTCAATCCATTTCTCCAATTACAGTTCGAGCTTTAATGCTCTGCTCGCTCCACTGTAGGCTCTCCCTTGGGGCTGGCCCAGTTACTGGCATGTAAGTGCACATTAAATGCTATTTGGTTATATCTGTATATTTTATGTCTGTGACATTTGAGCGGTCTGCAGAGAATGCATCTGGGTGTTTCTGTAGTCCACGGAGGATAGTGTGATCATGAGAGGTGAACCGCAGAAACTGCAGGTACATTCATGCTACGCCTCTATGCCGTGGGGCTAAGAGCTTCCAGATTAAGAGTGCTCCTCCTGTTCTCTATATTAAAATGCAGCAACCTAGATTTTCACTGTATTTGTGTTTTTCGTGTTCTCTCTTATTGAGTAGTGTTTTTTATGTTTATGTTGAAAGCCCTAAAGTCAGGGTATATATAACATTCAACTAAATGGCAGTTAAACTGCCCAAGCAATGGGGACATTATGTAGTCACAGTCGATAAACAAACAAACCTATGACATTGAGCTGTGTTTTCTCCTAGCCTTCTGGAGGTAGTGTTGAATTCCCAAAACATGGTGTGCTTTATTTTTCGTATTACTTTGCATCAGCCAAAGACTGTGTATGAACTGCTTTGAAAAGCTGTGCTGCACAGACTCCTCCACTGTTTCTGCGTTGCACAGACTCCTCCACTGTTTCTGTGCTGCACAGACTCCTCCACTGCTTCTGCGCTGCACAGACTCCTCCACTGTTTCTGCGCTGCACAGACTCCTCCACTGCTTCTGCGCTGCACAGACTCCTCCACTGTTTCTGCGCTGCACAGACTCCTCCACTGCTTCTGCGCTGCACAGATTCCTCCACTGCTTCTGCGCTGCACAGATTCCTCCACTGCTTCTGCGCTGCACAGATTCCTCCACTGTGTGTAGACAGCCTTTATCTTCTCTGTTCCTCCTTTCAGAAGCAATAATCAATCTTATCACTGTTGTCTATCAGTGCCATCATGGGCTGTCAATGCTAGTCTTCATTTAAAATGCAAAAGATCTAATACTCTCCTGCAGCGAGGGTCTATGGTGGAGCAGATAGGACGGCACAGATACAATTATCCCTATCTACACTCTCGCCCGTGAAGCTCTGCGTTCTTAGTCCAGAAGAGAGCCACTGTTTAAATTCCTATGAGTGAGACTGCAAGGTGCATGGATGCAGATGACATTTGCAAGACCTGTTTGCTTATTCAGTGGTACTGTTGGGTAATAAAGTTTCTTAAAGGTCTATTTTATGCCTAAAGCCTGGGAAAAAGAAGGAGATGGGAACTGTTGGTGAAATTTTAAAGTTTTATTCAAATAGCAGCAGTAAGAGCTAAAGTGTCTTCTGCTAGCTTCAGTTTCCTCAGCTGAAGAGTGGGGATGATAAAAACCGTCACTAATCAGGGTTTGTGTGTGGAGAAAGGAACACTGTCCTTGCACTTACTCCAGAACGTGACTTAAAAGAGCCCGGAATGTGTTAGCTGCCGACTGTGGACTGTTGTCCTCCGTCACCTGTTCCTGTTTCTCCCCTCTTGTTCTTCAGCACATTGTCATCACAGCTGCATTTTCCCCACGTGCCTTCGCTTACCACTTCAGAAATCTTTGTTGTTTCTGTGTCTCATGAGCATTAATGTCCTATCTTCTGATTTGTCGCTGTTCTCGTTGCTATGACTAAAATACCTGAAGGAACGGAGAGGCTTAACTTGGTTCACAGACTCAGAGGGGTCAGTCCACAGTTGCTTGGCTCCATGTGCTTGGGGAGCATGCAGAGGAGGAAGTTGGTCACTTTGTGTTGGTCAAGAAGAATAGAAAGAGGGGGAGAGGAGACACAGACAGACAGACAGAGACAGTGACAGAAATTGAAGAGGCTAGAGCAGACAGCAAGTTACTCCAGTGATTTAACTCTGACCCTGACCCTCCTCACCTCCCTGTGACCCTGGCCCTCCTCACCTCCCTGTGACCCCACCACCCACTTCATGACCAGCTATGTACGACTGTTGCATTTGCAGCCATGGCTGTGCTCCTGCTCCTGACTGTGTCTTGGCTGCAGACACCACTGCCTCTCAGGTTGCCTACCTACTGTCCCTGAAGCAACAATGGTCTCTGAGAATTCTGCCCTGGCCAAGCATTTTAGCTTCTGTTATCCCCTTTTAGCATTTATGGCTATGTTAGTGACCTGTCCTCATCTCTCACTTGCTTGTGAGCTCCACAAGAGCAGAGAGCCCTGCCATGCTCACAATATACCACTACTAGGTGCCCAGTAAATTAATTACATGCTATAATTAATATATAAAATTGTAAACTATGATGTGCTGTATTTTCAATTTTAATGTGTTTTTATTATTCTAGGTTCTTGGCCTTGTCCAAAACATGAGTGTCTTCCAGTGTCCAAAATGTAAACACAAAACCCATATTTTTGGTGCTGATGGAGCAAGAAAACTAGCACAGACCCTTGACCTTGATGTTCTAGGTAAGACCTTAGCATGCTCTTGACCTTGATGTTCTAGGTAAGACCTTAGCATGCTCTTGATCTTGACATTGTAGGTAAGACCTTAGCATGCTCTTGACCTTGATGTTCTAGGTAAGACCTTAGCATGCTCTTGACCTTGATGTTCTAGGTAAGACCTTAGCATGCTCTTGATCTTGACATTGTAGGTAAGACCTTAGCATGCTCTTGATCTTGACATTGTAGGTAAGACCTTAGCATGCTCTTGATCTTGATGTTCTAGGTAAGACCTTAGCATGCTCTTGATCTTGACATTGTAGGTAAGACCTTAGCATGCTCTTGATCTTGACATTGTAGGTAAGACCTTAGCATGCTCTTGATCTTGACGTTGTAGGTAAGACCTTAGCATGCTCTTGACCTTGACGTTGTAGGTAAGACCTTAGCATGCTCTTGACCTTGACGTTGTAGGTAAGACCTTAGCATGCTCTTGATCTTGACATTGTAGGTAAGACCTTAGCATGCTCTTGATCTTGACATTGTAGGTAAGACCATAGCATGCTCTTGATCTTGACATTGTAGGTAAGACCTTAGCATGCTCTTGATCTTGACGTTGTAGGTAAGACCTTAGCATGCTCTTGACCTTGACGTTGTAGGTAAGACCTTAGCATGCTCTTGACCTTGATGTTCTAGGTAAGACCTTAGCATGCTCTTGATCTTGACATTGTAGGTAAGACCTTAGCATGCTCTTGATCTTGACATTGTAGGTAAGACCTTAGCATGCTCTTGATCTTGACGTTGTAGGTAAGACCTTAGCATGCTCTTGATCTTGACGTTGTAGGTAAGACCTTAGCATGCTCTTGATCTTGACGTTGTAGGTAAGACCTTAGCATGCTCTTGATCTTGATGTTCTAGGCAAGACCTTAGCATGCTCTTGATATTGATGTTCTAGGGAAGATCTTAGAATGCTCTTTCATGGAAGAGATGGCAGTGAAATCTGGCATGGAATGCAACTTAAGCAGCTGTGTGGAGCTTTGTGTTTTGAAGTGCTAGCATAGCGCCACTGTATACATCAAGTTCTCCTTGGCCTCTGTGAATAAATAGGCTTGTTCATGATATGATTTTTATGACAGATTAAAAACTGTGTATATGTTCATTTTGAGGAAAGAGATGTGATCCGAGTACCATGGTCTGAAGTCATCTTTTAAAGGGCTGTAGTTAGCTTGATTGTAGTGTAGGAAGAGAAAAATCATGTGAGGAGTGGGGAAAAAACAGATTTGGGGTAAAACATAATTTTCCAAAAAATCCACAAGCAAGCTATGGATGTTGAAGGCAATGTGCTTCTCTATGGCAGTCATGAATGAGCTTCTGTTCTGAGCAGAGACTAGCTCAGGTACTGGCTTCAGGTAGCTGGAAGTTAAGATCCTTTAGAGATGAAAGGATTTCAGAACATTCTCTATTGTAAGTTTCTGAAAGTTAGTGCTAAACATATTATTGTTATTATTCATTGCTCTGTAGTAGCAACTACAATGCCAGGTGAATGCTAATGATATATTTTGATACATTACTATAATTATAGCCACTAATTATATTCTGAAACTCTTTTTATTTAACCTAGAAAGTTCAGTTTTCCAAATCTGCATAATAATGTAACAGATTGACTTTCACTTATGTAATAAACAAATGTGTAATTATAATGACATTATTGAATTATGCTGGCACTGTAATTCCCTAACTTAGAACGAGCAGGACAGTTTTCTAAGTCATTTATTTGGAGACTGGAAGTTCTCTCTTCAGTAGCTGCTCACAAATGTATGACGACCTAAAAGTGTGTCAGAAGTTGTGACTGCTGGACACTCTATGGAAGAGCCTCGCCACATTGTCACAGGAAAGGAAGTCAGGAGGTCCCACTCACCTACTTAACACAGTCAGGGAACCCCAGCGAGATCTGTGAGCTGCAGCAAGCGTGTGCTTATGAGGAGGTTGGAACTGGGATGAGGAACTGAAACCAACAAGAATTCGCTCAGCCTCACCCCCATTCTTTTCTGGCCTGTCGGTTGATTGTTTCTAAAACAGCTGTTTGAATTTTTAAGTTATGTTTTTAAGTGTATTTATGCTGTGTGTGTTGGGATGAAGGGTGGCTGTACAGACGCCATTGCATTCATGTGGAGGTCAGAGAAGAACTTTCAGGAATCGACTCTCTCCTTCCAGGACGTGAGTCCCTGGAATTGAACTCAAGGCTGGGTGTTCTACGACTGAGCCACCCGTCCAGCCTGAAGTGGCTGTTAGACCTTTATCCACACAAACCGAAAGGGATATTGATACACAGTAGTTAAGTCTCAGAGCATCCCAGAGAAAATCTGCCCAACATCTGGAATGTGCCCTGACTCTTTTTTAAGATGCCCTTTCTGACCAGACTGCTCCCTGGGCTTCCATTTCTCACTGTGGCCTCTCATGGTCCTCCGTGTCTGTGTGTTAGGACTCTCTGGAGGGCAAGTTCAATGTCAGCAGGTAACTGTATGAAATACGGAATTGGCCTTTTTACTCCATTTCTGCAGCAGAAAGAAGCCATTCGGGTTTCCTTGCTATTCATAAATCAAGATAAAAACTTTCTGGGTTTCTAAGTACTTTATTGTAGCATTTACCTGTCTGCTCTGGTGAGAATCTCCTGCAGTCTTGAATTGATCTGTAGAAGGGACGTCAGATTTGCTGAAACACTAAAATTCTTAAATGAAATAATCATGGATGTTGTCATTCAGATGTTGGATGTTTTATTTGTCATGGCTCTCTAAAGGAATAGAACTCTGCATATGAGAGGAGGGGGAGAAGAGAGGAGAGACAGAGAGAGGAGAGAGAGAGAGAGAGAGAGAGAGAGAGAGAGAGAGAGGAAGAGAGAGAGAGGAAGAGAGAGAGAGGAGAGACAGACAGAGGTGAGAGAGAGAGATAGAGAGAGGAGAGACAGACAGAGAGAGAGAGAGAGAGAGAGAGAGAGAGAGAGAGAGGTGAGAGAGAGAGAGAGAGAGAGAGAGAGAGAGAGAGAGAGAGAGAGAGAGAATACTTTATTAGACTGGCTTACAGTCTGTGGTCTGGCTGGTCCAATAATGGTTTTCTCTCAACCTGAACCCAAGAGCTAAAAATCCAGTAATTGTTCAATTCACGAGGCTGGATGTCTCATCTGGTCTTCAGTCCATGTTGGAATCCTAAAGAAGGAGGTCCTAATACCAACAAAGGAATACTTCAGCAACACAATAGGTGAACTTGTCAGCAAGAGTGAAGGGAGGCAGGCAAAAAGCAAAAGCTTTCTCTTCCATGACCTTTAATGTGGGCGCCACCTGAAGGTATGACCAGATTTAGGGTGGGTCTTCCCAACTCGGATCTCTCACAGGTGTGTCCAGCTGCTTGGATTTTAGTTGGTCATAGATGTAGTCAAGTTGACAACCCAGATTAGCACCATGGATATTTAGGGAAGTTTGGAGATTATATGAGCATAGTACAGCAATATTTGTGAAAATATTATAATGAAACCCATTTTATATACTAATTAAAAAACATAAACTATTGGAACCAAAAAGTACAATTGCAAAGCTGGCTGACAACAGCAGCTTGAACTATCTGTCCCTCTGCCATGCCCTGTGTAATAAATTACAATATTTTGTGACATAGACTTTTGCATTGTTTATATTACTTGACAGGGCACTGTGTGCGATACTGACATGAAGCCCACATTTGCCCACATTCAGTAACCTTCGCAGGGTCGGGGCACTTCTGAGACTGCTGAGAGACATGACAAGACAGTTCTGCTCATGACTCATACTGCACGCTGGTCCTCAGCCTTCGGGAGTCTGGGTCCGGCGTGGTCAGGTGTGCACGGCTGCTCCACCTCAGTCTGTGTCCTAGCAATGCTTCCCGAGAGCAGGCCAAGCTCGCGAGTTACATGTCATGCTGCGTGGGTCAGTAGATAGTAAAAAAGAACAGCGTCTCAAAACCAGATTCCTATTGGAATCTATATCTGACCTACTTTTAAAATGCTTTTGTTAGACTTTATGTTTGTACATAGTGTGTGGGTGCAGGTACTTGGATCATATGTGGAGGCCAGATAACGGCTTGATTCTCTGCTTGCACAGTGTAGGCTGTGGGGATCTCCTTGGGTCATCAGCATTGGGAGCTGGGCCCTCTTTATAACCACTGTCTTCACTCATACATCTGGCAACATCACGAAGAATCCTGGTGCCTTTGGGGACTACTTTACATCTGCATCCTTTCCTCATTCGTCTCCTCGTGGCATGCGACACGACGTGTCTGTCAGCCGTTACAGGGGAGTGTCTTCTGAGCTATTCCGTGCCCGGAGATCTTTGGCAAAGAACGAGTCAGATGCTTTATTTCTTGGTTGGTTGCCCCAGAGCTTTACCTATGCGTGCGCAGTCACTGGACTGCCTGAAATGGAAATGTTCGCCCTAATTTGCATCGGAAATTCCTCTTTTAGGCATTTAGCAAATTGAGGGTAGGCATAATTCAACTTAGTCCGAGAGACTTTAGTTCAAATTTTATTTCTTTCTGAAGTTGGAGCAGTGAGATTGTGGGTGCCGTGTCAGCTTCCCTGGCTCTGATGTTTGCCCTTGGGCTTTTGCAGGAGACGTCCCCTTGCACCTCAGTATAAGGGAAGCTTCGGATATGGGTCAGCCAGTTGTGTTTGCACAGCCCGAGAGTGAGGAGGTAAGTTACACTTTTGTCTGTCTGTCTTTTTGTGCGATGTATTCTCTATGATATACAGAAAGCAGAGGCGATCAAATCAAGCATGCTTGTGCACAGGGCTGACATGTAGACAAAGGCCACTTACCTTGACTTTGAGTCACTCATCACATCATGCGCTAGACTGCCAGTGTGGGTACCGGAGTCTCAACTCAAACAGCAGACAGTTGGCCTCCCAGCCATTTTCTTGTGAAGAGCCCATAGTGAGAACTGGCTGGCTGGCAGCTTGTACCCACTCCAGAATGTGACACTTCGGTCTGGCGCCTTGAACTGGTTGTTGAGGGACGGGACCCTGATGTGAGAGAGCAGGTACATGGAGTATCTGATCAGTAGCAATGAGATTTCCATTGTGTTTAAGGACTATGATCAGGACAGAAGCAGACAACCTGGCAGTGTTTTCTTAGCCAGCGTCATAAGGGACAACTGATAGGGTTTCTAAGTAGCCAAAATATGAAAAATTTTAAGGATAATCATTTTGTTATAATATTTTATGAAATCAGTCATGTATATATCTTCTTTCCTGCTTGGTCCTTGCTGTTTAAATTGTAAGCCCAGTTATCATCTCTGTGCCAGTTTGGATGGAGTTTTTGTGTCTCTTCATCAATAGCCCAGTCTTCCAGTACCTTCTGTCCCCTGACTCCAGCCCTGCCTTGGCGGACAGGACTCTTCCTGTCCATTCTGTCCCCTGACTCCAGCCCTGCCTTAGGATGGGACTGTTCCTGTTCTCTCATGACAACTCCCCAGTTCATTCTTGTTCACACCTCTAATCTTCTGTGAACAAGGAAGTGTAAGAACCAAGCCTGGCTAATGCCACGAATGCAGTGAGACTAGATAGAATCGTGAATAAACCGCACAGATTCATTCGGAGCTCCCCTGATGGGCGCAGAGCGCCTTTCCCTGTCTGGAGTGTCAGGGCTGTGGAACAGCTGCTGGAGTGTGACCTTTGAGTAAATACAGTATAGCACTTATCATTATTTTCCTTTCCTCTGCCTTTCAGGTATTAAATTTTCTTTCCACTTCTTTAAGGAACTTTCAGATAAGCAAAACCATAGCTCTTTATTGCTTTCATATTAGAGTATGGTAATCCCAGCTATCAAAAGTGTATTTTGAAGATACAATACATGAAAAGTTTGAAATGAGGATATTTTTAAAATTACACACATTTAAATGACTTCCAGGAGCAGAATATTTAAAGGTATTCTATAGTGACTCCAACAAATCATAGTATTTACTATTAATTTCAATTATGAATTGAAATTTTAAGGTATTTCCTGTTCATTATTGCATATTTCCCTTTAAATTACTCCAAAAATAAGAAGCAATACATTGAATTAGGGGAATGTCATTTAACAGAACACATATAACAAACCATCCAAAGATAATACAATTTCAAATGCTAAGCAGTAGTGTTTATAGTTTGTTTGGAGTTAGTGTTTTTGTGGTGATCTACGTGTGTGGTCACTGGGTCTCACTGTTCCTAGGTGACAGTGCTAAGGTCCTAAAGCAGCCTCAGTCTTTTGGGCTAGGCTAGTTTTGGTGAAGTTTCTTCAAAAATGATACAAGTCTCATGTGCTCATCACCAATATTAAGTATGGAGGTTTCTGGTCAATTTCAAGTAGACATTACCATGAATAAGTGCCTGGTGCTTGCTCTCCGTTCATGGAAACTGCTTCTTCCCATTCCGAGATTACAGACATTGTTGTCATTGGTCATTTTCTAATAATCGTAGTCAGAGGACCGGACCCCAGTTGGGCTTTTGTACGCAGTCTGTCCATCTACAGCTCAGTGCGGTTTGTAGGGAATCCTCCTACTGCAGATAAGGAAACTCAGTGCGGTTTGTAGGGAATCCTCCTACTGCAGATAAGGAAACTCAGTGCGGTTTGTAGGGAATCCTCCTACTGCAGATAAGGAAACTCAGTGCGGTTTGTAGGGAATCCTCCTATTGGAGATGAGCCATTGCCCCAGGACAGTCACTGAGTAGCAAACTGTAAAACAGTAAACGGCTGGTCCGTCCTGACCTGATACAATACATAATCCCCTGGCTCCCATATTATGTCATCTAAGAGACTGATACAATGCTTGGTATGTTTGTACCTTTCTCACATGGTTCCCATAGCATCCTTGTGAAGCAGATCAGTGTCTTTACCCCCCAGGCAGGAGTTCGTTTACACTGAGGAAGTTTGTCCAGCATAGTACTAGAAAGCGCTTGCACGCTCAGCTGATACCCAACCCATGCTTTCTGTTCCCAGTTCAGCTTCCGCTTGGCTTCCTAACTATTGCGGGTCAGTGCGATGTGTCTGGAGGGCCTGAGAGCTGGCTTCCATACAGCAAGAGCTCTGCAGGAGGGGCTGAGGAGAGTCTACCCCTCAGGTTCTGCTGGCAGGGACAGCCATGGGACAGGGCAAGGGGTCCTAGCGTGGTCAGAGAGTCCCGAAATCTTGTCCAAAATGAGTCAAGGTGCATTTTTTTCTGGGAAATTGCCCAAGAGCTGTGTTAAGAGTTACAAAAGGATCTCTGAAGGGATGAGAAAGCCCAGACTGAGTTCTCGTGCATGCCACTTACCACTATCTAAGTGGAACCCAAAAGATTTCCCTACGCTCTTGAACTTTCTCCCCATCTCTATATGGATGCCAGGCAGAGGAGTTAAATAAGATAGATAAAACTGCGCTACAAGATTCTAGTAGATCAGAGGTGCCTTTCCTGCCGTAAGAAACTTGCTTTCTAAGGTGTCCCAGCCACCAGATGCTTTCCTCTCCCCTCATTAAAGGGCTAGGCCCATGTATGCCCTCAATCTTACATAGCTTCAAGAAAACATCACTCTGGTGACCTACAGTTCAGAGTAGCAGGATTTGAATCATGAAAGTCGGCTTCCCAGCTTCAGCATTGATGATAGCATTTCTTGATGTTAAAAGGCTCTGAGTCCTGGAATCTGCCTCGAGCTAAGAGGAATCCTGCCTCCTGAGAGCTCTTTCTTTTCCCTACAACACGCGTAAAGTTTGCTTCTGGAAGTTTAAGTCTCCAGTAAAGTCTTGCTTTCAGGAGAGATGGACACCTCAGTGATGGTGACCCAGTTAGAGGTGGGGGTTCTGGTGAACTTGAGGCATCATGAAAAGCTGGAAGGGCTGTGATGCCAGTCAAGAAATGGTTGCTTCCTTCCCTGGAAAATGGGCCCAAACTTCTGCCATGTGCACCAGTTAGGGAAGAAGAGTCAGTGAAACACAAAATGTGAGCTATGTGCTGGCTGCAGGATGCAGGTGAGGAAGACAGACAGGTGGTGGGTGCTTGGAATTCAAGGCTTCAATGTCATTGCATCGCCTCATGCTGTAGGATTGTAACTGACCTGTGCCGTCGACCAAGACCAGAACACATGGGATGGACCCATGACAGATGATTTTTATGGTTTATAGTTTGTATCAAATAAAAAATTAGCAT
Source organism: Microtus oregoni (assembly GCF_018167655.1). Classification (NCBI taxonomy): domain Eukaryota; kingdom Metazoa; phylum Chordata; class Mammalia; order Rodentia; family Cricetidae; genus Microtus; species Microtus oregoni. Next base: position 40,791,746 of record NW_024543068.1, on the reverse strand, counting down.
GCAGAATGATATCCTCTTAGAAGATAATCTTGAAGATTTTCAAATATAAATGGAATATTTATTATCTTGTAATTTCTAGATCATCTCCCTACTGCCTTAATATAAACTAAATATGATAACCAACTGCAAATATTTTAAAACAAAAGTGGAACTCACTTCCATACAATTCCTTCCCGTCTGGTCCCATTTGTACCCTATTGCCTCGTACTGACAGAGCAGACAGGGCCCTTAGGCCTAATAGACAGATCTGCAGTAATAGTAGGGGCTTGGAGGTAATGGACGGGGAGTAGTAGCAGCTTGGGAAATCTCAATTATATCTTTTCCATAGACCTATTAGTGACCTTTATGCTGGGTGACAGAAACAGGGATTTCATTATTCCTCTGGAAGAAACGTTCTCCAACAATGAGACTGCAATTCAGATCTATCTATCTATCTATCATCTATCTATCTATCTATCTATCTATCTATCTATCTACCTCTTCCTCTCTATCCCTTCCTCCCTCCTGTTTTTGGCATTTTGAGACAGAGTCTTATATAGCCCAGTCTGGCTTTGAACTCACTGTAACTGAGGATGACCTTGAACTCCTGATGATTCTCCTGCTTCTGTCTTCCAACCACTGGGATTACAGGTGTGTGCCACCATGCCTAGCCAGGCTGCCCATTTCTGAGGGCATAATAGTAATGGCAGTGGCCACCTAAGCTGTGCACATTCCGTGCCAGAATTGACATGTCTTCTTCAGACCCTGTAGAAACAGCCTGTGTGTGGGGGGGGGGGGGGTGTAACTAGCGCAGGGCCCTTCAGCTAATCAGAATGACCCCGAGTCTCTCAGCCCAGCCTGTGTGACTCCAGGGCCCAGCTCCTCTCCCATGACCTGATCTCTCTTCTTCTGACCGTTACATCCCACAGATTTCCCAGCACAGTGCTTCAAATGCAGTAAGGACCAAAATGGACTTGCCTGAAAAAAATTCAGTCTCAACAATTTTGTAGAGATCAAAACTGTTCAAATCGGTATTTTTAGGATCTCCACACTAAATGCCAATCTAACCTTAAGTGTGAGACCCTGGGGTGGGGGGGTCCTAAGTTCCATCAAAGAGCAAAGACTGAGTGTGGCCAAGTTAATTATTCTGGAGTCTTCCAGAAGTTTTTGTATTATGGTAGGTTTGTGTTTCTAATTTAATATAGGCAAGTGCTCAATGATTATGGAATGAAGTCTCTGACCCCACTGTTAGGACTCAGACATGAATAAAGTCGCGTGAGGTGTGTTTCTCATTCAGTGGATGCCAGGCCCTCTCTTCAGCTGCAGCACTGGGGGCTGGGCCAGGAGGCTGGCCACTTGGACTCAAAGTCCAGCTTGTTACCAAGAGGTTGTAATGTTTTAGACAGTCTTCTCTTTTCTAGGCCACTATTTCCTCATCTGTAAAGTGAAGACGACTTTAGAATTTATCCCCAAAATAACCGTGAGGCTATGAAATAGCCCATGAGTAGGAAGTTAGGTAGTTTTTAACAATAGTGCTAGGATGGTTATAACTCTTTCAGAGCAAAAGTCTGCACTTTTACAAACTTTTAATGTGGGTATGGTGGCCCACACTTGGGAGGCTGAGGCAGGAGGATTCTAAATTGAAGGCTAGTCTAGATTACATGGTAAAACCATGTCTCAGAAGAAAAACTCTCAGTGTTTCTGGATGAGATCGGAGTTACTTTTTCTAAATATCTCTGTTGCACTTGTTTAAGGGACTCTTTAAATCCAGATCTCACGGTCACTGTTGTCATCAGACAACGGTGCTGTGTTAGCCTGTGTCTTTGGATCCACTCTTACTACTACATTGTGCTGGGGATCCCAAAGAAGAGGAATGTGGCACTGGAATCCCCAAATTCCCCTGGAAGGGAGCTTTGTGCAGTTCTGGTGCTGTGGTGGGTCAGGGAGGGAAGAGAATGCTTCCTAAAGAGAAAACACAGGTGGGAAGAAGCTCCCCTCCTTCAGTCGGCTAATTCCTTCTATGCCAAACCAGAGTTGGCAGTGCCTAACTCAGGATTTCTCTGAGGAGGAAGGTTTACTTCTTCTGCAGCTCAATTAGGTTCTTAATTTGCTGATGTTGGAAGTAGAATTTGAACCACAGCAATTGCTGGTATTGAATTATTTTTTTTCTCAGAAAGTCACCTTCTGAATATTTACCCTCAAATAGTGTGAGCCCCTCTCCCCTCTGGCCCACCTGCACTGTGCCCTCACTGTTAGACCCTGCAGCCCAGCCTGCTGCTTTTCGATCAGCTACAACAGCGGCCGTCTGTGACACACAGGTCGGGAGATGTTCAGTGTCTGCTGGGAAACATAGAACAACGAGTCTGTTCTTTTCCAGGCCAAAGCTTACCTGCACATTGCTTCAGAAGTGGTAAGAAGATTGCGGCCACCTCCGGAATGATTCCCAAGTGCCCTGGAAATTGTCCTGGTGTTCGATAATCACAAACTGTCAAAAATGAACATTGAGGTAGTGTGGAACCCACAAAAATAATGACAGTTACTATTGTTTTCCTTCATCGCTAAAGAAATTATGTCTCATTTTCAGATTTGATTTGCTAGCCCATGGCTCACAAATAAAGTTTGTGTGTATCTGTGCTGGCTGCTGTGTTTGAGGTTTAGAGCTGCACTGCAGCACTTTCATTTGGCCGCCTCTCGAGGAACTGTGACTCATGATGCTACAGTCCCAGGTCTGGAGAGCACTGCACTCTCTGGCTGCATCCCGGCGAGTCACTCCCAGTGTCCACCAAGTGTGTATATGCTGTAAATGTAATAAGCACCTTGCTGCCTGGCGGTTTGGGTCAGGTTTGGATCTTGCCTTTAGTTCTGTCTTAAAACATGTTCTTGATGGAACGGATTTCTACCTCATGTGGCACAGACTTGCCTCAACTCGATGAATCTAAATGTTCAGGATGGGGCCAGGACATTGAGAATGATTTTGATTATGATACTGTCTTAGTCAGTGGTCTGTTGCTGGGAAGAGACACCATGACCATGGCAGCTCTTAGAAGAGCAAGCATTTAATTGAGACTTGCTAACATTTCAGAGGTGTGGTCTGTTATCGGGCTGGTGGGAAGCACGGCAGCAAGCAGGTATGACAGACATGGTGCAGGAGAGGAGCCGGGAGTTCTCCATCTGGATCCACAAGGCAGCATGAAGAGAGAGACACTAGGCCTGGTTTGAGCATTTCAAGCCCCAAAGACCACCCCCAGTGACATACTTCCTCCAAAAAGGCCACACCTCCTAATCCCTGCCAAGCACCACTCCCTAATGACTAAGCATTCAAAGATATGAACCTATGGGGACCATTCCTAGTCAAACAACCACGGTAATAATTATGATAATAAAAATAACTTTTGTCAAGTGATTTCTATAGCCTTAGAATCTTTCATTCATACCAGTGGGCACCGTTCATTTTATGAATGCGTACTGAAGGGATGGGAAAGACAAGTGCTCTGTTGTTGATAGGTTCCTGTTTCTAAATGATGATGAAGCTGGCTTCCAGTGCTTCTGTAGTTTGCTGCTAGAATGCTCCCTCGTGTAATGTTAAGTGTATTCCGATCGTAAAACAGAGGGTTAGTATTCACTGTAGTCCTGACATCCCAACCCACTCCTTAGACGTTCTCCATGGTGTTCATGTTTCCAAGATTATACTCTGGAAAACATGTGTCTTGTCTAATTGGAACACGGAGACATCCCAAGTTCGGATAGCTGTAAAGCTGTAAGATAAGATAAGAGTGCTGGAGGCCTCCCTGCTTTGTGGTCAGTTGTGCAGTCAATTATGCGGTCAGTTATGCAGAAGTGGTCTTTGCCTTTGGCAAATCCTGTGATGTCCCGTGATGCTGCTGTAATTGGCAGCTAGAAAGTCAATCAGAGGGCAGATGGACCTTCAGATGACTACGTGGACATGAGTAGCACCTTATATGGGAGAGCCAAAGAATCAGTGACGGAGCAACATGAGGATCCTAGTGAGGATGGCAGTACCCCACTGCAGTGATGGAGCAACATGAGGATCCTAGTGAGGATGGCAGTACCCCCCCCCCCTGCAGTGACGGAGCAACATGAGGATCCTAGTGAGGATGGCAGTATCCCCCCCCCCCTGCAGTGATGGAGCAACATGAGGATCCTAGTGAGGATGGCAGTATCCCCCCCCCTGCAGTGATGGAGCAACATGAGGATCCTAGTGAGGATGGCAGTACCCCCACTGCAGTGATGGAGCAACATGAGGATCCTAGTGAGGATGGCAGTACCCCCACTGCAGTGATGGAGCAACATGAGGATCCTAGTGAGGATGGCAGTACCCCCACTGCAGTGATGGAGCAACATGAGGATCCTAGTGAGGATGGCAGTATTCCCACTGCAGTGACAGAACAACATGAGGATCCTAGTGAGGATGGCAGTATTCCCACTGCAGTGATGGAGATGGGATTCAGGGCTTCACACTTGCTAGGCAAGGGCTCTACACCAAACTATATTTCTATCCCTCTGTTTATTTTTTATTTTGAAACAAGATCTTGCGAGGTCTCCAGGCTGACCTTGAACATGCTGTATAAGCCAGGCTGGCCTTGAACTTGTGATATCCTACCTGAGCCTGCTGCATAGCTGGGTTGCAGGCCTGCACCACCAGGCCTGACTGATGGAAGGCTTCTCTAGTATGCTTTGTATTGCTTCTTTGTGATTTCAAAATTGTACTACAGTTTTACAAGATATTATTCACTGAAGGAACTTGAGTTATGGGCACATGGAATCTCTGTTTTGCTTCTTAAAATTGCATGTAAATCTGTATTAATCTCAAAAACAGTAAAAATTGATTTAAAAGAAGCCTGTATATAAGATGAAATGTTTGGACCAAGCTATCCATACTAACTCTTGAACTTCATGGACACACAATAATCATTACGCATCACTAAAAAGCCAGCAAAGCCTTCAAATTGCAGGTATTTATTTGTGTCTTATTGTTGCTCTACTAAGGGGGCAAAGCAACTATTGAAGTCAAACTTCCCTTTGGAACAGAAGACTGGGGTAGGCGCCAGGGGTGCCTTAAACTGTGCCCTGTGATTGAACATGCTTGATGGGGAAATGGGGGAGGCTTCCCTCGTAAGATCAGCAAATACTGTCTCCTGCTTCTGCATCCTGCACTCTGTGATGTCTGCAGATGCCTCCAGGAAAATGCTGCTGGAGAGGAGGTGGCTTTGAGCTCAGAGAGGTGTGAGGGGAAGAACAGAAGCAGAAAGCCAGGATGTGAGTCCATCCGACAACTGCCTCTGGCTAGTTACGACTCAAGGAGCTGTCCTCAGAGGACCTCAGTGTGCTGTCTGCTGTTGGCGAAGGTAGATGTTTAGGCCTCATCAACATTTCACTGTCCAGGAGGAAGAGTCAGCTCCCTCGCTGCTCCATTCCAGGAAGGAAAAAATGACGCAACTTAGGGGAAAAACTCTTCCCAAATTTCTGCATTTCCTTTTCAGCCAGACCTAGAGATTTCTAAGACGGGCCCCAGGGAAACCCAAAGTTCTCCATCTATGCTTTGGTGGACTTTGAGACTTACACAGCCTAAGCTAGCCTTGAACTCTTGACCCGATGTCAGGCTTCCAGGTGCTGGGGTTTCGGTTATGCACCCACTCTTGGCTCTGCCGTGCTCTTAGTAACCAAAACTATCCACTAATAAAAAGAAATTGCCAGACTAAATAAAAAGGAAGACCTAGCTCTAGATTGTCTAAAAGAAAGCCACAGTCCTCTACTTCTCTTCCCTACCCCCAAACAATACTTTCTCACTTTGTTGCCTAAGCTGGTCTCTAACTCCTGGGCTCAAGTGATCCAACCTCAACCTCGTGAACAACCAAGCCTACAAGCACACAATACCATATCGGGTATTTTTAGTAACATTGTCACTAAGTTCTTTGAGTTCTTTGAAATGTGTTTGTACTAAATACATTTCATACCGTGTATTTTGGACAAATTCATCTCCTGCCCCCCTTAACTCCCTTCAGCTCCAGCCCCTTCTCCCTACACTCTCAATTCCATGTCCTTTTCCTCCCCTAACCCATAGATGTCAATATCTGAGTGCGGGGCCATCCACTGGAGTGGGGTGACCTACCAGGTGTCAAACCCTTAAAGATGATTGGCTCTTCCTCCCCTAGAAGCTGTCGGCTGTCCATTGCACCTCAGTTAGGAATGGAGGCTCCATTCCTACTCCACACCAGACTCTCAGCTGACTTGAGCTAATCACTTTATAAAATTACAAGTAGCTTAAAAGAAGAGGATTAAAAAGGGTATACCATGTAAACATCAGAGACATATGAAATGACGGCCGCATAGCTAGACAGACTTCAGAGCACGGAGTAGTACCAGGATGAGGAGGGACACCAGGTAATTTAAAGGTGCTGTAGCCAAAGTGGTGCCCACATGACAACAGTCTTCAAAAAATAGGATTTGGTAAGTGAGACCTAAGTTCACAGTTGTGTAGCTGGGGACTTTAGTGCCGCTCCTGCAGTAATCAGTGAAACGAGCACAGATAGCCAGTGAGTCCTAAAGACCTGGCCTTCACTCAGAGGTCACTCTAGTCCCCAACAACAAAGTGTATATGACTTTCTTACACAAGTAGACATCTACCATGGTGGACAATATAGCATATTTAGAGTAACCTCATATAAAACAATTCTTTTCTCATTAACAGAATTAAATAGATTCCAGTAATAAAAACAGATACCTGAAAACTCACAAATATGTAAGCTAGAACAAGACAGTACTGAATTATCCACGAGTCAAAGGGAAGAAAGAAGAGTCATAAAATATGTTGAGCAGACTAGAGATGATCCCCTTTGTGAGGTGTGGAGGGAAATTTATGATATTGTTTATATCTGAAAGGAAGACAGATGGCTGTACCAGTGAGGTATCTGCCCATCTTGGTAACCTAGATAGAGACAGGGTGCAAATTAAACCCGAAGCGGTGGAGGAAAGGGAGGAAGAATGAAATTGGGAAGAAAAGCTATAAAGAAAATACTGGAATCAAATGTTGGCATTTGGAAGAGATGAACAAAATCAATAAGCTGTAGTCAGATTCATTAAGAAGAGAGAGGACAAAGTCATAGTTAATTAAAGGAACAATAGGAGCTGTTACCAACTCTATGCAGTAAACCTAGCAACTTGGTGAAATAGGTAAATACTGTGAAAAAGTTATCAAAACTCCTTCCAACAATAACCTGAACAGTGTAAGTCACAGAAACAGAACTTCAAGCTTCAGGCCTCAATGCCTTCGCTGGCAGGTCTACCCAAGGAAAGAAGGAAGAGGACCAGTCCTAGCCAAAGACCAGGAAACAGATAAGGACGCCGTCCCCAGCTCATGTATGAAGCTGTCATTGCTCTGAGACTCAAGCCTGTCACACACCGTACAAGAATTGAGCCATATATTTCTCATAAATACAAACACAAAATTCCGCAGCTGGCACAGGGCCAGAGAGATGGCTCAGCTGGTAAATCTTGCCCTGTCCGCCTGACAGAGCTGCATCCCCGTGACCCCAGTGAAGGGGGCTGGGAAGGACTGATTCCAGAGAGCTGGCCTCTCAATAGCGTGCCGTGTGGCCTGGGCCTCCCTTCCCCAGTTCACACATCATATAATATGTAAAAATAATTGTGGCTACAGAAGACCTTAGCAAAATCTTACTTAGTTGATTCCAGCATGGTATTTAAAAAGGGAAAGGAGTATGACTGTGATCATTCATGGCAAGTGTCAACTAGACAGCGTCTAGAGTCACCTAGAGACAGACCTCTGGGCATGCGTGGAGGGGCATCCTGGTTCATTGCATTGACGTGGGAAAACCTGCCCACTGTGGGTGGCACCATCCTCTGCCTGGGATCCTAGACTGTGTAAGCAGAGAAAGGGAGCTGCTTCTTGACTGTGGTACAGTGTAAGCGGCTGCTTCTCATCGTCATGGATTGTACCCTATTGGTGAGCCGGATAAACCCTCTCTCCCTAAGTTGCTCTAATCAGGATGTTTCATCATGGCAGCTGGAGAAGAAGATAAGACAACCAAGACTTCTGTTCGTTTTTTTTTTTAAATGAGAATAGTAGGTTAGCTCAATATTTGAAAGTCAATTCATGCAAACGGCAGATTAAAGAAATAAAACGAACTAGAATGATCTAGAAAAGAATACCATGTTTATCACAATAGATACCAGCAAAGCGTATGTTGAAAACTCTCCATTTGTGGTATGGAAGTAATTCTCGGCAGTGTAGAAATAGAAGACCTCGAGGGTTTTGTGTGTATGAGCGGGGACAACAACTAATTTTCACATTTATTACTTTTTAAATGGTTTGGCTTAAAGTTTACAGACAGTGCCTGCGTTTTATGGCTTCTGTCTGTAACCTCAGCATTTGGAGCGTGAGGCTCCAAATGGACACAAATCCAGTCCAGCCTGGGCTACCTGGTGCTTTCCAGGCCAGCCTGGGCTACGTGGTGCTTTCCAGGCTGGCCTCGGCTCAGAGTGGGACCCCGCCTCAGAATTATCCTTTTCCTCAGAGAATAGTGAACTTCAAACATTTTTCTAATAAAAACTCGTATTTAAACATTTCAACCAAGCCATTCGTTTCCACTTCCTGGGAGAGCCTGAAACCTTGTTGAACTCTAACACCCAGCTGCTAAACTGTGGCTCCTGACCCCACCGATGAATTAAATGTGGGTGTTATGAGGAAAATGACAACTGGCAATAGGTTTCTGAACGTCCAACAACAGAAATTAATTCAAAGTCAAGTATGTACCAAATGCTGAGCATCGGGGCGGTGCTCGCCTGCAATGCCTTGCGCTTCCCTGCAGTCTCGATTCTGAACAGCTTGCGCCGTCGCCTCACAGCGCCGAAAGAGCTGCGCAAAGCACCGCGCCCAGGTTCTAGACTAATCTTTGATGCAATACAGTGGTTTTACTATACACGCAAAGGTTTCTGGTCTTGCAGAAACATTAATGGTTTTAATTACAGGAAACAAAGACTTTCAGTATTTTCCTGTCATCATTCCTCAGCACGTATTAAATTAGTATTTCCTTGGATTGTATTGTGTTAGAATGTTTTATTTTTTTCAAGATTTTATTTTGAGATTAGGACAGAATTTCCAATGGTTTCTGAAACAGGTCTGAACATATGCATACCATTTTTTACAAAACACTTGCTTTCCATGTCCTCAGCACTGACGATCATAAATCAGATACTAATCAACTCCGAAAAATGTTGAGGCTATTCTGTGGTGGTCGGAGTGAGAGTCCCCTTACACTCACGTATGTGAGTGCTTGCTTCCCAGTTGGTGGAGCTGTTTGGGAAGGATTAGGAGGTATGGCCTTGTTGAAGGAGGTGTGTCATTTGGGCTGGGCTTGAGGTTTTAAAAGCCCATGCCGTTTCCAGTTTTCTGTTTCTCTGCCTGATTGTTGTCTCAACATGTAAGCTCTCAGCTACTGCTCCAGCACATGCCTGCCTGCCTGCCACAGCTCCCCAACGTGATGATCATGGACCAACGCTCTGCATCTGGAAGCAAGCCCCCAAGTCAATGCTTTTTTATAAGTTGCCTTGGTCATGGTGTCTCTTCACACCAGTGGAAAAGTAATTAAGACAGTGCTCTATACCCTAAGTATCATATATTTAGCCTGTAGTTCTTGTAAAAATAGACATACATATGTAAGTTTCCTTTTAAAATCTTTGCTAAATGGTAAAAATATATATATACTAAAGAATTGTTTTAAAATAAACTTGTTTATTATGAATTTTCAATAAGTGTCTGACTTGTATAACTTTTTAGCTTTCTTTTCTGTATACCCAGAGTCATATAAAAGTTTATTGGGTGAAAGGGGGTCCATACATAGAAAGAGCTGAGGAAATCTGGCCTGTGATGGTGATGGCCACATTTCTAGCTCTGTGATATTTGTCTTGGTTATAACTTGGTAAGATTTAGAATTGTCACAAACACAGATCTTTTGGCATACCTATTAGGGGTAGATTAGGGGTAGATTAGGTGAATTGAGGTGGGAAAACCCAAAATGTGGATGGCACCATTCCATAGGCCAGAGTCCCCAAGTGATTAAGAAGGAGAATACGAGCTGAAGGCATTGTCCATATTTCCTGTGTGCAGATGCATTTTGACAAACTGCCTCGTGCACTCTGCCATTTCTTCCCCCTGAACCGTGAACTAAAATAAATCCCTCCTTGTGTTGCTGTTGCCAAGTATTTTGTCTCGGCAGCAAGAAAAATAACTTATATACACTCATCCATTGGAAAGTCCATTCTCCTCTGAAGACTGAGCTGGCAGCAACAGATTGAAACAACAAATAGAACGTGTGTGTGTGTGTGTGTGTGTGTGTGTGTGTGTGTGTGTTTGCTTGCTACAGGGTCTTTCTTGGCTGTGTCGCCCTCATTGGCCTTAAACTTCTGATCATGTGTGAGCCTTGAAAGTGCTGGGATTACAGCCATTAGCCACCACACCCAGTTAAACAAGGGATTTTAACACAAAGGAATATTATTTAATTAAAAGACAAAAAGGAGTCTGAATACAGAGTGTTTGCTGGTGCTTTTGAGTTTTAACCATTCATAGGTATTTGGAAGTTCTGCAGTTAAACTTGATATACCATGTTCTGTTGATATTCATGGGACACCTGCTCTTTCCTGAACAGAAACGGAGGTGTGGACTAGAGTTGGGGGCAGAGGGGCGTGGTGTGGGTGGAGGGACTGGGAGGAGAGGAGGGAGGGGAAACTGTGGCTGGGATGTAAAACAAACAAACAAGTAAACAAATGAATAAATGAGAAAGTTCTGCCATTATCTTACTAATACCCTCTGCCTTTGGTCATTTTTATACTGCTCATTAGCTGCCTTTTATCCAGCCAAATGGTTTTTATTTTCATTGATAATTAAGATGAAATAATAAATTACCTTCCGCTATATCTGTTTCGAACATAGAACCCACTTTGGAGAGTATGGGTGTGGCAGCAGCTGAACTGTTGTTTAAACATTGTCCCCCACACTGTGCCTGGTGGCTTTAATTATGGCTCACACAGTTGCTTCTTCTCCATCTCTTCAGATAGCCAGCTCCACAGATGCAGTAAAGCACCATGGGAACGTGCTATTAGGCTGTCTCTGTGATGAAGGCATCCTTGTATTGTGCTAGAAACCCACCTGCAAATAAAGTCCATTAATCATTGGCTTTCTCTTGTAGCTCCGTAATCATAGCTGCGCATCTAGATTAAGTATGCATACCCAGACTTGAGCTTTGGTAATTGCAGCCAGAGACTAGCAAGAGTGACTGATCTAAAAATGCATTTAATATTGAAAAGAACCATCAGAAATATTTAAATGGACACCAGACTATCAACAATGGAGTAAAATTTAAAACTAATGATCCAAAATCTGACTTTCAGTAACTTCGTTGTTTAAAGGAAGTACATAGAAGACAGAAGGTCGAGAATTAGGCTTGAAGATGTGTGGTTGAGTGCGAGGGAAGGATATGAGCAAAGGGATGCAGGCTGTTGGAGTGGACTGGAAATTGCAGGTATAGGGAAATTTAAAGAAACCAGCCTACAGGGAGACTTGGTTTCTTATGTGTGGTAGAACAGGACCAGCTAGCGTGTACAGGACCTCGGGGGATGCGTGATGAGCTTGACCTTGGCACAAGGATAGTATTATTATTATTATTAGAAGTAGTAGTATTATATGCTATTATATAATGTTTGTATATTTTCTCTCTATATTGTCATGCATGGTTGAGCAAGTCTCTAATCCTAGTGTTTAGGAGGCTGAGACAGGAGATTGCAAATTCAAGGCTGTTCTGGACTACATAATGAGATCTTATTTCAACATTTTTTAAAAAGATGTATTCATCCATTCATCCATGTGTATTGTGTCAGTGTGGGGATATGAGCACTTTCTTGTGGGGAACGCACATGCCTGTGTCTGCCTCTGACTCTGCCTATTCTTTTTGAGGTGAGTTCTCTCACAGACTCTGCTCCCTTTGACCTTCAGTTACAGGGATATGTGTGTGTGGTGCCCGGCTTATCACATGACACAAGGATTCAGATGTGTGTGGTGCCCAGCTTATTACATGGCGCTAGGATCGGAGTGTGTGTGGTGCCCAGCTTATCACATGGCGCTAGGATCGGAGTGTGTGTGGTGCCCAGCTTATCACATGACACGAGGATCGGAACTTTGGTTCAGATGACTCTTAACATACGAACCATCTCTCTAGATTCTTGAAAGTTCTATATAGTGCATGTCTTTGAGATAAAATTTAAAAGCTACAAAAAGGCTTCCATGAAACATAATTTTCCCTCTATAAGTGCCTGCTGTATTGCTTTTCATTTTTATGTGAAGGAAAAGTTCTAAGACTCTCAGAAACCCAGCCTGACTGGAAATCCATTGTGATTAGGCGTTTTGGGTTGATGAAGGATGGTAAACTTGAAAAAGTAGAAAACTTAGGACTAGTCCATGCATATCTGCGCACTTGAGCTATGACAAAATGATATTGCTGAGGCATGTAGGAAGAAAACGAGCCTTGTCTCATGGTAGGTAAAATCAATTTTTAAGGCAAAGATTTAAAACCCAGGGAATAAAGAGTATTTTGTGGCCACTGGAAGGAGAGGGCTCTTAAATAGGTGACAGAAGAGACTTGTCATGAAGGGAGAGAGTATATCACACTGAAAATGCCTGTTTGGTAAAAGAAAGCAGAAAACGAGTAAACAGGACACAGCCAGTGTGGAACCAGGTATTTGGAATAATTCAAGCAGTCTTGTAAAACAATAGAGGAAAAAAATGTATTTCAACTGAAAACTAGCTAATAGCATAATTTCATAGGGGAAAAACATGTACAGATAGTAAGCATCAGAAAAACTCAAATGCAAACCATCGGGCTGCCCCTTAACACCCACTAGATGCTAAAAATTCCCTGGTCTGAGCAAAGGTGGGAAGCTGCATGACCGGCGAGGGCTGCAGGAAGAACCCTGGAGCAACGCTGTGGTCAGGTCCCTAGCCCCGCTGCTCCTGGCGCACCTGGAGATGCTGATACGTGTCAGCACTGTTGAAAATAGCAGAGACCTGCGGACAGCCCAGCTGTCTGCCGCTATTGTTTGGACGTGCGTGCTTTTCTGTATTTGGCTGTAGTTTCTGTATAGGGTCCATTGTGATAGACAGTCTGGTCCACAGATGGCGCTGTGAGGTGGTAGGACTCCGGAAGGTGGGGCCTTGTGGGGTCCGTGGTCACTGGGGATGTATGTGCTTCCGCATATAGTTCTTGGTGGGTCTCCAGCACTCTGCACCTGCTTCAAGACGCACTCAGGCTTGCTCACTCCTGCCACTGCCGTCTCCTGGGATAGTTTTCTGATGGGAACTGAGCCCATGCAGGTGCCATGCCCCTGAGTTTACAAAAACGGTGATCTAAGTAAGCATTTCTCTTTGTAATTCTGTTTTGAGTATTTCACTGTGGTGACCGAAACCTGACTAATGGCTGCTCCAAAATCCATGCTGACATCCGAACTCCCAGAGCAATGGTGTTAAGAAGTAGGGCTTCTGGGAAATGAGTGCATTACAAGGATTCCATGGCATCTGATGCCTTTGCCGAGAGAGCCCAGAGAGGGAGCACTGCCGCCCAGGGAGCGAGGGAGCATTGCCGCCCAGAGAGGGAGCATTGATGCCCAGCGCTGGAGGTCACAGTGCGAGGATAGCCATCTGCCGACCAGTAGTGGACTCTCGGCAGACGGCTTGATCTTGGACTTTTCCAATTTATAAGCCCTGCATTCTATGAAGCATCTTAAACAGACTAAGACCTCTGGTGACAGGAGAGTGGATAAACTCACTGAAGGGGTCACACAGAAAACCATACACCAGTGGTACTTTAAGTTTTTATTTGATGCATGTGAGAGTTTTGTCTGCCTATGTCTGCGTCCCACACACTGCCTATAGTCTGCGTACCACATGCATGCCTGAGGCCTTCAGAGGCCAGAAAAGGACATCGGATCCCCTCACTGGAGTTCAGTGGCTAGTGGGAATTGAACCCGGGTTCTCCGCGAGGGCAGCCAGTGCTCTCCATCACTGAACCACTTCTTCAGCCCCAGCCAGTGCTGCTGTCAGAGAAGGGTGAATCTCAGAAAACAAACAAAACAAGAAGCTGCATGTTTACCTATTCACAGTAGAGCATTTTATAAAATTTAAGTCCAATTAAATTTCTGAATTAACCATATATAATATGAGTGTGATTAAAAAACTTAAAATTTAGGATTGATAACAAATAAAATCATGTAACTTACGGCAGAAGCATGCTGACCCATGGAATCAGGTATGAGTTATTTTGAGAGTATGAATCAGAGGCATGAGAAGGACCTGGCCTCTAGACCCATGTACACACATGTGCACACACAACCTGTGCATGCGCGCACACACATAAGCACATGTGCACACACAACCTGTGCACGCGCACACACATACACACGTGTGCACACACAACCCGTGCACGCGCACACACATACACACGTGTGCACACACAACCTGTGCACGCGCACACACACACAAACACGTGCGCTCATAAATGACCTGGCCTGGAATAATAAGGAAGAAGATGTGAGGAATGCTACAATTTGCATTAAAGGGACATTGTCATTTATCTCTGAAAGATTACCAAGAAATAAGTTCTCGACTGACATGACCTATAAGAGCTATTTTTTTTAGAACGAAAACCATGTGTAGGAAATGAGATGCTAGCGATGGCACAAGAGGGTGGCAGTCAGTAGCAAGGCCAGTGAACACCATCACAGGTTTGCGACTGTGAGAAGACAAGGACCTGGGAGAGGGAGGCATGAGCAATGTCTACTGTGCCAGACAGGAGCCAGTGGCGGACCAGGATAACCTTCCATCGAAGTCCAGCTGGGTGCGTCAGTGATTTGTTAGGGTCACTTCTAGGAGTTAGTTACAGAGTATGAATGAATCAAAGGTACACATGTCACTGAAAGCCCCCAAGCGTAGGTGACATCTCATGAAATAGCAGTTCTCAACCTGTGGGTCACAACCCTTCTGGAGGCTGAACTTTTATAGGTTGCCTAACACTATCAGAAGACACAGATCTTTTTTTCTCTAAGTCCTGTAGCCAAACATGTGATATTGTAGTGGTTTGGATAAAAAGGATCTCCATGGGCTCGTATATTTGAGAGTGGGGCTATCTGGGGGATATTAGGAGGTGTGGCCTTGTTGAGGAAGTGTATCACTTTCAAATGTTCAAGTCAGGTTCAATGTCTCTTTCCTGCCTGCTGGTCTAGATGTGGAATTCTCAGCTCCCTCTCCTGCACCACGTCTGCCTGTGTGCTTCAGGCATGTGTTGCGATTGTGCCTTCTGCCATGACGATAATGGAACAGATCCCTGTAAGCCAGCCCTAGATAACTGTTCTCCTTCATAAGAGTTGCTGTGGTCATGGTGTCTCTTCACAGCAACAGAACAGTGGCTAAGAAGTTATCTGTTACAGGAACTTGCAATGTTGTTCGTGCACATAACCAAGAGCAGTAACAATGCCCTCTGTGGTCTGTAGGGCCTTGAGAGCCTCCGTAGCCAACAACTCCAAAGCAAAGTGAACATTTGCTCCGTGTCTGGAATGAGTGGACATTTTCTCCCCAGGAAAAGTTATACAACATAACTGACTCCCAAAGAGGGACCAACAAAACCAAAGATAGCTTGGGGAAGAGTGGATGCATGGCGCCTACGGTGAGTGCTAAGACACACACACAGACATTGCCTAATTAGTGTTGTCTAAATCCAACAGTAGTACTAGGTGGTGGTGGTGCACACCTTTAGTTCCAGTACTCGGGAGGCAGAGGTAGGCGGACCTCTATAAGTTCAAGGCCAGCCTGCTAGTTGTAGGACAGGCTCCAAACCCTGTCTCGAAAAACCAAAACAAACAAACAAACAAATAAATAAAAGCCAAAAAAGAATTCCAACAGTCAAAAAAATCGTGTAAAAGTATATTTCAGATAGACCCTGTTAAACGCAATTTATTTTCTTTTTAATGGCCTGTTAGATTCAAGGTGTGATTGTGACTTCTCTCATCGTAAATGGTCGTTTTATGTTAATGTCCAAGGTGAATTTTTCTTTATTTTTCTCTGTAAGCTACTCTCCATCCTTTTATCATGACAGGGATTTCCTTGATGCATTTTTGGCGAGAGTTTTAAACATTTGCCCCTTCTCATTGGGTGACTACTCTAAGAGAAAGGACTTTCCAGCAGAAAGGGGCCGTCAGGGTTTGTTCTCTCAACATCTATAATTAAATTTAATGAAGCTTCTATTTTGGTCCATTTGGGCTAATATAGCAAAGTAGTTTTTCACTGGGTGATTTGTGAATACCAGCAGTTGATTTCTCACTTGGCTGGGGCGAGAGTCTATGATCAAGTTACCAGCAGACCTGGTGCCTGGTAAGGGTGCCTTTGAGCACGGTTAGTACCTTATTGTCTAATCTTCATGTAGCAGAAGGGAAGGAACGCAAATGTGTTATTACTTCTATAAAATAATGAGTTATTATCATTTTTATGCATGTTTGTAATAAACCTTAGAGCACTCACTCCATCCCCTTCCACGACCTCAGTCCCCCTTCTCTTCCTAAAAAGCCCCCTTTCTGTTTTCATGGCTTTTAAACAGTGTGTGTGTAAATTTTTTTCGTAATATTTATAACATGAAATATAAAAAATTGCCCTCCAGCCGTCCGTCCATTTCCTCCCTAATACTCCCCCCCCCCCCCTCTCTCTCTCTCTCTCTCTCTCTCTCTCTCTCTCTCTCTCTCTGTCTCTCTCTATATATGTCTCTCTCTCTCCCTCTCTCCCTTTTCTCTCTCTCTCTCTCTCTCTCTCTCTCTCTCTCTCTCTCACACACACACACACACACACACACACACACACCCACACAATGTGGCTATTACTCTCCTGCCCTGAGAGTAGCTGTGGCTACTTGTACAAGATCAAATTGACCAAGATTCTGGCAGAATGGGGGAGGTACTCTCCAGGCTCTGACCCCAGCTGAGGAGGAGCCGTTGGCAATTAATATCTGCTGGAAAACAGGAAGTTCTTCTTTGAGGATGTGGGCCCTGGTAGGTTTCCCATGCTCTGGTGGATGGCCTCACACCCTCGTACATATGGACAGTGCTAATTGGACTTAGTGGGTTATCAAAAATATTTTAATTGAATTTTTTTGAGACAGAGTCTCATATGACCCCGTGTCACCTCAAACTTGCTATGTAGCTGGGAATGACCTTCAAATGAGTTTCCTCTCTTCATCTCCCAAGTTTCGGGGGTTACAGGCTTACATGTTCTGGTTTTTATGTGGTGGATGGGCTCACCCAGGGCTGCATGCCTGATAGGCAAGCATATGCCATGGAATTACATTCCCAGTCCTTTCTTTTTTTAATTTTAATATAGAGTCTGGATATAAAAAAAAACATGGTATTTGATTTTCTGAATCTGGCTTATTTTTAATGTGATGATTTCCAGTTCCATTTCCCTTCAACTGACGTGATTTTGTTCTTTATAGATAAATAAAGCTCAATTATGGTATAGATCCCACTCCAGGCACTCGTCTGTCGGCAGTCACGTGGACTCGTTCCGTAACTTGACTATTATGAATCATGCCAGGCTTCTATTTTTAGATGTGTGTGTGCGTGCATATGAGTTTATGTGCACCATCTGCATGCAGTTGCCTGAGGAGGCCAGAGGGCATTGGCGCCCCTGGAACTGAAGTGACTGGCTATTGTGTGTTGCCAGCTGTTGGTGCTGGGGACCAAGTCCAGGTCTTCTGGAAGGACAATTTGTGCTCCTAACTTCCGAATCATCTCTCCAAACCCCAGGCCACTCTTATAATGGCATTAATCCTGCTCTTGATAACAGAGGTCTGTTGTCCACATCGTTCATTAAGACTCTACCTTAACTGCAACATAGAGACAATTCCAATCATAGCATACTATAGACTGCCTCTTCCCAGCTACTGTGGTTATGGTATGGATTTCCACACACTGTGGGATTGTTGATTTTTCCTAATTTGTCTCATCAGTGTTGACACCCAGCTTTCTACTAATTTTTGTTAAAAAGCAGCGAGCATTCTCTCGCCCCTCATTTCTCCTCCCTTCTGCCATCATAGCTGTCCGTGCAGTTTCTTGTTTTGCCAGCCTGAACCTGGAGCTGGCCATATTCAGATATGGATTGTGATGCTCTGTGCGACTCTCTCCTGCCCCCTCCTCAGGCCCCTCAGGTAGAGGTAACTTTTGGAGTGCCTGAATCTGTCCACACATCTCTTGTCACAACTTCACCTCCTTTATGGGACCCGAAATCAACCTGAAGCTTTCTTCCTCACACCCCTGGGATTTTCCTGACTTCC
This sequence comes from Microtus oregoni, assembly GCF_018167655.1. Lineage (NCBI taxonomy): Eukaryota > Metazoa > Chordata > Mammalia > Rodentia > Cricetidae > Microtus > Microtus oregoni. Next base: position 40,773,372 of record NW_024543068.1, on the reverse strand, counting down.
TGATCCTTCCTGTGGCTCAGATTGTTTTCTGTGTTCCAGCAGAAGGCATGGGGAAGGATCTGAATGCTTCCTGTGGTTGCGTAAAGTTTATTTGGGGAAGTGGAATCCCCTCCTCCCCTGTTTACTCGCTGTTTTCCTCGCAGAAGAAGCAGTCAGATCATGGGGGTATACACACCCTCCTCTCCACCAACTGGTGTTTCTCTCGCTGAGGAGGAAATGTGCCACGACCTTGTGCTTTAAATGCCTGCTGTGCTTGGGAGGGACCGGTGTCCTCTCTGTGTGGCCTCCAGCCTCCAGGAGTGCACCTCCAGCCTCCAGGAGTGCACCTCCAGCCTCCAGGTGTGCACCTCCAGCCTCCAGGAGTGCACCTCCAGCCTCCAGGAGTGCACCTCCAGCCTCCAGGAGTGCACCTCCAGCCTCCAGGAGTGCACCTCCAGCCTCCAGGTGTGCACCTCCAGCCTCCAGGTGTGCACCGCCGGCCTCCAGGTGTGCACCGCCGGCCTCCAGGTGTGCACCTCCAGCCTCCAGGTGTGCACCGCCAGCCTCCAGGAGTGCTTGAATCAGCGGCATTCTCCAGTCTCCCCTGTGCCGTTTTGTAAACATTATCCCCTGTGTCACCCACAGCAAAGCCATCCAAACCCATCATTAGCCTGTCTGTGTTTAGTGATGAAGGAAGTTTCTTGAATTAGTGAGTGATGATGTTCTATTGACCCAGGGCTGCTTGCTGTCCTTCCTTCGGAGGAATTTTCATATAAACAGCCTTTCTTTTTCTATCCCAAGCTTCCAGTGCTGTCTTGGGAAGATGTCACCTTGGCTGCGAGGCCAGGGCCTGCATCAGCTTATTTGGGAACAATGGCTTATTGCTCGCCGTCTCAGGGTGCTTCTGCGTCCCAGGCCTCTAGAAACAAGTGTGGCTGTGGCCCATTTATATATTTCTGAACATGTCTTCCAGACATGGAATTTGTGCTGCCCTTCGGTTTTAGTTTTTCTTCACAGCTCTGTTAATAAAAATCCTTGTGAAGGAATAAGGGCAGCAGCGGGGCTGCGTCCCCAACACCCCAGCCGCCTGCTCGGCTAGCTTATGCCCGAAATAATTACACGGAAACTGTATTCATTTAATCACTGCTTGGCCCATTCTCTTCTAGGCTAATTCTCACATATTAATTTAGCCCATTTCTAATCATCTGTGTGTAGCACCCCAAGGTGCGCTTACCGGGAAGATTCTAGCCTATGTCCATCCTGGGTCGGAGCTTCATCCCGGGAGCGGGGCATGGCATCTCTCTCAGGCTCCCGAGAGGAGAGCTGTCGCGTCTCTGACCTCACTTCCTCTTCCTCCCAGCGTTCTGTCCTGTTTTCTCCTCCCACCTATCCTCTAACCAATAAAATGGGCCAGGGCAGTGCCTTTATTAGCCAATGACCTTCCTCCATCATCCTTGTTTCAAACTAATTTCCTCTGGCAAATCCTAGCAGCCCTAACAGGCTGTTATTTGATATAACAGTAAAGTTGTTGGTTCCCATGTAAGTAGGAGCATAAAAATTGGCTGAGGAGGGGACAGGGGTTGATTTCTTGATGATAGGAGAGACCAAATTATGGGCATGATTTCCTTTCTGTGTGGTTGGTCGATTTATCTGTATTTGACCCTACTTAGCAACATGGAGTTTAAAAACTGTGTTCTTTGAACACTTCATGCATGTGTATAATGTATCTTGATCGTATCTACTCCTCTCCTTCCCTCCAATCCCTGGGGCTTCCTCCCCAACACATTTCCCTCCCTATGTCAAGGTCACTTTTACAAATTTTAAAACCCACTGAGTCCAGTTAGTGTTACATATATCCACACTGGTGTGGGGTCATCGCTGGCACATGGTCAACCTACCTACCAGTAACTACCCTCCCCCAGAAGGTGACTTTCCCTCCCCCAGTAGCATCTCAGTGGGGCAGGGGCGGGGCTTGTAAGCCCCTTCCCACTTCATGTTGAAATTTTTTTTTTTTTTTGGTTTTTCGAGACAGGGTTTCTCTGTGGTTTTGGAACCTGTCCTGGAACTAGCTCTTGTAGACCAGGCTGGTCTTGAACTCACAGAGATCCGCCTGCCTCTGCCTCCTGAGTGCTGGGATTAAAGGCGTGCGCCACTACCACCCGGCTCATGTTGAGATTTTTACCTAATTTAATCTTAGGTCTTGAGAAGTAACCGCAGCTGCTGTGAGCGCGTGTGTGCTGCAGCCGTGGCCTCTCCAGAGGACAGTTTCCCCCAGCACTCTGTCCTCCATCCCCCCAGCTCTTTTAACCTTTCTGTCATCTCTTCCGTGATGTTCCTTCAGCATCTGTGGAGGAGGGTTGATATCATACCCCATTTATGGCTAAACACTCACAATTGCTAGTTTTCAACACTTCTAACAGTAACCTTATCTCTGTATTAACCACTGTCTGATCTAAAAAATGTCTCTGACTAAGGTTTGGAACAGTACAAAAATCTAAGTATTTAGAAAGAAGTTTGGCCACCTAGCAAAACAGTATCAACTCATTCTCACCTTGAGGCTATGACTTCCCTAGTCATGGACCCTGTTTACAGTAGTGGACATGAATTCCCTCCTGTAGCAGGCATCGAATCCAGCCAAGAGTGGCTGGGTACCCGGTACCCTATCTTGTACTATTGTATCAGTGGGCACATCTTGCCTAGAAGGTGCCGACCTTTTGCGGCAGGCAGGATTCACTGTTAGGTAATACCATGGATGTCTTCTCTTCCAGCAGCCTGCATAGCTCTCTCCAGAACTAGAGCTAGCCAGCAGGGAGAGTTTCCTAGTCAATTCAAGGTAGATTTTTCTAGTCTACAACCAAAGTATGTGCTTTCTTCTGCAAAGAGGTTTACCATCTAGTTATGGTGGACAACTAAGAGCGATGGCAAAAACCTGTAATTTTTTTGTGTTGTTTTGGGGCCTTTCTGACCAGTAAGCCATGGGAAGGTTATTCTCAATGTTAATTTTTTTCTCACATTTTCTCCATTTACCGTTAAGTGTAAGATGCTTGTTTTCAGGTGGAAGAAGCAGGTTTAGAAGTTCTATCAGTTTACTCTGGTTCAACTATTAAAGCAGATGATACTAAGGAATGATGACAAGTCTATATCCTTTGGAAAAGTCTATAGTAATAAATAGAAAACAATCAATGGAGCCTTTGGGTTTAGATTTTTGTTTGTTTGTTTGGTTTGGTTTGGTTTTGGTTTTTCAAGACAGGGTTTCTCTGTGTAACAGCTCTGGATGTCCTGGAACTTGCTTCATAGACCAGGCTGGCCTCAAGCTCACAGAGTGCTGGGATTAAAGTTGTGCACCACCACTGCCTGGCGGGGTCATTGTTTTTAGTGCAGCAGCAAACCAGGGCTTGTGCATGCAGAGCAAACACTGGACCACTGAGCTACATCTTCAGCCCCGTGCGACTCAGACCCACATCCATTGCTCTGTGTTCTCATTCGCGGCACCTTGGTTTACTTTCTGGAGTACGGAAAAGGAACTTGAGGAGAAATTTTAACTCAAACTAACTTACTAGATAAATTGGAAAATGTTTAAGTGCCAGTCTTGTTGAATTAAGTATTAATCAAGAATATATTTACTTATTACTCTTACTTACTAAAACCCTTCTCGAAAAGATTTATTGTGCAGCTAACAGTAAAATTTTCTTTTTTTCAACTTCACCTGTCATGCATGTCTGGTTTTTATCACCGTGTTGTGAGAGTTTTCAATCAGTGTTGGCATCTGGGAGAAATGAGGGATTTGTCTCTTGGTTCTGCCATCATGAATGCTAGTGGAGAGGAAGTGTGGAATGCTTGAAGCGATTACATTCTCTGGACCATCTGGTCATCAAGAAAAGACTGCGTTTTCATTTCATAGCGAATAAGAAGTTTATTAAGAAAAGAGAATATTTAGTTTAAGGAAGAAAGAAACCATACTTTATTTCTGGCACTAAAAGCTTCAGCCTGCTTAGCTGTGAAGAGAAGGGCTAGCTAGGGAAGACCAGGCCTCAGTGGGGCTACACAATGGTGGTGTCTGTGCTGTGAGGCGAAGCCTGGAGGTCACGATTGTTGAAGACCAACAGACATGCAAGGGGTAGCCACTTGCAAAGGGGTTTGCCCTAATGCTCCCCTTTTGCCCCCACACAATTTTTATGGAAGGAAAGAATGACTCACAGGGGTGAATTTTTCTCATGCTGCAAAGGAAGTCAGACCACCTGGTTCCTAAAGTGTGCTCCAGAGCCCCCGAGGCAAGTAGGGTTGGAAAGTGACCACTCAGGTGTAACTGGTTAGCATCTGTCCTCTCGTCTTCTTATTATACTGCTTCATGCTTTAAACATTAAGACCAGGCTTATGTTTTATTTACGTCTCTGTAAATAAAGCACCAACTTCAAGAGAGGCGTAGAAAATCAATGCAGAAAGCACATATCTGCACTAAGCATTGAAATTTGAATCTAGTAGAGACGACGGTAGACAAGGTTGTAAAAAAGTGCCTGGAAGTGAACCTATCTGCTGCCTGCCATTGCACATCATCATCGTCACATGTTCCTCTTGTGACACCCAACACACAGCCAGAGAGTTCACATCTTGGGGTATGCTTGCGATGGGGCCACTCACAACTTTTTAGTAGATTTATTTGTAGCCCTGCAACTACAAAGAAGATGTGGTTGACTTCCTTCGAAGTCCACTTAGTCACCAAGCACAGAAAGACTGGTTCTCGATGGCTGCCCAGATAGCCCCTGGAATACTAGGCGTGCTTGTCAATGCCAGAATCCTCCTGGGCTTCCTTCAAAGCCTCCATAGGGAAGCAAGAGGTGGGGCAGGAGCAGAGGGCCAGACAGGAGGACTAGAGTGGAGAGTTGACAGCCAAGAGTGTAGCCAGTTTCCAGAAGAGTGTGGCTGGAGCCAGGCTGGGCTGGGCTAGTGCCGAGCCTGGGATGGTGCAAAGGGCCAAGTTGGAGAGGAAGGACCTCCATCCAATGGGAAGACATTTGGCCATAGTCACAGGTGATAGTGGAGAATCCTAGTAGGCATTGTCCCTGCCTGCAACATGGTTCACGGGTCTCCCTCCTTTCCAAACCCATCATTCAAGCCAAGGCGTAGCTCCTCTGAGCTTGTGGGGCCCATCCAGCTGCACAAGGAGTGTATCCAGCACAAGCCTGGGGGCTCTCTCATGGCCCCTGCACTGTTCATATGTGAACTCTGTGCCTGAAATCGGAGCCTTTCCCAAAGCTGAGCTTAATGACTCCCAGCCTTCCTGCTCCCACCTTCCGTCTCCTGCACCCAACTTGTTCCGTTTCCGTACTGTTCCTTCCCCGAATCTGCTCTCTCCTCACTTCCGTGTTTGCCAGAGTTCTCTGGAGAAGTGGAACTAACAGGATGTGCAGACACAGTCAGAGGTTTATTTTAAGGAACTAGCTTCCACAAGTATAGAGACTGGGAAGTCCAGATTCATGGGTGGACTGGCAGGCCCGAGACCCAAGAAGGACTCCATGTCATGACTCAGGTGTACAGCTGTCTGTGGGCAGAATTCCTTCTTGCCTGGGTGAAAAGCAGCCGTCTCAGTAGGTTTTCTAAGAATGGAGTGAGACCCACATTATGGGTAACAAAGTACTCAGAATCCACAGTCTCCACCTATCTGCCACCCACTCACGAATGCACCTCACTCTGTGTGGCCAGGTATGTGGTCACTGTAGCCCATTCACATTGACATACAAAGGTCACCAACACACTGGCCTTTCTCTTCTAGCTGTGACCTACCTCGTGAGTGGTTTCCTTCTCTTCTTTCTCTCTTACTGTGTAAGCACTACATCTGTTGTGTGCCGTCAATGCTTACATCACTCCTCGGACCTCACGTCTCTCCTTGGACCTCACGTCTCTCTTCTACTGAAACTGCTTCACACATGGGGAAAAAAAAGCCTGAGTGTTAAATGTGCCACAAAAGTGTGGTCTGCAGCTTCTCCTGGTCCATGGTCCCTGGGTTGTGCATGATTTCCAAGCCAACATCCTCTTTATTTCAGTTCCATGGAGGCCCTTCTCTCATACTGCAGACCCTGACCTCAGGCACCACCCCTCAATTCAGTGCTCTTCCTCACTGCCCTGGCCCTCTGAATGGTCTTGGTTCAGCTGCCGGAGAGAAGTCGGGAGCTAATAAAACCCAGTAACTGTTGATACTCTTGTCTTCAGAATAGTCCCAGAGCGGCCCTGTCTCTTCTCCATTTTAACCTTCTTGGTGATGGATTTCCCACATTATCTCCTCACCAGTGACCTCTCAATGTGCTAACCTTTGACATTTGCCCTGCTCAAGGTTGTGTTTGGTGGCCACTTTACTCAGAAAGCCAGAGGATGCAGTAGCTGAAATATCCTGGCTTCAATTCCTGATTCTCCATTTTGGTGGAACACAGCTGATCAGAACTATGGAGTTCCAAAGAACTGGAGGAGCCCTGCATCTAACCTGAGACCAGTGTCTGCAGCAATTACACACACCCGGGAGACTCCTCATATCCCCAAGTGCTTACTCCTGAGGTTTCTTTGGAGGCCAGCAGCCATTGTCACCCGACTCTGAATCTACTGCCTCTCCCATGGTAGTCTGTTCCATCTTTCAACTTGACTCACCCGCCAGATGTCCGCCTTTCATTCCTAAATCTGTCCCAACAACTCAAGAGTCAGTGACCCCCCAGAATGTTTGGAAGTGGTAGGGCATGATGGTGCATAGGTACAGTTAGGTAGAACCTACCGGTCACAGATGGTGATAGACAGATTTGGTCTGTCAGTTCTCAGGTATTTGAGGAGCATGTGTAGCTGTTGTGACCACTTCTAAACTTTTATTATTCCTAGATCAAATTTCTACCAGAAAGGCCATGGGGTTCACTTTTCATCTGAGAGGCATAAATAAAAGGAACGGTTTTCTCTTACTCCAGAAACCTAAACAAGAAAGGATTTGTTCTACGGAACTGAAGTCTCTCTTACAGCAGCGATGCCGTGCAAGCACTTCAGAGGTAAGACCTAGCTGGAGCCATTTTGGCCATCTCTCCTCTATAGTATCTCGCTTACCGTCTTGCCTAACTGTTGGTGCGCTGAAGTCCGTTGTAAAGGAGTAGACTCTGAGGCCAATGAGCTAAGAGAAGAGAAAAGACACATCTAATAGCAACAGCCATAAAGTTTTTGTTTGTTTGTTTGTTGCTTTTGGTTTGTTTTTTGTTTTGATTTAGTTTGATTTTGGTTTATTTGAGACAGGGTTTCTCTGTAGCTTTGGAGCCTGTCCTGGAACTAGCTCTTGTACTCTAGGCTGGGCTTGAACTCACAGAAATCCTCCAGCCTCTGCCTCCCAAGTGCTGGGATTAAAGGCCTGCACCACCACCACCCAGCTCTTTAAAAAATGCCTCTTTCCATTTCTCCATCAGTTTTTCTGGGCATGTGATACCAGTGCTTTTCCAAAAGTGTGGCCCAGCAGGGAGAGTAACAAGGACACAGAGGCATCTAGAGGGTTCCTGCTGCTGGGTACCTACATCTTCCTCGGGGGAGGGGTGAAAAGATGCGACCACGATGTCAACGACCACAGATGCTGGGAGTTGGGTAGAAGGTTTATAGAAGACTCATTTATTTAACAGCAAGAAAAATGTATATGCTCTCCCAGCACCCAGGCGTTCTGGTTCATTTAGGACCTCTGACAACACCTATTGCTAGGCACTCAGGAAACACTGCTTGGTAGCTACTTATTGGGTAGGCACAGACAGGACCGTTGACAGCTCTGGGCAGACTCCAGGTTGGCTCCTGGTAGGCCTTAACTTCTTACAGGGTCCGTCATTTGGCCATCAACAACAATGGCTTTGCATCAGAGACAGGTGTGGGAGAAAACACGTGCTCAGACAACTGAGTCTGGCTCCCTTCCCGGATAGACTCACCTGCCAGGTGTCCACTTGTCACTCCTACCCATGGCCCCACTCAAGGTAAGGGCCTCCAGGAGGTCTAGAAGTGGCGGGACGTGATGTGTAGATAATGCACTCCAACCCTTCAAGGCCATTTCCAGAATCAGTGATAGCAGATGCTAAGTGTTACATATGTGCGATGTGCCCATGCACGCATGACTTGCTGGCTGAGCCTTTGAAACAAGCCTCGTCTCCTCTGACCCATCACAGAGATCATGCCAGGATGGCAGATACATGTGCAGCCTCAACAGGAGCACACAGATTATGGTACGCTGCTGGGCGGGTGGGGGCAGAAGATTTTGTTATATTTTGGTATTTTCACATTCCTCTGCACCCAAGTCCCTCCACAGTATGACTCTTTAAAAATAAGGGATGTGACCATTTTCCCATCGTCGCACTATCATGAACACTCTGCGATAGGAGATCAATAACGTTTTTCATGGAACATTGTAAAAATTTAAATGAGGAGCATTTTACAACTATTCTTAGTTTCAGGAAGACTGAGAGGAAAGACGGGGGAGGCCCTCTAGATGTCTCACAAGCCAGATCCTTGGAGCATCCACCCTTACCCAAAAGAGTCAGCAGAACATGAAGGAAAATAGAGAAGTCAGCTGGCCTACTTTCAGGTCCTGAGGTATATCTAGCGGTGCACCCAAGTCTAGAATGACAGCGAGCCCGGTGGTGAATACATGAGTGAGTCAGAGCACCCCGAGATAAGCCGGGCTCCGCGGGAAGCCTTATCTTCCTCAGCCCACTTACAAGTTACTGCTGTGTGTTCTAGAGCCCGAGGGCTCCTTGTTATTCCTAAGATGGAAGTGAGAAATGATGGCGTTCACCTCCTCATTAATTCAGTAGCTGATTCTGCCACGAAGAATCATTGTCTCTCGCCCAGCTTTTCTCTTTTTCGTTAATGTATAGAGTCACTCACGTAATACATGCTTGTCATTCATTCTGTGTGTCAGTATTCCGGGAGAGGTGGCGTCCCTGTGCCAAGAGGCCAGCCTTCTGAAGCTAGTGACAATAGATCTTGCATTGATGAAACCAAATTCGTTGTGCTAAGAATATTGATGAAGCCGTGGAAGTCACTTCCGCAGAGGCTAGTCACGCAGAGAGTCAGATAGAAGACAGAAAACAAATATGGATGATCCTGACATCATGGCCTTTGACAGTTTTTTATTACTTTAATATTTTGCCATAGTCTACAGTATGGGTAGTGTGGGGATGTGCCAGACTACGCTGAATTTTCTTCTGCTTCCTGGAATTGGCAATGGTTGATTTTATGAATTAACTCTTGAAGAATAATGCATTTTTCTCTGTGAAGATGTGGTATCTCAACTCAGTAATATGACTTCTACTTTTTAAATATGTTTACTTTAATTACCAGGGATGCATGTTTAGTGAGATATGAGGATTAATTGAAATACTGTATTATTGGAACTATTCCTAAACAAAATTTTTATTTATCCCTGACATAAATTATTTTCAGTCTCTTCTCTTTGTCTTCCATTGATTGGTCTGCATTTTCTCATGCTTCAGAATACAAGCAATCATTCATGTTTTAACTGTAATTAATGTCTATATATACACATATGCATATACGAAGAAAGTAATTGTGTTCTCTTCATTTCCGAGATAAAGCCTCAGAATTGGAGCTAAAACAACACTAATATCCTGTATTCCCATTTGTTTTCCTCTTGGTTGCCTCTTTAACCTCAGGGCTCACTGAGTACTGTCTCAAATTCAATTTCACTGGGGATCTAGTTGAGGTTTCCAGATCACCCTTAATATTTTTTCTATCTCAATTGGAAGTTGGGCATCTTAATATAATGTGTTTAAGTTGCTGACTATGGCAAAGAAATAAGTTCTACCAAGATTTTCTTAAAACTAAATCCTAAATTAGATTACCTTCGATGTGAGCTACCTGATGATTGAACACTATAATCGTCTCCGTCCTTCCTCCTAACTGCTCACCCATTGTTGAGGCAATGAATATTTATCAAGTGTCTACAGCCTATCAGACAGTGTGAGATGCTGGGAACATGAGGATGACAAAGCACAGTCTATGCCCTCAGTTGCACTTAGGAGGCTCGCAAGGCTGTGCCGGGATTCACTGGCTAATGGAATCAAGGCTAGATTGCAAGTTTGTTTTTCTCTGCCAGTTAAAACAAAATTTAGTAGCCTTCTGGAAAAAATCAAGCTCACCTCTGGTTGCCAAAGTTTCCAAGAGGCTTGCAATATGGTTGTTGCAAATCAATAGTTCTCACCCCCGAAACGGGCCTAGTCTCACTGAGGGCCTATTAGAAAGGATTCCCGTGCCCTACCCAAGTCCAAGGTTGCAGTGGGATGCATTGGTTTGGATTCCTAACCAGAACACAGGGGAAGCAATGGGTGGTAGGGAGCACGACTTGATTGATCATCCTTGTTCTCAATTATCGTGTTGCTTGATGGCTATTCCTAGTGACAGCAGTGATGGGAAGAGGTCACAGCTAGTGAGCTGTTGTGACAGCAGTGATGGGAAGAGGTCACAGCTAGTGAGCTGTTGTGGACTGGCCGATGTTATGGACTGGCAGTGATGGGAAGAGGTCACAGCTAGTGAGCTGTTGTGGACTGGCCGATGGTTTGCCCTTTGTATCCAACCTTGCGCTCAACTCCCCCAACAGCTCAGCGACACGGCCATCACTACTTTCACAAGTGAGGACGTGAGCATGCAGAGGGGCTAGTTCATGTTGGCGAGGTTCTGGAGCTTGTGAGTTGAGGAGGTCGTTGACTTTTAGGTTGCTCCTGTGCTCCGGATGGCCAGCACACCTGTGCATTGGTGAACGGTGGGATTGGTCTCCTTGGCAGATGCGTGGGTGGCTGCTGGACCTGTCCCCACTGAGCCCTGCACCTTGTGGAATTCAAAACAGTTACTCTCCTGGCTCTAGAGGAAGAGCTCCAGCTAGTTGGCTATACTAGTGGCTAGGAGGCTTTCATGATTTTCTGTTTAATTGGGGAAAATGTTTCCCTTTTACAGATTTTTAAAGAGTTAAGTAATTTCTAAAAAAGATTTTAAAATGAGTTTTTAAAAATATGACTATATAACTATAGCACAGCGCACTGCTGAGCTGAACACAGCTTGGACTAAAGCAACATGAGCAGGAGGGCTGGGACGAGGTTCGCCGCCTTTTCTGGAAGGTCAGACACCCCCTTCCAGCCCTTGTCCACATTCAGCCTCTTGACAAGGTGTCTGCAGAGGGAGGCTGCGTTTTCCTGACCTGTCCCCATTAAAGTACGTGTCTGTTCATCTCCTGGTGTGAAAATAGCAGGTCTCTGCTATATTAATAATATCTATAATCTCAGGAGGGTTCAGTGATGCTCCTCCCGCCAAGGTGAGCAAAGTTAAAGAATGTGCTGAAGTGTCCGTCAACATCATAGGAAAGGTGTCTTGTTTCCTGCTAGACACTGCAGGGTCCCTAACCAGAGTCTGCTCCCACTCCCAGAGTGGAACCCTTTCGGTGGGTGCTCAGAAACAGCCGAGTGTGTAACTTCATCCTGACTCATCCCTTCTCTCCTTCATATTTTTATTCTTTTGTTGTTTTCTTCACGGGATTATTAAGTCCCATCACTCTACTAGGAAGTACATTACTTCCCATACCCAGTGGCTGATGAGCCAATGGGGCAATCTCTGTGTCTCTTGTCTTTTCAGTGATAACTATATGCCGACGTTGTCTTTAGTGGAGACTGGACCTCTTCATTTGCCAGACTCCAAGCTTTAAAAATGAACTCCTATCCCAGAGCCTATCTCACAGCCTGCCCAGCCCAGCTGCCAAGCTCCAGGGAGACTATGATGTGATGATGATTGAAAGTAAAGCCTGGGTACAGAGAAAGCTGGACGACTGTATGACTGACTGAGATATTCTGAATTTAACGTCCTGAAAATGTGGTCCAATCATAGAGCAGAACCTTGTCACCCAGCCCCTCCCATCCGCCCCAGTCCATCGTAGGTCCCTCTGTCCTCATAAAAGTAACCATAGCCTGGCTTTGCCATAATCACTGTTGTATTTTCATGATGTTATCTATAAGCTGAAGCTCTGCACGTGCCAGGGTGTGTTTGTGTGTGGACGCACGAGCGTGCACCACACACACACACACACACACACACACGCATGCACGCACACACACACACACACACACGCACACACACAGATTTCATGTATTGACTAATCAGTGGCTTAGCTCATGTAGTGAAAGGGCAAGTGCTTGTCTTTCCCTTTATTTACTAAATTTCAAGGTAATGAATTAGTTCTTTATCGTATTCAAAGGTTACTAATTCCTTTTTAGAAGATCACTTAAGAACTCCTGGGTGGCGGCTAAGAGACGGCTCGGTTGTTGAGGGCACCTGTTGGTTGCTCTCGGCAGCTACACTGAGGCTCACAAACACCTGCAACTCCACTTCCCGGGGATCCACCATCTGCTTCTGGCTTCTAAAGGGACAGGCATACAGGTAGCAAATATACACATAAAAAATCTTATTTTTTTTTAAAAAAAAAACCTCATGGATATAAACTCATTTAACAAATTTCAATATTCTGCACTTAATACCACACTGCAGCTCAAAACTGTAACACCCGTGCCCCTCAGAAGTCTCTTCTCAGTGCTCCCAAGTCCCTCCCACACGATTCACGTGACCAGTGAAGCTTCCCCACTTTGGCTGATGAGATGTTCTAGATGACATTAGAGCCTCGCTGTGCTCCACCTGGAATCTGCTGTTCCTCTACCAAGGCTGGGTTCTTTTAGTGAGACAATATGTCTTCTAACTGCTTCTACGCAGGGACACTCTGCATCGTTTGGGGAAAGCTTTCCCATTCCCCCAAGCTCCCTCCTTCTTTCATTTGAAAGAAAAACAGCCCCCAAAGAGAGTGGCACTACTAGGAGGTGTGGCCTTGTTGGAGGAAGTGTGACTGTGGGGGCAGGCTTTGAGGTCTCTTTTGCTCAAACTTCCCTCAGTGTGACAGTCAGTTGACTTCCTGTTGCCTGTGAGATGTAGCTCTCTCAGCTCCAGCACCACGTCTGCCTGCATGCAGCCATACTGCCCTTTATGATCCGAATGGACTGAACCTGTGAACCTGTTCATGAGCCACCGTCAATCAGATTTTATCTTTATGAGCTGCCGTGGCCACGGTGTCCCTCCACAGCAATAGAAACCCTTACGGAGTCACTCGGGGACTTGCCAGGTGGACTCAGCTGGCTTTCGGGCCCAGTTTCCCAGCCCACTTTCTTCTCCACTTTGCTTCCTTTGTCTCCATTCTGGCTCCAGCCCATTTTGATTATCCTCTCAGCAGCTTCTACCAGTACTGAGCTACACCTCCAGCTGCCCCCCACCCCCTCTTGCCCCCACCTTAGCCTGCTCAACACCTCCTCCACCACCTTCTTTTTCCCAGGCAGGTTTTATCAAAATGGAAGGAGTATACCTATCGCAGAGCCTGGTTTATAAGATGATATTTGAAACATGTTCTCCAAAGAACTGAACCAAAAGATGAGTTCTAGGTACAGGTACTGTCTCGCCACAGCCAGGTGTCCGTCATTCCTTTTCAATAGGAGGGGGTCATTTAACACATAATTTGGGGGTGACAATCACTTCCAGGCAGAGGCAGGTGGCACCTAGCCAAGCCGGCACTGTAACTAAGGAGTGAGTTTCTTTTTTAAGATTTATTTTTATTTATGTGCCTGTGTGCCTGTGAGGGGGTGTGTGCACACCCGCGCAGGTGCTCACAGACACCCGGGAGTGTCAGATACCCTGAAGCCTGAGTTACAGACAGTTGTACCTCACCTGGCGTGGCTGTGGGAACCAAAGCCAACTGAGCTCTAAGCCTCTGGTCCTCCCTAGCCCCAAAAAGAGTTCTTAACACGTTCATTCCATGGAGAAAACAGGAGAACGAGGATTTACTCTTTTTTATATGAAACGGCCTCTTGTGAGCATAAAAATGTAGACCTGCCCCAGGATGGCCCTCACTCTTCCTCTGGAGGAAGGCAGCCCTGGAATTGAAGTCAACATCTGCTCCTCCCTGCCTGGCAGGTCCTGTGTCCTCTGGTCCGTACAGGACTGGGAAGTCACAGCCCCTGCAGTTTTCTGAGCAGGTGCTGGCCATCTTTGGAAATCCCAGTGCTGTCCTGGTTGGAACCGTTGCTGACAGCCATGGTTCCTTTTGGGTATGGACCAGGCCGGAGGCCTCCTTTGATTGGCATTTCCTTTATTAGCTGGGAACATTGAAACAATAGGCCCTTCTATTGCCTGCCAGCATTTGGTGTTTGGCCTGCAAGTGTCTCTTGGTGACCTTTATTTGCATTGGCCTGCAGATAATAGTCAGTTTCCTTAGTGAGGAGGAGGTGGGAGGAGGTAAGAGGCACATGTGAAGCCTAAGTATTAACTCCGAGGACTTAAGTATAGCATGGACTAGGGCCCTGGCAGCCTCTGATCCGCCACCTTTTTGAAAGGGACAAAGACCGTCATTAGCTGCCCTGGCCAGTCACCACCACTGGGCGCTGGTGGTTCACAGACTGTAGAGATTACACCACTAGTGTCTTCAGGAGGTCCTTGGAACAGGGGCCACAGCTGATAAGTCAAGGAGGGGGTCAGGCCTTGCCCTTTGCCGACCTGCAGCCTGCAAAGAGATGTACCTGGCCTTGGCAGAGTTAACGATACTTGGATAACTGTCAATGGTTAAATATCAGAAACTCCATTTTTCTATATAAAGAAAAAGGCCAGTTTTGAGCTCCCTGAGAAAGCAGAGCCCTGGTGGCTACACGCTGGAGGTGTTTACTGGCAGCAACTCCATCCCCGTTGAGGGAATTAGGCACTTGCAGCTGTCGTGGGCCTAGGTCCTCTTCTCTTTGGATTGTTTGTAGGTGCCACGCTACAGGCAGCTTCCCGGGGTGCTGGGCAGGAGGGGGGTGGTGTCTGTGGGCCAAAGCTGGATGCAGAGCGTGTTGGCAAGAACGGGAGCAGTGGACGCCTGATTGCTTGGGAACAACTCTTCGTGTGTGTGTGTGTGTGTGTTTGTGTACAGTACATGCTCTTCAGCTCTCTGGTTTCTGCCTTAACAAATGCAGATCCCAGCAGCTAGGGGAGGGAGTCAGGGTGTTCATTCTTCGGGGTGGCGCAGGGCTGGATGTGTCCCTCTCTCAGAGGTAGTTCAGCACAGCATCACCACACAGTTCTTTCCTGTCTGGATTTCCTGCATCTCCTTCAAGCCTACGATTGGTCACACTGCTACCATTGCTGTCTTTGGGGTATGACATTGTGGCTTGCTTTCCCTGACCCTGCCCACACCTGTGCTGATGGCCCCTTCATTGTGCCCTCTATAAGTAATCCTGATGAGTACTATCTGTTGCCTGGTGGACCTTAACCGTACACCATATCGTCACCCTTTATGCTTGAAAAGGAGGTGCAAAGAGTGGCTATCCTCTGTGTAAGGACAGTTAGAGACATGTGCCATTATTTCCCGTCACTAAGCTGAGGGGAAGGTAGAGCCATATGCTCATCCCGACAAATATCCACAGTGAGACATTTTCCCAGGACAAGTGAGAACCCAGAGGTCCGTGCACACAAGCTGAAAGAGCGTGGGCCTCAGATGCAGCCTCTGCAGCACCGGTCTGCATGCATCCCAGGCGAAGTGGTCCACTCCAGCTATTGAAATGAGTACCAAATCATAATTCAGCAAAACCACGAAAGAAGTTTGGGAACTGCATTCCTGTGCGTTTCCTGCCGTGTTTTACCAAGATATGCATGGGAGAGGCCCCCACGTTTCCATTATTGGAATTATGGCCACTGACTAGTTGCCCAGGACACAGGAAGTATTAACTTCTGTGCAGGGGGACCAATGAGAGGCTCCTGTTTCACTGAGACTTGTTTGCCCTTGCTGATGCTCTTGGTTGCCTCAGGAAAGACTGAATCAAGAGCTCTACCTCTGGAAGCTTCTCCTTCGCTCTGTTCTGCACGAAGTATGGCGGTTCCTCTCCTGCGTGAGTGGGACACCCAGGAGAGACGTGCCCTGACAGGAAAGCTGGAAGCAGAGGTTTTGTTTCTAACTTCACATCCATTGTCACCGCCTCCTTCTCGCATCGGAAGCACTGCACCTGGAGTTCCTAGGGCTCGGATTCGACCTGTTCTTCTGCAAACAAAACATCTTGAAGAATGGATCTGCAGATAAAGGGGGCAAGAAAAGATGCTATCAAGGATCCTATAAAGCATCAATCAAGGTAAAATAAGTGTTGGTTATTGTATCATCTGGGAAGGTCAAAAATTATTTTTTAAAAATTCTGTTTTTGAAGAAGCTTAGATAAAGGAGAATGAAGAGAACAGATCATCACAGCCAAAGATTGACATCCTCGGAAATTTGTCCAGAATTGTGCTTTCTAGTAGAGGCAACAGAAATATCCTGTAATAGCGGAATTCTTAGAAAAACTGACATATATATCTGTTATATAATACATAAATATATATATATAATATATATTAGCTAAATATTTTTATACACAAGAACACAGCAAGCATTATTTTCTCAATTTGAGTATGTATTTGAATGAATAATCATTTGTTAAGGTAAAAATTTATGAAGAGAAAACAACTGTATGTTTATTATTGTACCTGTTTTGATTATATAGGTGTACACCCATATTATAGCTAAGAAATTGGGGGCACATGTGCCAAAATATTAGCAGTGCTTCCCTCTTAGGCTAACTAGCTGTCTAGTGCTGAGATAAAGCATCAAGATAGAAAACAACTTGGGGAGAAAGGGGGCTCTCTCACTGACTTCATATCACAGTCCTCATTCAAGGAAGCCAGAGCAAGAACTCAAGGCAGGAACCTGGAGGCAGGAACTGAACCAGAGGCCACAGAGGCTGTGGTCTGCCATGTGGGTGCTGGGAATTGAACCCAAGTCCTCTGTGAGTGCTGGGAACCAAACCCAGTCCTCTATAAGAGCAGCACGTGCTCTTAGCTGCCAAGCCACCTCTCCGGGCCCCTTTATTCAGTGTTTCTAGGCAGGACCATTTCAGTCCTCTTGAGAGGTGCCGCAGCAGCTCCAGCTCTGCAAGCATGCAGATACGCTTATGTAACTTCTTGGCTTACAAGCTCTGCCAATAAAACTCAGCATGCTTGGCTTACACAGGCTCTGAGGAATGCATACCTGCATGCCCTTCTGCTGGTCCTTTTCTCTGAACCGCTCACTCTCCTCTTTCCCTTCCTGCGTTTGACTGGACTATATTCCGTGCTTCTCCACCTGTCTGAATTACGTGCCCCCTTCAAGAGCCAGCAAGCGTTATCTTTTCCTGGTGGCCTTTCCTGACCACCTCCAGCTAAACTAACTGTCCTTTGATTCGCTTCGGGATTAGCTGCAGCTAGTAGCAGTCAGCTGCAACTGCTTAACTAGCTTTAAGAAGAGCCAGTGGAGAGGATAAGGCGCCCATAAAATTATTGCAAGGGTAGAAGAGGAGGAAGGCTGTGAGCAGTTTCCAGGAGCAGTTCCCAAGTTTACACTGCAGAATTTGCACCAACAAGGGCATATACCTCAGTCACAGCTGGTACTCCAGAAAACACCGGAGTTATGGAAGGTCCACACTGCCTCCAGTGAGGTCTGCATCACCATGGTACCCAGAAGGTGGGGGCAAAACACCCACACTACCGCCAATGAAAAGTGAAAAGCCTGGCCCGTGGGTTCAATCTCTCACCGGTTCACTATCTAAAGGCTTTGAATACCCACCGCCCCGCCACCAAACCTTTCCCAGAAAGCGCTCATCATCCCTCGGATTGTGATAACCTCCCGCTGAGCTCTGTGATTTTGCCCCATTATGTGCATATGAGCATAAACTCAGTATCACTAGCATGCCCATCTTTCTATATCACAGATCTCATCATCACTCTCCAAGCTTCCTCTAGGAAAAGTACACATTCCTTGGCCTGGCATTCCCATTCTTCTTCTTCCTGTCCACCAGAGCTCCAGTTCATACCACCGTCTGCATGGGCTAAAGTGTCTGGCTGTTGCGTTTGCCCAATTTCCTAACCTTATTCATCTTGGAGATCTGACTTAAATACCATCACCCTGAGGATGGTCGCCATTACCTTCCCTTTAACCCCCGGCACCCAGTACTCCGCAGATCTCTCCATACTAAAGCTCCACAGCACTGGCCTTGACAGTGTTGTGCAGGGCCTTGGGGCTCCACAGAAATGTTTCTAGGACCTCTAAAGGGAACGGAGAAAGACCAGCAAGGGAGGTTCTGACCTCCCTGACATACGTCAACCGTCACACCTCTGATCAGCAGGGTTCATCTGTTGTTTCCTTTAATTTTTATGACAAAAGTTTATATTTCTATGGAAAAGAGAAAAAAATACTTGTAAATGGAAGTTTGGGTGAGGAGTGTGTGTGTGTGTGTGTGTGTGTGTGTGTGTGTGTGTGTTTGTGTGAGAGAGAGAGAGAGAGGCATGTGTGTTCACATGTTTATATGGATGTACATATCAACATGCACATGTGAAGGTAGGTTGATGTTTGGTGTCTTCCTTCGTCATTCTCTACATTATTTTTGACACGGGGTCTCTCACTAAAGCTGGAGTCTTCTGTTTCAGCTAGACTGGCTGGTTACCATTCTCCCCACAGTGCTGGGCCTGTAGGTTCCCATCTCCAAGCCCAGATTTTGCATGGGTGCTAACAATGCAAACTTGGGTCCTGATATTTTACCCACTGAGCATCTCCTTAGCCCTTGGTATTTTTTTATATGGTATTGGGAGTTGAAGCCTTGACCTAATGTGTGGTGGGCAGCCACACTCCTGCTAGGCTGCACTGCCCACCTGAAAGGGAGTTTCTGGGGAGTTTGGAGACACAGCACTCACCCTTGTGTGTGAAGCTTAGTTACGTGTATGTCTATCGCTTGCTCTTGCTAGAATCACTTGGGTTCATTTGGATCACAGGGATCACTTAAGGAAAACAGTGGCCATTTTAAGTTTCCCTGTAACAGCCCAAGTGGCTTCCAGAGGCAGTGTTCCAAGACTGTGAGTCCTAACGCAAGCCAGCAAATGTCAGCTTACACCAAACAGTGAGAGACTGCCTTCCGAAAGACTCCCCAAAGGGAAGGTCAACAGCAGGAAGGACACAGATCTCACAGTGATGCTGGCGCTTCCACAGAGGACCCTGAAGGTTCTTTTGACCTCCATGCCCTCCTAATCTCCTGTTGTAATTAGAAGCAGGCCACACTGAGATTCCAGATGGCCCAGTCTCGGGATTTTTTTTTTTCTTTTGAGACTGTAATATCAGCAGTACTTCTTTTTTAACTTGGAAAACGAATTGGTCTGATGCCTTTATGTTGAATTGCTTGTTGTCTGCCTCTAACTAAAGGTCCCCGGAGGCAATTTAAGAAAGGCAGCCCTAGGACTGCCATGTCTGGTCCTGGAGCCAATACAGTTCCTGAAGCCAGGTTAGTATCTTCTGGGCAAAGGTTTGCAGGGCAGCACATTTAGAGGGGAATTTAAAGCTTTTGCTCCTTAGTGAGCAAAACTCCTTAGTGAGGAAACTCACTGGCGGGCAGTGGTGAATTGTGGGAAGTTGCTGGCTGCAGTGGTGAATTGTGGGAACTTGCTGGCTACAGAGGTGTATTGTGGGAAGTCGCTGGCTGCAGTGATGGATTATGAACCCCTTTAGCCGTCTCTGTGGTGGACAGAGGGTTTTCTTTGCTTGCCTATTTCACGTTGACTTTGACTGTAGTGTCGGTCCTCCCACTGGGAAGTTGAACAACTATAAGTGTCATTCCCAGAACCCTATCTCTCTAGAAGAGACCATGAAGATTGCTTTGTATTCCCCTGGGACCTGTGTGGGCATTTGGAAATGTATGGGCAGGAGAAATTGAGGTCCTCTTAGGATTGCCACAGTTCTAAGAGAATTTTGGCACACAAACTTAGAAACAGTTTGCTCACTTAACTGGGACAGATAGCCATCTTTTCTGGAAATGTTTTATGAGTATCAGATGTACCTTGATAATTTAGTTTTATTAGTATTATTTCAAGTAATTATTAAAGACCTCGCTGATATCTTCAGGTTGGCCCAATTAATTAATTGAATTTCTTTTTACCTTTCTATTTCCAGAGATGGTAGTTTAATTAAAGGTGAATAGCATTATATTTCTTGTTAGTAGAGAGAAGTGTTTTGATTTCATTACTTTTGCGTGTTAGATTAAGGAAACATAGTCAACAATCAACTTTGAAGAACCTACCTTCATATGAAGACAGAATACCCTGCCCTTTTTAATCACCACGAGGTTAAAGACTACACAGAAGTGGAACGTATGAATCACGCTGTGGATACAGGCTGACACCGACATTCATGTTAAATGCATGGCTTGCATAAGCATTGTAGACTTGTGATTATTGGAACAGTGTTTCTGTAGCTTACTGGATCTGCTGTCCCTGAGCTGGTTCTTATACACATGCTCCATTCTCTCTTTGCCTCCTAACCTGGCTGTGGCCCTGCTGCCTTTGAGCTGGCAGCTATGGGATGGACGGGATTTCTTTTGCACTCACCCGTTACCCTATACCTAAATATCTCTTTTCAAAGTCTGGAAAAATCGTTAGGTATTCCATCGCTTAAATCTGATGCTTCATTAACAAAATAGTTATTTAAAATTTCTGACTTAGTAAGAATGTATTTAATTGCCCATGTCTTAAGTTAATAGGATTAGAAGCCCAGATAGTGTATGTTGCAAACATATGGCCCCTTTCCATGACTCATCACTCGAGATATGTAAATGGTGTCACCATAGAAGCAGCAGAAGGAAATATGAAAGAATGTGATACAATTATGTTCCAGAAGAGAAATAGCCAATTATGTTATCCAAGATCAGCTCGAAAAAAAAAACCCAGGAAACTTCTTGTGTGTGGCTAAGGATAAAACAGTGCTGTATTTTGTATGCTCAAACAAATAAGTTCCAAATGCAAAGTTCAGGATTAAAAGGACTGTCATGAGGGATGCAGAAATGCTTAGCACAGACAGAGTCTTTGATGCAAATGTCACAGTTCCAAAAGTCGCCTGGTAGCCCTGGGCAGCCTTTGCAATTTGGTTCGTACGCTTGGGTTTGTCAATAACCTACCCATTCTGTGAGAGGCTTAAAATTGGTTCTTCTTTGGTTCATTTGGGATGGATGAAGAAATACAAAAGTTATTGCTCATTCATCATGTGTACAAGGCAACATCTGTTCTCTGCTAATGTTTTGCTTGCATTTCTGCTTTCTGAGTACATTAGGTAACCATAGAAATGATCTTTCTGGTGATCTGAAGGTGAAAATAGATAGGTAGCTACATTGCTTAAGACTAATATTTCAGCTGAAATGCATCAAATGTGAAATTGCAAAACCCTTCCCTATGGTAAGTAAGTAGTTATGTTCCTGATACCCACCTCCCAGTGCTACTAGCTCTGCCTGTCCTGCCCTCTGTGGCAGATGCTCTAGACCTTCTGTAATACAGCAACTGAACGGATGATATCTAATACATGGGAGACTCTAGTGTGCTGCTGGAGCATTGATGACCTTTGCTAGCACTCTGGATGTTACCAAATATTCTGGAAAGTCGACTTCCAAAAAGATGCTATAGTGCTCAATTTGGAGCATTTTAACATCAGCCAGTTATGATCCTAACTGGAAAGGGATGGCATGACTGAACATGAGATAATCTAGTAGGGGTCTAGGGGAAGGCATTTACAGGGATATGCATGGCTTGGTGTAGGGAAATCACATGGATATGCCATGCAGTAACCTGGCGCTAGGAACAGCAACACTGGCCACACCCCGGGCCCTTTCAATAGAGAGAAGTGAACTTAAGTCAAGGTCAGTCATCATGAAAAAAGTCAAAAACCTGAGATTCTAGTTAGTTATGGAATGGCTTTGGGTATGACCACGCAGAAGCTATAGACAGCTCACAGGGGACTTTCTCCGTCATACCCTCATCGGCAAAGCCTAGTGGGGAGCTGGGAGCCCCAGTGCCCACTGACCATCTGTAGGTTTTATTTCCTAGGGCAGTGAATAAAGAGAGTGGAAAATGGCCCTGGGATGATGAAGACACCAACCCGCCATCTCAGTGTCCTGTGAAATTTTCAAAAATAATTCAGATCCCTATCCCCTCTACACTTCATGGGGAGGAAATGCTGAAGAGCTGACTTGCTGCTGTCATTCTGGATTAAGAAATGTACCCCTTTGTTTTGTTAGCTCACTTCTTTCTTCCTGCTATTTTTAATGCCAAACCAAAGGCAGATCTTTCAAGCTGATTTCCACAACTGACCAGGTTTTCACAAAGTTTCGGTGGTAGGATGCTAACAACAGCAAAAAGGTGTGCAGTTCTCTGCAGAGATTCTTGAAAACAAAGTTCCAGAAGCCAGCAGACGTCAGTGCTCCTGGAACTGAACCAGTTGACTATTTATTTATGCAGCAATAGAGTCCTTGTGAGGTCTCCAAACTGTATCTCTGTACAACATAACACTGTCTTAAAGAGGACACAATTACTTCTGACAACCCTGACTCATTTTCCTTTCCATGCAAGAGCAGACCATCTGCCTATTAGAAGAGCAAGAGATAATAACAGGCCCGAAGGATAAGGTACTGCTAAGGCACTGCTGCCTCCTCCCGTTTCCCTCCTCCTCTTCTTCCCTCTTTCCTTCCTCCTCCTTTGCTCTCCTCTCCTCCTCCCTTCTTCTCCCCTTATTTTCCCCTCCTCCTCTTTTTCTTCTTGTCTTTGCTCTTTCTAGCCACACTTCTGCAGTGCTGACCATGGGGGGCCTTGACCAGTGTTTGGTGATACTGCCTGCTATTCGCCATCAGGCTCCACAAGTGGCTGTAGCCATAGGAGTTCCTGGGGCAGCTTTGGTCTTTGAGAAGGCACCAAATGATGACACACCAGTGTGGCTACCCAGCAGGGCAGGGACATGGCTATGGAGATGGGTCAGTATGATGGGAGCATCACACTGGTAGTACAGTCAATGGGGAATGGTAAGAGTCTATATTGCTGTGGCTGGTCACAAGAAGAGCTGAGTTCCGGGTTCTGAGTGATATAGATCATTTATCTCTTGCAAGATCGGGGCTCTCATTTGACTTTGATGCCCACAGATGGGCATAGTAGCCTGCACCCAAAGGCCAACTACTTGAGAACTGTGGCAAAGTGAGCCCTTATAGCCAAAGGTTTGAAGCCAGCCTGGGTAACACGGCAAGACTCCCATCTCTTAAAAATAAGTGATTTCTAGAGGATGATTCAGTGCAGTTGTGGCTGCTCTGGCTAGAGGGACCACTTTTCTTTTTCCAAGGTCCTAGGAGGCCCTGTTTACTTCTCTGTTATCTGCAGATTTGTGTTCATGGTGATCTCAGCCTGCCTTGGCACCGCACACAGGCAGTTCTAATGTCCTCACTTCCTAGGGATATAATTGAATGCAAAGATATACAAGCAGCCTCGTATCTGGAGAAGTGTTTCTTTCAAACAGAGGCGGAAAGAAAGTGAGTTTCAAAGTTTCGTAAACATTGAGGGTTCCCTCCACCCTAGCTCTTTGTCTCAATTGTATAAGCAGAAAATAGACAATAAAAAATTACAAGTAATTATTAGCCATTAATTGTGCAGGACCTCCTAGAGTGCCCAGCTAAAACAGTGAGAACTGTGCCGCCTCGCTTGGCCTCCAGGAACTCATAGTCTGCTAGAGAAGATCTTTACAGTCCCGTGCACAGAGGGCAGAGTTGGGAATGTTCGGCTGTTAGAGGGAGAGAAGAAACAGAAAAGGTCTCTCAGAAGCGGGGACATCTGAGATGGACTTTGAAGGATAAGTATTGCGCAGAAGACTGAGCAGAAGCCTAGGGCGTGGAAAGCATGCGTATGAGTGGTGGATCCAAAGATATGGTTGGGAGGATGGGTAGAGAAGGCAAAGAGACCTTAAGGGGGAACCTAGTGCTGGGGGCTTGGACTTTATCATTCAAAGGAGAACCAACCACTGTATGGTTTGAGCCAGGTGGGGGCGAGGCCAGTTTGA
The DNA here is from genome assembly GCF_018167655.1 of Microtus oregoni. NCBI lineage: Eukaryota > Metazoa > Chordata > Mammalia > Rodentia > Cricetidae > Microtus > Microtus oregoni. The sequence continues at coordinate 40,749,425 of NW_024543068.1, read as the reverse complement.
CGTTCTCAAAGCGGTCAGCCTTGTATGTATGAGGGCAAGCTAGACATTTCCATTCTAACATGGCCTTAGCGTACACCAAAAAGCTTTCTAATTTACTTTAATTTAAATCTATAGCAGAATTAATTACATATCAGTCGGGAGGCAGAAACCCCGTCGGTTACTTTAACCCAGAGAATCTAACATAAATTGTTAAGAAAACACTGAAGAACTGAAGGGCAAACTGTCATGGGTCTAGCTGCCAGAGGAAATATCACCAACCCTGAGGCCAGAGAGACATGGGGAGAGGTCGGAATTATTAATACCTACATTCTTTCACGATGGTCACTCAGCAGGTTTAGAATAAATTGCAATGCCTGTGGTAGACACTGTCGTGGGCAGGGTGGAAAAGAGGGCCCAGGCAAACAGAGCAGCACCAGAAAGCAAACAGGAAGAAAATGGGGCCTTTCTCCCCTCCCCAACCTTTCTTCTCTGTTCAGCACTCCTTGGCAGAGAGCCTGCTAGGGAGTTGGCAGGCCAGACTCCCAGAGCAGAGCCACAAAACAGAATGAGAGATTAGAGCTAAGCATCCAGCAAATGCCTGATCCCAGGGTGTGCGGCTCTGCCGGGAGAAAATGGGCTGGGCGTCCCAGAAACTGAGTCTCCTAAAATGTTTGTGGGTAATAAATCACCTCTCGCAGTCCTTCTCATTCTCAGCCTGGGAGCTACAGTTCTGGCCTCCGCTTTTCTTTTTCTTTGATGTCTTAGGAATTCTTTTTGAGTGAATTCCCTGAGTTTATTTTGAGGCAGAGTCACACCCTGGCCCAGCCTCCTGAGTGCTGGGGTCGTAGGCATGACCCACCAGCCCTGACCTTCTTAGGGTTTCTTCATCAAGGCTTTTGAACTTCCCCTCTGCCAAGCCCATGCCTGGCAGGCTATAGAACCCCCGAAAAGATATATGGTCCTGCCCAGGAGTGTCTCTAATGGGTAGTGCCACCCGTGTAAGGCCTAGTTTAGCCACTAGATGACAGTCTTCTCAGCCCAGATCTGCCTGGTGGGAGCAGGAGTTTAGTTATTAGAATTCGGTTCAAATCCCAGCTCTGACGGTTTAACAGCTGCAGCGAGTGGTTTAGCCACTGAAGCACAGATCATTTGTGAAATAACAGCCGCTGTCTGTTTGCACCGTACAAACCCAGAACCTGGAACTTAGGGAGTATTCAGTAGGTCCCCTCTCCTTCCCTTATTTGATGTCAGTAACGTTCAGGACCAATTCACCAAAACAGAGAAACAGTCCTTGTTGGAGGAAAACTGGGATGTCTTCGTGTTGTTCCTCGCTCCAGGCATCTAGGACATTGGGTACACCAACAACAGCTTTAAAATATGTATATAATGACTGGGAGTTATTTCTAAAGAGGAAGGCCGTCTTCAGTGTATATAGACACCAGTGACCGGATCCTCTGTGAAAACAATAGCTATTCATTGTGTTTCAAAACTGGCACCAGCAGCCAGTGTTCCAGTGCAATTCCCACACAAACAAATCTCCAGTAAAATTTCCATGACCGTGTGGCTCAGCGTAAATAGCTTGTAACCAGTGCCGTCTTCTGGGGGTCTGCCCTTGCTGTCTGCGCACATGTGTGGGTTTCGAGGAAGTCTTGTAAACACCGAGAACAAAAGCTCATCAACCCTGCCCTGGGGATCGTGTTTTGCCACAGAGGACACCAGGGATGGGGAGACGGTCTCTTTCACTAGAGCCGTGCATAGAAGATGTGGCATGGGAACTTTAAGTCACAAGGCCGGGAAAGGCTGGCCAAGGCGTGCAGGCTGCCAGAGGTCCCGACTCTTGGGCCAATGAATAATGACAGGCTTTTTCTTTTTAAGTAGTAGTTAGAATTTGATGGCACTTAATATTTGCAGTGACCTTTGCAGCTATTGTTATTAGCTATGCCTCCCGGAGGCTCTTTGAACTAAAGGACACAACTATTTTTACTCAGAGCTCCCCCCTCCACTCCCCATACTCTCTCTCCTCCCACTTCTGCTGTAAAGCCTGGTAGTTTCTCTGGATGTGGTCCTGACGTCTGCCCAGAGGTAAGCTTCATTTCCTTGTGGGCAATTGTCTCGTGATAATGTATATTTTTAAGTCAAAGTCATATTGAATACAATGAATTTAAATATGCGTAGTGTAAATCAGTTTGTATTGCGTCTCTGCTTAACCCCTGCTGTGGTTCCAGTTGTGCTGTGGTTCCGGTTGTGCTCAGCTCAGCGAGCAGCCCAAGGCTACGGTTTGGAAGGCCTGCCTGCCTCTCTGCCCCTGACTTCCTCCTCTTAACATTGTCCTAGCCACTTACCTCTTTGCCACAGCTCCTCCCAGCATGGTCTTGGCCGAGGCATTTGTGTTGGAAGATCCCTGGGCCTGACACGCTCTTCCTCCAGGCAAGGCTGCCTCCTTTGCCCCTTGCACGTCTTCACTTAGATGTCACCTCCTCCATGAGGTCTCTCCTGTGGACCCAATTTCAAACTGCAGCGTGTCAAGTCCTTGCTGCCTGCCAGTATACCTCACATCACACACTTGATTATTGTGTTTCCTGGCTATTTTTCTCTTTCCCTCCCCTGACATAAAGCAGGGATCTGTGCTGATATAATTCACTGCTGCACACTAAGCATCTAGACCCATAAATGCATGTAGAAGGCAGCTAATACATATTTGCCAAGCAAGCAGATACTAGTTCTTTAAAGGCTGTTGTTGCGAGGCTTAACCTGCAGGCTGGAATTTTCTCAGTGTGTGCTTCATATTAATTCTTAGTCAAGGCTCCTGGGCCAGCAAACAATTCATTCTCACACAATTCTGTTGAGCTACATGGAACCCACCAATTCCTCAGGTCGGAAGAAGTGTAGAATCTCAGCGCTACTGCGCTGAAAATGCCTTGACAAGGGCTCCGGCCCTCCCTGACCCTATCATCACGTGGCAGGGTTGCACCAGGCCTCTGAAGGGAGATGGGCATGCACAGGGTGTGAAGGAACAAAATATACTGGTGGGTGGTGCGTGGTGAGTTCTGCTTTCACAGGTGCCCGCTACGTTACCTGAGGAGCACTTTAGCCTCTTAAGCTCTGTTGCCTTTTTGATGAAATAAAGGTAAAGAGAGATTTCATTGATGCCATAGGGGTATATGTATGGGTATAAGGATACATTTTAGAATGTGATGAGGAATTATGCTGGCTAAGTAAAGTGGTGGCTGTAGGCTTTCCTCTAACATGACTTCACTAGCCCTGGGTAGTTGGCTAAGTTTCCAGTACCAGACATGGTATTCATGACTGAGCCATGTGCTACTAAATTCCCTCTACAGACGAATCACACCTGCCCTGCAGCTGCCCTGGGTGTCTTCAGTGATGCTGTCATAGAGGCCGAATATCCACGCCTGCTCCAAGACTGTGTAGCCTGGTCTGATACTATTTCCCGGCTAGGCAGTGGCTATGGAACACAGATGCCATCTGAATGAGCTTAAACAGACAGTGTTTATCTTCCTGGCTCCACACAAGTGTCTCTTCTGGGCTAGAATTTTGCCAGGAGTTTTGTTTTGTTGTTGCTTTGAGATAGAGTCTCTCTGTGTGGCCCTGGCTGACCTAGAACTCACTGTAGACTGGGCTGGCATCAAATTCAGAGATCCATTTGCCTCTGCCTCTTGAGTGCTGAGATAAAAGGCATGTGTCACCACACCAGGTTAGAAGTTCCTAATAATAAAACTGAGATATTTGTCTCTTGGTTTTCATATGTTATCATCTTGCCATTTTTTTCCAGATGATAGCAGTGTTCTGGCTAGTTTTTGTCAAATCGACACAAGTTAGAATTATCTGGGAAGAGGACTCTTAATTGAGAAAAATGCCTCCATTAGATTACTTGTAGGCAAGTCTATAGGGCTTTTCTTGATTAATGATTGATGTGGGAAGAACCAGCCCACAGTGGATGGTGCCAACCCTTGGCCCACGCATGGTCCTAGGTAGTCAAAGAAAGCAGACTGAGGAAACCAGGGGAACAGGCCATGGGTAACAAGCAACTAAGCAACATTCCTCCATGGCTTCTGCTTTAGTTCCTGCCTCCAGGTTCCTGCCATGAGTTTCTGCCTCAGCTTCCCTCAGTGATGGAGTGTGAGCTGAGAGTTAGTTAGAAGCTGGAAAAAAAAACCAACTCTTTCCTCCCCAAGTTGCTTTTTATCATGGTGTTTTATCACAGCAATAGAAGCCCCAATTAAGACAGAAACTGGTCCCAGAAGTAGGGTACTGCTGTAGCAGACTGGGCCATCTTATTCTGGAAAGGATTGAGGAGGGACTTTGAAACTTAGGGATAAAGAAACCATTCTGTGTTTAGAGCTACTGTGGGAACTTAGAAGACAATGCTGAGAGCAATGTAGACAATGGAGATCTGGCTCCTGGAGGTTCAGAGGGAAGTTTGAGCATCCCTAAAAGACTCTGTTGGGGCTGCTGAATCATTTCAATGAAGAATCTGGCTGCTCTGGTCAACCCAGGCTGAAGAACTGGCTATGATTAACAAGAGACCAAAAACATTAAAGTGAAATCTTTACGTTTCCGGGATAGCCAGAAATTGCTATCATGATTTCTTGTTCTTACATGATCCTTGGGCTCACTCTGCCTGCTCTCTCTCTCTCTTTCTGACTCTGACTGTTGGCTGCTTTTGCTTCTCTTATTACAGTATCTGGGTACATGTTCAGAATCCATACAGTCCTGGGATGACATTCACCCAGGCTGGAGGCTTCCGTGCGGCCTCCAGGTGCCCTCTTCCTATCGCTGCCCTGTCTCAGACTTTCATTTCCTCCTGGCTGGGGGTTTGTTCTCTTCGCTGGTTGAAGATTGTTCTTTATAGAGAAGATGAAAACCAAATAAGAACAGAGAAATTCTGTTCTCACTGTGCTATCTCTAAATTAACCATGTCATCTGATCAGACAGGAGGTCACCGCTTCTCTTGTTCTTTTTCTTGTCCTGAACATATCCTGGTGGCTCTTGGTGTTGTTTGTTTGTCTCCCCACACCCCAGTGTGCCACTTCCCTGACTTTTATGTCCCCTTTGTATCCACTTGACTGAAAATTCCTTCTTTTGGCCTAAGTGAGCATGATGTGGACGTAACACTCTTCTTTGGCTACCTTCCTCTCCAGAGTTACATATGAATGGATAGGCAGAATAAATTATATGGAGTCTCCAGTCTTTCTGGAATGAAATTCTATATGATTTAAGTCACCAGCCAAGGTCTCAGAGCATCTGGTCTCATGACTTACCGGTTCTCACTAAAGCCGTGCTGAGCATTCACCACAACCTTGGCACGGAGTTGGAGGTTTTGTGTGCCACCCTGTCTCACTACAGGTGATTCGTGATTCAGGTGGAAGATGAGCTTTGCACATTTGGAAGAATGGGACCCAATTCCTGGTGTCTCCATGACCCCCGTGGTGAGCGTTAACCTTCACAGAATTTAGCCTTCCAATCACTTTATTTTCTGTGGGCTTGTGGAGCTATACTTTCTTACAGTCCTGAGAACAAAAAGCTGTTCCTATTCCCCTCCCTGCCCTATAAGTCATCTGATGACAGAACCCTTCTCAGTCCACATGCCAGTCACCTCTACTCTAATGGTCATCGAGATGGCCAAGAAATGGCCCACACGGTGGCTCTCGCCACTGCATCCTTGTCCTTGTGATGTGAAGCTGTCAGCACAGCAAGCCTTAGTGAGTGAGATGCTCCTGGCAGGTCAGGGCTCCTCACCTCTGCGTGGTTCCTCCTTCATCACTCAGCCCACAGAGCACAGATCCCAGCAGGCGAGTGACAGGTGCCCCCGGTCAGGTGGGCCGGAGGGAAACCAGCCCTCGCTTCATCTCCTGCCCACTGTGCTGTTCGTGCTCTGTGCGTCCCGTGTTGGTTCAGGGGGCTGTCTTCTGGCGTGATTTATACAGTGCCTTTTTTCTCAAGAAGGATGTGAAATGGTTCACAATAAAACATGTCTGAAATAGGATAGTCAAGACACATTTTCAAAAGACAGACAGACAGAGAAGGGTCAGAAATCACTTTGGCTCGAAATCTTGACAAGAATTTTTACAGCACAAATGTATTTGATCAATTTCTGGTCCAGATGTCTAGGTGTGTGGGGATGGGGAAGCACAATCACTCTGCAGTTGGGAGGCACCTAGGCCTCTTCAGCTGGTGCCCTTCTACACGTGTATCTAAATCGATGGCGTCTTTCCTAATGGCATTCACTGCCTCTTCTTGGAAAGTCCCAGGGGACGCAGCAGAGGGCCTTCCCCATGTCTATGGCAGCCGATGTGCCCAGAGGTCAAAGTTACAGCAATTTGTCACTGTCACTGACAAAGGACCGCAATAAATTTGTCTTTAAATATTAATATCTAATTCTCCTATTATATAGATAGAGCCCACACCATCCATTTATCTCTGTTTTTAAGTGCAGAAATAGTATATATTATAATGAAATTTCAAAAAATCATTACAAGGGACACTTTTCCGCTGGCTTGTCTGTTAAATAATTTTTCCAGGAGAGAATGGATAAACAAGGAATGAATGAATTCATGTCCACTTGATTTCATGATACTAGTGAGCAAATGTGCCTTCTCATGTTCATTCCGAGAGCCAGGCTGGCCTCCGGCAGGCTCCCGGTTGTGATGGAAGCTGGCGCTAAGGTGACTAACTCCGAGTCAGCCACGGAGTGTCAAAGGGCCTGGCGAAGGAGCAGAGGGATTCCCTGACCCCTGTCTGGGTGCAGATCCACCCACACTCCAATAGTTTTACACATGACCAAGTCTATGCTACAGCTACCTGAGAAACAGGAGAAGCTATATTAGTGATGGAGAACTGGCTCCTGAACCTCAGTTTCGAGAAACGTATAGAAAAAGGACTCACTGAGGTTACAGCGGACGTTTTCCCTCTTCCCTTTAATTCCACAGGGTTTCCACTTGTCTTCTTTTCTTGCGTATGCATGTGGCATGTCTGTGTGTGGATGCATGTTTGTCCCTGTGTGTACATGTGTGAACATCCATGTGCAGGTGTAGACTTGGGGTTGATGTTGGGACTCTCCCTCAACCACTCTTCCCGTTATTCTTTGAGACAGGCTCTTTGAACCAGAACTCCAGGTCTGGCTAGCCTCACTAGCCAGCTTGCCCCACGGATCCGGGGGGCCAGCTTCTGAGTTCCAGGCGGGCTGCCATGCCCAACCATCATTTCCAGGGGTCCAGGGATCGGGACTCTGGTTCTCTTGTTTGTGCAGCTTTAAGTACCGAGTCATCTCCCGAGACCTCCATAAGGACAAAGGTTGTAGAGGAGAATCAGAGCAGGAAGGCAGCCTAGAAACTAAACATTGACAAGCTTCGGTTCAAAACAAATAGGCAGTAAAAAGCCAGGCCGCAAACAGATCTACATAGGACCGTGCTCTTTCTATAATGTAAGGGTTCTAAGAATGTAGTGTTTGTGGGAAGGCAGGCGACACCTGAGCTACAGGAAGTCATTACAGATGGGAATGATTAGGACGGGGAAATGCCATTGGTGAGCCGGACTGTGACTAGCTTCTGCCAGCCTGAATGAATTTAGTAATGCTTTGTTGGATTAAAACATGTGACTTAAAACCCTTGAGATGATCACATACACTCGCATGTGGACCCACACACGTGAAGTGTCTCCACCAGTGTAGTTTTATGTTATTATTTAGCCCACAAGTTCACTCATTTAATTAAATATTTGTTGATAACCTGGCTGTTTATCTCTCTATCCATTCTTTCTTACCCGACCCTTCTACCCATCATTCACGGAAACATTGCTGTCCTGAGCAATACTGCTGCTGAACTGAGTCCACACCACCCCTGCTGCCAGAATTCCTATAGAAAAGGCCTGGCCCTGGGCGTTTTAGAGCACGGTTATTTAGAGACAGGGTGTTTGAAGAGACACTCAATGAAATGAACAGAGCTGGTTCCTAACCCTATAAAACGGTGACGTTCAGACAGGCTTACAAAGGAGACTGTGGCCAGGAACCTAGAGAAGACCTCTAGCAGCCACAGAAAGAGGACTCAGGAGACATCAGCCCTGCCGCATCTTCATCTCAACCTTTAAGTCTCCTCTTGTTGTGAGAAAATAAATGCCTCGAGCTACCCAGCCTGTGGTAGTTTGTCGTCCAGTCCTAGAATGTACAGAAGCACCTACGGCGCACCTGTGCCTGCTCCAGTATAGTCTGGAGTATAGTCTCTGCCTTTGGAGATCTCCTGGGCGCAAAACACGCTGGAGCAACTGGCGCAGTGAATCACACGCACTGTTCGTGAGACCTTAGTCCAGCATGCCAAAGCCCTCATCCTGGTTTGAGTACGGAGGCTATGATTGGCAAAGCCCTCGTCCTGGTTTGAGTACAGAGGCTATGATTGGCAAAGCCCTCGTCCTAGTTTGAGTACGGAGGCTATGATTGGCATGTGCCCCCATTTTTTTTTCTGTTTGAAACAAAAATGTCTCTAGTGAGAGAGGAATTCAGTTGAAGCATCAAGGGACTCCCCTCTCAGGCACAGCATACTAAAACCTGAGGGTGTGTAGGAGGCTGGATCTGTGCTTTTAATTCCTGCCACATCCAGTAGGCCGAGAACAGTCTTTAAAGCATTTTCACCGCTTGAGCTCATTGGAAATCTCATCTTTGCGGTAAAATCTTATCATTGCCGCAGATCCATTTGCTCCCAGCACACACAGTCGGAGCTGATCTCACCTGACAGCCGTCTCTGTTTAGATGGAGCTAAACGTAAGGAGAAGATGGGGAGCGGGGCCCCGTGGCCTGGAGTTAGCTCACAGTCAAACATTGTAAGGTGTAACATGATCCAAACTAAAGAAACATGGGATCTGGGGAACTGTGAGGCCTTTGGAGGGTGTTCAATCAAAGCCCTTGATTCACAGATTTGGAGTTAGAGATAGAAGTTAAATGTTAAATGGGTCCTACAATTAGTTTTTCTTCCATGAGCAGATAAGAGAAAGGCTACAATGTAAAGTGTTGGCTTCTGTCTGGGGGCTCCCTTTTCTATGGAGCTAAATTTTTCTGGGTGCTGATGTCCTGGGCATCATATCCCAGGCCACACACTCTTTCTATGAATTGTCCACCTTATGACTTGGGGTAACCTCAGCTGCAAGTCCCTATCCTATAAAGGTAAGAAGTGCAATGGCTAATTGCCACTGTTAACTAGGTTTAGAACCACCTAGAACATTCTGGGCATGTGTGTAAGGGGGGTTTCCAGGAAGGTTTAACCAAGGAGAAAGCAAGCAGGGTGTCTATCTTCATCTCTCTCTACTTCCTGACTGCAAACACAAGGACACCAGTCACCTCACCATGCCCTTCCACCATGAGAGGCGTGAGTGCCCCCTTAACCCGTGAAGCCCAATAAAGCTTGCCTGCCTTAAGTTGCTTCTTGTTAGGTGTTTGTCTAGCCACAGCAATGAGCAAGTAGCTACTGCAGGGACAGCCATCGTCCTGGCTTATGCTGCCACCAAAGAGCAAAGCAGAGCTTTGAACCCAGGCAGCACCTTAACCTCTGCACTTCTGCCTCACCACTCCTGGTTTCTTTGACCGTTCTCGGGCCAAGAAAGATTTTCTGGACTGCCCACCTGTTCTCCGTGAGTCTCGCTCTGAGGACAGGTGGTTTCCAAGGCCCCTCTGAGTACCGAGATTCTATGACTGGTTACACTTGTGATGTATGCAGTTTGAGAAGTTCACACTAATACACGAGCTCATTCACTGCGTTAATTATTTAGTGGCGGTTCCAGCAGGGTTTTAGATCACTTATGGCTCCCCTTCTGATGTGAAAAGAACTAAACTGATTTTCCTAGAATAATATTTAAAACTCCAATTAAAAATGTAAGCTTTAAGAACACATCTGAAGTTTTTTTTCACCATGCACACACCATACCATCTTTCCATATGGACAGAAATAGTCCTTGTGAGTGTCTGCTGTCTTGATCCTCTCTCCCTAGTCTCACAGAATCGGTGCTAATTGCTTGCAGCTTCAGGTCCTCCCTGACATAAGGGAACAATTTGAGCATCCCAGGCTGAAGTACTGCATTGCGTTTGCTAGACCTGCCAGGTCTGAAGTTGGCGCTGGTCAGTTAGAATGATGAACCTGGGCACAGATCAACCCACTGGAGCTTCAGGAACCTAGTGGAAAGTCTCCTGCAGCGCTCCTGCACAGACACTCTACAGCTGGGACACCTGCGGGCCAGATTCGGTGGCACTAGGCACTGGCCAGTTTGCATCAGTACAGATATTTGAATCTGTATATTCAAGCTGCACAAGTTGAAGGATGGGTCCAGAATGGTGCTCATCCACAGACTCCCAGCTGTGCTGTCTCCAAGGGTCTGATAGGCTGCAAAAGAAGACTCTTATAGGCTCGTATGTTTGGATGCTTGGTCCCAGCTAGTGGAACTGTTTAGGAAGGATTGGGAGGTGTGGGCTTGTTGGAGGAGGTATGGCACTGGGGGTGGACTTGTTGGAGGAGGTATGGCACTGGGGGTGGGCTTTGTGGTTCAGAAGCCCACTCCGTTCCCAGTTACCCTCGCTTCTGCCTTATGGTTGTGTCTGCAGTTGTGAGCCCTCAGCTCCTGCTTCAGCTCCATGCCTCCTACTGGCTGCCATGATGCCCACCGTGCTGGTCATGTGCTAACCCTCTGGAACCGTAAGCAAGTTCCCAATGAAATCCTTTATCTTATTAGTCGCCCCGTTCTTGGTGTCTCTTCACAGCAGTAGAAAAGTGACTAAGACATGGTTGAAGTTTAGCACTACTCGGGACACACCTGAAACTCATTCTGATTGGCCTGAGGCAGGGTGGTGGGAGAAGACCAGAAAGGGAAAGGAAGCGCCTGGAGTCCCAAATCCTAGCTGAAAGGAGCCACGCGGTGTACCGTTGAAGACTGTCCCAACTTTACACGAAAGCTTTGTGCACTCTTTGTAATTTCAGTCTTTGGCAGACTTGGTCCTGACCAGGCCCTGCTCCCTACAGACCTCACTTGACTGTCCCCAGCCTGCATTTCCTCCTCTGCAGGGCTCTGCCTCCCTGAAGGGTCGGCCGTGAAGGCAACACGTGACAGCGTGACAGTGCCGTCACTCTCGGCACACCCTGTGCTTACTGCGGCCACCAGTGCAGTCAACAGCTATGCAATGCTATTTTTACTCCATTTCCTTGCTCCCTCGGGACACACTCCTTAGAAAAATACTCATGCAAATGAGCAATTGAAGAGCACTTATGCAGACACAGGACATGTGTGTTCTCTGAGGGTACCCAGGACACATTGTTCTACAGAGACAGCAACAATGCTGTTTCCATCTAGGACTTTTAACACTGTGTGCTTTTCCAAAATGAGAGCCCCTTCTCACCCAACCCTTAGGGGTCTAGCCACTAGCTAACGGTTTTTGCCGCCTGTGTCTTACACAGCCATTCCGTGCCGCATTTCTCCAGCATCTTGGCTCATTTATTGGCAGCTATCGGGGCCAGCTACTCTTTAAAGTAGTTCATATCAGTGGTGGGCAGAAGCAGACTTAGACCTACAGCTGCCCAAGACTTGGAGCAAGCGTGGTTTTCCAGAGACTGAATCCCCCAGGACAGCCAGGGTGGCCCGAGAATCGTGAGCCGCAATAGGAGCATGATAAGTGTTATTGCAGATGCTATTGCTGTTGTCACGGGCTTGTTCCAGGACTCTGCTATATGCCTGGGGCTTATCATCATACAGAGCTCTTCTACAAGCTGCCTCAGACTCTCTGTGTACACCTTATTGTCCCCGAATTATCTCCCTACTGTCTGGCTCCAGAGGGGCCCTGCTGATGATGCACGTGGGCTTGCGTGTCTCCTGTGCTCTGTGAAGGGATGGGCGTGGATTCATCACATGGGCTGGCGGAAGTGGCATGCAGCCAGACTAAGTCCACACTGTGCATTCGGTCCTTAGAAATCCGGTTATGAGAACACATGCCTTGCATTGCAGCTTTGATTTTTCAACAAAATAACCCTGCCCCAGTTCTGAACAATTTAAGGCATGGGATAAATAGGATAGAAAGAGTCCAGAGTAGATAGATCTGAATCTTGGCTGTGAGATGGGGAGAATCAAGGCACCAGATGGCTGGCATCCCTCCAAGTGTTTGTCACCCTAATGCCAGGGCTGTGGACTGGGCAGCCCGTGTTCTCATTCTCCCCCTTCTCCCCGCTTCTCATAATCTCTATAGGCAGGAGGGCCCTGGGGCCTTCTGACCCAGAGAGGGCAGTGAGAGACAATGAGTACCAGGAGCCAGACACCACAGCCTCCAGGGGATGATCTTGCTGTCTGTGAAATGGAAGGGCTGGCCCTGGACTGAGCCCTGGGCTCTCCTCATTCTACCTGGGTGTGGTCCTTGTCCTCTGGAGCCCTTATTGCTTCTCTAGGACGAGGGAGGGAGAGAAGATGAGGTTTAGGGCTGCATTTCCAGGAACTAGAGAGGCCTTAAGTGGACAGTGACTTAGAGCCAGTACAAACAAGGACAGCTGTTTGCCCCCTGCTGCTGCTTCTCTGTCCCATCCTCCCCCTACCCTTTTGTCCTGTGAATGCAGGCAGCTCGCCCTGGTTGGACACCATAGATTATGCCATGGGCCTTGCAGCTCATGGTCCCTGAATCTGAGTGCTCAGAGTCCACGGCTGGAAGAACCTGTTCTTCCGGGGCCAACTGCAGCTCTTTCCTGGGGCACCTGCCACTCGGGCAGTTACTGCTGCTCAGTCTGCGGTGACTCTCTTCTTTCCAAAGTCTAATATAACATCAAGTCTGCGGGGCAGGAGCTTTGGAGCTTTTATACGCCTGCGTTTATGAAGTGCTACAAAAGAGAAGAGGCCCCCAGTCCCTCCTGCACCCCAACATATAACCATGTTTTAAACTAGACCTTAGTATGATGAGAGTGGCTGCCACCGGTTTGTTTTGTTGCTGGTGGTCACATGCGTTGAGGACAAAGCAGGTCCAGGAGCCAGGAGGTGGCAGCTGTGGCAGAGGGACTGACTAATTGTGGGAGGCCACATTGTCCCAGAGCATCAGTGGTGCTGTGACTTCCTGCAGACACCCCCAGCATCCAGCTCCACAGCAGTTCTCATCTTCCCAAACCGAAGTTGCATCCATTGCACACTCGTTTCTCTCTCCTGTCCTCTCCCTCGCCTGCAGTGAGCTGCATGCTACCCCTGGGAGGCTGAGTGTTCTAGGTGCGTCATATATGTGGGGTGTTTGTGACTGTCAGCGACTGGCTGATGCCATCACAGCTCGTCCTTGTTGGGTGTGTCAGGATTTCTTTCTCGGGATTGGGTAAAGCTCTGTTGGGTGTGCTCGTAACACTTTTTCCTCTTGTTTATCAATAGATGCTTGGGCCATTTACTTTATTAAAAGTGGGGGGGGGGCAGAGGTTAACACAGATGATGTTCCTCTAGTTCATACACCTTGTTCTTTGAGCAGAGTCTCTCCCTTGGCCTGGCCTTCACCAGCTAGGCTAGGTTGGCTGGCCATTGAGCCCCAGGGGTGCACCTGTCCTTGCCTCTCCAGAGCTGGGAGTGTCAGTGTGTGCACTGGGATGCACCGGGGGTTTTCAGAGGAGTTCTGGGGTTTGAACTCGGATCCTCTTACTTTAGTAACTGGGCCACCATCCCAGCCTTGCCATTTACTTTCAAACTTTAAATGACAGACAGACTGTGGCCATCTTTCCGTGTGAGTTCCTGCATGGCCACCTCATTCTTCTCAATGGCTACGTAATACTCTACAGCGTGAAAGTGGCTAGTCTGGAATCGTCCAATCACAGAGTGGTATGGCAGGACCTGAACCCAATGTTTTCCAGCTTCAGCAGGCAAGGGAATTTTGACCCAGCAGGTGATAGAGGGGCCTGTGTCTTTTAAGCCACAAGCCACCATGTGGCTAAGAAAGTCTTATGTTAGGTGCAAAGTAAAGTGATACCATTTTGTTAGGGCTTGGGAATCTGATACTTCCCGTGACATGTGTGAGGGAAGTCATACCCAGCCCTGGCTTAGAACGCCCTATCCTGGGCCCTCCTACAACGCCCTATCCTGGGCCCTCCTGCGCCACAATGTTTGCCGGCTTTGGGCTGATGATGACCTGGCACCTCTTGGGAAATCATTACAACAGTAGCATCTTTGGGCCAGAAGGGACCTTTGAGTTCATCTGGTCCAGCCCTTTGTCTTTGGAGAAGAGGAAATTGGAGTGAGAGATGAGAGCCCCAGGCGACAAGCCTCTTATGGCCTCCACTCAGCAGGTGTGGCTGCTGGCTCAGTCGTATTGAACAATGCCCTACACTGTTCTCACCCCAGTCTCACTGGCTCACGGTCGCTCTGCTGATGCTGGAAACCTGCTCCCCAAGTGTGTCATTTGTGGTGTTCGCTTCTTCTGCACACTTGTATCCTCATGTTAAGTTTCTCTGGCCCGGTAAGCCTCCTCGCCGATGCAATAATCCAAATCAGACCAGATCAAACCAAATTAGAAAAGGCCCAGGTTTAATGGATGGTGCCGGGTGGCCCTCTGGGAAAGCACAGAGAGGGGAAAGGTGAACCGGGATGACTACATGTTTGTTCTCTGGGGGGCAGTTTAAATAGCCTGCAGGAGAGGTCTTGACCCTCTCTGGGGAGGGGTCACCGTTTGGTGGGTTTTCTCAGAGGTGGAGTCTGGACTGTGGCAACTTGATGGGGGGGCGATGGTGGTGGTGAAATGGAGCTTTCCTCCCAACATTCCAAAATGGATGCCAGGAGCTGGGGTGACACTTCCAACCAAACATCTCAGATTTTTTTCTAATAAGGATGTTAGGGGCTGAGGTGACATTTCCAACCAAGCACCTAGTATTGGCCTGCCTCACATTATCAGGAAATATTTATGCTTTCGGTTCACTTCCACTTCCTTCCAGGGAATGGAAAAGTCAATCTGTGTGCCTTTAAGAGAAAATCGCCTGCAGAAGATTGCTGGGGACGGTGGATCTATCCCCTAACTTTCTTTTACTGAGGCACTAGGATTTCTTCCACAGGGTGTGAGACCTGGGGTTATTGCACTGTCTGAATACAAGCCTTTTACTGACTTGCCAGGTTTTCCTTCCACTGTTCTGTGGCCGTCCACCCACTCCATCTCTCCACTGACTAGTTTCCAGCTCCTTCACGTCAGCCTAACAATATCGGCTTGTTTCATTTGTACCAGGAAACTCCTAAGAATCCTTCCTGCAGATCCCGAGAAGATGCCCTTTCTCCTGCCCCGTGAGAGCTGCCCCTAGGGATGGGGTGGTCTCTTGACCAGCATGGATTAGATGTGGGAAGGATGGCTCTGCTCTTCCTACAGCCGAGTGCAAACGATGCCTGGTGACAAGGTGGGGATTCCGTGTCCTCTTTCTGGAACCCCTTGGGACTGCTGCTGGCCTTCCACTTCTGGAGGTTGTCTGAGTGCTTCTGAGCATCAGCCCGTGACCTGGTGAGGTGCGGCCTGCTGGCTGTCCATCTTACCCCTGGCTCCCAGCAGTCCCACAGCTCTGAAACCCGGTAACTTGATTTATAAATACCTGCCTCTTTTGATCGACGTTGATCCTCTCAGCAGAGATGGGCGTAAACGTGGCAAAGCCGAAAGCTTTGCGATCTGTCACAAGGAGAAGCGGATG
Organism: Microtus oregoni; assembly: GCF_018167655.1. Taxonomy (NCBI): domain Eukaryota; kingdom Metazoa; phylum Chordata; class Mammalia; order Rodentia; family Cricetidae; genus Microtus; species Microtus oregoni. The sequence goes on along the minus strand of NW_024543068.1, from coordinate 40,733,793 downwards.
GAAGAATGATAGAGGGACTGAGGTCTCTAAGAAGGGTGGCAGGACATCTAGCCGAGAGCTGTGCACACAACTGATTCATGGCGCTCAGTAGAATGCCTCAGAGGACATGGTTGCTCATGGCCTGGGTGAAATTAAGGTGGTCTTAGCTGTTTTCCCCACGAGCAACCACCAGGATGGAGAGAGTTTGTTTATTTGACACCATTATGCCCTGGCGACCAACTCCTCTATGCGTGCATATCCCCCCAACCCATAAGATGGCGTTCATGAAAGTATGCAAATGTGATCTTAGACTCTCCAAATGCCCTCCACACCTCTGTGACTGCCTGCCTGGGTCAGGCTGAGAGGCCCATGCCCAGAGGCGTCTCATACATCTCCATCAGGCAGTCAGAGGCAGAGCCAGCCCATCCCCCATCCCCTCGGAGCAGCCTCCCAGCATGCAGGCGGGGCCCTGAGAGCCGCTGCACAGCGCAGGCTGCAGAGTTTGGCTGATTCATTTGTCTTCATTAATGTTGCTTATAGCCGAGGCCTCTGTCACATATATGATTATGTGAGATTCAATTCTCTTGACTGTGTAAACACAGAGCTCTGTGTGAGGCTCCAGGCCAGCAGCGGCCTCGAGAAACTTCCTGCTGCTGAGATGGGCCGCACCCCAGGGGGGCCGAGGGATTTGTCTCAAATCTCTGGAAGTTGTTCTTGGAGCCATGAGGGCTGGGAAGGCCACAGTTTGCCTTGCTCCCCTGTCCCAGGGCCTTGCCTCTGCGGGACAGTCCCCACACTGGACTGGGTGCTCCACTCTCTCATGTCTGTCAAGTTCACTATTTGGATGGCCTCAACCATCCCTCCTCTGGCCTCCTTGGTCTGCTCTTCATCTAAGGCCACCACCACCTCGTGGCTGCTTCCTGAACAGCCTCTCTCTTTCTCTCTTCCAGTCTTGTTCACTCCTAAACCGCACCACGCCCTGCTGATAGTGTAATCTTTGTAAAGTATGTGTTGGTTTAGATCGGTCTCCATCCCTGGAAAAGGCTAAACTGATCCTCAGGTTCTGAGGATCAGCCCTGGGGCCCTGGCAAGCTTCCGCCCCGACAAGATGGCCACGTCTTGCTCTGTCCCCACCTGTCCCCCTCTGTGGTTCCTGTTTGTCCTGCAGCAGTTTCAGCCTGTGCCTAATATCTCAGGGCTTTTAGATGAATCAGACTTCAGATTTTAACTGCTCCACTATTTCTCAGATTAAGACCAGAGAGCATGAATGAAATGGCTAAACCATTGTTATACTGTGCATTGTTGTCTAAAGCCTGGACTTTCCTTTTCAGGACACCATACTCAGGTCAGGTTAGGCACAAGAACAAGAATGAATTGTGTAGTGCTATTTTTGTTTGTGCTATAACAAATAAAGCTCACCTGAGGATCAGAGTGTGGAGTGAGCCCCTAGTTAGCCATAGAGGTCAGTCAGTGGTGGCCCACCTTTAATCCCAGCACTCGGGATCTCTGTAAATTCAAGGCTACCCTGGGCTACACTAGAATCAGGCCGCGATGGCTCACACCTTTAATCCCAGCACGAGGGCGGTGGAGACAGGAAGGAATATGGCTGGGCAGAGAGAGGAATATAGAGCGGGAGAAGACAAGCGTTCACGGTATTCAGTCTGAGGACTTGTAGAGATGGGATACCCCACTCAGTCTGAGGATTTCATAGAACTAAGAACTAGTCGATGGCTGCTCTGCTTCTCTGATTTTTCACCTTTCAGCTCCTAACATCTGACTCTGGGTTTTTATTATTAAGACCAATTAATTAGAAACCAGGCTACAGGGACAGAGGGAAAGAGGGGGAAAGAGGAGGGACAGTTCCTAAAAGGTATGCCTGACTGGGACCCAGGAAAGTCTGGCTCTGGAAAGGACAAGCCCCCCCCCCCCAACTTTCTTCTTCTCAATCCTTTTGCTTGTTCAACGTTCTCTTTCCTTTGCTTACTCATTTTGTGTACATCCTGAAATGGTGGGCAGGGTCAGCTCTGTGTGGACTTTGGAAGCAGAACCCACCACCCAGTACAACTTTCCATTGTCTAAGAAAGAGTCCTAGTCCCTGAACCAGGCCAGCCTGTGGATTGGTCATCTAGCCCGAGCACCCCACCCCCAGTTTTGACAAGGGAGTGGGGTGGGGGTGCCCTGCCGTCTTATCAAGGGCTGGGGTGGGTATCTGATTCAAAGACACTATTTCTAAATAAGATCCCATTTGCTGGTAGTGGAGTCGGGATTTTTCCGTGCTTTCTAGGAGACACAATTTGACTCAGCTATATAGCTGAGGGCAGACCCTCTCCTGGGCCTTCTGGAGCACCCTGGAACCTCCTGGAGCCCCTGGGACCTTCCAGAGCACCCTGGGAGCCTCCTGGAGCACCCTGGGAGTCTCCTGGAGCACCCTGGGAGTTTCCTGGAGCACCTTAGGACCTCCTGGAGCACCCTGGGAACCTCCTTGCCGGCCCTGCATGTGTGAACAGGAAGTAGAAGAAATGTATCAAATTCAAATGAAGGCTGTGACTGCAGGCACAGAGAAACTAGCTAACGCCAGGCAAACAAACCTCACGGCTTCCCAGGCCCAAAATATGACCTTGTTGTTTTGTAAGAGTTCTAAGGAAAGACTGTAACAAAGCTGGTCTTGAATGAAAAAAAGAGAAGAAAAAGCAGGGCATATCTGCCTCTAGGTATGGTGGAGGGGAAGGTTTACTGTAGATACGAGGGAGCGCAGAGCCAGAGGCAGGGACGTCTGGGAGAGTCCAGGGTGGACATGACTCTGAGCCAAGCTACGTGAGGAGGTGGGTGGGGGGAGAGAAAGCTGGGAGGGTAAAGGGTAAACAAAAGGGCTGGATTAAATACAGAAGGGTAGCCCAACCCCTGGGCTGGAGAAGTTTGGGGGTGTATGCCAGCCATACCTGAAGGATACTGGGAGAATCTGGCAGCCAGGTCTGCTTTGATCTGCTAACTAGGTACCTCAGCTTGAGACCTAACAGTCCCCAGCCCTGACAGGAGCTATTAACCCAGCACATTGATAATAATTCCAATGTAATGATAATATTGGTGTCTTGGAATTGGCAAAATGTTGAGACACAGTTTGATCTCATAACTGCAATGCGCCTTATTAGTAACAAAACAAGGGTTTGTGTTGTTGTTGTATGTTGCAAATCGTGCCTCAGTTTCCACATGTGTAACATGAAAGTGGTGATGAGATCTACTACCATGAAGTTGCGACACGGGTTAGATGCATTAACTGCAGGGAGGCAGGGACATACCAAACCGTCACAGGACTGACCTGCATGGCCCAGGACAGAAGGACAGACTGAGCCTGAGAGGAGACGCCTCCTCATCTACCTCCCTCTCTCTGTGGCTTCACTAGAGGCTCACACAGTACCATTTTCTTTAAACTGTGTTTTCATTTATTTTATTTCTTGTCAAAGCTATTCTGTCATTTACTAAAGTTAGAATAATATAAATAAAACACATTTTAGGATAAAATAACGCACCGCTCCTTAGTTATGTTGCTAATATGTGAAAGACACACAGTGCGATGCAATCCTTATCAGAAGATGGGAGAGCATACGCCTACTTGTGCGCGCGCGCACACACACACACACACACACACACACACACCTTTTATTATCACAAGACTTGGGACCCCGAAAAAGCCCCCTTTCCAGCCCCTATGTCAGGCCCATTTGTGTTTCTTCTCTAACCCTGCCAGTTGTTGGAAACACCCTTCTCACACCCTCACAGATCTCCGGATGTCTTAGGTTCTCCAGAGGCTCCTGGTGAGAGGAGGAACCAGGTTGAGTGTGGTTCAGTAGAAGGCATTTTCAGGAACAGTGGGGGCTGGTGTAGAGGTATGAAGGGGAGCCCCACCCCGGTGTGCTCTGGAAGACAGAGGCAGCCTTACCTGAGAGTCATTCTCACTGAAGGTTGGAGGAATGGAAACAACCAATCATAGCCACAGATGGCTAGAAGCTTCCTCTCTATGCTTCTCCACCCTTCCCTGTGTGGGAAGTTCCTGGGTACCCCAGTGACCATGAGCAGACCACCCCAGCAGAACCTGCTGGGAACGATGGCCTAGTCTGCTGTGCCCTGAGAAAGGTGCCCGCTGCAGTGGTCTTGTGTTGAGTTCTGGCATTCCAGTTCCTGACCCTCTCCTTCAACAATAGCTAAAGATCTGCCCATGAGGGGCAAGGGGGCCTTCATCCCTTAGTACGCTGGCTGCTCACACACCCACGCTGTTTCTCTTGGCAGAGCTTTTCATTCTAAACAGTATCTGCTTTTTGTTTTTGTTTTAACTTGTCTTCATGAATTTAGAGAAGGGGGAAATGATAAAAATCAAGCCAGGAGGGAACCCCACACAGTCGTAAGCATAGATGTGTTTAATTTTATCTTCTTGATTTTTACAGAAAAGTAGGGATTGATTAGGGAGCTCTTTGTGGTGATGACATGCATGTCCCGGGCCCACAGACCTGCAGTCTGTCCTCTTGGAGGTTCCCTGTTCACTGACCAATGGCTCCACTTGCCCTACCCTCAACTCCCCACCCTGGCGCCATGACCGTAGACCCTTAGACTACACCATATCTTCATTTTCCTTTTTTACTCTTCCTTCTGCCTATAGTCGACCTAGATTTCCTTGTTTCCTTCTTTTCTTTCAAAGTCACAGGCTAATAGTGAGGCAGAGGGGTCAGTGTAGCTGCTTCACGTAGTGAGTTGAACACTCAGGCTCAACCCTATGGGGGACCAAGGTTATATGAGGTGAGGAAACACTTCCATTTCTCCATGGCAGGAATGACAAGTTGTATACACTAATGCAAGCTAAAAGAGAGCCGACTGCTGTCTCAGGATGTCAGAGGACTGCCTCAGATGGGCAGCCATCCGTCAGATGAGGAAGGCAGGCTTCCGCCCAATGAAGTTCAGAGTGGTCCTTGGCAAGGAGGCCGGTGTGAGCGGCAGTACCTGTGACAGGGAACAGAGTTGCTCACTCTCCCTGCCTCTTGGCAGAAAGGCAGAGTATCTTCTAATGGAGACGGATGAAGCTGGAACTCTGGAGATAATGAACTGAAGCAGGATTTCTCTCTGAACTGCTAGCTGGGGCTGGAGGTAATGAACGCAGTTGTCTCTGCTGCGCCTCGAATCTCCACTGTGCACGGGGGCTTGGTGAAATGAGGCCTTCCTTGTAAAACAACAGATTGTAAGGAGAGGAGTCTATGTTTAAATTCCTGTTTCGCTAGCTAAGAAAAGCCCAGCCTTGCCTCCCAACTCAAGAGAGAGTCCTGAAAGCGGACTGATCAGACACTGCCCAAGGGTGTGAAGACTTCTCACATCAAGTGCAGAAACCTGCGACCGTTTCCCAGGGTTATTTCTCTGGTTGGAGGACCAATCCCCAAGTCAGATGCAAGCAAAGGTCATTATTAGATTTTCAGGTGTAAGCACTTTACAAATCTAGACATTATTTCCTGGGTTGGAAGCTGGGCGTCAGCAGAACGGGCTCTTAACGAAGGCATTGTGGGAGTGTGCTTGGAAATGACAAGGAGAGGTGACAAGTCTCAGGATCCTGGGACACTGGGTAGCCCGGGCTCTGCTGTGCGCAGACAGCAAGGACGTGGCCTGGGTTCCTCTAAAGCTGTATGTTAACGCTCATTTTCTGTAAGTCGACGATGCCTGTGAGAACATTTGATATCTGCATCTTCATTCTCTAACTTTTTGGCTCCTGCCCCGCGTGCCTCCCAGTGGTGTGTTACAGTCTTGAAATTTACAAAATTGTGTTAGCTGAGTATAATTTTATAGTTTCAGGGTGATAGAAATACCCTGCATCTATAAATCACTTCCAAAGTTCACAGAGAATTTTAGTATGTAGGATCGCACTTCTCGCGGCGTCTTCATGAGGAGGTGTTGGCATCTCTGTTTTCCAGATGAGGAAACTAAGACCCCACGGGATTAAAGGGTGTGCTCAGCCTTCTGCTGCTTCCTGGCGTGTGTTCAGAAGCCAGTTCTGGTTAATTAGATAGCTTCCTTCACGGAGTAAATACTCATTCCACTGGTGTGACTCTCTGAACGCGTATGTGAAGAAGTATTCAATTTTATTTACCAAATTACTTTTAGGTAGGGTGGACTCATAGTCAGTCAACACTGAATAACTTTCGGCTAACACCAAAATAAGGATTAGTACCCCCATATTGTAAGAAAGCAAAAGAACAAGCAACTTGATGAAGTTGGTGTCAGTCTCTCGGTAGATGCAGAGGACACGCCCACGGTTTTCACTTGTTGCTTTGGTAGGCTGGTCATGGCATCGCTCACAAGAACATTTGCAGCAGAAGCATGTATCTATGAACTCCCATAAAGCCTAGAGGCAGATCCAATTCAGACAGTTTAGAAGACCAATTTTAAGAAGAGAAAAAGAATGCAAAATGAGGGTATCTGAAGCTTCGTTAGCTTCGTGGTAAATCGGCTTCAAGCGCTTTGGTAGTTGTGTCCAGTCTGTCCGCACAGAGCTGACAGTCATCCACGGCCAGCTGCCCTGAAGAGGTGGGTGACTCTCCAGCGAACGATATTATTTTAAATGCACTCAAGTCTCCAAGACCAGAGAAATTTGTCATAGACAACAAAAATAATTTAAACCCATGACTGAGGAACTACTCTTAAACAAGCAAACAAGGAATCAGCATCTGTTACCTGGGTTTCAGAGGTAAATTCTGGAACACACAGGCTGCTGATCTCCGTGGTAGTCCCAGCAAATGTATAGAATGGGCCAAACAGACAGCTTGCCAACATATAAAGAGGGGGTAGACACCGATTGGGTTCTAACATGGGATCATTAAAAAAGGGATCATCACAAATTAGACTAGCCTCCACTTTTATTGAAATATGAAATATCAGGGGGAATACTTGAGGTTTTAGAAGTGATCCAGTTTGGCAGATTCCCCCATGATATTTTCACAGGCCAGTTGGGGAAATGTGTTTTGAATTATGGAATAATTACATAGATTTGTCCGCTTGACTGATAGAGTGAGATACACACATGCTGACGGGGAAGGTCTCCTTGCGGCTCTTGTTGGGGACAGTGGAGATTCGGAGGCAAGTGAGCGAGAGCCCATGCCTTCAAGAGCCTGGTGAGAAAGGGATTTTTGTAAGCAGCTGGCTGTGGTTTTTATAGGGAGACCTACACCAGGGCTAAGAATGCAGGATGAGGGCTGGAGAGTGACTCGAGGGTTAAGAGCATGCGCTGCTTTTGCAGAGGATCCAAGTGAAGTTCCCAGCATCTAGCTCAGAAGACCCACAACTATCTCTAACTCCGGCTCCAGGGCAACCAACACCCTCTTCTGCCTCCTTGGGCACCTTCGTGCGTGTGGTGCATTTATATGCATACAGGCAACACACTCATACACGTAAAGTAAAATCAGTTATCTTTTTGTTTTGTTTTTTTAAGAATGTGGGATGATAGAAGGAGAGCCGCTGAGGTGGAAAGCAGGAGGCCTTCACGGCAACTAGTTACGTCCAACTGTATACACTGTATACACTTATCAAGCAGGGAAGAGGACTTCCAATGGCAGTAAGACTACTTCTAAGAAATATCCCTGGAGATGAAGGACCACATTTCCCGCAGACGTTCTGTCTTTGCAATGGCTGGTTGGTCTCCGTGCCACATCTGCTTGGAGCTCTAAGCACAGCTCAGCAGCCCGACGGCTGCGGTGGAGCCGAATGACTGAGGTGGGCGACAGAGGAGGCCATACTGGAAACCATCCAGGGCTGAAAGCAGGAGAGCAAGGCCGTTTGGATGTGGCCAGACTGCGGGGATCTTTGTAAAAGAGAATGATGTGTTTGGACAGTCAAGAAATTACACATGAATTGGCAAGGTGGCCCATGCCAGTAATTCCAACAGACTGGAGACGGAGTCAGGGGTATTGTAAATTCAAGGTTGGTCTGGACAACATAGAGATTCTGTCTCAAAAAGAAAATAAAGAAGCAAGATAAAGGTGAGAGAAATTAAGGAAGCCTTGTGATTTGGTAAATGAAAGCAAGTGAGGCCCTCCGTTCAGAGGGGTTTTATTTCATATCTGAGCTGTGCCAAGAATCCACAAACTCTCCTCATCATGAGGCTTTTCCAAGACATCAAGAAGACCGATTTCTGCTTTCCTAAAGAGCGAAGGGAATCATTTATTAATGTTTATAAGGAAGGGTCCTACAATGGGCCTCAGGGTTTGAAGCCGACCTGGATGAGGTTCATCTTAAGTCTGAAAAGCCTCACAATGCCTATGTTGTTTACTGTGCAGAACGCAGAAGAAGATGAAATACTCGGCCATTGAGCCCTGTAAGTACCTGGAAGCCATTCGCACCGGACCAGGAAGGATTTATTACAAAGGCACATCTTATTTCTCTGCCCCAGAGCCTGAAGCTCGCCATGCACAACTGGGACAACAGAGTTCTGCTGGTCTGTCACTCGCCAGTGTCCCGGCCTAAATCCTGCCTGGGAATCTCTTCTCTACCCCCAAAGTCGCTGTAACAAGATCATCACACATCCTCGGAATTCTCTGTAAGTGCCTCTCCTTGGAGGCTCCCCTTTCCTCGGACTGGCACTCTCCTTTGAGGACAAAAACTGGGCATGTGGTGTGAGCGAGGCCCTTCTCATTAGGCCAGCTCCTAATTACACACAGCCTTCCCAGTGTTCCCAGCGTCAAAGCTCAGCAAGCACAATTAACTCATGTCGCAGGGCTGTGGATAATGCTGGCCATTTAGCGCGGCTGAATACCGCAGCCAGGGCCTTCCTGTTTCCAAACCCATCAATAGCTCTGAGGCCTTGAGTGTGTTCCATAGCCTTTTGCTGTCCCCGTGGAAAACAGAGGAGAGATCTTGTTTTGAATGCTTAGCATGAGGCGCTGACGTCTGGCCACTTGCTCTGCACAGGATTGGAAAGCTGTGGTGTTTTGATGGATTATGGTGGAACTCAGTTTGCTAGGGAGCTCCATGCCTCCATGTTCACTGGTCTCTATGTGACCAGAAAAGTCTTTAGTCACAGAACATGATATATCCTCCCGCACGAACAGACACCGCACTTCAGTTCCTTCAGAAACCGGAAGCATTTGTTGAATTTAACCATCCATTTTTGCACTCTGGCATTTCATGTTTTATTTGCAAAACCAGTTGTGTTCTTTAAATTTTAATGAAACAATATTAAATAAATAACCCAGAAGCAGCATAATAAAGCACCAGCACATCCAGGCTATGACTCCGAGTTCAGGGAAATGAGTGGCCCATAAATCCTGCCTTCTCTCTATTTGGGGAATGTGCTGCCCAGATTACTGCACGTGCGAAGACCCAGCTGGGATGGGCCCGAGCCCTTTGGCTCCCTGAAATAGGAAGGGAGTGTGGATTTGTATAGAGACAGCCTCTTGGTTTTGTTCATAATAGCTTGGCAGTCAGATTGTTCCCACATTCTGGTTGAAAAGGAAGTGCTATGAATAGCTCTGGTGCTCAAGGAGCCGGTGGCCAGGAGGAGCGTTCTGTACGGGAGCATCCAGGCCCTTCCTCTCTCCCCCCTCTTCCTCCCCGCCCTCCACTTGTGAGCACCGCCACCCCAAACAGCTCAGGCGGTTCAGCAGGAAATCTACAGAGATCTTACCAAAAATGCACCCCCAGGCTTTCACTGTGGTCCCATTAGCAAGTGAACAGGTCTTCTTGGTGTACATATGGCTAATTCATCTTTCTCTATCTCTGTTCCATACTCGCGCTTTCTGGATCCAGCTGACTCAGTTTCCCGAATGACTTCTACTTAAGCAAGATATGACCTTAAGTCATGGTATCTCTTTTGGATCAAGGTGGAGAATATATAGGCAGATGGATAAATAGGTCTGTCTAGGTAATAGGTGTACACAGGCAATTACATTATCATTTACTAATTACTTACAGCATAAAAGTCTTACGCAGATGGAAAAATATCAAGGTATTTTCCTACCAAAGGCTCAAACTGTGTTAAAACTCCTCTAGCTATTTTAAGATACCCTTCTCTTATTTTAAAAAGTACTTACTCTGAGAAGCCCATCCATTATGTCCCTAACTATGTTAGGTGCCTTCATTATGGTCTTTTGTAGCATGCTATCTGTTCCCTAGCATGGTACCCTCAGGCCATCCTGGCCTGGAACTGCTTGTTAATCTGTCTATCTCATTCCCACCAATCTGAGAGCGTTCTCTGACTGTCTCTTTCAGATCCTGATCTGACACAGACCACAGGGCATAAGTGACAGTCAGCAGGCATTTATGGTATGAGTTAGCAGCAATTCAAGACCACCCTGGACTTCAGAAAAACCAACAAGTATGAACTGTGACCCTCCCCTATCCGTATATGATGCTCTGTCCTGATTTTGGGGAGTCCAGGTGGAGGGAAACCCTGCTTTCCAATCCCTTGTCTGCTAATTGGGCAGAGGAGACAATTGGGAACTCGCGAGAGCCACATTCAGCTAGAGGAGGGATCCCAGAGGCCTAGGACGACTGAGGAGGCCATAGGTGGGCCTGAAGAAGAAGCAACTGAGTAGGCAGAGTGAGAGGGGCTTTGCAGGGAGAAAGGATAAGAAATGAATCCAGAGACAACTACAGCCTGAGGCAGAGGAGCAGGGAGGAGCTGTGGATGAAGAGTCCAGAGCTCCCACGAGCACCAGAAGTTGGGCTAGGTTGTTTGGAAGATTCTGGAAGCCAGAGAGGCCTGAGCTTCAGATACTCTGAGAATAAGAGAGTTTAATGCTTTTCTGGAGCTGTTTAGGAAGAGTTTCTACAAGACTAGAAAGGAGATGGCTGTCCTGAGAATGTCATGTTGTGACCATTGTCAGCATCCCAGAATGAGATGGTGTAACCCAGACTAAGGGATGAAGGAAGAGGAAGAGAAGGAAAGTTAAACCAGAAAGACAGTTTGAAGACACAGCAGGCTGGTTCTCTGCTAGAGATGCATGTTAGAAGCCCGAGCTGCAAGTTCCCCAACTACAAGAAGCTGCTCCAGGGAACCAGTGTCTGTGACGGGGATGGCTGGTGAGGAGGGAGGCTTAGTGACAGTGGTCTTTCTGCTGTTCTTTGTTCTTCTGGACTTCCTGCTCACCCCACAAGCTACTGCTTCTCCAGCACAGGGGCCACCTGATCCCTTTGGTACCAGTATTATGTCCAGGTAGGCAGTGGACAGTTTGGATGGAAGTATCCTTCAAGCTCCAGTGTCCACAGCCTGTTCCCGAGTTCGTGGATTGATCCATTGATGAGTTCATAGCTGAGTGGGCTGTTAGGGAAGCAGGCCGAGTTGAAGGTCGCTGGGAGCTGAGAACCCTTTGGGTTATTTCTTGTACCTGGGCCCTACCTATTTTGTTCCCTGCTTCCTGGCCACCATGAAATGAGCTGTTTTCTTCATATACATCCTTTTGGCATGACGTTCTCTCTGCCTGTTATAAAACACCCTCTTTTCTTTTTCCCGGTGCCCTGAGCCAGTGCACTCGGGGTCTCCTTTTAAGAAGTCTTGCTCAGAGAACACTCCTAAAAGCCATGGAGCATGGACCGAAAGTTCTGAAACCACGAGCTCCTCCCCCTCCCCCAATCTCTCCTTCCTTAACTTGTCTGTCTCAGGCATATTTTGCCAACAACGAAACACTATCTCATGTAATGGGTGAAGGGTCATTGAACTCTTGTTGCCATGCAGAACTTAGAGTCCCTTCTGGTCTGAGCACAAAACCAGGTACTTTGAAAGGGAGGCAGAACCTCGCTGAAGGGTGTACAGAAAAGTTTATTATTATTTTTGTATTGTTTTTTACTGAGCTATGCATTTTCCCCCTTACTTTTTTAATGTAACAGCTTTTGGAAGTCATCTGGCCTTGCAGCCCTGCCTTCACATTTTTTCCCAATGGTTTTCCTTTTTTATTTACTATTGGGGTGTGTGTGTGTGTGTGTGTGTGTGTGTGTGTGTGTGTGTGTGTTCATGTATGCACATGCAGGTGCAGGTATCTTCAGAGGCCAGAGGAGGGTATTGGATTCCTTGGAGCTGGAGTTACTGAAATCTGTGAGCCTCCCACTGTGGACGCTAAGATCTGAACTCGGGTTCTCTTGACTGAGAAGAAAGTCCTTCTCGTCATTGAGCCATCTCTCTAGCTCCCCGTGGCTTTTCTTCCATGGTCTTAGAAATCTTCATATTAATATAAAAGTCATCACTCTTCAGAAACCGAGAGGGCGACTGTCCTGGCGACCCTTGCACCTCCCCTGCCAGCTCGGCTCCTGATCTGGAAACCTGGAGCCTCGTTGTTATAACTTATCATGCTGGTGGAATTCCCAGACAGGCTGTCTGCTTCCATAGTTCAGTTTTTCATCGTCGTTTTGGAGCTGTTTGCTCAGCCTTTGCTATTGCTGTTGCAATAGTGTTTTGGATCTGACCTCCTGGCAAACTATAGGGCTTGGCAGAGGAAGATGCCAGAGGCTGAGTCCAGCTTGCAGGAGGGTCCAGACCTCATGAAGAAGGAAAGGAGATTGGGAGTGGGTTGAGACAACCTTGGGCTTTCTGAGCTAGGAAGGGAGTTCATCAAGCAACCAGCTTAGCTGGCATTTGGGAGCATTCCCCAATGGTAGCGATGCTGTCGCCACCATGGCTTAACTTCCTCTTAATCTCACCTTAATGCCCACTGCTCAGTAGACTTATGTGCTATCATGACGTAGCAGCAAAATGGTTGTAACTCTCCTCAAGATGTACTCATCTCCATTTACAAGTCAGGGGCTTGGCGTGGAGCAGATTTTTGGGGGGAATCAGTGTGCCTATCCCCACTTTTTGAGTGTTCCCTTCATTATCCTGTCCCTAGCCGGAGGCAGCAGTATGCACGCTATGCCCATATCCCATACACTGGTCTTCTGATGCTCAATCAAGCGTGCGTATTGGAAGGATGTTATCAACACTAAAAGCTTGCATTTATCAAGTCCCCCCTTTGTAAGGCAAGAAAATACTCTGGCTCTTAGAGGCAAAATTCCATAAAAATTAGACACATGGAAGCTCCTGCCCACTTCTCTTCGGGGCTGTTCTGGTTACAATGATGTCACTGTTAGACGTTCAGACGGTCAAGGATGTAGCAGCCTTTCTACCGGCAGCCTGGGCAAGTCAGCACTGCTCAGCAGGATGAGCATCTTGAACAAAGGGAGCCCCTGTTCTGATCTCAGCTGGCTCGCTGTACAACAGAGGAGCAGGCATGTAGCCGGCTTTCCATTCTTCTACCCCAAAAGAAACCAAAACCCCGTGTCCTACAGAGCCCGGCTGAAGATGGGTGTAAACATTTCAGGTTCACACAAAAGGCCAGAGAAAGGGCCATCCTACGGCTGACTCAGGTCTGAGAACTACACGGCTGGATTTTTAAAGCCATGTGAACATCACAGAGTATACTTTCACACCAGGACAGTTGCAGTGTCCCTCAGCATAGAGTCTGTGAGACCTCCATCTTGTGTGCTGTCTGCTGCTTCCTGAAATGCAATCCAGTCACTGTAATTTTCTGTTGTCCCCTCCTTGGAAGTCAGGAGAAGAAAGAGCTCTCCCTAAATCTGCTTCCCCAGCTCTGGGACAGGGACCCTTCCCTCTTGGGTCTATCCTCTCCAGTGTCACAGGGCCGATGCAGCTGGTGCTATCAAACTGTATCCACCTGGGTTTCTGCATGGGCAGCGCATCCTCAGAACAGGCAGCTTGTTTCCGAGGCAGGTTTCCTGGGAAGATGCAATTATTCACCCAGCTGGTAAGAAATGAATACTGTTTATGTCCTCTTCAGCTAACTGCCTCCTCCTCCGCTCTCAGGTGTGGGGATAACTGGCTTTGTTGGGTCACCTGACTTTTAGACTCTGGCTGTCTGAGGTCCCTCGGCTGCCTGGGTCTCAGATCCAACCCCAGCACCGGTCCTTGAGTTCGGATGAAGTCGCTCTGCGTGCAGACAAGAGTCTGAATCTCAACTAGTCCGGGAGGTGCCTCTTAAGGCCAATCCCACTTCTATCCCCCCACCCCCCCACCTCCCACCCAAGATGGCCTCACAGATTTTCATGGCCCTGTCTTTCCTCATGGCTGAGAAGTTACCATGTGTGTATTCTATCAACTACCCAGGATTAGCCTCATGAAGTAGTGCTAGTGAAGAGCCTAAAGTTGAGCCTGGATTTGGTGGCACACAGAAACAGCCTGATGTGAATGGCAGGGGCTGCCCTAGGTGTAGAAGGGCTATGTGTATCCCAGGTGTTTGTTGTCTCTGTCCTGGCGTCAAGAACCCGCTTCTAACCACCTTAGACTGAGGGTTTGTGGCTTTAAAAATCTTTATTCAGCTCACAGATTTTCCTCTTGGATGCATTGCCCGGCACCGTTTCTCCCCCTGATAAGAATAGCATCCTTAAAAGTACACATTTACACTTTATTATCACTGCCCTTCTTAATACAGTCATTCTGCGAGGAAGGATACTCTTTCTTGCTCATGCTGCTGAGTTCTGTGGGAAAATATTAGAAATAGGCACTTGGAAATTTTTGCCCAATAAGTAAGTCTTTCCCGGTAATAACTATACGCCAAGCACATGGAACGAGATGACACAGACTCTCCTCGCAGAAAGCTCGTATTCCGGGCTGGAAAAGTCACATGCTGACAAGTCCTCTAGATGTAGCATGCAGCTCCCTCCAAGGGAAGCTGCTATGGTGTTCTTGGAAATGGAAATGTTTTCTTCCCTCCTTTTCATTTTCTAAAGAGGCTCAGCTGCTAGGGAACATCGACATCCTCCCAATTGTGTTCCCTCCGTGATTCTCAGATCAGAGTAGCGAGGATCCCCTGTGCCTTCACAGCATTTCCAATCCACAGCCCCCCGAACTGGCCGCCATTTCCATTCGAGATGGCAGCAATTCATGCGGGCCATGCTGCAGCCTCTCCCTACTCCTCATGGGCAATGCTCAGCCGTCTACCTGGCTCATGAGCAGCCTCTTCCCTGCGCCTGAGACCTCAGGCTCCAGCCTCACCCCTCCATACTGGGAGCTTCATCTGTAATCAGCATGGCCCTCTCAGGCCAGTCCTGACCCCTGCGTGATCTGGCATGCCATCGCTAAGAGTCACTGGGTCAGAAGGAGTCACCCACGCAGCTGTGACCTGATGAGGAAGCTGGGAAACGCCTGGATCGGTCTGGCGATGTCCAGGTATTTCACATTTGTTTTGCAGTGATTCTGGGCTGAGTTACAGCGCTCATCAGCATGTTTGGCAATACGGAGACACAGCCTTGGCCTGGAGAAGGCTGCAGCCATCTGTTCTTTTAAACGATAGGAATGATGAGAATGGATTTGCTAGACCCTGGAAAGCACAGGAATGCTTGCTGAAGACTCTGGTCCTGCTGGGAATTCGACTTTGTGTTCCTCTGCAGAGAGATGTGAAAACCATCCAGTGGTGGTTGAGAATGGAACACAGGCCATTGCTTCCTAAAGCCTTGGGGAAAAGAGTGGGGAGCTGGGATTAATGGCTACAGAATGTTTTAGACTAGGGAGATACAAATATTCTAAATAATTGCCCATCTCTTCAAATACCAAAATCCACTGAATCAGACACTAGCTGAGCTGGGTATAAACTCCAAGGCTTTGTGCAAGGTAGGCAAAGGCTCTAATCACTTTTCTACCCGTTCCCCTAAATTATGAAGGTTAGAGAGGAGGGTCTTTTATTGTATAGGAAGTGTATCTCAATAAAGATGTTATTTTAAAAAGGAGCCCGTTACTTATAGCAAAAAATAAGACTGAAAAGTTAGTTCACATTAAGATGGCATCTACCATGTTCTGGCTTTTCCTGTGTGGCTGGAGATACCGAGAGCACCAGGGACCCAGAAATAAGAGAATGGAGTCTGATCTAACAGCCGAGGGACGCACTGTCCTTGCAGTTGCTGCTTTTCAGACACACCTAGAGCCCAGAGCTGGCTGTACACACCCACAGTGGCCAGCTCAGCCGTGCTTGCAGGGAGACATGGACTGTGTTGACAACCCACAGGTCCTTTCATCTCTTGGGGATGTCTTACTGATGAGCTGGTGCATCTCAGGGGTTCGATGGTAACCACAGAGCAGTCCTTTCCTTCTGCCATGTTGACGGGAGCCGCCAGGCTTCTCTCTGGAGCTGTTGGGCAGTGAAGGCTCTGAAGAGCTCCCATGAGTGGGCAGCACCCTTGCAGTGTGACCTGAAGGTAGCTTCAGGTGCCTCTCGGTTGGCTATCATACCGAATTTGCATCCTCACATTGAGAGACTAAGCCAGATGGAGTGGCAGGAATGCCCTGAACTCAGAGGCCCTGCCTCTACCTTCCCTCTGGAAGACTGGGCTCTGTCTTTGAGGGGAAGCATGGTTATTTATGTGAAATTGCCCTCAGCGGTGATACCTGACTCCATATATGAAGATCTCAGTATCAATCCTTTCACACTCCTCAGGTTCCTTTAGCTTCTAGAAATGTTCAACATCTGCTCTTCAACCTTCCATCTGAACCAGCCCAAGGTCAGACCCTGAATGACCCCAACAAATGACACCCGGTTGTCTGACACCCACCTCTCTCCTGCAGAACCAAGACAATTGCAAGCAGATGAGAGTTTCCATGTGGACACCAGGCGGGAGAACAGAGGGACAGTGTTGGGAGGATGCCACCTTGGTGGGGGAGAGACTCAAGAGTCCACATCGTGGGGGCTCACTGACTGTGAAGTACCCTGACATACGCACCCCCCAGGGAAGGGAAGCCATAGAGACCAGCACAGTTCAGTGCTGTCTTTGGCAACTCCACAAGGCCTGGACTGGTGGGAGGACAGGAAGACTCAGGGCTTCTAGAAAGCAGACACTTCCCACTTAACTTCGTCTGAGGAGTTGGCTGGGGACTCATAAGGCCTACGAAGACCTGGGCTGGCTGGGAAGTTCTTTTGACAGAGAGAATAGAAACAAGACAATTCATCTTATTTTTGACGAAGTGAAACCTCAACCTAAGGAAAATCTGTTGTAACCCAAGTCTGTTTCACTGATAAACATACAAAAGCATTGGCTATAGCCCTCCACCCTCAGGAGCTGGGCCTTGAAAATCACGTAAGTGGCAGTTTGAAGGTCATGAAGAGCTTGATTGAGCTGTCTAGCAGGAGAAGAAAACAAGCAAGCAGAAAGGGAAGAGTTTAAAATAACACGGGGAATCTTTAAATAGAGCTATAGGGCTGGGTAGCAAACTTAGTCCAAGGGTTAAAAACAAGTTTTGCCTCCGGAGTTTCTATGGTAACTGGAGAGCATCTACAGCAAGTGTGCAGTTAGTGAAATACTTCTGGGCCAATGTGAGCAACAGCAATGCAGAGTGACTTTGTACAGGCTCTGAGACAGGTCATGTTTTAGCTGCTGCTTCCTTGATTTCCAGCAAAAATTAGACACTGCGTGTGGTAAGACTTCATTTACAACAGGTCCTGAATTATCTCCAGAGCAGAATCTTGACATCTGGTGTCGATCCAAATCACTTGGAATGAAGAGAGACCTCCCTCCTCTCTCTTCCCCTGCCTTCAGCAACAGTTTGGATTCATCTGATACATGTGTGCAGTGTTAATTTGGAAAGTTAGGATGATGCTCGTGACTAATTCTAACTGTACACAAAGACTAAACACAATCTGCAGAGGTCAGTCGGAAGCTATTTTGTACATGGCTAGGAAGCTGTGGAAATGATATCCTAACCCCAGCCAATGGTAAGCAATGCAACCTGGGGCAGATTGCTGAACCTTTCTGTCTCCATATCTCAAAAAATGAGCCAAAGAATAAAATCGATCCAAAAGTTGGCTGATAGATCAAAGGAGGGTAAAATATGTATTGTGCCCATAAATACCTACCTACAGACATACACATTTGCAACATGTATCCTAGTGTTCTTTTTCTAATGCAGCTTTGACTGACATATTCCCAACTCGTCTTTGTAAGACCAGAAAATCGCGAAACTGAAACACAGCACAAATTGCAAACTGATTCTTCATGAATGTAAATGTAAAAATTCATAAACAAAATAAAACTTTTTTTACAAATCAAAAAATATATAAACTCTGGTTAAAATAGAATCATTTTAAGTTGCCAGTACTATCAACACAAATGCACCTTGAGCCCCACACAATGCTAACCACGTGTGTATTAGTTCATTCCACACTCCTAACCTGGTGTCATTATTTTATAGTGTAGGCTACTACAAAACATATTTAGCATCAAATCACTAGGCTATTAAATGGTAGAGTCTTGACTCAACATAAGTAGTCCTGCTATATATTTAAAAAGATGGTTTTACCTTTATAAAATTTATTTATGATATTTCTTTTCTTGCTTTATTGCACTGGTTATAGCCTCTATGTTCAGTGATGACTATAAACAATGAGATATACACCCTAGCTTAAGGCTCATCCTCAGCTGGGGCAGCCCGCGCTTCGGTGCTAAGTATAACGTTTGTTGTAGTTTTTATAGAGATTCTTTACCATCCTCAGGAGAGTTCACTTCTAGTTTTCTTTCATTTATGGAAAATTTTTACCACATACAAATAGAGAATTTGTCAGGTGATTCTCTGTGCCATTGAGACAGTGGTATGGCTTTTCTCTTTTATTGAGCTACAGTAATGAATTTCAATGACTGACTTCCAAGTTCTTCACTTTAATTCCAGTCGTGAATGTATTATTGCTCTTAAATTTTTATGTTTATGGGAAATTCTGGCCTTTGACTTTCAGGATGTACTGGCTGATGCTGCATGGGTAAAGAGCCCTGGTGTGCGCATGCCACCAGGCAGGGCAGGCTGGGTACCAGAGCAGAAGCTGGAGTGCCACTCCACAGACTTTCTCTTTCCCAGAGAAACCACGATGTTACTTTTCCAACTGGCTGTTTCAGATAACAGATCTTCTTAAAACCAACTACTCGTAGTTCTTACCAGTATCTACAAGATACCTTCTAGTAACACCTCAGTGACCGAATGGAGCTGATGATAAAACTGACCGCTCAAGCTGGCCCTGTAACTTACACCCCTACCTATTTCCTCCAGTCACAGTTAAATAGCCAGAGTCAAGAACAGGGCCGTACTCTATACAATATGGCACAATGCTTCTGTGCAGAACCAAAGCACAAACTTGCATCCAGGACAGGGTGCAAAGGCCTAGAGTGATCTTCACTGTTCTCTTTGATGGTCTATAATGTAAATACTGTGATATAAAGTTAACTAAGGTTAGAAACTTCTGTTAGGTGATATGAGGCTCAGAGGCGGAAGGAAACCAGGTTTTGTACATAAAAATGTTCATTACAAAGCAAGAAAGAACTACTCGTGATAATTACAGCCCTTACTGTAGTCTGTCACGTAGCAATGGATGAGACTGATAACTGCCTTCCACCACCGTTTCTACATTCCCTTTGCCGTCAGCCAGTACATGTGGGGTTTGCCTAGTGTGGTGACCCCCACTTTTATTCCTGAAGGGTTCGGGCTGTCAGTCCATTGCTTAGCAGTGTTTCCTGGGCAGGGTTGCTGTGGTTTTCCATCCAGTAACTGCGTTCAGAGAATAGGGGTTGTTATTTTCCCAGGTTCCTAAAACAGAGCGTCATAAAGTGGGTGCCTCAGACAAGAGAAGCTTTTTGCCTGTCTAGAGGCTGGCCAGTTTGGCTCCAGTCGAGGTCCTCTTCCTGACTTGCAATTGGTGCCTTCTGCTTACATGCACACATGCGCACATGCTCACATACAGAACGTGAGATCGTCTCCCACGGGAGGTCACTGATTCCCCAAGAGTTCAGCCCTAACAAATTCATTTCCTTTCAAAAGTACCATTTCAAAACGCTTCTATATTAGGGATTATGGCTTAGAACATATGAATCTAGGAGCACACAGACATTTATTTTTATAGCAGGTATTACTCAGAACCAGTCTAAGGACTTCCTAACATGCTTTTCCTGAATACCTTCGTATGGTACCAACCGTACTAATTTTCTGCTTGGAAATTAGGGCCAACCTTCCCAGCCAGTGCAGTTAGTCCTCTTCTTTGCTTGTTGACTGAGAGGAATGAGGAATCCAAACTGGCCAGACGCCAGTATAATTTCTATCCCACTGGATCCAAAAACTCCAGACCAGCAGAGCGTATGGTCACAAGAATGAGAAACGAATGTTTCCTAGTGGCTCTCTAAGGCAAATGGTCCTCATTTTCTCTTACTGATCCTAGGTCTATGCGTCTTAACTGTGTTAGAAGGAGCGTTATAGATTCCTTGCCAACTCAGTGCATTTGGTAGCCTTTTAAAGGGCATTGCTCGAGGGGCACGAGGCATTGTTGGCTAGCCTGTGCTGTGGAAGAATTCCCCTAGGACTGTTTTACCATTCTTTTATCCTGTAGGATGACAGGGCATGACATGGCCGTGATACTGTGACTGTACGTCTGTTGCTATGACGTGAGTTCCTTGATCAG
Organism: Microtus oregoni; assembly: GCF_018167655.1. Taxonomy (NCBI): domain Eukaryota; kingdom Metazoa; phylum Chordata; class Mammalia; order Rodentia; family Cricetidae; genus Microtus; species Microtus oregoni. The sequence goes on along the minus strand of NW_024543068.1, from coordinate 40,713,382 downwards.
AAGAATATTGTGTGAAATATCACAATGGCGAATGAGGCATTTGGTAAGCTTACAGATGATAGGTTTATCAGAGATGTTGTAGACAACCTACATAGCATAGGAAGACCTGATTCCAGTAGGAACCAAGCACTGATCTTTCCATGGTCAAAGTAGTTCACATAACAAAGCAACTGACTGCCTTAGTTAGGGTTTCTATTGCTGTGAAGGGACACCATAAGCATAACCTATTATAAGGAAAGCATTTAAGTGGGGCTGGCTTACAGTTTCAGAGGTTTAGTCCATTATTGACATGGTGGGACATGGTGGTGTACAGGCAGACATGGTGCTGGAGAAGGAGCTGAGAGTTCTACATCTGGATTTGTAGGCAACAGGAAGTAAACTGTCCCCCACTGAGCATTGCTGGAACATATAAAACCTCCAAGCCCACCTCCATGGTGTCAAATTTCCTCCAACAGGGCCATACCTACACGAACGAGACCATACCTCCTAATAGTGCCACTCCCTATAGGCCAAGCATTCAAAACAACATGAGTCTATTGGGGCCATAAATATTTAAACCATCACTCTGGCTAATAGCCCCAGGAAACAGTACATATTAACAGTTTCAGTCTCTGTTGTGGCCTATCTGATGCTCAACACTGACTGTGTCCAGATTTGTTGGGCCAAAATTATCTCAGGGCCTATACCTTGAAGCCTGAAGGACAGAGAAAAGCCTGGCTTGAGTTTGAAGAATAGTCTCAAAGCTACCCAGTGAGGCTGAGACAGTAAAATCTAGGTAGACGCCCCTCCAGCCAGAGGGAGGGCTTGTCTGTCTCTCAATGGCTGGAGGTACCCCCACAACACATGATGTCACTTAACCTGTAAAAGCTGACACTCACAGTAATAAGCTGAGTTCCTGCTTTGACTTGACTCCCTATTGCGTCTGATTGTCCTGCATCGTGGGGGCTGTGGAACAGGCAAATAGCACACTCACCTTTCCCTGGGAAGTAAGGCTAAGGAGGCCTGGCACAGTCTGACAGCAGAGACTAGAAGTCCATGTTGCTGATCCCATGTAGTCTTACCCCCTGTGCCATGACTACTCTGTCCAAGAACGCTTCGAACATACAGCTTGGGGAAGAAACAAACCTGTACCCCCTGAGAAGTGTCATGTAGCCACTGCCAAAACCCTCTTGTGAGATCATCCTTTTTGAAGCGATCACAAGGAACACAAATGACTTTACCTTCTCTGCCCATTCAGGGAAGATCACCTACCCATCTCAACCCTGAGCTCCCTTGTTGCCAACTTTTCATTCACGTCACTTCCAAGATAGTTAGAGCACCAAGGGGAAACTCTCAGTGTTCTTCTTACTCAGAAAGGGAAGTGCGAGCTGAGGTTCATACGAGGCCATTAGATACCACTCAAGAGCAATGCCGTAGGTATTCTCCCATGCAATTCACAGTTGTGGAAGCTGACCTTGGTTGTGAGCTTGACACACCTGGAAAGAGGAAAGCTTAATTAAACGTTATACCCATCAGGTTGACCTGTGGTCACGCCTGTGGGACATTTTTTCAGTAACTGATGGATATAGAAGGGCCCCACCTTCTGTGGGCAGTGCCATCCCTCAGCAGGTACAGGGCTGTATAGGAAAGGAAGCCAAGCAATCCAGTAAGCGGCACGCCTCACTGGTCTCCTCAGTGACTCTGTGCCAGATTCCTGCTTTGACTTCCCTTGGTGATGGGCTGTAACCTGTAAGACAATGGACCTTGGACCTTTTCTGTTCAAGTCACTTTCAGTTCTGATATTTTATCACACACCAGAAACCAAACTGCAGTGATGGCGTGCCGTTAAGTAAGTGTTCTGCGCTTAACAGCTTGATAAGGCTGACGACACCTGGCTCCCGATGAGAAGGTGGGTAGGGTATGGTAAATCATCACCTCTAGTAACTATGGCCCTTGATTAAGCTAAAGTTGTTTCTCAAAAAGAAGGTAGTAATCCACAGAGAACACCGAGACTCCAGCTCCTTAGGGTCTGGGTTGTGGTTTGCCTACCAGGGCCTGCAAAAGCCCCCAAACAGCATTTCTGTGAGCCACTAAAGCCTCACGCACCAGGGCGTCATCCACTTATGAGATGGCCCGAGTGGCAATGCAGCTTCTGTAGTAGCCTGGACCTAATACAGAGCCTCTTCTTGTTCTATCCCCACTCACTAAGGTCTTCGTATATGTAGTTATTGGACAGAAGAATTCACCAAATTTAGGAATAGGTTGCCCGTGTAATCCAATGAGATCTAGTATGTGCATGCCTCTATTGTGATTGTAGAAGTGGCCAGGAACATCAACTTCCTTCACCCCTATCCTTCACCCCTATCCTTCACCCCTGGAGGAACATTTCAATGTGCTCCACACCACCGAACTGTTAAATTTTTCACAGAGATGTCTGAATCTTTGTCAGTTTTATTTCCCAGTAAGTTACTTGTAGCCTAGTCAAGTCGGCCTAATGTCAGTGTCATGAACCCATGTGGTGTCTTCTGGAAGAGGAAGATACCAAGTTATTCACGGACTGAATCTTGACATAGGGCTAGAGAATCAACGTGGCTGCAGGGTGTCAGTGAAGGTGCAGCGCTAGACTTTCTAGATGGAGGGAACGTGCTTCTGACCGTCTTATTTATTGCGGGCATGGATGACCAGACAACCTGCTCAGTGGTACGCAGGCACCAGGGGTGGTGTTAATGTGCTCAAGCAATGAGAATGCATCTGGAACAGCTGCTGCCGCTAGCGTCTCATTTGGTTAAGTTGATAATCAAGTGTTCATCGGATTCTATGCAGGCCAATAGGCAAGTTGAGTGGGGGACATGGTAGGAATCCAAACCCCTCTTTCTAAAAAGTTCTTGGTGTGGTAACATTTCTTCATAGATGCTTAAGAGAATGTGTTGAAAACTCTTTGGCACTGAAGTTTCCTTTGTGAGAAAAAATTTAATTAGAAAGTACATTTCTTTAACAGGCATCAAGCTATCTGATTTTTCTCTTCTGGTTTTTGTTTTGATAATTTGAGTGTTTCCAGGAATTTCTCCAGGATTTCTCCATTGTTGAATTCACTAGTGTGAACATCTCAGAATGCCGTCCTGTCGTGTCTCGGAGTGTGTAGGACCCAGTGTGAACATCTCAGAATGCCGTCCTGCCGTGACTCAGAGTGTGTAGGATCCAGTGTGAACATCTCAGAATGCCGTCCTGCGTGTCTCAGAGTGTGTAGGACCCAGTGTGAACATCTCAGAATGCTGTCCTGCGTGTCTCGGAGTGTGTAGGACCCAGTGTGAACATCTCAGAATGCCGTCCTGCGTGTCTCGGAGTGTGTAGGACCCAGTGTGAACATCTCAGAATGCCGTCCTGCGTGTCTCGGAGTGTGTAGGACCCAGTGTGAACATCTCAGAATGCCGTCCTGCGTGTCTCGGAGTGTGTAGGACCCAGTGTGAACATCTCAGAATGCCGTCCTGCGTGTCTCGGAGTGTGTAGGACCCAGTGTGAACATCTCAGAATGCCGTCCTGCGTGTCTCTGAGTGTGTAGGACCCAGATGTCATCCTCTTTCACTCTTAACGTTAACTCTTTTTATTTTCTCTTTTTCCCCTTGATCTTTTTTCTCAACTGTTGCTCTGTTCTATTTTATTGGTTTGTATTATGTTTCTCTTAGTTCCGGTTTGCTCAGAATTTTCTTCTCTTTTTTTACAAAGTGAAAACTGAGATCTTGAAATTTAGGAAAATGTCAAGAAAATGAATTCCTCTTTTCTAAAATAAGCTTAAATTTGGGGTGTGTGTTTTCTTGCAGCAAACACATTTCTCTGGGTTGTCCTCCACTATTATTAAATTTGGAATATTTCCTAATTTTCCTAATGACTTCTTCAAGCTAGGGTTATTTAAAAGTCCCAAAACATTTGAACATGTCATGCATGTCGTTCTTTATGTCTCCAGTCTAGTTCCCTGTGGTTACCGGGCCTGCTGTGGTAGAGCTCAGATATCTGAATTTATTTAGACTCACTTTATGGCTCTATTGTGCCATCTTTTCTGGGCGAGCTCTGTGCTGAGAAAGCGAATCTTTACTCTTCCACTGTGAGTACTTCTGTGGTGCTGGGGATTGAACCCAGGTCTTGCATGTGCTGGGCAGGCGCTCTCCCCTTGAGCTATATACCAACCTCTGAGGGACAGGCTGTTTGTCAACAGCAGTTGACTCAGGTTGTGTTGTTATATTCCTTGCCCCGGTTAGTCAACTTGTTCTGTCAGTTACTGAGCAAGCACCGCCATTTCCAGCTCCCATGATCTGCCTCCCCCTATAGTTCTGCTGGTTGCAACTTTATACATGTTGTATGGTTGCTTTCCTGTAATTTGATGGCTGAAGTTAAGATTTCTATGTATCTTTGATCAGTGACTTAAAAACTTACTAAAAAACATTCTTTTTAATCTCCTTACCTTGTCTGATATTACAATGCCACAGTGGATCCACCCCCTCCCCATTTTTTTTCCTGTTTACAATGTACACTTCGCCTTCTACTTAAATCTGCATTTGTGGGTCAGCTGATCTCTTCTTGGCAGTGCGTGGGTTTCACCTTTTAATGTCTCCCTTTAATTGGAATAGTCTCACTGACATGTAATATAACCACTAGCAAAATATCTATCATCTTTGTTTTGTTCCTATTTCTTTTTTCCTGCCTTTTTTTTTTTTTTTTTTTTTTTTTTTTTGGTTTTTCAAGACAGTGTTTCTCAGTAGCTATGGAACCTGACCTGGAGTGCCACCCCTGCCCAGCTTCATGTACTCTTTAGTACTCCATTAATTATACTACTTATGTTTTAGACGTGTGTGTGTGTGTGTGTGTGTGTGTGTGTGTGCGCGCGCACACACACACGTACGCGCGTGCTCACATGTGCGTGCTGTTGCTATTGTTTGTATCTGACTTAACAATTACTCTAGAAATTCCAATGTGAATTTTTTTGTAATTTTTTTCTTGAGACATAATCTAACTTTGGAGCTCTGGATGACCTGGAAATGAAGACCAGGCTGGCCTGAAGCTCACAGAGATCTGCCTACCAGATCTCCTTAGTGTTGGGATTAAAGGCATGTGCCACCGTGGTTGGCTATGAATTCTTAATGTATCCCAATATGTATGGAGTAATATGACACAACTTCATGTAAAATATGAGAACCTCAGTTAATAAAATTCCATTTTTATCTCATTTCCCATCTTCATCAGTTTCCGCTGATGTATGTATTATCATAGGCTTGTTGCTTAAAACCAGACATTTCCTTCTTACAGCTCTGGCGGTTAAGAAGTCCAAGTTCTTAAGACTCAGCTGTCTGCTGTCTGTCTGTTGTCTCTGCTGTCTGCTGTCTGTCTGCTGTCTGCTGTCTCTGCTGTCTGCTGTCTGGTTTTCTGCCATCTGACTGTCTGCTGTCTGTTTTCTGTCTGCTGAGGACCTGGTTCCTGGTTGTGTCCTCACGGGATAGAACGAAAACGAACTTGCGCCATGCCTGCTTCTTATAAGGGCATTCATCTTGTTCTAAGATTTCCACCTTCACAACCCAGTTACCTCCCAAAGGACCCAGCCACAAAGACCATCCCAAAATGGACTGTTGCAGCGTGGATTTGAGAGGGGACACAAACATTTGGACCACAGTAGGAGTGTTTCTTGGGATTTTGTTTGTTGTTTATCTGTTGTTTGTTTTTTTAGCTTTTAAGAATATTGATTTAAAAATTAATTAATTGATTGATTTCAATTAATTAATTGGGTGGGTGTTTGGTCTGCACGTGTGTTTGTGCACGATGTGTGTGCAGTGCCAGCAGAGGCCACAAGAGGGTGTGAGGTCCTCTTGAACCAGACTTGTGGGTGGTTAGAATGTGAGCTGCTGCCGCATAGGGGCTCAGAATTAAGCACGGGTCCCCTGAGCAGCCAGTGTTCTTGCCCACCACGCCATCTCTCTGGTCTCCTTTTGCTTTGCTTTTATGATTGTTTCTTTACCTTCTGTTTTCTGATTTGGCTATGAAGTTCCTAGATATAGCTGCTCTCTCGCTTGTGCCACTTGCTGCTTCCTGAGTGTCTTGGACCTACAGTCTGACGCTGTTCACCACACGTGGAGAATTTCGGCTGGTGTTCTTCCAAACACCTCGTCCTGCTCAGTTCCTTCTTTCCTTCCCCCAGGGCACTCTGTATATGTTAGACCGCAGAACTCACATTCACTGAGTTTTCTTTCTTTCTTTCTTTTTTTAAAATCTCTTCAGGTTGGATGGTTTCTACCTTCCCTCACGGTGACTAGCCATACCATCTGATCATGAGTCTGCAGCTAAACCCAGCTGGTAACGTTTTCACATTATGATTGCACCTGCACTTCAGGGCTTTCCATTGGCTCCTTCTTCACATGTTCCATTTCTGTACTGAGCCCCATATCTGTTTATTCATTTTAACTGTCTTTCATCAATGTATTTGAAACACCTCCTTGACAGTCCTTGTCTAGTCATTTCAACATCCGAGTTGCCTTGCGTCTCTCTCTCTCTCTCCCCCATATCTTTGTGTGCCTAGTGTTGTTTCACAGTGCATAGTGTGGTGATCGGAACTCAGGACTGTATCCTAAGCGTAGCAGGCAAAGGAGGTCGATTTTGCCTAGAAGTTTGATCCTTTCTAAGTCTGTCAGGCTCAGTCTTGTGCTTTGTTAGGGCAGATATATTTTGGATGTAAATTAAGGTTGCCTGGATTATATGATGTGATCTTAAGGTTCTTATTTCTAAAGCAGAGACACTTTTCCCAAGTCGTCTCACTGCAGTGTTAATTGACTCCAGACCACAACAGCCACATACATCTGAGGACCGCGTACCCCCGGGGTGACCACTCACTTCACACCCTGCAGCACCAATTTCTGCCAAGTCTCAAAAAGGCTTGCTCTAAGCAAGTGCATCTCAGCCCTTACTAAGGACACACGTTGGAGCCCTGCTTGAACTCTGGTGTGTCCCTCTGCATAGATGCTTATTGGGTCCCTGGAATCAAAAGTCCCAGCCATTTGAACAGTCAGAACTATAATCTCTTCCTGGCTCCTTCTCCCTCTGCCACAGCAGGAAAGGGTATCAGGGAGAAAGTTGGCACAACTTTTCTTTTCTTTTCTTAGTAGCTAGGTCTTGCGGTGCCCCTGCATTTCCACAAACAGTTGTTTTATATGTTTTGTTTAACGGTATAGTTCATTTCAATGGTGCTGTAAGTCAGGTATAGTTATCTGTTTGGTGTGGGAAACTGAAGTCTCTAAATATATCTGACAATTGTTTTGAAAGCACAGATGCTTATATTTTATTCTTGCAGTAAGACTAAACTTCTTTAAAAATATAATCTTCTGTGATCTTTAGTGACGGCTTTAAAAAGTCTAATACCATAGCTATTGGGCCACTTCTGTATCACACATGAGAGCCACCACCAAGTGACAGAAGCCTGAGTCAAAGGAGCCAACTCATCCACACCTTGGGCTCAGGCAATGTAATTTCCTTCCAGTAACCTGAATTAAGAAGCTCAGTAATTGTGTTCAGGTGATAATTGATGTTTAGCTACAAAATCCTGTAGAGTTGGCAATGGAGTGGACTTTAGAGCAAGCCAAATGGTTGGGGCTAGAAGAAAAAAATAATCTAAGCAATCTGTAGAGTTCAAAGTAGATGCAGAAAGCAAAACAAACTCTCTCGAAGCAGGGGGAATGCAGAATATTGTCCCAATAAATCTTCAGAGGGCTTCTCAGGTTTAATCCCAAGAAGTGCTCCTATATCGTTCAGTAAATTTTTTTGCTATGGTTTCGGCAGCTACTCCTCCCCCACCCTAACCCACCCCTTACTGAAGACGGCATACTGAGCAGGCTGTGCCGGAGAGGGATGGGGCCGTGAGAGTAACATAGGACTGACCCCAGGTGTTGAGGTCAAAGAAGATGGCACTGAAGGATATAGACTTCAGGTTTATCTACATGGAAAAAGCAGCTGATGAGTGTCTGTGTAGCCTTAGATGCCCCAGAATTACTCATACATACAACCTTTGTAAAAAAAAAAACAAAAACAAAAACAAAAACAAAAAAAAACCTCAACTAACCAACCAAACAACTATCTCTTACTTTGGTTCAGCAGTTTTCAGCAGTTAGAGTACCATGTCTTATTTTCTTTGTTTTAGTTATGATTTGAGCAGGAAAGTTTTCCCCAAACTCATGAAGTCTTGACCTTTTGGCAGTGGCGTTCAGAGCTGGAGCTTTGAGATGGGCATGGATGAAGAGTGCCGTCACCCCATCCATACTGATCCATGGATGGTTTCACAGCGGAGTGGGATAGTCAGAGATGATGGGGCCTGACAGGGCCCCACTAGAGGAAACACATCTCTTCTGAGAGCCTTCCTTTGAAGGGCAAGCTGTGTCTCCATCCACTCCCCCCTGACTTCTGTCTCTGTTTTCTGGCTGCCATGGAGTAAGCAGCTCTATTTGACTGACTCCTTCTGCCATGAAGTCACACACAGGCTCAAGCCTGTGGTCCCAACTGACTGAGACCTCTGAAAATATAAGGATGATAAATCTCTCCTTATCTGGGTTCCCTTTCTTGTAGGAGGAGAGAGCCGTTTGTTGGTTCCCACTGCCCAGAACTGAAATAATCACACAGAAACTATATTAATTAAATCACTGCTTGGCCCGTTGGCTCTAGCTTCTTATTGACTAACTCTTACATATCAATTTAACCCATCTCCATTAATCTGTGTATCGCCACATGGGTGTGGCTTACCAGGTAAAGTCCTCAGCTCTGTCTTCAGTGGGCTACATGGCTTCTCTCTGACTCTGCCCTTCTTTCTCTCAGTATTCAGTTCCATTGTCCCCGCCTACCTCTTCTCCGCCCTGCCATAGGCTCAAGCCAGCTTTCTTTATTTTTTTTATTTATTTTTATTTTTAAATTTATTTATTTATTAAGGATTTCTGCCTCGTCCCTGCAACTGCTTCCCATTTCCCTCCCCCTCCCCCGATCAAGTCCCCCTCCCTCATCTGCTCAAAGAGCAATCAGGGTTCCCTGACCTGTGGGAAGTCCAAGGACTGCCCACCTCTATCCAGGTCTCATAAGGTGAGCATCCAAACTGCCTAGGCTCCCACAAAGCCAGTACGTGCAGTAGGATCAAAAACCCACTGCGATTGTTCTTGAATTCTCAGTATTCCTCATTGTCCGCTATGTTCAGCTAGTCCGGATTTATCCCATGCTTTTTCAGACCTAGGCCAGCTGGCCTTGGTGAGTTCCCAATAGAACATCCCCATTGTCTTAGTGTGTGGGTGCACTCAGCAGTAAAAAACAAGGACTTCTTGAATTTTGCATACAAATGGATGGAAATAGAAAACACTAAGTGAGTGAGGTAAGCCAGACCCAAAAAGAGGAACATGGGATGTACTCACTCATATTTGGTTTCTAGCCATAAATAAAGGACATTGAGCTTATAATTCATGTTCCTAGAGAAGCTAAATAAGAAGGTGAGTCCAAAGACAAACACATAGGCATCCTCATGAATATTAACCTTCATCAGGCGATGAAAGGAGACAGAGCCAGCTTTCTTTATTAACCAATCATATTCACAGCATACAGAAGGGAATCCCACATCACTTTCTTGAATGTTTTGTCACAAATATAGGGAGCTGACCACCACAGGTTTATATGCTTTGTCAGGCATAGAGCTGCAGTTAAAACTTACGAAAGCGTGCTGCTAAAATTCTGTGGAATTAGTTGGAGTTTCACATTTCCCTGGCTGGTCCTTTTGCACTCCTTTTATGCCTCTCAGATGGAGAACCATGTTCAGGTCCCAGTAGCACTAAATGAGAATCACAGTCCTGGGTCTTAGCTCTAGCTTGGCTGGCTCCTCTGTGGCCTCCCTGTATCTTGCTTCATTTCTCCAATCTGCAGAGACAGCATCAAAGGTCTTGGTTCTTCCTTCATCTCAAAAATATCATTATGGAAACTAGTGAGATCATACTCATAAAGGGATTTGATTTCTTCATCGTGGCAAAACCTCAAAGAACGAGAATCCACCCAGCAATTGTTGCCATAATAGCTATAGTAAACAACAGGCCATCTAAGGGGAAGAGCAATTCCCCACTTTTCCTAGTCAAGGAAACCTAGCGGCAAGAAGATGGTGAAGAAATGGAAGTCAGCCTGAGTGTGACCACCATGGCACCTGACTTTCCTGTAAGGTAGGTGGCATCGGGATCGTCTTGGAAGCCCCTCAACTACTCTGCGGCCACATACACCCCTCGCTGGCCTACCGAGAAAGCAGCACAGAAAATAGCTCTGTCCTCAGGAACGCGTTCTTGTTGTGTGTATCTAGGGGATGGCGTGAATGGTGACCTCTGGTGTAATGGCAGTGCAGATTGGTTTGAACAATCGCTTGCTGTGCCTGGATCCTAGAGTGGAAGACAGAGGCTGCTGTCAACACCAGACCAGAACAGTATTAAGCTTGAGACACCCAGTGGAATAAGGGCTGCATTTTTGCAGGTTCCGGACAGCCCATGCTTATGCGCAGAGAGCATTCTGACATGCTGGGACAGAGGTCTCAGGCCCTACTGCATGAGTGCTAATGCTCCCCTCAAAAGGCAAAGCTGAGGCCAGGAGGCAACCAACTATCATAAAAGTAATTAATTGTTCTACCTTTTAATGGCCTGACAAACTGCCTTTTTCTAAAAAATGAATCACACAAACGGGACCATGATGCCAGACAGATTGTCCACTGGGACTTAAAAGACTAGACCCTGCTATAAATCATGATAATGAGCTCATTTTGAAACTGGCTCTGGAGGTGGAGAGGGTGGCATCACGGGATTATTTTTCCTCCATCTCTCACTGCCTCGAACACTTTTCAGAATTCAGAGGCTAACATTTCCTTTCAAAAATGCCTTCCAACTTGAGTGGCTGTTGTTTTACCAATCAGATCTCTCTCCCAAGATGGTTTTAGCACACGATTTTCATGACTCAGCTTAAACTGAACAAGGCCCCATTGTTGGCTTTGTTTTCACACCAGCCTTATTGACAAGCTCTGCCCAACTCTTGGGAAAAGGTCTGCTGTCTGACCAAGCTACTATGGAAACCTGATTTAGGCCCCTTAGAAGCCTAACGCCTGCCCTCTTGAATTGGTGAAGAATTTCAAGGCCAGTCAGACTCGGCTCAGAAAATATTCCTCAGGGCAAAGGGTACAGTGTGTTCACACCATCTCACTTTTCATCTCAAATCAGCTGTGCAAATAGACTCGCTGGCCCAGGGTGAAGGCGGCACTGCCCATGGGTCATTGTGAACCGTGGAGGTTTCATTTGTTTTATTTCTACATTATTCTGACTAGACGGGGACAGGACATGGAAAACCAAGAGCTCGGCTTCTTTTGAAAATTTTTTTTTAAAGGAACTCTCTCTCACCTTAAAAACCGATTGGTAGAAAAATACTGTGGCTAACTGCGCCACACCAGTAAACAGATCCTGCGGGTTTGAAAGGAGAGGCCAGAAATAGAGTCAGTTTTCACTCTCCCATGAGACCCCTGCCCTTCTTTAGATCCAATCTGAGAAGAAGGAGACTAGCAGAAGATGAAGAAAGACCCCGTGCTTGTGCTTGGGAACCTCATCTGCCATCTCTGGAGAGAAGCACAAAGAACGTTCTGTGCTGTGTCTCATGAAGGTCTCGCTCCACTAAATTTCTGTAGGCATTTTCTTGCTCACTGTTGAGTGAGCCTTTCAAGGACCGAGGCAGGCTTCACTGCCATTATCTCTATGTGTAAAACTCATCTCAGTAAAATAAGTGTTAGAAAATGTACCACGCAGTTATTCATCACTACTGATGAGTCGTGTGTTGGTCCTCCACCCCTTTGCTCTAGTTATATAGATGATTTCATTAGTGTTGGTGCAGAAAACAAAGAAGGAAAAGGTGTTTAATAATGTTCTGGTACCATTTTTTCTTCCTCCAGTAGACAGGGCCCAAGAGACAAGTGAGGTTGGGGTGGTTTAGGCTTTCTCAGAATTTTTTTTTCTGGGTACAGTTCTTCTCCCACACTGGGCTTCATTATAGAGTCAAGAAAAAGGCACAGGGCATCAGGGAGGTCATGAGATTCCCAAAGACTCAATGAGAGGCAGATTCTGGCCTGGGGGAAGATTATTGGATTATAAAATCGTTGACTGATTCAGTCAGAAGTCTTTATTATCTACCAGAGGCTGTTCCACATGTTGGGGTACACCACTAGCCAAAAAAGACAAAGGTTCCTGCCCTCCCGGAATTTAAATTCTAGTGGGAAGGAACAGTATAGACAGAGTGGATAAATAAATAATAAGGTGGGGGGATGGGGTGCTGGAGCGTCAGGAGGGCGTGGTTCTTATGTTAATAAGGAACACTGGGAGAGAGTAGTATAATCCTCGGGATGATTTAAAGGGAGTAACCGAGCTCATCATCAGGACAGGGAGGGAAAGCATCCAGATGGCAGGGGCAGACTGACTAGAAGTCCTTAGACGAGACCTATAGGTGTGTCTGAGAGAACAGAGGCTAGAGGGACTGAGCAGAGCAAGCCAGGTGGAGGGGGCAGGAGAGGAAGTCGGAGCTGATTGGATGGGGCAGAGGAAGAAGGGTTTGCAGCCCCTGTAAGGACTCTGGCTTTTACTGGGCATGAAATGGGCTCTTTGCAAAGCATCGTTTCAGCTGCTCTGAGAATAAACTCTAGAAGGATGAGGATGATGCAGAGAGACCAGTGAGAAGTGATGCATTGCCGAAGGCCACAGAGGTCAGAGCCACAGAGGGGAGAGGAAGTGACAGGAAGAGCTTTGAGTCAAAGCTAAAGGTAAAGTCAAACACCTTGATGGGTGGTGGGTGGGTGGTGCCTCCAGCTCCAGAATACCAGGGTCAGCTTGAGAGAAAAATCTCACTGTCCAGAGGCGTGACCTACAAGCTGCAGCAGCAATGGTAGGAATGGCAACTCCATCCAGGTCGCCTCAACTTGGTTCAGACCCATCCTGGACTTCTGTCTTATCCTCCCCGTTTCTCTGGCTGACTATGTGGCCCCAGACACCAGGATGTACAGCAAAATAATGCCCAAGTTTCTCTTTACAACCTATTTATCCTGAAAGTAGGCATACAACCTGTGCCAGCAGCTGCTGAACTGGTGCTGAGTCTTAGAGTCTGGGACTCAGGCTTCAGCTTATTCAGCCACGCTGGGATTTCTGCCTGGTGTCCCACAATGGGTTGACTTCAATCTTGCCAACATTAGATTCCATTTTACAGATGAGGAGACCAGGGCTTGTAGAGCTGTCCGAGATTGCACACCAGGCAAAGTGAGCCATGCTCTTGAGTATGTTGGGCCCGTTCTACTCTAAAATTGTTCTGTAAGAGTCTGGGAAATAACAGTTTAAGTTTCTGAGGTCCTGTAGTCTCTTCCACAGTTACCATGACTGCAGTGAACCAATCATTGCAGATATATGCGCAGACCGGCACAGTGTTGTTCCAACAAGACTTTATTTGTGGATGTTGAAATTTGAATTTTATGTAATTGTCTTTCATTCATTCGTTCGTTTCTTTCTTCTTTCTCTCTCATTCTTTCTGTCTTTCTTCTGCCTCTCTCTCTTCCTTTCTGTCTCCCCCCCTCTTTTTTTTTTTTTTTTTTTTTGTTTGTTTCGAGACAGGATTTCTCTGTAGCTTTTGGTTCCTGTCCTGGAACTCACTCTGTAGACCAGTCTGGCCTTTGAACTCACAGAGATCCGTCTGCCTCTGCCTCTGCCTCCCGAGTGCTGGGATTAAAGGTGTGCACCACCACTGTCCGCCCTCCCCTCTTTTCTTAAGACAAGGTTTTTCTCTGTTGCTCTCTGTCCCAGAACTCGATCTGTAGACCAGGCTGACCTCAAACTCAGAAATCCACATGCCTCTGCTTTCCAACTGCTGAGATTAAAGTTGTGCACTAGCATGCGGTGCACCATGCCCATCTGCGCTCAATGCGCCACCATACAGTTTGCGAACTGGGCAAGGGGCTGGAGATTGAAACACACAAAGACTCACAGAGACAGAGACACAGGGCATCCTTGATGCCAAAATGCCCCAAGAATGCCCCCTTTATTGTGTCTAGGGGAAGCTTATATAGGGATAGGCACGCCCCAGCCTAACACACCAGAAACCATTCCCCTGCCATCAGGAACTCCTGAGGGTCTTGTGCTCAGAGCAGCTGTAGGCACTCAGATCAGGGGAAAACAAGTTGTTTACAAGAAATTCAGGATCTGGAGGTTCACAGCTCCCAACACTAGCACTGCCCAGCTCATGTAATTTTCATGTCATGAAATATTATTCTTTTGAATTTTTTCTCTAACAATTAATAGTATAACCACCATCCTTAACTCAGACATTATTTTAAAAGCATGGGCTGTGGACTCCTGTCCTTAGAATGACCTAAGAATTTTCAGAAATGGTGCTGAATGGGTGAGCTGATAAGCTCAAGATAAGTACAGGGGAAGAATTCGAGGCTTTGGGAAACGGGGAAGAAAGGATAGACGTTCTCACCGTCTGTTGAAAGGAGCTGCTTGTTTGTCCCAGCCACCCAGAACCTAAATAATCACACAGAAACTGTACTAATTAAATCACTGCTTGACCCATTAGCTCTAGCTTCTTATTGGCTAACTCCTACATATTAATTTAACTCATTTCTCTTAATTTGTGTATTGCCACATGGCTGTGGTTTACTGGCTAAAGTTTCAGCATCTGTCTCTGGCAGGGCTACATGGTTTCTCTCTGACTCCACCCTTCTTTCTCCTGGCGTTTAGTTTAGTTTTCTCCCCTACCTATATTCCCTGTGCAGGCCCAAGACAGTTTCTTTATTTACTAATGGTATTCACAGCTTACAGAGGGAAATCCCACATCACCTCCCCTTTTCTGTTTAAATAAAAAAGAAGGTTTTAACTTTAACATAGTAAAATTACATACAACAAAACAAGTATCAAGCAAGAATTACAACCACGACATTTATATCTACTTTATCATCTATCATAACTAAGGAAAACTATAATTATTACTATCTACTCTTCAACTCCATCAAAGACTCCAGAAGGATATAATATTACCTAAGTAAACAGGAAATGCATTATAAACAACTTCCAAAACTCTAGAATTGACAGAGACATCTTGCTGCCTGGAAAGGCACACAGAGTTCTTCTGTACCATTGGGCATCTATCTTCAGCCTACAGGCCCACAGTATCTGGCAGACTTTTCCATGAAGAGGGAAATTTCAGTCACTGTCTTCTGTATCCTGCAGAATGTCTGGCAGACTCTTTCATGAAGCAGGAACCATGAAGGATCATCTCACCTTTAGATAAGTTCAGCAGTCATTTCTCTGCAAATCCTGCATGTCCAGTTCATCAAGCAGTCCAGACAAGAGCAGTTTCTTGCCCAAATGGCTAACCAATGCCATAAGGAGACTCTTCGATGCCCATCTTCCTCTTGCGGTAATTGGTGCTGCCAGGAGCAGATGTGTCTCACTGTCATGAAAAGTCCTAATTTCTTAAAACATTTAAATGCCATATTCTGAAAGCCTCTGAAAGATTTGGAGAACACTTACCTAAATGAAATATATCTCTTTCTATCTAGAAAACCTAACTAACATGACTATTATAGATGACTATCTATTAACCTACGTTTCTTAATTGTATATTACATTTTAAATGAACTACACAATCACAATACCTTAATCAAGAGCAGAAATATACATATAACAAGACTGACCTTAAATTTGCATCAATAAACCAAGATCCATACCAGTGCAAATTTCTATAGCAACTGTCAAGACTCAGGCGGAGGATTTCACAGGTAAGAGGACCAATCTCATGTGTACGTGGGTGAATCATAAAAAGCACAGGGTGCAGAGAAATAGCAGAACACTGGAAGGAGCGGGCATGTTTTATATTCTCATGTAGGATAGGTGTTGGGGACTGTGGACCTCCAGACCCTGAATTTCCTGTAACCCCCTGCCTGCTGGAGTACCCCCAGGAGTTCCTGATAGCAGGGGAATGGTTTCTGGTGGGCTTACAGCTGAGAGTTAGGGTGTGGCCATTAGTCAAGGAGACCCTATATAAGCTGCCTGAAACACAATAAAGAAGCATTCCTGGGGCATTTTTGGTACCCGTGTCTGTGTGTCTGTGTGTGTATCAATCTCCATCCCCTGCCCAACTCACAAACCATACCATAGTGTGTGGCGCATAGAGCAGGCGTTGTGCTACAGATAGGATTGCATGCATTTAGTGTTTCCAGCAGCCCATGCTTCATGGGCCTGAGTCAGCCAGGGAGCCATGTGGCTGGGTGGAGTAGCTCAGGGACACAGTGGTGCCCATAGCAGAGGTAATTAAGAGTTTTAAGACTTTTATTCATCCGACAGCTTTTTTGACCCCTACCGTGTGCCAAGTGTCCTGAAAGGTTCTGGGATGAGAAATTCAGACACGGACCTTCTCTCTTCAAAGGCTCTAAATTTCACTCCAATCTTCTGACACTGAAATCCTCCTCTTCAGCGTGTGCTTTCTGTATTTGGAAAGCGAAACAAACGCGATAGGAAAAATGATTAGGAGATTGGCTTACTTCCTGGGGCCAGTATTTCACATGCAGAAGATACAGAATGGCGAGGTTGAAATGAGACTTTCAAGATGTCTTTATCTGTCTCTGCCTCTGTGGGGGGAGTACCCCAAGTTGTCTGGAAGTGCAGGCCTCTCTCTGGTGTCTGGGAGAGATCCAAATCCGTAACTGTGACTGGCAATGCCTCGCTCAATTCCAACACACGGAACTTGTGCCATTCTACTCGAGCAGATAAAGGCTTCCCCTCTACCACCCACAATTTTATGCTACTACCGAAAATGTCACAGGTGACCCAATTCCTTCATCCCAATGTTATTTTTAGAGACATCACAAAAGGAGGAGGATCGTTCCGGAGCGGAGAGCCAGGCCCCTGCATGTGGCGCTCCTTTTCATCTGCGCCACCCGTGGAGGAAACGAGTGACACTTGGCCAGCCTCACACCAGAAGATGATGGCTGCCGGGACCCGAAATAGTCAGGCTTCAGCCCAAAGGGCGTCTGTATCTTTTCTCTCCCAAAGAAATCAAAACTGTCCCCAAATTAAGTTCCTCAGTGCATAATAACTCTGCTAAGTAATGGACCCAAATGCAATTTATCATTTCCCCAGAGACAGAAATAACACTAATAACTATAATTTAGAGACAACCACTCCTCAGATTTACAATCTGCCGAACAGACTGTGTTTGTTTCTGTGTCTTCTATGAAGTCTTCGCACTGACCTGTGATCCTTTACAGAACATGCATGAGAATGAGGGATGACAGCTCTCTTGCTGTGTTCTCGTGATAGGCAGATCATGATCGCACGTGGCTCTGCCAGTCTGTCACTGGTCACTCTGTGAGTGTGCACAGAGATGTGTGTGTGTGTGTGTGTGTGTGTGTGTGTGCATGCAGAGATGTATTTATGTGTGTGTGTGAGAAAGAGACACACAGAGAGACAGACAAACGGACAGGGATTTGGAGATTATAAATTGTAACTGTCTCCTACTAGTGAATTTCCATTTATCTATTCTTTTGTTCTTACAAGTCAGGAAAGGCAAAAAGAAAGCTATCTCGGTTGTCAGAAGCTCCTAATCTTGCCATCTTTTTGCCAGAGTTTTAAAGAAAAGTTGTTGGAGGTAACACATGGGGTTTAGTTAAGGCTACTGATTTCTTTGGGTAGAGCGGAGACCAATGTGAAAGACCAGTGCTTGCTCCTGTGTGGGAACCTGCAGTCAGACAGTGACGAAACCAGCTTCCAGTGACTTCTCACAGCTGAGCCTTGGTCAGCTGATCGCTGTGTTCGTTGTAGGCCGCATGGTATGAGTTTGACTCTAGGGGAATTATTATGCAGGAAATGGCTCAAAGGGCTGGCCCCACTGATGAGAAATACTATCCGCATGCCATAATGACTAAATGACAGTGAATTGCCAACATTTTATGTATGTGTAAATAAAAGGCCATCTCTGAACTGCTACCTCCTGTTTCTGTTAGATGGAAGGCCTTTTATTTATTTATTATTATTATTTTTGATTTTGTGTGTCTCCTGTGTGAAGGTACGTGCATGTGATATAGGTGAGCCACCCAATGTGGGTGCTGGAAACCAAACTCTGGTCCTCTAGAAGAAAAGTAAGTGGTCTTAACTGGTGAGCCATCTCTCTAAGGCTCCCCTTAAGTGGAGGTTTAATAGCACTTAGCTTGTTATGCTGTGCAGTGTGTGAAATGCTGATATTGGTGATAAATGATGCCTTCGTGGCAAGCGCATGAGTCCACTTTCTGTTGCTGCAGCAGGATACTGGAGTCTGGGTAAAGTTTAGAGAAAAGCTTATTTTGATGCTTAGTTCTGAAGGCTGGGAAATTTAGTGTCTCTTCTCGGGAGGGCCTGGTGCAGTATCATGGCACAGCAGGAACACAGTGGACGGGCAAGCAAATGGACAGAGAAAAGCATGTGTGTGGACAGAGGGGAAGGCTCCAGTGTTCACTAGGGAGTTCACCCCTTCCAGGGGTCACCAATCCAGGACTATGAGACCTTAGAGGCCCCATCTTCCAATACCGCTACATTAGCATCAATTTCAGTGAGCCTTGGCATGAATAAACAATACCCTGGCCCCAGAAATAAGCATTAAATACATCCTCGCTTTTTTTTTGTTTTTGCTTTTGTTTTTTCAAGACAGAGTTTCTCTGTAGCTTTGGAGCCTGTCCTGGAACTAGCTCTTGTAGACCAGGCTGGCCTCGGACTCATAGAGATCCTCCTGCCTCTGCCTCCCGAGTGCTGGGATTGAAGGCCTGCGCCACCACTACCTGGCTAAATACTATCTTAATTTGCTTCTGTAGATAACTAGAGTGCACATCAAGTGGTTGGAAACATGAAATGACATAATCCAAGAAATAAGTGTTAATGGAAATAGCCCAGTGCCTAAACCATTCTAAAAGTGCAACCAGTGCTGGCAACGATAATACTGATAATGATGAACATGGCCAGAGAGGCAGAGTAACAATCTCCGATTCATCAGGGGGACCTGGAGCTTGTATTATTGTGAGCTAAGGTCTGGTTATGAAGTTTGTTTTACAGTGAGCTAATTTATTGCACTTGGCATCAAAAAACAACTACCTCATATTTGAAAGCTTGCTCTGCCTTACCTTGAGGAATATGTGTTTTTATGGAACCGCATTTCCAATAGAAGTCTGTTTCTTGGTTGAGGGTGTAGCTCGGTGGTAGAGGGCTTTCCTTACATGCACAAGGCCCTGTGTTTAATCCCCAGCCCTACAAGAACAGAAGATAAGTCTGTTTCCTGTACTTTCTTGTTTTTTGTTTTGATTTTTGAGATCGGATTTTCCTGTAGCTTTGGAGCCTGTCCTGGAACTAGCTCTTGTAGACAAGGCTGGCCTTGAACTCTCAGAGATCCACCTACCTCTGCCTCCTGAGTGCTGGGATTAAAAGTATGTGCCACCACCACCCAGCATTCCTCTACTTTCTTTATATCATACATTCACTATTTTTTTCTATTCTGAATTACCTGATTGGTCATTCTTCATGGAGAAAGAGAGTTGATCACATCTGGGAAGATAGGGAGTATCACAGCTGTAGGGAGGAGACTGAGTACCATAGCTGTAGGGAAGATTCTGAGTACCACAGCTATAGGAAGATGCTGAGTACCACAGCTATAGGAAGATCCTGAGTACCATAGCTATAGGAAGATTCTGAGTACCACAGCTATAGGAAGATACTGAGTATCACAGCTATAGGAAGATTCTGAGTACCACAGCTATAGGAAGATACTGAGTACCACAACTATAGGAAGATTCTGAGTACCACAGCTATAGGAAGATACTGAGTACCACAACTATAGGAAGATTCTGAGTACCACAGCTATAGGAAGATACTGAGT
Source organism: Microtus oregoni (assembly GCF_018167655.1). Classification (NCBI taxonomy): domain Eukaryota; kingdom Metazoa; phylum Chordata; class Mammalia; order Rodentia; family Cricetidae; genus Microtus; species Microtus oregoni. The sequence goes on along the minus strand of NW_024543068.1, from coordinate 40,693,459 downwards.
ACCACAGCAGTAGGGAAGATAGTGAGTACCACAGCAATAGGAAGATGCTGAGTACCACAGTTGTAGGAAAATACTGAGTACCACAGCCATAGGAAGATATTGAGTACCACAACTATAGGAAGATGCTGAGTACCACAACTATAGGAAGATTCTGAGTACCACAGCTATAGGAAGATACTGAGTACCACAGCAGTAGGGAAGATAGTGAGTACCACAGCAATAGAAAGATGCTGAGTACCACAGCCGTAGGAAGATATTGAGTACCACAACTATAGGAAGATGCTGAGTACCATGGCTGAAGGAAATATACTGAGTACCACAGCTGAAGGAAGATATTTAGTACCACAGCTGTAGGAAGATTCTGAGTACCATAACTGAAGGAAATATACTCAGTACTATAGTTGTAGGTACAAAGACAAGCAGAGTCCAGGTTCAAAATGTCACAGTCCCACACCTCCGAGTAATCTGGGGTCTTCCCAAAACAACAGAACTCACATGCTTTAAATCCACCAGGTAAATCTGGGAATGTTGCTGGCCAACTTCCCCATTTCCTGGCTAGATACTGTCTCAGGAAAAACCTGTAGAGACTTTGGAGAAAAACCTGAAATAATTTCAAAGAATGTCGACCTCAGGCTGTCTCTCGGTGATCAAATTTCCGACAAGCTCAAATTTAGCTGAATCCATTTTTTCAAGTGAAAGTAAGAGAATAATGAAGTACCCTTGTCACCACAGTTAGTCGTGAGAATGGCTGTTGTTCCAAAGATGTGTCCTTGGCGCTGTGGTTTGAGGTGCTTGAAAACAGGAAAGCACGTTCCCAGAGTGACCCGCAAGGTAGCTTTCTCTGACAAAACTCATTTGGATTCTATCACAATTTCTCATCCTACTTATTTGTGCCAATTAATTACTGTTTTGGATTCAAGATTAGAAATAATTTTCAAAAGCGATTATACCTACGGCACCTGGGATTGGTGGAGGACAATAACAGATCTCACAGCTGATGAGGCCTGCCATGCATGTCTCTGAGAAATTAGAGGAATCATTAAACACATTTTTCATTTTGGGGGTGTTTCTCAGCAAAACCTTTCTTTCATCTTTCACAACAGTCAAAGTTACACAAGGCATCAAAAAGAACAGGAGAGGATAATGAGATGGTTGAAGCAAAGCCAAGTCTGGGGCTTTATGAAAAGTTGTTTCTAACCATGATGGGACGCTAGTGGAGACCAGATGAAACCCATCCCTCACATCCTGTTAGCTGAACTTTCCCAGGATTGGGGTGGAGGGAGGAGGCGGCAACTCCAGCACTCGGTTCCGGCTTCAAGAGAAAATAGTTTATGGGTCACCCGTGTGTGCTGTCCTTGCTCATTCTGCACCCAGAACCCAAGAGTGTGGTCCTTGCTCATTCTGCACCCAGAACCCAACAGTGCGGTCCTTGCTCATGCTGGATCCAGCACCCATGAGTGTGATCCTTGTTCCTTCTGCACCCAGAACCCATGAGTGCCGTCTTACCCATTCTGGACCCAGCACCCACGAGTGCAGTCCTTGCTCCTTCTATACCCCGCACCCGTGAATGTGGTCCTTGCTCATTCTGTACTTCCCACACACACAACTCAGCACCTTTCTCTGCTCCCACGAAGTAAGAAAAATTGCAAAAACCCTTCACTTCAGACATTGCATAAAAAGTGGGATTTGTACAAATATGAGCAGACAGGGATTTCACACCTTTGCAATCTAAACAACTTAAAGCGGAATTCAATATCCCCCTGAGATTAAATATTTCTTCTCCTGCCTCCTGAAATGTTGATAGACCCCGACTCCCCCTTTTCTTTCCTTCTTAGAGTCCAGATCCTTTCTTTCGGGCAGAGCCGTTCAGTTTGGCCTCTGTTCTGCCAGGTCCACATGTGGCCTCTCTGAACCCATCCGTTTATGTCACCTCTTTCATTTTTCTCCAATGAAATATTCACCAAGCACCTACTGTGCTCTCCACACTGAGCTGGGGACGAAGGAGGATAAAAGAGACAGAGAGCCCCTATCTTCATGGGAGCGAGCTGTTGACTCACAAGGAAATTCTGGTGGCAGCCTCAGAGGAATTCTTTCTAAGCCTTACTCCATGAGCCATTGACATCTGAGTTTCTAAATTTAGCGGGGCACCCGATATTCTCTCATCAGCGTGGCTTTTGAAACGTATTCCTTTGATGGGACTTGGGTAGCTGGCTATTCGTGTTGCAGATCAGTTTCCGTCCTACAAAATCAACACAGAGAATCCGATCTACAACACAGAGTGAAGATGCTTCACCAGCGATGATTCTGAGCTCTCCCTCAACAGCAGAACAGAGGCTTCACTGACCCCAGAGCACCCACGAAGGAGGATGAGAAAGGGCTCTGTCATCACAGCCCAGCCTCCCTTTGCAACGGGGGCATAAGGAAAGTAGCCGCCATACTTCTGGGGGTATGGGTCAAAATCAACAGTGCATTGTGGAGGCATGAAAACAGCATTCTCTAAACATGTTTACGCCTTAACTTAGAAATCCTCAAGACACACAAGAGTGGAGCCAATGTGTGGCCAGGAATTTAAATTAGCTCAAAAGGCTCCCTTTCTCTCCTCTTCCACGCGCCACGCAGGTGCAACTGAGAGGCATTCAACTGGGGACAGCCAGAAACATGCAAAGTAGGAGTCCGGGCCAGGAGACTCCCGTACTTGGGACTGCGAAAGAAGGGCAGCCGTCAATGGGCAGATTGTGCTGACTTCTTATCAGGCCCTGCGCGCTAAATAGTGCAGGACTTGTCCAATATGCAGATGGGGAAAGAGCAGATTCTTGTTTTCTACTAATGGCCTCCTAACTACTGTCAAGCGAGACGCGGTAGCAACCAGCGGACAGTGGGGATTTATGTGGGGCGGGGAGAGCAGAATGAATAGCTCATTCCGGCCTAGGCATCACGCGGCCAGCCTCCCTCAGACCTCCAGCGTAACCCCAGCTGCCTCGGAACACCAAGATAGCTGGCGCCTTTGTCTGACAGGCCGGGATGGCTTCCCAGGTGTACCTGTGCAAGTACCCCACCCACAGGAGCGGGAGCAAGCGATGCAGCTCTCTGCGAGCCTTACACTTGGCAGAATGCTCACATGGCTGCAGAATTAGCTTTCATTCTCCCATTTTGGGTTAGAATATTATAACCTATGTGTGTTGTTTTAAAATATGAATGTGCTTATATTAATCTTCTGTATGTCCCAAATGCAATTCTTTGAGGAAAAAATCCATATTCTGGGAAAATGACCTTGTTATCCCTTGGCTACCTCCATTTGACACTTGGCGACACACTCCCAGAGGAGCAGCGTGTGTGATCTGGTGTGTAAAACAGAGCATAAAGCAAGCATGCCCCAACACCAGCAGAACGGTTGTCTGGCCTGTGCGGGAGCAGGGGGTACAATTACTTGAGCGGTCATTTTGTACTTCCGCCTCCACTGCCCCTTCCTTTTATCCTCAGATGTCATTGGAATGTCAGTCCCTGCCAATTCCCAGTCATGTGGGCATGACAAACAGCCACAGAGCCACCCCCCAGATGAACTGAAAAGCGCCACATCGTTGAAACCCGCTTGCCTCTGTCTTTCATGGGCGGAATCAGCTTAGCTTCCTTCTGCCCCAGATGGGACCACATCACATGTTCTGACATAGAGACGAACAGGGAGGTCACTAACCTCTTCCTTTTTCACTTTGGCAATAATAGGTATTATAAAAAGTGTGTAACTCCTCCTCTTTCTAAAATCATGTGGAAACTGAGAAGAAAGAACCCGGAGTTGAATCCCTTCTCAGTTTCATAATATGACCCCGTTTGAGGGGTGCTGTGAGCTGCTCCTTACATCCAAAAGCCACGTCTTCAACTGAGCAGATCGGAGACAAGAAGCCAGTTAAAAATCCAGCCTGTTTCTTACGTGACCTAGACTGAGATCTTGGCCTGAATGACCTAGAAAAGCAGAGGCAGGAAGGCCACAGCAAGTCCAAGGTCAGACTGGTCTACACAACAAATCACAGGCCAGCCAAGGCTAAGCAGTGAACCCTTGTTTTAAAAATCCAAACCAATCCCAAACCAGTACTGCAGTCCCAGTACTGAGGACTTCCAGATTTTAAGCCCAGCCTAGACTGGCCTGTACCAATAAACAGAAGAAAGTTTACACCCTGTGACCTTGTGTTTGGAGTTGCCAAGGGGACACTGTAGCTTAAGGAACTTGTGGTATAAAGAGGTCAGGCAGGCAGCCGGCAGGGAAAGAGTAGGCAGGGCCTCCCACCGCAGCTCCAAGGTAAATAGTTCTTAACTTCCCCAAAGGTGACTGGATGTGTACCTACTTCCTTTTCCCTTCTCCTTTTTCCTCTGTGGAAGACTGGGATTTAATCTGAAAAACAATAGCCAAGTAGCAAAGCTGAGGTTCTGCTCACCTAGTTTAATACCAGCCAGACCAAAAGCCCGGGCCTATGTAGTAAGATCATAAAGACACTGTTCTGAACATGCGTATAAATACGATGCCAGCTCAGCGGCCCAAGGAGCAAGAAGTAGTCTCGGTGTCAAAGTTACTGACTGGCTGGACCACAGAAAGGACCTGGACACTCTTATTCCTATGCCCACCACGTATCACCTCTTAATGGGGGCATGGGCATGCTCACTAGTGGGAGTCCGTCTGTGACTGCCATTTCCGGCTGTCTCCCATGGAGCCCTGACCTTGGGCACTCGAGGGCTCCTGTAGCATCCAACACCACCTTCTTCCAAAGCAGTGCTTTCTTTTGTGAGCAGGTTTGCTCCGGCCTGCCAATGCTTCATTCTTCACAAGAATGCAGCAAGCAAGGAATCACGAAGGACAGAGCCTAGGAGGGAGTGTTGCTGGTGATGGGGCCATTCCACTCCCCCACATCCCCTCCAACTCCTCTGGCCCAAAGACGGGTCTGCCCACACTGGCAGTATTATACTTTCTGACTTGGAGCAAGTGCTCTGCCTCCCTGATCCAGGGAAAGCCAGTCTTGCTTGCTCTGTGGGCTCTTGCCTGGGATGAAGGGAAAGCACACTGGGGCCTCTTCTGAAGGCGTGTACACATCCCGGAGATTAGAGAGTCTGTGAGAAGGTAAACAGCTGTAAGGAAAGACAGGCTTATTTGAATCTTGAATCTTCTGTCTGGGACCTGGGCACCACGTGAAGTATTAAAAAATAATGTGGGGATTACTAGCACCTCTTCCCTGTTTGTTCTTCTGAGGCATGCTCTCATTTGAGCATCAGGAAAGATGACCTTCCTCTTCAGCTGCATTCAAGGAGGCCTAGCACCGAATGGAAAGTTTTGAGAAAGCTATCATAAACTATCACAAGGTCATGAGGGTTTCCTCAAAGGCATTTTTTTCTGTTTTTTTTTTTTTTGGGAAAAGAACTTGAGGGCCGAAGCCTGGTGTTGCAGAAGGATGAAGGCACTAGGTGTTTGAGGGTCCCGTGTCCCACTTACCTCCTCCGCTACACTCTTGGAATTTCCTTGAGGCTCTTCTGGCTTCTCCTGATCCAGAACTATTCTCTCTTAAGAATATCTGGGCAAGAAAGTTGTAGCGTGGCCACTGGGGCCTTTCCCTGCTGAACAGATACTGTTGGGAGAAGTTAGCTCTGTTTCTTCCCTCCTGAGGAGGCAACGGCTCTCGCCTGTAGGTGTCTATGAGGATGTTTGGGAAACTGAACAGCTAGTGTTTGGGCAGAGCTAAATGCCTTTAGAGAAATGAGCAACTAATTTCTTATCTGGCTCTTTGGATTGTGTCTCCCTTCCCGCATGGCTGCCCCACAGTGCCGTGTTCTAGGATGTGTAAGGAAATGGCACTGAGAACAGGCCTTATTTCCTAGTTATTTTCCAAAGCCTTGATTGTGGGGAGATGACCCAACTGCAGAGTATGAAGGAAGGGGCTGTATATAAAACAGATAATAATTTGTTTCTCCCATTAAGCCAAGACAGAGGGGAAGCACTGGAACCTGTATTGGAGAAGAGATTTAAGAAAGATACACAGGAAAAAATTTACTGATGGTTTTCATGTCCCTGAACAGGCTGAGGAAAAGTCATTGCCTTGGCTTCGGTCAGTAGAGACAGCAATGATTCAAGCCACATTTTACACAAGCAAGCCTATATTACCTGAATGATTTTGGTATGCCTTCCGCAAATGCAAATCTCATTTCCCTGTAGGATGCCTCTGACCTGTGGGATATGGCAGAGACTAGGTCATGTCTGTGACTAGGTCATGGCAGTGACTAAGTCATGATAGTGATTAGGGTCATGGTGGTGACTGGGGTCATGGCAGTGATTAGGTCATGGCGGTGACTGGGGTCCTGACAGTGATTAGGTCATGGCGGTGACTAGGGTCATGGCGGTGACTGGGGTCATGGCAGTGACTAGGTCATGGCGGTGACTAGGTCATGACAGTGATAGGGTCACGGCGGTGACTGGGGTCGTGGCAGTGACTAGGTCGTGGCGGTGACTAGGGTCATGGCGGTGACTAGGGTCTCTTCCTAGAACTTACCTCTGGAAACTGTTGCATCTCTCATCACTCTGAAGGTAGATTCATGGCCAGTTCTCAGAAGACTAGAGTTTTTTAAGTTGAGAGGATATTCTTTTCTTCTTTTTTATAATGACTACACACACACACACACACATGCATGTATATATAGCCTGCAAGTGTGTTTGTGTGCCACAATGTGTACAGTACCCGAGGAAGCAAGAAGAGGGTGTCAGATCCTCTGGAACTGGAGTTACAGACAGTTGTGAACCACTGTGTGGGTGCTGGAAATTGAACCTAGGTCCTTTGGAAGAGCAGCCAGTGATTTTAATTGCAGAGCCATCTTTCCAGCCAGAGAGGACTTTCTTTTCCTTCCTCTCTCTCTTTCTCTCTCTCTCTCTCTCTCTCTCTCTCTCTCTCTCTCTTTCCTTTTATTTAGTTTCTTAAGCGGTCAGAGATGAGGTCTCCCACGGGGCAGCTGTGCTTCCCTTATTGAGACTACTAGGTCACACTGCCTATTTTAGACTGACCCAGAGCTATTTAAAGTTGCAGTGAGGCTGCTAACCCACGTCTTCCTGATGTCACCTTCCTTCTGTCCTTTCTGCTCCTCGCACCCTCCTTTACTTTCTCCCAGTGTTCTGGTAGCCCACCCCTCCCCCATCTCCCTCCCATTCCCCTTGTCAGCTGTGCTCTTTGCATCTTTCAGATTAGAGAGATTTGGTTGCTTCTTGTGAGCACCAAAAGAATTTCTCACTGGGAGCACTCTAGGGAGGGCAAGGAGAAGGGGACCAGGCCCTTGGCATTGTTTATGCATCCGGCAGGTATTTACCAAGCAGGCCTGTGTGTGCCAGGCCCCGTGAGATTAAAATCATTGGCAATCTGTAAACAGAATCTGAGTAATAGTCTTTGCATTTGGACATAGACAATTAATTGACAAGCCGTGGGATGAACTAAAAGACCTCCCTTGATTCCCCTGCCTTCCTTGTGCTCACCAGCAGTGGGTTTTGCTAGAAAGGGAAAGGGGAGGAGGGAAGGAAAGAGGGAGGAAGGGAGAGCACAGCCAGGCACTCCCACAAGGGTCACAGACACCCTAACCACCACACTGGTTCGCCTTGGAATGCCACTAGAGCTGCCGATGATAATTAGTTTCCTCTTTCCAGCCGCTGACCCCTTCAGCATTGCGGCATCTGTCCCTTCCAAACCCTCCCCGAGCATTGGCTTCTAAGTAACTGTAATCAATCATTTCCTATGGGCAAACCCTTCTTAATAATGAGCTCATCATCCCATCAGGTGAAAATACAGCCGCGCAATTAATATTGGGGGATGAAAATAAATGACTGTTTTCCAAATAATGAGCCTTGAGTCTTGCTTTAGAGCTCAAAGGGCAGCACAGGACCAAATTTTAATGCTTTTCCCCGAGAACCAATAGGCTTGACTTCAAAGCCACTGCACTTCATTGAAGCTGTGATAAGAGCCCGCAGAGCGGCAGAGAAATATTGCAGCTGTGGCTCTTTGCGAGAAGCAAAGAATCCTGCAATTGTTCAAGTATGACACAGTGAGTTGCTGATGGAGTCGCTCCATCCAGATACATCCGGGTGCGTGCATTGCTTTCCTTCACGGGCACTGGGGCTCGCACAGCTAAAAGGCCGCACCCGAAGCAGCCGAGGCCATTAGTTGCTTTGATGGAAAGGAACCGAGTGACCTGGGGTGGAGGCAGAGGTGCACAGAAGAAGGGAGGATGAGTGTCCTCTGAATGCAGGTGCACTACCAGGACCGACTGCAGCTTCAGCCAGCCAAGCAGTGTTTGTCTTGCTAAGACGTGGAGGAGGAAGAAGGGGGAAGAGACATGACCGGAGGTCTGTAGAGATGGAGAGCTCGCTGGTGTTTGTTAGTCTGCATTAGTGACTCTGTTCCTGGACTAGGATTGTTCTCTTTTGAGAATTCTTTTCTAACTTTGCACACTAGGGTAGATCAATGTCTTAGGGTTCCACTGCTGTGGTAAAACACCATGACTAAAAGCAATGTGGGAGGAAGGCCTTAGTTCAGCTTACAACCATCACTCAGGAAAGTCAGGGCAAGAACTCAAGGTAGGAACCTGGAGGTAGGGACCTGGAGGCGGGAACTGAAGGTGAGGCCATGGAGGGGTAACTGTGTACCAGAGTGCTCATCCTGCTTTCTTACACTCAGTGGCCACCTACCCAGGGATGGCAGCACCTACAATGGGCAGGCCACACCCACATCCATCGCCAATTAAGAAAATGCCTCACGGGCTTTCCCATAGGCCAGTCTGGTGGCGGCATTTTCTCAGTTGAGGTTCCCTCCTCCTGAAGGACTCTAGCTGTGTCAAGTTGAACAACAACCACCACCACAACAACAACAACACCAACCAGGACACTTACTCTGTGAACCCCCGAGGTGTCTTCCGCATACTCCTTTACAGTTCTCCCCACCTTCTGAAAATCTCTGCTTGGTCTATTGTTCTGTAACCGTTTCCTCCCAGAATGAAGTATTTCATTATCTGTAGAAGCTTCTAGAGCAGGAAGTTAAACAACTCAAAATAGCTTCAGGAAGTCCCTGAAACTGGTGTGTTCACTATACTCCTTCTCCCAAAGAGTAAACAAACCAAGCGGTTGAGAGTCACTCTCAGATAAGCCAAGTTGCTAGGAAGACTCTGAGACCAGTACAGCGGTGTGGAAGAGGTTTAGACCAATTGAGTCCCTTGGAAGGGACACTCTCAACTTAATCCAGCTGCCTGCTGACTGTGAGGTGTGCTCTGGGTGTCCAGCTTTTGTGATCTTGTCACCCATGCTGGGATGGGTCTTGGTAAAGCAGCCTGAGTCATTTCTGCTCCAGTTAGGTGACCCCTCCCCATACTCCTGTAAATGGCCAAATAAAACTCACTGGTTTGCCAGGTTGGACTTTGGTGGTACCTGTTCTACGGTCTGTCATGAGCTTCCTGTCTGGGGCGGGTAGATGTGTGTGTAATGTCTTCCCAGGAGAAGTTTTGTTGCACAACACATAGCAGTTGGCATGTGGTCTTTGAGGAAAGGCCGTGTGTTCTGTCCCTAATTAACTGTGTGACCTTGGGCACCTCAGCCTCTCTGAGCTTCAGATTCTTTATGGATAATGACATGCGTTAAGGTGACTGTAAGATGAAATTATTCAATAAAGGGCCCGACAACTAGTTATTATCACCATTATCAATAATAATACTGTCCCATGTTTGGTCATAGTTTCCCAAGAGCAGAGTTTATGTCTTCTGGAGCTCAGCTCATAGGACGCTCTCAGTTTGCCTCTGCTGGATGGTTTCACAGTGGTAGTTGCTTAGGAGAGACCAGTTGTTCCTCTTGGGTAATGGACTGAGCCTAGAGAAAGCCCAGGTTCAGCTGTGACATAGACTGTGGCGCCTGAATAGAGTCAACCTATTCTGCGCTCAGTGGGAAGCGATAGGAACGGCCTTTGCTATGAGAGGTTGAGACAGGAAGTATTTCTAGAGAAGATGATGTCATGAATCTGTGTGTCCCTTTAGAAGTGAGGCTCTTCTGGAGAAATACCTTCTGGGAAAAGCTCCTAGAGAGTCCAACACTGAAGGCCTTAACACTAGCTGTTAAGAAGGTAGATGCTGGTCAGCTTGCCATCCTTCTCCATCTGCATGACCTTCCATGGGCTCCAGAGCTGGCGGTTCTCGTGGAGCCCTTGTCTGCCCGCACTGTTCATGCATGTTGTGGGCTCATTAGGCTCGGGCATCTATAGGGCATGCCTGAGAGAGGGTCCTCTGTGAAAACAGCCAAGTTTTCTGGCAGTAAAGCTGTGGCCATGTGCAAAAGGGAAGAAACTAGATTACGTCTTAGGCTCCTTTTCAGTCCTTTGAATGCAACAACAACAGCAAAATCCTGAGGTGGGAGAGAGAAAAGGAACAGGAAGAAGAGAGAAGCCAGGCATGGTGGGCTCATACCTGTAATCCTAGCACTCATGGGCTGAAGCATGAGGGTTGCCATGAGTTGAAGGCCAGCCTGAGCTACATAGACTTTGTCCCTGGTGGGGGAAGCAGGGGAAGGAATACAGAAAGGATATGGGGAGGAGTAAGGGAAAGAGCAAAAGAGAAACTCATGGCATTTCTAACAAGACTTCCCCTCTGTAACATTGCCCTTTTTAAAATTAGCATAGCTCGGCAGTGGAGGGATTGCTGCTGACTTGGAAATAGTTCAGACAGCAATGTGTCCACCAGCTCCTCAGAAATGTCATTAAACCCAAGAATGACTACAATCTCGTGATATAAATACAGCTTTCTGCTGCCTGTCTCAAGGAGTGAAACCGGCTTGCCTCTGGCATGGTGGACTTCAGAACCAAAGAGGGAGTCCTTTCTGTGACAAGGTAGCAAGAACACACTAAGGAGAAAGCCTGCTTATGAAACAAGAAAGAGAAGCAGGAATGCCCAGCAGGAGTTTAGCTATCTGGGCTCTCATCCAGAATCTGTTACTAACTAATGCGTGACCTTGGGTGAGTTGGTTCATTTCTTTGGACCACATTTTTTTTTTAATCTGGAGGAGCCCCACCAGCTTTCCTAATATAGCTTATTAGAGCCTAGAAGTATGTACTGATGAGAAAGAGGATATACCGTACCCTTCACCTATTCTTGAACAGTAGACTTGTGACCCATATCAGTCCATTTCCATCAATGTCTAGACAGCTATCCAAGTGACTTACACATCAGTTCTTCCAAAAAAAAGTTTCCCACTGTGAAAACTGTTCTACCAATTTAGAAAAATGCACACATCCCAGCTGCGGCATTGAATGCAAACAATGACTTCTAAAAGTAACTGGGTTATTTAATAAGCATGTTTAGTACCATCCATGTCCTCTGTGTCAACTAGAGAAGGTAACAACAAGACCACTAAGAAACCCACACCAGAGGACTACCCAATAAATCAACATCTGCAACATCTTGGAACCTGTTCCAGGAACTGACCTGCACATGCATATCAAAGCGAGCATTTATATGACTTCTTCGGCAGAAGGCCCCTAGTCCAGGCTGGACCTTCCTTATTAGTGACGCTTCCTTATGTCAGCCAAGTTTGCAATGGCTAACTTGAATCATGGCTAAAATAAAATCCCATATCCTTTGCCCAGGGGACAGTGATACTGTAAATTGGAAGTTTCTACCAAAAGTCTGAAAAGACAAGGCCCATGATCCTTAGTAACGCTACAGGAGACGGTAAGCTCCCCGATGTGGTAGGCCAATCCACTGGGTGCTATGTCCTGAGAGGTAGTGAGTGTGGGTGGGGACTAAGTTTGGAATATGTCAGGGTAGATGTTCGTGTTTGCATCTCTCTGATTCCTGAGGATATGTATTATCAACCTCCTAGTGTCTGTGTATTGAAGAAGCCCAGATATTTTTACATTAGGGGTTCCTAGGAAGCCAGCAGGATTTAATCATCAAAGTCTGCACTATGTGGGAAAATGTTGCGTGGATGTAAACACTGGAAACGTTTCACAGGGGACTTGTTTTTCTTTCAATGCCTTCAACACTAGCCCTGAAGTCGCTACCCGGACCGTGTGCACATGCATGTCTTTGGTGGTGGTAGTGGGAGGATTCTCAGTTCTCTGTTCCGAGGCTATCTGAGAACAGATAATCAGAACTAACCCCAACTGTAACCCTGGTGGCGGTGGGGTACTGCGGCCGTAGCAATCGCAACCCTCGGTTGTTGTGGCTTATAAGCATCTCAGGAACTTGTGCACAAGAAATTTATACCATGTCTTCTAGTAAACTGGAAGAAAGAGATCTGAGGGAGAAAGATCTCTCTAGTACCAGAACTACGTGAGCTATGTGGTCCCTGGGAGAAAATTTATCCTTGAGGGAAGAATAATTCTGGCATAGCAAGCTGGGCTTAGCAACAGGCCTTAAGGATCAAAAGGAGTAATGAGCCTTGGTTCTGCACAGAGGCTGTTATCTGGACCCATCCTGGCCCAATTATCTTGGTGTCGGATGCCAGCCCTAGAGAGAAGAATAAATAAGCCTGGAAAAGCAGTGCCACCCCACTGAAACACTGCAGAGCTCAAGCAGCTCCCCTGCAGAGTGAGATGTCTCCCCTGCAGAGCACAACTCCTGGAAGGTACCACTTCCTTCATTACAGCGCTTTGAAAAGTGAGCCAGGCACCACCTACAGCAGAGCATCCTGGTATTAACGGCCTGGAGGAGCCAGCACATCGGAAAGCACATCGGAACGGGGAGCGGAAGGAAGCCTTGTATTAGTGAGCACAGTCCCAGAAGGAATCTCGTGTGCTACTGAAACCCTCCTCGGGTTTTCAGGAAGACCAGCGGAGTGTGGGGCTGTGGAGAGGGGGGGTGGGGGTGGAGATGGAGTCCCATGAGCCAGTGAAATGCCATACTGAGAGCAGTATTGCCACACTGGTTCCTCGAGCAGTTGGGCTCTCCTCTTATTTCTTTTCTCAGCCTCCTTTGTCCATTGTTCTGGCTCTTACAGCCTGGGCCAGCTCTACATGGGCTCCAGTCGATCTTACACAGGTACAACCTGATGCTATGTAGTCTCATAACTTTTACCTTCTCATGAGGTTTCCCTGTTGACACGAAGGCATAGCACCTCCTCCCCCATTAGGTACCCATGTGTAAGCAGCAATCTAGCAATACTACAGAGTCAACTATCTCATGGGTCAAATCCGACCAATGGAAAACTAGTCAGAAGTGGAAAATTCATTAAGCCCAGCTAGGCATTTCACGCCAGTGCAGTTATACCTGGCTTCTCTCTGGGTAGAACAGCAATTTATCCTGACTGCATAGTGACCTCATCTGCATTTGGGTTGTTTTCTCTTTTGCGGTTTCAACAGCATAACCATCCAGGTTTTTTACAATGTCTGGTGTATTGATGTAGTAAAGCTGGAAGACCTAGGCCATAGCAGTCAAAAGGAGGTGTGGTAGCAGGCTGTGGGATCCACCACGTCATCATCACTCAGAAGCTAACGGTCTTCCAGGAAGGCGCAGTGGGCTAGTAAAGGGCTCATCTTTGTCACCAGCTTGAATAAAGTAGCCTGCTTTGGGCCTTCGTAGCTGACAGACGGTAATGGTGTGATGTCTCCAGTCACCAGAACACAGGAGTCCGGGACAAGCAAGATGGTTTGATGGTAACGGTCTTACGGCCATCGTGATGACCTGAGCTCAATCCCCAGGAACCGTATGGTGGAAGAGAAGAGCTGATTCCTAGAATTGACCTTTGACTCCACATGCTCATTCTTCCACATTTGCACACGTACACACACGTACACACATACGTACACACACATGTACACACATGTGCACACACATACACACACGTACACGCACATGTACGCACACGTACACACACACGTACACACACATGTACACACACGTGCACACACACATGTGTACTTAAAGTTAAAAAATATTTTAAAAGCATACATGATCCTGGGAAATAAATGCGGCTTCATCTGTCATCATTCTCAATGACCTACTTATGGACTTGTTCTTTTCCGTGCCCACACACTTGGAATTTTCCAGACTCTGAGGCCCTAACTCCCAGAGGTCAGTACACTTTCCGCTGACCTTGATGCTGTAGTTCCCATCCAGATAGAGCTGCTTCTGTTGGAGAATGAGCAAGCCAAGAAAGTCACTGGATAGCATGGTGAGCTGTAATTTGGAATATAAGTGGAGTAGGGAAAAGCACTTCTGAACACACAGCATTTCCAAGGATGTGTTCTGGTTCACGTGAGTGGGTTATTGATCAATCCCAGCCCAGCAAACCTTGGTAATTGCGGTAGTTTGAATGTAATTAGCCCCCATAATCTCAAAGGGAGTGGCACTGTTAGGAGGTCTGGCTTTGTTGGAGTGGGTGTGAACTTGTTGAAGGAAGTGTGTTACTGTGGGGGTGGGCTTTGAGGTTTTCTATGCTCAGGATACTGCCCAGTGTCTCAGTTGACTTCCTGTTGCCAGCAAGACGTAGGGTTCTCAGCTACTACTCTAGCACCGTGCCTGCCTGCATGCCGTCATGTTCCTTACCATCATGATAATGGACCGAATCTCAGAAACTGTAAGTGAGCCACCCCAATTAAATGTTTTCTTCGTGAGAGTTGCTATGGTCATGGTCTTGACCATATACCACTACACAAGCAGTGCAGGCCACTCGCCAAGTGAGTCAGAAATCTAAAATGAGAAGTAAGGAAGGAAATGGTAAATATTACTTGCAGCCTTGGGATCCGTTCCAAATGTCTGACTCCAGTTTATTAATCTCTTGCCTGGGAGGTGTGTGTGTGTGTGTGCACACACGTGCGCGCGCACACACACACACACACACACACACATATATGAAATTCAAGAACATATATATTCTATTGATTGAAGTTTCATTCAAAGGGCTCATTCTATAGCCAGGCTGCAGGCATGTGTGTGAGGGCTACTGCAGATTTCTTTGTCTTGGATATCAGAGAAGTCCCGGGGTGGTGAGGGAGAGCAGCAAGGATGGGCCTGTGTAAGACACCTCCTTCCTATCTGGGGGGCTCTCTTGGCTGCAGTAACAGTTCAAATGGGGGTAGAATCAAGAGGATCATGAGTTTAAGGTTGCCTTAAACTACATAGGGAGTTCAAGGCCAGCCAGACACATTAGCAAAATAAAATAAAATTGGAGAATAAAAGTTAAACCTAACCACAGATGAAGAATTCTGGTTCTCGGTGTTCTTCCCTATGGACAAGGTTTAGGCTTAAGTCCTTGGTGTCATATAGAAGAAAATAGAAAGGGCAGGTTAAAAATGTTTTTAAAACCAGGTATGGTAGCACATTCCAATAATCCTTCACCAGGGAAGCTGAGGCAGAAGGAGTCAACACTAGCCTGGACTACATAAGCAAGATGCTATCAAAAGTAAGTCAAAAACAATAATAAAAGTCCATTTTATATTATCATAATCTACTCTCATTGGAATGTTGGAAATCCTGGATTTAGAACCCAAGACAAGCCAACACTAGCATCGGCATTTGAGGTAGCACAGGATAGCCCTGTGGAGAGGGTGATCTCTAACACGCGCCCAGAAGTCTGTCATCTCCTGCTTCCCCCCAAATGCTCATGTTCTCGCTCCCTCTCCTCCATTCCAGCCCTTTGAACTACAGTTATCTTCAAGTGGGCATCTAACTTGATTTGCAGTGGCGCATTAATGATAAATGGAATTTAATCTGGTATTTCCCCAAGAATCTCAAGTGTATATTTTAAAATATATAAAATAATCCCTTAACTCAGAAGACCAAGCTTCTCCTCATAAATTTTCTGGCATCAGCTGTTGGCTAGTAGACACAGATTTGGGGTTTCCTTGAAAAAAGGAAATTGCACGCACAGTTACTAGTTTAAATTTAGGTCTTGGCTTACGTTCTTTATTTTTATACCTTTCACTAATAATCCTGACCAGAAAAAAAGATCTAGACAAAAATATTTCAGACTTGTTTTTAATCACTGATTTGGGTTTTTTCCTACCATAGTCTTACAAAAATTTTATGGTTACATGAAAAGTTAAAATTAGTTTAAACTAAAGCTACTGTGCCTCCTAGGTAAATGTTTCCATTAATAGTTTCCTGTATTTGCTTTGTCAGTTTTCTGCCCAGAATCCACTTCTATTTTTTTAAAAAAAAATCCATATCAAAATAAATTGCAAGCACCAGCACTCTTCCCTTTAGGTGCTCTCATGGCTTGACTTTCCTGTTAACTGTTCCTCATGTCAGAATAAAGGCAAGACCCATCCAACAACTACTGCTTAATAACTCCTTTGTCATTTGGGACTCCAGACAGAAGGACAGGCAGGACAGAAGGAATTCAGTGGCTTCTCCTGTTCCTTTTCTTGCAGGTAGGTGACCAAGCTTGCTTCGTGGAGTGGCATTTTACTTATATTTTAATAAATAAAATTTGCCTGAGAATCAGAGAAATAAAACAGCCACACTGGTCAGCCTTATAGGCCAGGCTGCAGTAACACACACCTTGAATCCCAGTAGCCATGCTAGCTTGCCATAGAAACCAGGCAGTAATGGTGCACACCTTTAATCACAGAACTAGAGAGAATTATAAAACGGAAGGAGACAGCTCTCAGTCTCATTCTGAGATTCCTGGAGCCAGGATCACCATTTTCGGACTGAGGTCGAGGTAAGAACCAGTGGCTGGCTGCTTTGCTTTTCGGGTCTTCAGGTTGAACCCCAGTGTCTCTCCCTGAGTTTTTATTAATGGTGCTTCAGAAGTGCCGTCCTGTCCAGTGAGAGGCATGAGTGGGACGTTGTAGTTCCCCTGTAGCTTCACGCTGTAGTGCAGTCAGCTGGCGACCATTTCACGGGCTCAGCCCACTTTACCCATCATTGCGCTTGTGAAGGCAAAGGTGTTGGAAGCTATAAATCAAACTCTGCACAGAGTTTGAGTCGGCCCAACACAAGCTGCCTGCCTCCTGACTCACTGAGAGCCGCTGTGACTAAGCATGCCACTGTCTCCTTTCTGATTCCTGATCTGTCTAACAGGGTACCAACAGGACGGGGGCTTCCCCAGCAAGAGGCTCCTGATGCCTCAGTCTGGAGCGTCCCCCTACCACCATTACTTCCTGCCACCCCGACCAGCACAAGCATTTCTTTCTTTTGCATAGAATGGCTTTGTCTTTCTGCTAGAGACTACATTCTAGGCAGATTAGAGACTTTTTAAATGTTCTATCTTAGGGCTTGGGGTGACACTCAGATTAGAAAGTCTCACATATTGTTTATCTAAACTTAAGATGTGGAGATAACTGCTTGATTTGTTAGTGTCCCTCACACTGGTTCACAGCACTGTTGACGTTCTCTCTGGGGATGTGAACATGGCCGATTGTATCAGCCGGATATTTTTTTCCCAGA
Organism: Microtus oregoni; assembly: GCF_018167655.1. Lineage (NCBI taxonomy): Eukaryota > Metazoa > Chordata > Mammalia > Rodentia > Cricetidae > Microtus > Microtus oregoni. The sequence continues at coordinate 40,676,080 of NW_024543068.1, read as the reverse complement.
AAGATACAGGCTATAGCCATGAGCACTGACTTACAGACATGGCTGTGTCAGCGCCAGAATTCAGAACTGCTCTGCTTTTCTTGGTTTCCACAGACCCAGGGTCTTTCTTTTCAGCAACCTTTTACACTGACCTCTTTACTGGCTTCTCAAGTAAGGGATTCAAGTGGAGGAAGCCTGGGATGTGGCTTAGCTGGGGGCCTTGACAGGTCTGATTCTGGGGTTCACAGGCCACGAAAAGCCTTCCATCACTCTCTGGTGCTGGCAGTTCTACAGACCCAGGTCCCTTCCAACCCTGGGTCACTCTGCGGGGATGTATGAAAGTCAAATAAACTTCCCTCTGGGAAACATGTCACTGGACCTCACAGAACACAGTGTGCCCCACACTTGGGTAATTCATTAGCCAATACTCTCATGAGCACTCAGCTTCTGAGAGTGTAACTCGTGACTATATATATATATATATATATATATATATATATATATATATCATCTCCTTACGCGGGACACCGTGGGGATTTAGCTAAATAAGTACATTGACGTCCTTAAAAAATAAAAAGAGATTCAGGTAATAGGCTAATATACTTTCCTCTCTTCTGAATTTCCCTAGAGAAAATGTCTTCTCATCTCAATTTTATGTGATGGAAAAAGTGTCACCGATGCTCTGGAAATCCTGAAAGTAATTTCACCGTGGCCTCACAGTTGGTGACAGCAACTGGGTCTCAGGCTTCCTTCCTACCTGAGCTGGGGTTCATTCCAGAGCCCAGGGAGGCTTCGGTGACCCTTCTTTCTTTTTAATCCTTATTCTACTGAGATTGGTCAGTAGGTTCAGTAGAGTCTGAACAGAGCCCTGGGAGGCTTGTCATCACAGCTGAATCCAGACACAGAAAGGTAAGACTCTCAGCTCAAAGCCGGTCATCTGGAGAGGAGCGAGCCCCAGAGTTCCTGCTTTTTGTAATTTCTGCTTGCTCTATTATCTATCAGTTCATCATCATCCACACCTTCCAGAATGGTCTGCCCAGGACTGACACAGAAGAAACGGGAACAACATGCATTGCCGAAGGGGCCTAGCCCACCCTGGAGAGCCGAGATGAACTACTTGGCAGTGACCTTGACAAAAGACATACCATCTTTGGGTGTCGTTCAGCCTCCTCACCACCCCCAAACATGCAGTAGTTTTCGATTCCTATCTAGCCTTCCCTTTGTGTGGCACCTGGAGACTGACAGCCTCTGGGCTGTCACATCAGATCCCACAGCCTTGTGTGCCCATCAGGATGTCCGTTCACTGCAGCCGGCCTCAAGTAAGCCAAGAAGCCTGCTGCTGTTGGGCTGCTAGATCTAACACAGATAAAGCCCTTCCTCATTGGACCCTGACTTTCACACTCCAGTTTGTTATCAGCCCCACAGCCTATTTCATGGGATTCCCAGAGCAGATTAAACAGCATTAGTCTTAGACAGCGAGGAGGGAGACTCTCCTCTCCTCTCCACAGAGCTAGCCAGTCCCAGGAATGGACCAATGTGTCTCCACAATGCAAAAGCAGGGAGACTGAGTCCCAGTTCTCTTGACCTTTCCCCCATGGTCGCCAAGTTGGCGGCAAGAGGCCCGAATGTTTGCTACATGTCTTCCTTGTTAATGGCTGTGACACCAATAAGCGTATTGAGGAGGCGCCACGCTAAGTTCTCTCTGTATGGGACATTTTTATTTAATTCTGTATCGAAAACAACCAAAGAAAAAAACCAAGGCACCAAAGGCACAGCTAACTTTCCCAGCATCACAGACACCAAATGGCGTAGGACGGAGGCTTGGCTCCGGAGACCTCGCAGTTTGGCTCCGGAGACCTCGTGGGATCAAACCACTTCTTAATGGGGGAAGGAGAGGTTTCCCAGAAGTTCTGGGAAGATTTTTACCTTGTGCCTCACTGTTTAAACCTGGGTCACGTGACTGCCCTGGCTGCGGTACAAGTACAGTTTTATGGAATTGACCTTAAGACTGTAAAGGTCGGCTGAGCAGCCAACCAATAGTCTGCCCCAGGTCAGACAAACAATGGCCTTTGTTGGAGGGTAGATGTCTTCTGCACACTCACCTCCGAGATGGAAGTCCCAGGTCCGTGGTTGCTTGGCTTGCTGCCACCGGGTGCAGAGACCTCGCTTCTGCTCCCGTCCAGCAGAAACGGCGAAACTGCCAGCAACCCAACTTCCAACCAGTGAGCCAGGGGCTGAGCAGAAGCAGGTCTTATTAAATTATTCATCCTGATTTAAAGGGGGAGGAAGCCAGATGCAACAGGTGTGGCTCTTCCTGCTTGCCGACTGGCTTCCAACCTGCTTTTAGATACTTGCTGCCTCGGGGGAGAGCAGCAAGCAGACAAATCAACCGAATTTTAAGCTAATTACAGAAACGCTACAATACCCATCAAACGGGGACATTTCGTTCTGTTGTCAGTGGTCACAGAATAGAACCTTGGGAAAGAGAAAGCAATATTAAATAGGCAATTTTCTGTACACGCAGCCCAGAAAAGCCTCTTAGATACATGGTTACATCCCAAGCATTGTTTTACCTTCCTGTAAACTCAGGTAGAATCTCATTTTTACAAGCTTGAAGAGACTCCTCAGTTGCTGCATTAGGAGGAAGCTCATTATACTTGAAGCCTATTGGTTTCCGCTTCAAATCGACTTGCACAAAGCAAATGTTAGCCATAGAGTTGATTCGCAAATGGCACAAGGGGCCGGGAGGGAGGGGGTGAGTTAAAGATGAGCCTGGCCTGTTCCGTGCTCGAGAAGCAGAGAAGGTAAAAATGATGCTCAGTCCTTCCGTGGTGGCGTATTTGAATGTGGCATTGTAGTTTAATGAGCTACTGTGTGCCTTTCAAATGGGAGGTTGTCCCGTTTTTGCTATTTTATAATTTTCCTAGTTCTCCATCTCTCTGGAGCTTGTTGTGTTAGCGCTAACAGCTTACGAGGGCTATAAAATGAGCCGTCATCCGTCGGGACAGGAACTAAAACTAACTGGGCGACACTGGAATCCCCTGGAGCTCTGTGGCCCCAGTTTCCCAGAGACTCAGCTTTCTTATCTGTCAGAGAGCTGCATTCCATGATCCTGAAGCCTGTGATCCCTTGAGCCCTTGAAGTTCTACAGTTCTAAAGGTCTGTGATTGGCCGCACCCCGAGTCGGGATTTAGCAAAATCCCCCATCATAAATATGAGTCACAAGTGACGTGCTTGGCTGTATCCTGCTGAGAATGCTGAGATGGGCTGTTAGAAGGATGAACGCTGCATCCCTCTAAATGACTGGGTGCCCCCCTCAGTGTTTCCTGTGTCCACACTGACAGATGATGCCAATAAGCGAGGCTCTCTCAAGGCATGGGTGCGGGGAAGGCGCTCTCCTCGCATTATGCCTTATGAATGGAAGGTTAATGAAATTGCGCGCGTCTCGGTTTTCACTCTGCAGGTAATTTTGTCAGCAAGATGAGACTGCCCTACCTTTAATTTGGGATTCTATTAAATTAAACGCACTGCAAAGGAAGGGCCACTTTATTCTGCCGGTCTGTCATATTTAATAGCAAGATGGCGTGCTGAGTGCCCTTGCCCATTGATTCTCTCCAGAGCCTTCCGTTTGGTAGCGGTTTGCTGTATGCCCATACTGTGTACACAAAAGGAAAAACAATGAACCTCCTTGGGTCAAAATTCCTTTTAAAAAAAAATCACATTTATTATTTATTTATTTGTTCATCTGTTTGTTAGGAGCGGGCCAAGTGTGGGGGCCAGAGGCCAGCTCTGAGACGTCTGTTTTCCTCTCCATCTGGGATCTGGGGATGGCGCTCAGGTCGTTGGGTCCAAGCACTAACACTTTAACCTGCTGAGCCATCTTCAGTGAATCGGGAGTTTCCTATGACTTGGGCTCATCTCATATAAAGAAAAAAGAGGAAAAAAGAGAAAGCTAGTGGGTTGCAGCCCACATATTGCCATGTCTCCTAATCACTTGAGTTTCCATGACTGTCCCATGTATTGCAGGATCTTTAGTTCCTGCTCCCACCTACTAAATCCCAGGTTGCCCCGCCCCTTCTTCATACGGGGCCCACACACATTTCCAAGTGCTAGTCTGTCTGAAAGAGTCCAGAGTGGGCATGCCTCTTCAGCCAGAGGAACTCTTGTGTAGTGTGTCTAGGGCCCTGGGGTCAAGCCCCAAGCACCGCTACCCCCACCACCAAGCCTCCAAAGGGTCTGAGTGTCTATGTGGGGATATAAAGTGAAGGAACTTCAATCATTCCACCCACCTCCGATTAGCATAGCTTGTCAGTGTCATTCTTCCCTGGATTGATGGCATTTCCATAAGAGAGAAAAGGCAGAAGAGGGCCTCTGAAAGTCACATGGGAAATGTGCGTTTTATACACTTTTCCTAGATCTTAGACAAGACTGGGGACCTTTTACATCACATTGCTTTATGAAAGATGTAGTCTTGTTTTTCTCTCACAATTCTATGGAATAAATTAAAAGAAATCCACTGTGAAATTTTCAAAAGAAAGTGCACTACAAGGATGTGCACAAAGGCAAGTGAGTTGACATTGTCCTCGTATCTAGATTGCTCTGTGGTGTCAGGGTTCTGAACCCCAGGAATTGAACACACAGGTATTGGGTGAGTGCTAAGTGATGCAGATACTCTCTTGTACAATGGAAAAATAAAAGGTAGCTAAGGCGTGGTCTCTGCTTTCGAGGCTCACAGCTGCTCCTGGGACACTAACTCTAGAATGTCTAGGATATAAAATACGCACCACGCAGGAGGTTCACTTGCATGGGAATCTGGTACGGGGTGGGTGACATCACACTGGCCCAGAGGAAAGGTGGTGATGGATGCAGAGTCCAGCAGATGCCAGGAAAGTTTCCGAGAAAAGAGAACCAATTGGGCTGGGCCCCAAGAATAAGTGAACCTTGACCAGGTGGTAAAGGGAGAGAGAGAAGCTTGCCAACTGAGAACAGCACATGCCAGGTCACAGAAGTAGCAGAGATGGGGAAGGTCCCTGCCGGTGGTGGGGCATTTCTGGAAGTGATTAGAAGATGAGCCAGGGCCAGCAGGTGGAAGTAGGTGTCTTATCTTCTATGTAGAAGTTTTGGAACATAGGAGTAAAACAATTAGACTTAGAGAGAAACAAAAACTCTGATGACCATACAGAACATGGCTAGGCCAGCAAACTTTAGCCAAGGACCCCAGGTAAGAGATAGTAAAATTTACATGTCACTTTAAACACTCATTTGGAAGAGTTAGGAGGCCATGTGAATCCAAAGTAAACTGAAGGCCAGAGGAATTTTGTTGATTTTTTTATTTTATTTTATTTTTGTTTTTATTGAGCTATATTTTTTCTCCATTCTCCTCCCTTCCTCCTCCTCCCCTTCTGCCATCTCCCATGGTCCCCACACTCCCAATTTACTCAGGAGATCTTGTCTTTTTCTACTTCCCATGTAGATTAGATCCATGTATGTCTCTCTTAGGGTCCTCTTTGTTGTCTAGGTTCTCTGGGATTGTCAATTGTAGGCGATTTTTCTTTGCTTTATGTCTAAAACCCACTTATGAGTGAGAACACATGATAATTGTCTTTCTGTGTTTGGGTTACCTCACTCATTATGGTGTTTTCTAGATTTACCTGCAAATTTCAAGATGTCATTTTTTTCCACTGTGTAGTACTGAATTGTGTAAATGTACCACATTTTTCTTTACACATTTTTTGGTCAAGGGGCATTTAGGTTGTTTCCAGGTTTTGGCTATGACAAACAATGCTGCTATGAACATAGCTGAGCACATGTCCTTGTGGTACAATTGAGCATCCTTTGGGTATATACCCAAAGGTGGTATTGCTGAGTCTTGAGGAAGGTTGTTTCCTAATTTTCTGAGAAATTGCCATATTGATTTCCAAAGCAGCTGTACCAGCTTGCACTCCCATCAGCAATGCAGGAGTGCTCCCTTTACGCCACACCCTCTCGAGCATAAGTTATCATCAGTGTTTTTGATCTTGGCCATTCTTACAGGTGTAAGATGGAATCTCAGAGTGGTTTTGATTTGTATTTCTCTGATGACTAAGGACGTTGAGCATTTCCTTAAGTGTCTTTCAGCCATTTTAGATTCCTCTGTTGAGAGTTCTCTGTTTAGGTCTGTACCCCATTTTTAAAATTAGATTATTTGTTCTTTTGATGACCAATTTCTTGAGTTCTTTGTATGTTTTGGAGTTTAGCCCTCTGTCCAGTGTGGGATTGGTGAAGATCTTTTCCCATTCTGTAGGCTGCCATTTTGCCTTGTTGATTGTGTCCTTTGCTTTACAGAAGCTTCTCAGTTTCAGGATGTCCCATTTATTAATTATTTCTCTCAGTGTCTCTGCTACTGTGGTTATATTTAGGAAGTGGTCTCCTGTGCCAATGCATTCAAGTGTACTTCCCACTTCCTCTTCTATGAGGTTCAGTGTGGTAGGTTCTGTGTTGAGGTCTTTGATCCCTTTGGACTTGAGTTTTGTGCATGGTGATAGATATGGGTCTATTTTCATTCTTCTACATGTTGATATCCAGTTATGCCAGCACCATTTGTTGAATATGCTTTTTCCCATTATATATATTTTGCTTCTTTGTCAAAAATCAGGTGTTTGTAGGTGTGTGGATTGATATCTGTGTTTTCAATTCTGTTCCATTGATCCCCCTGTCTGTTTTTATTTCAATACCAGGCTGTTTTCAGTACTGTAGCTCTGTAGTAGAGTTTGAAGTCAGGGATTGTGGTGCCTCCAGAAGTTCCTTTATTGTACAGGATCGTTTTGGCTATGGCCAGGGGAATTTTTAATGTTTTACCCTACACTTCACATTCTGGATACAGGCTCCAACCAGGGTTTCATTCTGCATATGGAATGTGGTACATTTGTCAGACCAGGTCGTCATATTTATATGCTGTATCCCAGTTACCAGAGCCACAGTTGACTAAGAGATTCAGACTGGGCCAACTCACTCTAGGTTCTGGTGTGCAATGGCTGCTCTTTATTGCCTAAGTTCTACCTGTTAGTCAACTCCGCCTGCATGCTGCCATACTCCTGGTCATGACCCCCTGAAACCATGAGCCCCCAAATAAACACTTTTTATAAATCCCCTCGGTCATGATGTCGTATAGCAATGACAGAAAAGTAGCTATGGTAGGGGTCTAATACAGCGGTGCTACCCCTTTCTTCCCATCAAGACCTGGAACATGACACCAGACGAACAGCTTGAGCTGATGCTGATGCTGATGCTGTTGACTGCTGTTGCTCAAAGACTGTGGGAGCTATCACCGAAGCTTCCCCCGCATCCAGAGAAGCTTCCTCTTTTTGTTCAGCATAACAGAAAAACCAGAAGGTGTCATCAACACAGAGCGGTGTTTGTAAACATTTTATTCTTATGCTTTCCCCACATCCGTGAAAATTCGCCAGGGGTGGGGAAAGCAAGAGAGGAACATTGAGCCTGGCGACAGCTCTCATCTGTTAACAGTTCCCGTTCTAGTCGAACTTATATTTAGATGCCATTTCCCGCGTCACACCTCCACCTGCGGGAATGCAGCCACCTTTGGGTGTGAAACTCTGCGCCTGTTTAATGGGCTCACGAGAAATGACACAGATGTTTTTCATAGTAAACAGAAGAGTAACACACCTGGGGATAGGCAGCGTGACTTGAGGCAGGGAAATTTGGTGATTTGGAGTTTTCCTGTATTGCTGCCCAGTTGTGGATGCCGTGAAGCAACGGGGGTGGACCCTTCTAGGACCCTCTGAGAGGACAGATGAAAAACGCAGTCCTGGAAGCGCTTAGCCTCTGTTTGCCCAAGACCTTTGCACTTTTTGACTGTTGAGGATCCGGCCGGTAGACCATGCTCAGGGGTCCTGCTCCTTTATGTCTTTAAGAAGAGGATATGAGGTGGGCCACCGGCAGAGTGATGCCGACTTCAGTGCTAGAGATGCAGGTGGGATTTAAATATAATTCTTTCTAGTACTGAACACCACTCCCATGGCCTCTGTGCTGGAGGCGGTGGCAGTCTGAGAGATGGGACATTTGTCTCTCATTCTGAAATTGATTCTGGTAATAGATGACCACTTAATATTTGGTCTCAGTTTATTTGCTAGGTTCAAAACTAGGTTCACTGAACTGAGCCATTATCTCCCAAGGTATACCCGATAGTACGATAGGTTATGTAGAATGTCAATAGGTAAAAGAGGGAAGAAAGAGTGTGTTGGTCAAATAATATAAGCAGATGGTGATAGAGAACAGTTATACGAATTTGTTCCCCAAAGAATATCTTAGTCTTTATAATGTCTACTGCGTATGATCCTTCATTTGAGAAATACTTCACAGAACCAGGTTATCTTTTATTCTAATATTATTGTGCATATATATTTTAATCATCATTAGACTTTATGTTAAGAATTTCTCAGATTTCATGTATTCACTAATATATTAAAAAGACAAGGAGGACTATTTGACCCCAGACGTTGGAGACCAGCCTGGGAAACATACTAAGGCCCTGCTCCTCTCATCTTTACAATGGTTTTGACATCACATGAACATACTGCAGCTAACCAGTATCCCGGGGCTCATTCCACATCCCATCACAAGTCCGTGTGAGAACCAGAGGCTGTAACCAATACGGCTTCTACCAGTCTGTTCTGTCCTCTCTTCCACAGCCCTGAAGGTTAACGCTCTTCAAATCGCCAGCTTGAGACTCGGTGTGCTAAGCTGTAAGGAGACAGGGAGCTGCAGAGGAGTTCACTGTACCACCTGAGAATCCCAAGTGCGATGATTGACAGGCCCCACGTAATGGCTCGACAGTGGTGCCTCTCAACCGTCCCTCGCAGACTTCTCCTGTTACCCCCTCTTTACCATAATAATTCAATTTCCCCTCTGGAAGTAGCAGATGATGTTTGTGGACATTCCTGCAACCTCCATACTCTAAGGAGAGATGGAGGTAAGCGGACTGTAGAAAGCATATATTTCATCTTGAAGCTCTTTGAAGAAGAAAACCTAAGTTCTTACTTTCCATGATATGACTATCGGAAGTAGTAAAGTGGGAGAGGAGGGCTATACTTCCTGCGTGTGTAATATTGAAACGGTCGTGATTGTTGGATGGTAGAAAGGAAAAACCTCCTTTGAAGGCCTCAACTATTTATACATAGATAATGATTTTCTTGGGTGTTTTATCTCTTTTTCTTTTGCTATTGAAGGACTGCCCCCCCCCAGCTTTAAGCTCAGTCTAGACTCAATCTGGCAGTAAAACTTCCTGATCAATGGAAATGTGGAAGAGTCATAATCTCTAAATCTCCACACATGAAGACAGCACACACATGTGCACACACATACACACGAGCACACAATACACACATGCACACACATACATACGTGCACACACATACACACATGCACACACATACACACGTGCACACACATATTTCTGTGCACACACCCGTGCACACATACACACGTGCACACACATACACACGTGCACACACACGTGCACACACCGTGCACACATACACATGAGCACACACATACACACGTGCACACACATACACATGTGCACACACATGTGCACACACATACACCCGTGCACACACCCGTACACACACATACACACGAGCACACACATACACACGCGCACACACATACACACGAGCACACACATACACACGAGCACACACATACACACGCGCACACACATACACATGAGCACACACATACACATGAGCACACACATACACACGCGCACACACATACACACGTGTACACACATACACACATACACACGTGCACACACATACACATGTGCACACACATACACACATGCACACACATACACCCGTGCACACACATACACACGAGTACACACATACACACGTGCACACACATACACACGTGCACACACATACACCCGTGCACACACCCGTGCACACACATACACTCGCGCACACACATACACACGAGCACACACATACACACGTGCACACACCCGTGCACACACATACACACGCGCACACACATACACACGCGCACACACATACACACATACACACGAGCACACACATACACATGTGCAGACACATGTGCACACACATACACACACGCACACACATACACACGAGCACACACATACACACGTGCACACGCATACACACATGCACACACATACACACATGCACACACATACACCCGTGCACACACATACACACGAGCACACACATACACCCCATGCACACACATACACACGTGTACACACATACACACGTGTACACACATACACCCGTGCACACACCCGTTCACACACATACACACGTGCACACACACGTGCACACACATACACACGCGCACACACATACACACGTGCACACACATACACACATACACACGAGCACACACATACACACGTGCAGACACATGTGCACACACATACACACACGCACACACATACACACGAGCACACACATACACACGTGCACACACATACACACATGCACACACATACACACATGCACACACATACACCCGTGCACACACATACACACGAGCACACACATACACCCCGTGCACACACATACACACATGTACACACATACACACGTGCACACACATACACCCGTGCACACACCCGTTCACACACATACACACGTGCGCACACATACACACGAGCACACACATACACACGTGCACACATATACACACGTGCACACATATTTTTTTTTCCTTCACTTCCACGAATTGACATTAAGCTAGTCTATATGAGTTGGAGAAAGGAATGATATCTGGAGCACGAAGGGGAGTCTTAACTTATTCTGGAATATTTTCAATAGTCAATACTTATAATCTCTTACATACTTGCAGATTTGAAACAGCAGTAATGACCTTGGTGTTTATTTTTCTACTTCATTGTACATATTTTGATACATAATATATCATTTATATATCACATGTATGATATTATCACACACACACTACACACTACCCCAAATCAGGGTTATGAGCACTTTTTCTCAGACATTTGTAATTTTTATTGAAAACAATTTTTCATGTAATATATTCTGATCAGTTTCCCCTCTCCCATCTCCTACCACAACCTTCCCACCTCTCCACTCATCCAACCTCATGCCTTCTTTCTCTCTCTCTTTAGAAAACAAACAGGCAAGAAAAGGGAATGAGGGAAAAAAAGAAAAAGAAAAGCACAAGAAACACACACACACACCAAAAAGTCATAAAAACACCAAATTGGAAACCATAATATATAAGTGAAAGACTGGTAAGATTAAAAAAACAAAGCCATCTGAGACAACGACTCTACGAAAATGCCATTTAGTCTGTATCTTCCGCTGGGCATAGGACCCTAAATGTGGCTTGTATACCCAGTGAGAGTCCAGTGAAGAAAATTCATTTTCCTTTGCAAATGGTTGTTAGTTGGGCATAACTTCTTGGCTAGGGATGGGAGATGATAAACTTTCCCCCTCACCACTGGGACCCCATCTGGTTTGGATGTGTGCAGGCCCCGCATAGGCTGCCTCCGTCTCTGTGAGTTCACATGTGTGTCAGGCCCGTGGTGTCTGGAGGACAATGTTTCCTCCGTGTCAGCCTTCCTCTCTGACCTCTACAAGCTCTTGCTTCTTCTTCCACACAGTTACCTGAACCCTGGGGGAAGAATGTGATGAAGACATCCCATTTAGGACTGGATATTCCAAAATCTCTCTCCCTCCCCACACTGTCCAGCTGTGGGTCTCTGTATGAGTTGCCTTCTATGGCAGAAGGAAACTTCTCTGATGATGGCTGATTGAGACACTGGTTAGGAGTCATTTTATTGCTATTTTCCTGTAGGCCCATGACCTACCTAATCTCAGATGCTTAGCCACCCAAGCAGTGTCGGGCATGGGTTCCATTTCACGGAGTAGGTCTTGAATCCAATCAGGTAATGATTGGTTACTCTCACAACATTTGTGCCACTATTAAACCAGATCACCATGCAGGCAGACCACCAGTAAGGATTGCCAGGACTGTAGCCGGGCTGATGGTTCCCTTTCTCCTTCGGCAGTGTGTAGAGTGCCTTCCAGTGTCATGAACACTAGTCAGTAGGGCTGAGGGTTCTACTTGGGTACCAGCTAGGCTTCTCCGTGTTCAGTGGGGTATTTAAGTATTGTCTTCAACAATAGGGCCTTACCATTAGTTTGCTGAAAGCAGCCAATAGCCTTGTCAATTAGCCTGAGCTGTTTGGGGGTTTCCATCCGACCCCTTTAGCAGGCAACTCAGTGAGATGTAGCCCATTCCTAGCTCTGGAGATTTCCCTTGCTGGAAAAAGCCGGGCGGTGGTGGCGCACGCCTGTAATCCCAGCACTCGGGAGGCAGAGGCAGGCGGATCTCTGTGAGTTCGAGACCAGCCTGGTCTACAGAGCTAGTTCCAGGACAGGCTCCAAAACCACAGAGAAACCTTGTCTCGAAAAAACCAAAAAAAAAAAAAAAAAAGATGTCTGGTTGGGGCTTTTATTGACTTACATGCATTTGTAATTTCTATCAGGAAGCTTCTGATTACTCTTTTGTAGTTAATTGTTGTGGATTGGAGTTACACTACTACTGTGGAAGGCCCGAACTACTTCCTGCTACCTAACTGAACTTTGGTACCCATTAGGTATCCTCTCTCAGTCACCCACATCACCACTCCTCTTAGTCCCTATGGCCATGGTTCTTCACGACTGATGTTTCGGTATTTGTCTTTCGGTGCCTGGCTTACTTCACCCAGTACCAGCAAGTCTATCCTTGTTGCTACTGATAACAGAATTCCATACTTTTTATGGGTGGATGGTATCCTTCATATATCTGTCACATATTCTTTATTTATTCATCCATCAGCAAGTACTTTGGTTTCTTCTATATCTTGGTTACTGTGAATAGTGCTGAATTAAATTATTTTTCTCATCTAATGGTTTTGTTTCCTCCGGATATTTTACCCAGTAGTAGGGCGGTTTGCATGTGGCAGTTCTATTTTTGGTTTTTAAGCCGCCTCCATACTGTTTTCCATCGTTGTCTGCACTCATTTACATTCTCATCAACAGTGGGTAAGAGTTTTGTGTCCTTGCCAGCACTTGCAGTCTACTCGTACTGAGTGAGGGGTAATTGATGCTGATCATATTTTGATATACTTGTTGACTATCTCTATGTCTTTTTATTTTTCCCATGTCCCTCTTCTTTAATAAGGCAGAGGCAGGACTGTGTACCTTAAATATCTAAGACACAGAGAGGTGACTTAAATGTTAAAGACTCCACTGGGGAAACGCCACGAATCTCTAACATGGGTCTCAAGTCAGCTTCTTGCCTCCCTGTAAGAAAATATGGCAATCTGTGTCTAACCATTTTTAATAGCCTAGGTTTCATCAAATGTGGAGTTAATTAAACACAATTCAACTAGGTGATCAAGAGACTGTATCTTCTGTTCTAAATAGGAAAACTAATTGCAGGTGATTACAAAAAGAAAATGGAAGGGGGTGTGTGTAGTGATATAGAAAAAAAAAACACATTGTAAAGCATGGCCCATCTCATTTGGTCCTTGAAATTATCGAGTCAAGATCCCCAGGCCCTGGTTGAGAGAGAGAGAGAGAGAGAGAGAGAGAGAGAGAGAGAGAGAGAGAGAGGGAGTGTAGGGATAAGTCCCGCCCCTTAGGGGGCATGTTCGCCTCGGGCTAATGTTTACCTATAAATCTGGCGAGCGGAGCTCGCTTCTGCCTTCCCAATCTCAAGGTCAAGAATATGAGAAATGAGTACCTGCCCCTATCAATGTCTAACAGATTGGGCCATGCTCTCTATCTTTTGTTTGTTTGTTTTTTTTTAATTTTTATTTTCGAGACAGGGTTTCTCCTTAGCTTTTGGTTCCTGTCCTTGTAGACCAGGCTGGCCTCGAACTCACAGAGATCCGCCTGCCTCTCTGGATATTATGGGCCTGAAGGCCGAGTGTATCTTGGACTAGGCACTGGGGCCCGAGTCAGGAACTAAAAAAAAAGGCACCCGGGAGCGTGCTGTGTTAGCTAGCGGGCTACCCGCTTGAGTCCAATCGCGCTTCCTGAGCTCCGGTAGCTAATCTTGCTCACAAAGGCTGGGAAAGATCGAGCTTGCACCTCTGTGCCAGGGTGGGGGCAAAATAGCCCAACGTTGGACGCCAAAATGTAACAGCGTAAATGAATGCAGACAGATTGTAAAAATATATACAGCTTTAATGGGGAAATAGACTTACAGAACCACCGTTCCCTTGGAGACCAGGAAAGCAGAAGTGAGCGCTGCGAGCACGCTTGCCAGATTTATAGGTAAACATTAGCCCATGCAAACATGCCCCTTAAGGGGCGGGACTTATCCCTACAGAGGAGGAGGAGGAGGAGGAGGAGGAGGAGGAGGAGGAGGAGGAGGAGGAGGAGGAGGAGGAGGAGGAGGAGGAGGAGGAGGAAAATGTTGAAGCTGTAATTTTCTGGAACAGGATCATTTGCTCCCCAAGAATCTTTGCATAGTCATGCAATGCCAGGAAGAAGGGCACACACACTGGCAAAGGAAGCATCCACCTGTCCTGCTGCAATTTGGTCAGGCTAAGGGCTGCTCCTTAGCAATGACTGGGTAGGGGAAGGTCTGATGCCTTCTCTTTTACAGGAGATTTGGTCCATCTGGACATCCTATGTAGACCTTTTTTCTGCCTCATTACCATCAAGTTGACAAAATCACCCTCCCTGCCTTCAGGGTGAAAACACCCACACCCATAACACACACACACACACACACACACACACACACACAACACACACACACACACCTTCAGTCTGAGGCAGCCCACTTTATTTTTTTTATTTTTTTTGGTTTTTCGAGACAGGGTTTCTCTGTGGCTTTGGAGCCTGTCCTGGAACTAGCTCTGTAGACCAGGCTGGTCTCGAACTCAGAGATCTGCCTGCCTCTGCCTCCCGAGTGCTGGGGTTAAAGGCGTGCGCCACCATCACCAGGCTGGATGTCAGGATGGCCGAGCGGTCTAAGGCAGCCCACTTTAGCATCAGCATAACCAAAACAAACACTTCACATTTTTTAAAAAATGGGTGTCATTAAGAAGAACTACCTATGATAGTATTAGTGGCTAATTTTCTCCTTCATCAATTCATCCGACTTGTCTAGAGTTCTAGCTACGTCATTAGGAGGTTTTTGGAAGGCACTATAGTTATACCTTGCCCTCACAGAGCTTTCAGTTTAGCATGTGTGAGAGATAAAATCATAGCAAACCACAGTGTGGTGTTAGTTAATAAAAGGAGGTCTCAGAGTGTAGATACAAAGATGCTTGAGAAGTCCTCAGGACACCAGCGAACACTGCCACATGTTGCCAAGCAACAAATGCCTCATGAAAAGAGGATTCAGACCTAGGAAAAAAACTCCCCTTTATGCAAATGGTTCTTTTGCTATCCAAGGGCACAGAAACCCCTTTTAGAAGGCTACCATATTTTTCCCTCACTGCCATGACACTCTGATGGGGCTGACTCCAGCGGCCTTGCTGTGACCCCTTGTTTACAGGTCGCATTGGGTACATGCTGTTTGACTGCTTCTCTGGGCTTGGTACACAGGCAGCGCTGGGCACCGGTCCAGTTGACGAGCTTGGCCTTCATCATTATCTTTTCACCAGAGCACAGTGTCAGCTCTGTCTCTTTCATTACGCCAGTGGTCTGCCCTAATCAAATTTGACATTCTTGTCCTCCCGTTCGTTTCCACAGCTGCCATTCCTCTGTTGCTCTCTTGCCTACTTCTTTGGGGAAAAAAAATACTGCCGAGGCAGAGCTAGAAGTGAACTGAACCGCAGAAGACTTACCTCAATAGATTTACCATTAAGAAAAAGTTAATAACATTGTAACAAAACATTAACAGATGATTATGTGGTGAAGATAGACAATGATTTGGAATCTTTAACTTGACCTATATGCCAATCAATGAGTGATTTGATTGAGAAGATCAGATTGGCCAGATATGAAAGAACAAGCAATGTTTACATATATGGATAGATACCTCTGCATCTCTGCCCTCTGGGATCTCTCCAGAATGAAAGCAGTTTGTATCCCTTTATGGAATATGTCATAACCCCAGCTGCCAGGTCTTCTCAGTCAAGCCCCCTGAGTGCTTGGCCTAGTGATAGGAATAAAACACTCTCTTCAAAGAATAAACTATCTCTGACTAAGAAAAGAAGGCTGAACATTGCATGTCCAAGAAGGACCAAACACTGGGTCAGCAAGAACTCCACGGGCATCTAGCCCAACAGTCCTCACCTGCAAATGGCTTGAATGTCTTGCCTATCTTCTTAAATGGCCCTCCCACCACACAGTGGTAAAGTGAAACACCTGGACAGCTGCAAGCATTTCTCTGAGTCCTAGCTTCCTCATCTCAGAGTGGGGAGCTACCGTGATGCCATGCGAAGTGCTTAGTAAAATGTCTGCCACATAAGGATGCTAAATTAATATTAACTAAATAACAACAATAGTATTGCTACTTCCCATACTCTACCCAAAGTCTGTGCAAGGCCGCGCCGATCCTGTGAAAGTTACATTTCCTGGCCACTCAAGACTCACTGAATTTGAATCTTGAGGTGGCTGGGGACTGAACTTTCAGCTAGATTTCTAGGTGGCCCTGATGGTAGGCCCAATGGCAACCGTTTATATTTCGTGATGTTTAAACTTTTATTTTCTTGATCTTTGGATGAGAACATGGAATCCTTTACAAGTGGTTCAGGCCTTCAAGCGTAGGTGTTAGCACAAAAATTTGGGGTGAAGAGACAGTTGCTGAACATATGCTGAGCTCCTAGGGGATGGGAAATGTACAGCTGCGTCCAAAAGAAAGGGACCAGGGATTGGCAAAACTGGGCAATGGGGTACTCATCCTTGGTGGAGATGATTAATTATGTCTAGTTTTGCATATACATTTGCATGCCTCTTAATATAACATATGCAAATCCGTCTTTAATAGCATGACTTGTTTGCCAATGTTGAATACTAACTGTAAATAATTTCTATTTTCTGTAGTGTTTAGGAAACTTCAATATGGCATTTTCTGGCAAGCTGCTTCTATCTTCTGGATTTAGCAACATATGAAGCAATCATCACAACAACATTTTTCACTTACTACTAACAAAAGAAGTCTAGACAACAATTTGTGTTTGCCTACAAAAACAAAATAGGTAAGATGCGAATAATTTAAATTTGTGAAAAAATTTAACAGATGGTCTAGTTTCCAGTTTTGTTTTCTTTGTGGAGGTTCTTGCTTAGACAGAGCAACACAGATCATTAAAAGTTTTCCTTCGGGGGCTGGAGAGATGGCTCAGAGGTTAAGAGCATTGCCTGCTCTTCCAAAGGTCCTGAGTTCAATTCCCAGCAACCACATGGTGGCTCACAACCATCTATAATGAGGTCCGGTTCCCTCTTCTGGCCTTCAGACATACACACAGAATATTGTATACATAATAAATAAATAAATATTAAAAAAAAGTTTTCCTTCGTATTGGAAGATCCTTTTTACCCTTTCTGATGATGTCATCAACAGCAAACACAGGACAGAGAATAAGATGAAGACGTAATAACCAACAGTCAGTGACTGGAAGTGCTGGTCCCTAAGTACTTACTTGTTACCTTCAGCTGCCAGACCAGTGTTCCGAATCTACAGAGGAGCTCAAGAAACTCTGGCTTGACGTGGAGACCATGTGTCCCACCTCCAGAGTTTCTGGTAGACCAGGAATTCCCCTACTCTCCCAAGGAGCCCAAGGATTTCAATACTGATAGCCCTCAAGAATACATGTAGCAACACTGCCTGGTTATACTAGGACCCTGAAACTCAGTGTGATTCTAAGGTCAGCATCGCGGCCTGAGAGTTTGGTAGAAATGTAGAATTAAGGACCCATCCCAGGCCTGTCACTTTGAGTCTGCACATCCAAGTTTCAAGAGAACTGGGCTCGCCAGATATCACAGAAGAGGTGATATCTTTCTTCTTTGCATCTACTAATCTAACATACACAGACACATACACACACACACACACACACACACACACACACACACACAAAGGTGGGGGGAGGGAGAGAGAGAACTTCCTACAGCCTCACCCTTTTAAATACCTGGTATTTTTATGGTGTGTCTCCAGACAGACATACTGAGTTGGAGACTGCGGGGAGGGTTCAGCCCTGTGTATTTCAGCACATCCCATCCCAGCTGATTCCGTTGCACACAAAGAACTGCTGGCCTAGTCAATGTTGTAGCTTGCAATTTAACACAAAGATGACTGGACTGCTTCATATATTCTAATGGAATGCCAAGTCAACGTCATCAGCTGAATGACCGTACAACTCTACTGCCATTTCCCTAGACTCAGTCACCCTTACAATATCTCTACCTCCTGCTGCTTAGGCGGAGAGGATGTCTTGACTAAGGCAAGTGTCAGAAGCGATGATCTCTTGTCGTGACTGAGGAGAGGCCAGGGTCCTAGAGCGGTATGGGCAGCCGTATTAAGTAATGGTATCAACAGATTAGTTTCAAATGAGCAATAACTTCATGATCTGAATATTTTGGAGATTACTTTCTGGAGAGGGGCATCACAGGAATGGTGTGAGTGAAAGCTCCAAGGTTAGATGTTTCTCAGAAGAGAGCCCCAGAGCATGAACTCACAGTGCAGTGTGGTTTTAAAAAAACAAAAATTCCACCACCAACTAGCTCTACGTTAGAGTGTTTCCTTCTTTCTCTGGTCCCTCTCCAAGTCATCTAGCTGTGTTCTCTGCCCATCACTTTCTCCTCAGTGTCTGTCTTCTATACTCCGTGTCCCTCAGAGTCTTTATCCTCCCTTCCCATCCAAATCTCTTTAATGAAGAGATCCACCATACCTTCCAGGGCTGCAGATGGGGTGGGTTTCCATGCAAACCACAGTAAAGGAAAGTTTTTGTTGGCACCGTTGATTTTCCCGTTCTCAGCTGTGTTATTCCTCTACTTCTCCCTTAAAATATGAGTGTTGGCTGCAGATTATCCTCATGCTGTTTCTCTATGGACCTGGAGTACTAGTCTGTCAGAATGTCAGTATACAGAACCCCTGTCAAGCGAATTGGCCGCAATAAGCAAGGCTGTTAGTTAAGAAATCATCTTGAGTATGAACTACAAGGGCAGTGGAAAGCATCTCTGAGTCGTTAATGAATGAGAGCGGGGCTAACACAGTCTTCACGCACTTTGATCTTGTGCCTTGTTAGATTTCTCACTTTTAATAATTGGGGCCAATTATTTATCCTAGGATTCCAGCATCTATCTTGGAATACTTAAAACATAAAATCAGGTTCATTTTGCTAATGTCATTTGTTGAAATGCCTATCTATCCCCTTTCTTCTTCTAGATGATGTACTCTGGACTAACTTTCTTCTTCAACTCTTTATTACAGTTTGGTTGAAAAAATGAACCCTTTGAATATTGAAAATAATTGGCAAATAAGACTATCAAATAAATTTCATGAAATTTCTTGTTGAGTTGTCTTGGACATAATCATAAAGAGATTGAGCACATAAAGAAGACATTTATCTCCTTGGAATTTTTAGTCTTTTTTGAATTATACTAAACAATGGCTCAGAAGACAAAAATATCACCTCATATCTAATTATCAAGAAACAATTTATCTTCTATGAGCATCTCAGTTATCTTATGCCCGAAGCCACTTTCTCACCTCATCCTCCTGTCTGAAATGTGGCCCTTTTGTGTGTGTTAGCATTAGGAGAAACCTTTTAGTATACGGTGGGGGTCGGGTGTAGTAACGCAGATTTACCATTTTCCCATCATTTCTTAACAGCACACTTGCCTGTAGCAGTGTTAGTGGAATGGTAGAAACTTGGTCTGGTGCGTGCGTGTGTGTGCACGCGTGTGTGTGTGCATGTGTGTCCTTCCCTCTGTGTGGTGACTCAATGTCACAGAGCTGTTTATATGACAGAGTTGGGGGTTTCCCTGGCCTCGGCGGCTGCTCTTGCAGAAAGCTTACAAATTGGAGGCACTCAGAATAAGTGGTGTCATTAGCTGCTATAAAATGTCCTAAGGGTATAGGAGTGATTTTTGAGCTCCAGTGTTTCAGGAAGAGAGGCTGACATAGGGGCTCAGGTGTCCAAGGGCACTGGGACCTGGCAGTAATGCTGAAAGGTGACCTTGGCTAAATCACTTGACCTTAGCCAGTCACCTTTGCAATAAGGTAAACATATTCATTTCACTTCTATTGAAATGTTGCCGGTTGCCGGGGCAATATTTGCCAGGCACATTGAAATCTTATTGCAGATTTGTTTGAGATAAGGTTTTGCAGAAGAGTATTTCACGTAGGCCTTTCCGCATCTAAGAGCCTGTGTCATAGAGGAAATGATTTCTGGCTCTTCAGAAATTAGATCTTTTGCAACTCAAGTTAAAAATTGCTTTCATAATTTAATTAGTATTTCATAGGCTAGGCTTGTGTTATTTTCTCATCAAATTATGGCTCATCAAAGCTAAACACAGCACCCACCTGAGTTTCTTCTTTGCAGTCACTGTTAGGCACTGTTGGGCTTCCGGAACCTCCGAGGGTTTGCATATTGGAGAGCATTGAAGGTAAGGAACACACTCTGCATTGCTGCTGTCTAACGCTGAAATATGACTAGTGTAAGTGAAAAACGTAATTTTAAACTTACTTCATCATATTCAATTACATTTAAAAATAATCAGATGAGACAGCCGCTTGATGTTACATACCTATATTCCTACCACTTGGGAGGCTGCAGCAGGAGGATTGTCCTTAGACCATGTTTAAAATGTAAATAACCATACGTTTTGATTGACGGTAAAATGAACAGTCATAAAATTATTCCCGACCATCTAACTATAAAGGGGCATGTAAAGCAGTGTTGTTTTGGATCCAGCATCTTAGGCTGAGTCCTGTTGGACAGAGAAAGGGAACAAGAAAAGGCAGGATATTCCTGGGTGAGGAGGTAGGCGAGCACTGAGGGAGAAACAAGAGCCTGGTGCTGTTACTGAACAGTTAGGCCGTTGGTCCTCTTGATGGGAACTGGAGGTCCTCATGACAGTCAAAGAGGTAGGAGCAGGTTCCGGAAGGTTAAGCAACTTTTCTGAGATCACAGAGCTAATGAGCAGCAAGCCAGTCTTTTAGAATTTAGCCCTTCCTTTAGATGCCATGTTTTCTAATCACCTCATGCCACCAAGATGGTTAAGAATCTGGACTCGGGATTTATCCAACTTTCGTCTCATTAGTTGATGACCATGAGTATCTCCAAGTCAAGGACTGAAAAAAGACACATCATTCAAAGTTGCTGGGCTCGGATTGTATGAGAAATTTTACAGCGCACCTGGCTGTGTCCGGCTTGTAGTAACAGCTCTGTCCGTCTTGACTCAGGCTTACTGTCAGCATAGACAGGAGAAACGAGAATGGGCATTAATCAACCAACCCAGCTTCTTTAAAATGAGGATTGCCATTCTAGAACTGTTAGAAAGGACAGAGGGTCCGGGTGGGAAGAGGGGAGCCAGACTGGAATTCTGGAGCCGGGCAGAGGGCTCTGAGAGGCACTGCTGTCTTCACTGAGGCTGGAGGCTCACATGAACAGAGAGAAGCAATATGACTTTCTTTCCTCTTAGAAACAAAAGCAATGCCCTGGAACTAGCTCTTGTAGACCAGGATGATCTCGAACTCACAGAGCTCCACCTACCTCTGCCTCCCAAGTGGGGACAGGCTACAAAGCCACAGAGAAACCCTGTCTCAAAAAAAAAAAAAAAAAAAAAAAAACCTAAAAACAAACAAACAAAAAAAAAGACAAAAGCAATGCACACGGATCAGGGATCATCTGAAAATCTCAGAAAGAGACAAGGAAGAAAATGTAACCTTCTGAAATACACATTAAGGAGAGGATGCTTGTTGGTATGTTGGTGTACAGCCTCCCAGTTTTTCACGTTTTCATCTGTGTGTGTCAACTCACTCTTCCATGTACAGTGTTGACCTACAGAAAATTCATATTTTTGGACTGTTATCTTTGACACTCACACAGTTACACTGTTTTCAAAAAATCTCCGTTCCTGGACTTTATCTCCAGTCCCTCCTCAAGGTCGTATCACAGTCCCCGGTGACCACAAACCTATTTTCTGTCATGTGTTTTTTCCTTTGCTGTCCTGTTGTGGGGGTGATTCACACAGGGTGCAGTCTTTTGAGCCTTTCACTTAGCAAAAGGCATTCGCACTTCATCCCTGATGCTGCGTGAATGAGTAATTCTTGTCTTTGTATTGCTAAGTGAGAATCTCATTGCAGAGATGGACCAAAGTTTGCTTCCAGGTCAAAGAGCAACACTGTGTTGTCTCCAGCTTAAAAAAAAAAAAAAAAAAAAACTGAGAAAAAAACCTTAAAATGATAAAATCGGTGTTTTCTACGGAAATGAGTTTTTATTTCTCTTGCATAATATCTAGAAACAGAATTGCAAAATACGTGGTTAGCTTTATAAAAATGTAAGCTGTTTTTTAGAGTGGCTCCAGCAATATTTATTTACACCACCACTAACAGGGTTCTGCTGTTCCACACACTGAGGCACACGCACCGCCACACACCTTATCCATGTTGAAACACACGCTGAGGCACACATACCACCACACACCTTATCCCTGCTTTAAGCTACTGTGATAAGTGTGTACTTGTACATCACTGAGATTTTAATTTCTTTAATAACTAATGTTGTTGATACCTTGGATACTTTCGTTTTTCTTCAAACAGAGAATATTTTACTTGTTTCCTATTCGTTTGCATTTCTGATTTTTACTGTTTTGTGTCTGCTAAGGCCTTCAGTAGTGAGAGCAGACACCCTTATCCTATTCTTGCTTCTAGGGAGAAAACATTTGTTCTTTCAGCATTTAATATGATGCTTGCTGAAGGTCTAGTGTAGACACATTTATTGCCTGAAGCCATTTTTATTTATTTTTATTTTTGCTTACTAAAAGCACCATATATAGATATTAAGATGATCATGTGTATTATATCGATAGATTTCCCAGTATTGAGCCAGCCTTGCATTCCTAGGCTAAATCTTACTTTGCCATGATATACTATCCTCTTATATGTGTTGTATTTGATTTGTTGTGTATGTTTAAATAAATATATTTAAATATATGTATATATATGCATACAATGATGGATAATCTTTTTTTGAAAATTCTTTATTTTCTTAACTTTAGAAGAAATAGATGCTTATAATAAAACCTCATAAGGCTGAAAAGATAGCTCAGTGGTTAAGAGTACTTGCTGCTCTTCCAAAAGACCTGAGTTTACAAACACCAGTGTTGGGCAGCTTCCAACTACCTGCAACTCCAGTTTTAGGGTATCTATCAAATTGTTCTGGCCCCCATTGACACCCATACACATGTGGCACACACACAAAAACAGACACACACATCAGTAAAAAATTAAAGGAGAGAAAAGATATTTTTGTGTACTGCAGTAGATTTACTTTTCTCCGTTTCTTTTGGTGTAGGAGCACACACAAGTATTGTGTGTATTTTATTTCAAGTTCACTAGGTTCAAAATCTGGGCTAAGAGATGAGAAATTTCCAGCCCCCCATGCAGCAGCTCTTCTAATTAGCTGATAAAGCCTGAGAAAATCAGCTGCAACTTTGACAGAACGTGAAGGGGACGCTGTTCTGTGTTTAAAGGTCATTATGGATGCCAAGAGTGGAAAGGAAGGAATCTTGAGGGTTTCTAGCGCTCTGCCGCTCGAGCATCTTAAGCCTCCATCAGAGAGCATAGATATTTGTAAAGCAGGATTTGTGGGGATAGAGATAGGGAGAGCATCAACAATCTTTTGGTATTTTAATTTTGAGATGTGTCTTCCATAAACAAGTAAGCTTTTTCATTTCTTAAATAACAAAAATGAAACATGAATATTTTCTAAGTGTCTGCTTCAGACTTAATTTTAGAATTCTAAAAGTCTCGATTTCAACCCCCCACCCCCTGGCCCCAGTTTTGCTTTAGGAGATTCAAGCTGGGTGCCCTTCACATCTTCATGAAGGCATGCTCTGTTTTATATGTGGGACACAGCCCAAGATAATGGCCTATCTTACCAGAGGCCTCATGGCTACTAAACATTTTTTTTTTTTCTGGTGACTTTGTTTGCTCATTTGTTAGGGTTTTCAGCAGGCCAGATTCGGGCTGCAGGGGACATCCTCCATGCCCTGCACTGAGTTAATATGATTCTAGGTCTCTCAAACATTTGTATGAGAGGATGAACTTGGATGTTTGCATTGTTCCCCCTGTTTTATACTCTCCTCGCATAGACCACAGCTGAGAGTTTGAGAGAAAAGGCGCTCTGGGCAAGTGGAAAGTGGTATTGTCATGTTGCTACTGGAGCTGACTGTGGGAGCCAAGAAAATAGGACAGAGAAAAAAGGAAGTAAAATAAGTCCTAGGGAAACCTTCTCCCTCAGAGGAAGGAAAGCAAACACTGAAATATTGCTTTCTCCTGGCTGCTTATTAAAGGGGAAATTTGCCTACTGTGCTGCAAGAGTCTTTTGTTCGTCCTTCTGCTGATGTGAGGCGGCCAGCCTGACGCTGGTTTTTGTATACACAGCCCTTCTGACAGGGAACTTCACCGGCTCTGGGTGCAGAACGGTTTCAGCATGTCTCTGACTAGAAACGATGTTGATTTGCTTTAATCGGCCAATAATTTGAACGAGGGCCAGTTCTCAGAAACAGTTCTGCGGAGTCAGCCCTTACTTGTGACATATCTGAAGTTGTTGTTTACATGAGGGTCTTGTTCTATTTCGATAGTGGACTGACACATGTAAGATAAAGTGATCCTTGAGCATTTTGTGGAACTTAACGTGGTTTTGTTACTTTAGGGATGTTTAGATTAAGGCATTTAAATCAATCAACTAATACAAAACCTTGAGTTTAGCAGTATAGAATTGTAATGATATATTATGCAATGCAGTACCCCAACTTCTATTTTCATAAGTCCAAGGTTGTTGGTCTAAATTACAATTATATAATTTTTGTTATTATTACTAGTGATTGGTATAATTTGACTAATTATCGCCTAAACAATGGAAGTTGGCTCCGACTCAAGCTGCAACAAATGGTTTTCTGTGTGAGACAGACAAGGGAACAGTGCTTTTTTTCTCTTGTCACTCATCGGGACGCTGTGATTAATCATAAATAGTGGACTGGGGGCAGCAGAAGTATAGAGAACTTCCTTTATTTTCCAAGATCATCTTTCTTGGTTGGGGTAGAAGGCAACCCTCCAGAGAGAAATAAACGTCTGTGTTTAGGGAAACATCATTTGGACTGACTAATTGGAAGGTGGTGGAAGAGAATCCCACAGGAAATGGTCTGGAGCCTGGGACTCTTAGAGTCAATACTCTTCTTAGGCCGAGCAAACACTTCTTTTAATGGCATAAAAATCCATTTGAATTGAAAGTACCATCTGCCTAACCTTCTAATCTGACCACAGGTTCAAGAATAGCCATTACCCAATAAGAAAATAATAATAAAATGATTTGTGAACTATTGGATGGCCTTGTAGTCAGTAAGAACGTGATTACTAATGGGGGTGATTTTGAAAAAAATACTTGTATTTTTAGGAAATTTAAACATTACATGGTTCGTTACAATCTTTTTAGCCTTTCCAGGGTTTTCCAGCAACTTCCTTGTCTGTTTTCACCTTAAGCATCAAATAAACTGAAAATCTAAGAACTTGGTCATTGTCACTGTGAGAGGCATGAGTTCTGTGTGAGAGCAGATAATAAATAAACCGCCACGCTGAGTAGACCTTAGGAGAACGGTGTGCTCTGGCTGGCTGGCTCCTTAACATACTTGTATTTGCATACGTTTCTGGGATTCCTTAGCATCTCTACTGGGACTAAAACTCTTTGATCCCCAAACATGAGCGATGAACTATTAACTGCTAACGAAGTAATTCTGGGCCAAGCTTTCTAGTTAGAGATTGCTGGCATTCAGGCATTACACTGGCCTGCCCTTGGGACCTGGCAGGGTGTGACATTACCTACAGCCATTCTCTGTGCACTTATGCAACATCCCCTCATAAAAGAGACCACAGCTAACCCCCACCCTTTCTTCCTCCGAACCCAGCTCCAGAGACCAGCCTCGCTCCCTTCCCCTCCCCCCACCTCCAATACACTTTCCACATGAGTTCTCTTGTATGGTGTAACTTTCCTTACCCCTGTGCTGCAAAGCAGTAACAGAGATCAGAGCGTGTTTCACGCAGGTACATCAAGGCAGTTGTGTGAGCATAAATGTGTCTTATGGTCACTTCTTGTAAGCAGAGCTTCCCATTTTCCTCAACGCCTGACATGAAGCCTTGGAATCTGCTCATGGAAACCATTAATTCAAGTCAGGGGAGATGTTGCTTCTGTGGATGAAGTGTTTGTCCTGCAAGCGTGAGGACCAGAGTTCAGATCCCCAAAACCCACATAAAGTGGGCTGCATTATATCTGTAACCTAGCTTGCCTGTGGGGAGGCAGAGGCTGGAGAATCCCTGGAAGAGGCAGTCCAGCTAGCTTAGCATGTAGAGTGATGAACAACAGGAAGCCCTGTCTCAGACAAAGGGGCCCAAAACTTGTCAGAAATTAGATAATTAAATTTCAAGTGTCAGGCCAAGTTGCACTGCAGTGATTTCTGAAAGTCGTTATCACAGAAGCTTGGAGTCTATCCCTCTTCTTTTTGTCTTGGTGGCAAAGCTGTGCCGTTTCAGTTCCTTTTGGTCTCCCAGGACTGTTTCATCCACTTCAAAGGAAGAGGGAAAACATGAAGGCACAAAATGCCCTAGTCAGTATCCATCTACCCTGCTCCCCATCGGTGGCTCAGCTTCAGATCCGAATTCATGTTCTGAATTGTGTGTGGATTACACATTACAAGCTGGAATTCTTTTTTTATAAGTCAGAAAATAAAGTCCAGTTCTTGGCGTTTTTAGGTCATAGAATTCTCGGATGCTATTAAAGATTAGTAGGGAGTATTTTAGAAAATGTACTCTTGACCTAAAAACTAACCTTTTCATTTTAATTTTTGAGCTTCTCTTCTAAGGACATAGTCTGTAGTGGTACTCTGTTGTTTCGGGGAAAATATCGTATACCTCTTGGATGCTATGAAATCAAACTGAAGAAGGCAAAGTCAATTTATGAACTCTCCAAATCTTGCGAAGGAAATCTCTAGCACAGGCTTAGAAAAAGTGTATTTATCCGCATGGAATATGAAAAATAATCTCAGTGTGCTTTCCTAAGTGACTCTGCTTTGCTGTATAAGCTGTGGGAGCGTATGACTGCATCGAGTTTACATTAGATGATGCTTTGGGGAATGTGGGATAATTGAAAGATTTGAAGATGAAGCTAGCACCAATTGAGTTGAAGAGTCCCGTTTTAAATAAGATCTGTTAAATTATACTACAAAGTGCTGAAGAAAATATTGCATGCTATCTAGATGTGAAATCAATGTCTCCCTGAACATTACTGTAAGCAGAGTATCTCAACTTAATTCATAGCTAAGTGAATCGGTTTTTTCATTTCTGATGATTCAGATTTCCCACGCAGCCGTGTGTCTTTTCATACCAAATTCTTTAACCAAATTCTCTTGCCAGATGGTTGTATATGAAGAAGCATGGTCATGCCTCCTAAGGTGGTGTTACCAAGCCATGGACAGAGGAATTGCTCGAGGGAAGTAAATGTGAGCATGATTCTCTGAAAGTGCAGGGATGCACTCCATGACTTCCCTCATTGTGGTAGAACCATGTAGTTCTTCTAGGGGTTTCATTCTCTTCTGTGACGGTCATTTCATTTGAGGGGCTCATTCCACTTGTTAAGTTTGTCCCCGTGGATACCAGCCATCCAGTATGCCACACTATGGCCATTTATCCAAGCCATAAATCAGCAACTCTTAACCCATGATTTTAATATCTAAAGGCATGTTAATATAAACCAAGAGCTATCTTTAGTTCTTTAAAAGCTAACTCAAAATAGCTTTTGATTTCAAGATGCCATTGAAAATAGAATGGATGATTGGACAATAACTTGATTTGTAAGATTTAATATACTGTACTCGAAGTATTCCCGGGCACAGATGCAATTACCTGATTGAAGGAACTGGTTGCTAAGCAAACAACTGAATTGCCTCAAAGATGTAACTAAAGTTATAGCTGCTTTCATCTTCGGGTACCCATTTTCTTCTTCCAGGCCCATGATATTTTGCTGTTATCAATTAATAAAGAAGCTAAATTCTGCCCCTTACATCTCACCACCAAAATGTTTCATCTCTGTGGATTCCTATTTTAACAATTGGCCTTCTCCTGCCAAATCCAATCCCAGGCCTGGGATTTTAGGGACTCTCCATTTTATGGTAAGTATAAAGTAACAAAGATCCACAGACTTGGGAGCAATTCTGTCTGTTTCCGAAATTGTTGGCCGCAGAGCCTGACGGGGCTCAACCCCACCAATGTTGTGCTTGATTCATTCTACACCAGAGCCTCCCCAGGGCCTGGCTCACAGATCTCTGAACGCACAAGAATGTAAAGAGTGCTGCTTGGAGAACTGGTGAGGAGATCAGGCTATGGCACCATTGCTCAGCCTGCGATGTCACTGAGGTGTAGGTTCTTGTCATATCTAGTGCGACACGTCTAATCCCAGCACTAGGTTCATGGAGGCAGGAATATTGTGAATTGTAGCTAGCCTAGGCTACATAGTGATGTCTTAAAAAAAAAAGGTAGATGTTTTTAGATCCTTTCCCAGACTTAATAAATCTAGATCTTAAGGATGGACACAGAAACATGTACTATAAACCAGCTCTCAGGGGTGATTTTTATACAGATTAAAGTTTATATCTATAGGCCAAGGATGTGTTTTTCTAGAATGTTATTTAATGTTTTAGTTCGGCATAAATGTAGTCTAGTCCCATTTAAGAAAGGTGTATTGCTTTGCGGTAGGTTCTAAGGTATGTACAGAGGAGGTAGGCGGCCAAAAGGAAGAATGTTGAGTCTGATTCCCATCTAGGCTCGACCACCTTTCTGTGTAGACTTGAGCAAGCTACAGAATACCTGGGGCTCCAAATTTTCTTTGAATAATAAAATAAAATAAAAGTAGCATTAATGATAATGCTACTTTTGCAGGATTGCTGAGAAATAATAGCTCTGAACTACCTGGCAAGCGTTGGGCTTGGCGTGTTAAAGTAATGCAGCTATTAATTACTGTCATTACCTGAAACCCCATCACTGCTATTTTCCTATCGCTCCGTTCACCTTGGGAAGTAGGAATATGCCGAATTCTAGATTGTTTCCGATCTAACTACCAATTGTGGCTTATTTCCGTCCTTTGCTCTTCCTGCTTTCTGCCCTGGCATCCTGCCTGCTTACCTCTTGGCTATTTCACTGTTCATCAGTCTCCTTAAATAGGAGGGGGGAAGGGGAAATATGAAATGCGTTTCAAAACATCTATTTTCCTCACGTTATTACTTCTGGCCAAAGGTTGGTTAAAAGGAAAGGCTGAGTCACTGTTCAAAATATTTATTGTGTTTTCTGGGAGTTCAATCTACCTTTTAAAAGACAGGCTGTGTCCCAGATCCTGTATAATGAAGACATGGTGGTGGTTCCCTTGAAATATGCTCACTTTAAAACAGAGCTTTTAATAAAATTGCCTATGATGAAGAGATACTTTTAATCTTGTTTCTTTCCCGACATTTTAGGGAGACCAAAAAGATCCAGTTTAAGGGAACTCATTAAGATCCAAGGGAGAAAGAACTGCGTTTGAAGTAGATCAGGTTCAGCCTCCCTGGTCCTGCCCTTCAGCAAGCTGACATAGGGTTCTGGGACAGCAGGCATGGACTGTGTGTGGACAGGGTCCTAAGGGAGTGGGGCTCCTCGGTTTGGTCTCTAGCCTAACGAGAGCTAGCACACCCACCCCACCCCAGTCTTGATTGTCACGTGAATGCCTCCAGATTAGGTTTTTTCTTTATTTAATGCTTTGCATCCAGGAGCTTGATCCTGGGGATCTGATGAACCGAATGAGAGAGAGCCCCAATTGCACTTACAAGAAAAGAAGTCTCGGGGGTAACAAACCACATTACCGCACAATCATGGGTGTGGCGAGGGGGCAGTGTATCTTAACCACTGGGAGGCACAGTGCACTCCGGCAGGGGGTTCAGGCTGGGAGCTGGGTAGCTTTCTGCATGCTTCATCTCTTTCCCCCACTGTTCTCTTGCCAGAACTGGGTTCTGTCAACATGCCAGCCCTTGTCCCTCAAGTGGACAAGAGAGCTGGCTGAGATGCCTGCGGAGATCAATGAAATGGAATGGAGCATTTAATAACCATTTGTTGAGCAAATGTATGAATTAGAGATCGGGATTAAATGGTGTTTGTTGAAAGGAAGAAGAAACGCGGGATAAGATGAAGAGAAATCATGAAATAGTAGTTAGCTTATTTGGGCAAATCTGATTATTTGAAGGATGCATGCTTCAAAACAAAGAATTCTTGTTTTGTCTTGAACGGGAGACTGAACCCAGGGCTTCACATATGCTAGGCCAGTGCTAAACCACTGAATTGTATCCCTGTCCCCTTTCATTTTTGAGATCGTGTACACTTAGATTTTTTTTAAAATTAAAAGCATATAGGATCCCTGGTACTGGATCATCCTAACCAGGTTTTGGGGTCTTCACTTGGTAATAACAATGCTGATGACTGATTGGCTTGGGGAAACAATTATAACAATAATAATTATAAATATATAAGAAAACAAAAACGACAACACCTACTGTTTGTATAATACTTGTACCATGCAGGTTATTGTTTCCAATTTGTAAACATTAGTGGGTAGCGGGAATAGCATAGTGGCACTTTGTCACAGCGTTGTGAGGCTTGGTAGAACCGATAGAGCACTTTGAGGATATTCAATTATGGGAGCGCGATCTTGTGAGTAGGTCCTATAGGCACCAAAGTAGCCTGGTTTCTCTAAATAAACATCGGCCATGCTCCTGCACATACATACTCATAAGCCATGTGCGATGACTTAAAATCATTTGTGATGACCTTGTTCTTGGAGTTGGGTTACCAGTTGTAATATTTTAACTTTAATATCCCATATAGACCGTAGTTTCCTGAGAAGTTGCCAAAACCATAGATCCAAATGACATGCATCTCTATAAATCCCCCTTTGAGTAGAGAGAACGGCAGCATGCCAGCAAAGGTGAATCGGAAGGCATGTTTTTCCAGGAAGCTCTGAACTAGTCCAACATTTAATGCATCTGCTTCCTATCTGACCCCCACTGTATCATGTCCCTTACTGCTTTAACGCGTTAGCTCTAGCACTTGAATTACTTCATTTAAGTTCAGCAAAGGCAAGTGAGAGATGAACGAGACTGTAAGCTGTAGTTCCCTTGTGTGTAGCCTTCTTGGAAAGGTGTGGACTGTGTGGGCGTGCAGATGTGGATGCTTCAGACTCCAGCTCTGCTGACGACCTCCTGTATGACCTTGGATCACTTTCTTAATAATCAGAATGCTCCTCAGGGATGTCCTGGGTGTCCTATAAGGTATTACCTGGAGAAACGTTTGCTGGAATGACATGGCTTCTGAAAGACGTGTGCCTGTGCTATTTTCTCCATTGTCTCATTGGCTTCACCCTCTCAGCATCCTGCACAATCGAGGCAGCCTAAACTCCTGACCATCTCCAGGACAGAGTCTCACGGCAGCTCCATGGATCTCCGCCAGACTGTGACAGCTACATAGGTCAGCATGCTCTTTATATTGCACGTGCACACACACACACACTTTTTATTCTGCTCACTTCATAGCTTTCTGCAGCCCATGGAATTAACTCCTGGTTGAAGCATTCAAACCTTGCTCATTCAGCTTTAGATTATTGACTTATTTTTCTTTAACCTTGCCATGACCTTTCATAACTCTGTGGATATATAAAATGTGTGTGTGTGTGCGCGCACATGCATGCACATGTGTGTGTGTTTGTCAGCCTAAAATACCCTTCATCTCTTCACCAAGTGAATATTCCGTGAATATTCCCTATTTCTTCTTTCATGCTAAATCCCGAACAGTATCTCCTTTATAGACATCTCTGGATAAAGCATCCCTGGGCTTCCTGGAGCTAAGTGGGTCATCCATTTCCGCATCTTCCCAGCTTCCGCAGCTCTCAATAATCCTATCCCAGCAGCAGTGTGTGCCCAGTGAACTACAAACACACCCAGTGGTGCAGCTTTCCAAACTGGGAGATTGAGTGAGTATTTAACATCTGTTAATCTTGTGGGTTTGTTCAGAGGATGAAGACAACGTCATACCTACCTGAGTATTAACTGAGACAGTCTTTGTATAGCACGTAAGACAATGCTCCAGCGTGGTAACTGTGGTCCCAGGGCAGCAGGCCCTCTACTGCCGTCGAGTCTGTCCTTGTTGGACTGTGTCTGGAGTGTCGATCCCTAAGCCCAGAGCCTAATAGATATTTAATTCACATTTGTTGGAAGAGAAGAACAAAACACATAAGCTTTCATCTATATTAACAAAGAAAATGTTAAACTAAGCAATATTTTTGGATGTTTCACTAGTTGTCCTTTTAGTTAATGCTTGGGTCTTCTATTTTATGACCACAGAAGGCCAGTGTTGCCCAGCCCCATCCTGCTCACAGGACCCTGAGTCAACTGGTAATCAAATGATAGCGCTGTCTGCTTCTGCTTGAAGTTTAGCACTCAGTTTTTTCAAACAAGCATTGTGTTCATTGTGATGAACCAGCCCCTTTTTTTTTCTTTCTAAAACTGGACTTTCGCAGTGGGTGCCAAGATGGGTGATTCAGTTCTAGGGCAGGTGATGGGGAGCCAGTTAATCTGGCCAAGTTTATGATGTGACATCCTAATCACTGCTTGTGTGTTAGGCGCTCCAGAATTGTTCTAGCACTTTCTTTGTCTTTCTAGCTTAGAAGAGGTTAAAGGGGCGACAGGGAGGAGGCTAAACGGGGGCAGTATGCACGACACGCCTGAATTGTCTCGTGCAGTGTCTGGCATGTGGGAGATGCCCAGCAAACGCTGTTTCATGTCTCATCCACGTTTATTTATGACACTGTTTTATTCAGGCTCGCTTGTTTACAAATGTGTCTATCCTTCTACAGTGTGCGCTCATACAAAGCAGGGATTTGGTTCTAGCATCCAGTACTCTGCGTGACACATCATGTATAATGTATGTTTATGGAAAGCAGTCGGGAAGGAAAGACAGGGGAGAAAAAGGAAAGAGACTGGAAGGGAAGGAAGGAACTGAGAACTAGACAAACCTGAGTACACGGGACAGAAAGTCTCACACTCTGCAAGTTGTTATGTTTTAGTTACTTACCTTTGATATTAACTCCAATAATTCTGAGAAGTTATAGAATTCCACAGATATATTTAATCCTAACAAGGCTGAGTGAAGAAAACTTAAATCTCCTTTTTGTTTTATGCCAATGAACTAGCATTACTGAATAAAAATTGATTGTCAAAAGTTTAAGAAAAGCGTGATAGGGCTGTGAGTCTGACGGTCTGCGTCATCCGTGTCCACAGCACGTGCGGTGTGCTGTCACACAGGTCAGCACCCTTAGGTACTTAGAAAACTCTGCAGTCTGCAGTCTGGTCGTTCTGCGCCCTCATCGGTGATGTGGCTCAGGGAAAAGGCCTGCACTTCACGCTTCTTAACTGACATGTTTGTCACACGGAACAAGACGATCCTATCCATGTAGGGTAAAGTTGCAATGCAGTGCACAGCAGTCAGAGAAGCTGCATAATTTAGAGTTTGGAAATATTGCATTTGCTACCAAGGAAAGAGCAAGGAAGCTGGAGCTGCGACGGTCTCAGCCTTCCAAGGAGACCTCTCCTCCCCTGTCTCTAACATGCGCTGCACACCCTTGGCTCCTCGTCTACCTGCTTGAAGTTACCATTTTTTGCTCTAACTCTTGATAGATACCTGTTATACATATTAGTTATTTTTATTGCAATATAAAAAGTTTTAAGTAATATAAAAACAAAAGAAGCAACAAGTTATTCTTTACTAGCTCCTCACTCTTCCCTCCAACTCAATCCCCCTCCTCTCTAGTTGGCGTGTTCCAAGCCTTTGCCTGCACGTTACATGCACAGGTGTGTGCAAGAATGAGGGCGGTGCCTGCCCGTAAGGGAGGTTCCATCTGTGCCTGTTAGTAAGCAGCAGGCTTTTTTGTACTCGTTCTTTATCTTAGGCGTCTTTCCAGGTCAGCATACAGGCGTGAACCCCGTTCTTTTTATTAGCTGTGTAGTATTCCAGACATTTCTATGGCTAAACGCTTCCTCTTCCAGGAAGAGTGAGTTTGTTTCGCCCTTTTAACCAACGCAAGTAGTGAAGCGTGGGGCTTGAGTTTGTGTTCCCGCCTCTCCAGGGACTGCCACACGAAAGGGCAGGGCCATTCTGAGCGCCACCTGGAAGAGTCTATCTCAACACTCGAGACAGTTCTTTGTCGTTCTTCCCTCTGTTATATAAGGATTGTTCTGCCTGAACTGATCTTTGAAGCACAGTGAGATGCCATTGTAAAGAAACCCGAGTGTCTTAAATGGAAGGGGAACAAAGGAAAAGTTGTGCCACTTCTGATAATTCGATCAAGAAGCTGAAATAAATCCTCATTAGGGGTTTTCTTCTCAAAGGGGTCTGCTTTAAAGTCCCATTCAGCTTAGGTTTCAGGTGCCTTCATCTCGTATCAGATTCAAGGAGAGCTTAACCAGCTAAATGAGTTCAACCAGTCAAACTCACTTCAAAAATTATCCCATAGCATAGATATAGGGCCAAGTCAAAATAAGGTGACGTGGATGAGACAGCAGCTATCCCTCCATGGTGAAGCCCACAAAGTGAACGGGGTTAAATCTAATGTGCCCTTTCTAATTGTTTCTTCTTCTGAGGGAGGGTCAAAGAACAAACATCATTTCCTCTGTGTTTGAGAAGGGGAGAGATCCGAAAGTTCCACATTTTTAAGCGTTGAGGATGAACATTTTAGTATGCAGCTCTACAGGTCACGTTCTGAAGTTGAAAGGTCAGGGCAGATTTGGACAATGAGAAAACATCCCAACTTCTCGAGGAGGAAATATTCACCGAGGTTGTGGAACCAAGACAGTGGTGTAGTTTCCGGGGGAAACTGTTGGATGATGAGCCTCCCTCCCACCTTTCCCCCTCCCTCTCTCTCTCCCTTCCTGTGCCTACTCCTGTACTACGATCACATACAGGAGTTGACCTTTCTAGCATCTTTTGCTAAGCCTGTGCTGCATCTTCCAAACTCAAGAGAGGTTTAAAGTGGGGAAGGGTCCGCGGAGATGACTGACTCCTTCGGTCTGGAGCAACAAAACCAAGTTGCTGTCTCCTGTAGTCATAGGTCGTCTGTGTTTCCAAGTGATCCCAGTGGGTTTGTTTATTGAAGGCTATAGAGATGACTTGGCAGTGAAGAACATTTAGTGTCCTCTGGAGAACCCGAGCTTGGTTCCCAGCACTCAAGCCAGGAGGCTCACAACTGCATGCAGCTCTATCCAGGTGAGCCGATGCTTCTGATCTCCGTGGGAGCCTGCATCTACACACAAGTACCCACACACAGACACCTCACAGACAGAATAAAAGGGAAGTCTACAAAACTTTTCAAGAACATTGTGAATAATGAAAACAGAATGGAATTTAATCAAAGCAAAACAAACAAGCAAACAAACAACCTCCCCTCTGTGCACGCCCTCTGTGCACGCCCTCTGTGCACACCCTCTGCCCACCCTCTGTGCACACCCTCTGTGCACACCCTCTGCCCACCGTTTGTGCACACCCTCTGTGCACGCCCTCTGTGCAAACCCTCTGTGCACACCCTCTGTGCACACCCTCTGTCCACCCTCTGTGCACACCCTCTGTGCCCACCCTCTGTGCACACCCTCTGTGCCCACCCTCTGTGCCCACCCTCTGTGCCCACCCTCTGTGCCCACCCTCTGTGCACACCCTCTGTGCACGCCCTCTGTGCACACCCTCTGCCCACCCTCTGTGCACACCCTCTGTGCACACCCTCTGTGCACACCCTCTGTGCACACCCTCTGTGCACACCCTTTGTGCACACCCTCTGCCCACGCCCTCTGTGCACACCCTCTGTGCACGCCCTCTGTGCACACCCTCTGTGCCCACCCTCTGTGCACACCCTCTGTGCACACCCTCTGCCCACCCTCTGTGCACGCCCTCTGTGCACGCCCTCTGTGCACACCCTCTGTGCACACCCTCTGTGCACACCCTCTGTGCACACCCTCTGTCCACCCTCTGTGCCCACCCTCTGTCCACCCTCTGTGCACACCCTCTGCCCACCCTCTGTGCCCACCCTCTGCCCACCCTCTGTGCACACCCTCTGTGCACACCCTCTGTGCACGCCCTCTGTGCACACCCTCTGTGCACACCCTCTGTGCACACCCTCTGCCGCATATCAGTTCCTCAGTCCTAGGCCTCTTCATGCCAGATTGCCTCCCTCCACAGCGCCTCTCTCAGCGGACCGCGGTCTGCTACCATAGCACTGTGATGTGTGGTGTTTGTTGCTTACATTCATCAACGGCCGGCAGCTGGCTGTGTCTTGATTTTCACATCTCAAAGTCAGCTTAATGAGTTGGCCATCTTTAATAAATATTAAGTATTTTTAATTATACCATTAAGTATATTTTTATCTAAAGAAGGAAATGTCTTAGCAGTCCCTACCTACTTTACGTCTACATTAAAGCTGTGTTCATTTCTTTGCACATACCGAGGTGACTGCTTACGTGTCTCATGCCGGCCCATGGTGACTGCTTGACTGCCAGCCTGCGGCCCTCTGGAGAAGTGGACAGTTCTCCTCTGCCATGTGCTCTGCCATGATGACTCTTGTGCCACCACAGGCCCCGAACGACCATGGAACCTCTGAAAACCCAGCCAAAATAAAACTCTCCTCCTTGTAACTTCAGTATCTCAGGTGTTTGTTATAGCCACCGAAAGCTGTCTTGCAAGGGGCAACTAGCCTAAAAGACTACTAGTCTGCAATGGCTGCTGCTTGATTATGTGGCTATGGGTCGCACCATGGAATCGTGGCAGCAGCGGTCACCTCTCACTTCATAACTTGCTGGATTCTCACTTAGGTCATAGGAGGAGTACCAGAGGTTTGTCTCAGAGTTCTCTGATGAACTGGTCTTGGACAAACCGCATACCATTTTGGTTTGTCTAGGACATGCACTGGCTTCCCGAAGTATGCATGTGTATATGTGTGTGTGTGTGTGTGTGTGTGTGTGTGTGTGTGTGTGTGACAGAGAGAGAGAGAGAGAGAGAGAGAGAGAGAGAGAGAGAGAGAGAGTTAGTTTAGGTCTGAGTGCCCGTATGTTTGTTAAGATGAGCATAAGAATAAAAGTGCCTGTATCAAGATTAAATATGCTATGAAAAGTATAAAATAGTGGCATTTAGAAAACAAAGTTAAGTGTGTGCAGTGATTAAACTCAGGCAGGATTAGCAACTACTTAGGGTTCAAGATTAGCATAGAAATTAATTTCCGAGCAAGCAGGTCGTCTTGTTTCATGTAATTGTTTCCTATGCGATTATGTAAAGTTGAAATTAATTGCTGAACTTTTTCCTTTTAGCTTTAAAACCTCGTAGCGCTTCTCAGCGCCTGGTTCGCGTCTGTGTCTAGAGTCCCATTTGGCATCTTCTTCATCACGCACTTCTAATCAAGGGCCTATTTATACCCTGTCGAGTTCCTGACTAGTTCCTTCTGACCCTAATTATCTCACGCAGCACTCTGCAGTTTATATCTCAGCCATTTCCTACTCGGTATATTTTAGGAAGATCCTTCTCTGCTGACTCTGCCAAGCGGTCCCGGGAAAGCGACTTGAGGAGGCCGCTCCTCAGCTTTGACTCTGCAAGGCTTGATCAGGACAGGGAGTCGACTCGGGCTGCTCTGCAGAGTCACCTTCTGCGCATGCATCAATCTCCGCCTGGCAGATGGGCTGTGAGGGGCCGACCCCGCACAGGGGCCGACAATATGGTTCAGTCCTCATCCTTCATTCAGGGATGACACGGGTGAAAGGAAGAAAAGGCGGGGTGACAGAAGTCTCTGTACCACACTGTCGGCGTGGAAGCTTTCTAGGTTTAGGGCCCTCACCCGTTTTTCTCTTTTCCACCGCCTGTTAACTCCTGGACTTCCGCCTGCTTTTCTCGAACGACTTCTTACCTCCTTGTTCTAGGTGACACTTTTGGGATGTATAAGTGATAACATCTCATAGATAACCGAGGCCAGCTTCATATCTGATCCTGCTGTCTCGTCTGCCTAGTACCAGCCTTGCTTCGGTGTGAATTTTGTTATTACTTCTGGGTGAAAACAAAGCACATGATCTCGTTTTAAACCCGAGAAAATGACGTATCCTGAACCATTCTCTGGCTCTGAATTGAAGCGACTTCCCCTGGCACATTTGATGCTCCTTTGTTCCCAAAGCATTGGCTCTCTGACTTCTTAGAGGAAAAAAAACTTTACTTTTCTAAATTCCTGTTTTAAAACAAAATGTGTTCCTACAATCAAGATTTGCAATGATGATATAGTGAGGAATAAAAATTATTCCTATGGCCACCTAAAATAGCCACCGAGCATTCAAAATGATCAAGAAGAGAGAGACGTATGTATGTCACTTCAATATGTATTGTGCATAGAGTCATTGGAGTATGGTACTTTATAGCTAAAACATGGCCAGAAAGGAAAAATAAATGCTATCAGTAATTCTAGGATTATATTCCTGAGGAAAACAAACATATCAGGTAGGTCTATAGATACTGACTAAAATGTAACTGTGTCCTTTAATTGAGAATTAATTAATATTTGAAAACTTGCTAAAAACACTGACTAGAATCTTACTGGCTCATATTAATCTCAAAAGTTTCCCGCAAATTCTCCTTATATAAGCAGTATTAATATAAATATTTTAAGGTAACATTTTAAAACATGGACAACCTGATACTAAAGCATTTTTGTCTAAACCATTTATAATCAAGTAACAAAATCTGAGTGTCAAGAGTCATCAGACATAAAGAATTTATTGGGGGGATAAAATCGCCTCTAATCGTTATTTCAATAGCTTACTCGTTGTTACTAAGGGAGTGTAAGCAGGTTCTCTTTGCATGTTCTTTTTTAAATTTGTTTATTTTATATCTCAATTGCAGGTTCCCCTCCCTTCTCTCCTCCAAGTCCTGTCCCCTATCTTCTCCCTGTTCCCACCCCCACCCCCAATTCACTCCTCCTCCATTTCTGTTCAGGAAAGAGCAGGTCTCCCATGAGATCAACAAAACATGACACATGAAGTTGCTGTCAGACTTAACACCTCCGCCTGTATTAAGGCTGGGCAAGGTGACCCAGTATGAGGAGTAGGGTCCCAAAGCCAGTCAAAGAGTCAGGACAGCCTCTGTTCTCGCTGTTAGGTATCCACAAGAGGACCAAGCCACACAACTGTAACATATATGCAGAGGGCCTAGGTCACTCCCTGGCTGTCGGTTCAGTCTCTGTGAACCCCTTTGAGCCCAGGTTAGTTGATTCTGTGAGTTTTCTTGTGGTGTCCTTGACCCCTCTGGCTCCTACATTCCTTCCTCTCTTCTACAGGATCCCCCCAGCTCTGGCTAAGGCTTGATTCTGCATCTGTTTTCATCAGTTGATGGAGCTTCTCTGGTGACACTTGTGCTAGGCACCAATCTGTGGGTAGAGCAGAACATCATTAGGCATCGTTATATTGACATTTTTTTCTCCAGTCATGTTTGGTTCTGTCCTAGGTCTCTGGGTCATCTACCCTGTGTTCCTAGGAATCATTTCTAGTGACAACATGGTTCTGAACTCCATTTCTAACTTAATATGTGACCTTTTCAACAGACCCCAATGTTTATAAAGCATTTCATTGTGAGTATTTCTGTTATTCAGCCCAAAGACATACAGGCACTGATTGACTAAGCTCAATATGAAGCATTAAAGATAGACAGGCTGGGGCTGGAGAGGATCTCAGTTGATAAAACGTTGATCATGAGAGCATGGGGACCCGGAGTGGATCCCCAGAACTCATTGTTTTCAAATGGTAAGAAAGCCATGCTTTGTCATTGTTTTGTTTCTATTTGTCAACATTTTTAAAAATACTGTATGGCAACCATTGTGTTTCTGAAGTGCATATGAAAATGTCAGCAACTATGGCACTGATTATTAAAACATTGGATAACTCAATATATTACAAGTATTGGAAAGGCATAATGATTTCAGCTCATGAATTCACATTAAGGTTATAATTAATTATGGGACCAGAGACTGGCCATGTGGATGCAGACATCACAAGCCACCCCGGAACAGAGGCCTTCACTCTTGCAGTGTTCACAAGAGGACTGGCCACCATGCGGGTTTTCTAAGCAGCAGACAACCTCGGCTTTTAAAGGTACATGCAGAAGACGCGTTGATTTTAGTGGAGATTCTTCCCTTGACAGAAGTGTCATAGGGACATACACTTAGGCTTTCATCTTGATTCAGTCAGCAGCGCTCGACATTTTAATTTTAGTTAACATATAAAAAGAGCTACATATTAACGGACTGTCACACAAGGTTTTATTCGTATGCAATCTTCTAATCAAGGTAATTTATCTCCTAAAATGTTTATCATTCCTCTGTGATGAAACTGTGGCCAAATCTATTCTTTTAACTTTTCAGATACATCTAGTACTTATCAAAGCTACAGCCACTATGCAGTAGAATGCCAGATTCCTTATCTCCCATATAACAACATTTATTGACCAGTGTCTCCCTGTCATTCTCTCCGCTCTGTTCTCCGAGCCTCTGGTAACCACTGTTTGTCACCTTCTCTGTGATCCACTCTTTCAGATCCTAGGAGTGGTGACCGAGTTCACACAGTATTTGCCTTTCTGTGTCTAATTTCTCTTCACATGACAATCTCCAGTTCTATTCATGTTATTAAAATGAAATGGATTTCATCCTTTCAATGGCCGAATAGTATTCGACTTCTCATTTGCTTCATGGTCCTTCTTTCAGTTGGTGGTCAGGGATTTCTGTTTCTTGGCTCCTTTGAATGATGCTGCAGTAAACATAAATATGAGGCTATCTTCTCAACAGGTCGAGTTCATTTCATTTGAATTTATAACTAGTAGAGGTGTTGTGTATTATATAATAGCTGTATTCTTAATTTTTGGAAGGAACGTCATACTGTTTTCCATATGGGTGTGCCAGTCGCTTTCCACCAAGAGTGGAAAGGGCTCCCTCCCCTTCCCTACGTCCTTGCCAACACTTCTGACTTCCGTCTTTTGGAAGACAGTCTTTTTAACAAGCATAAGGTGGTGTCTCATTGATGCGCATGTTCTACAGTACTTTTGTAACAACAGTGACGAATCCCAAGTAACAAAAGTCATTTTTAGTAAAAGAGCCAAGCAGAAGGCATGATACTACCTAACCTCAAACATATTAAAAGCTGTAGTGATCAAAGTAGCATGGTGTTTGCATAAAAACAGATATCCATAGATCCAAGAAAGAAAATAGAGTGCCTAGAAGGAAACCTACAAATCTGTAATGAGCTGGCCTATGATAAAGCGGCTGCAGCCATGCATTGAGGAAAGAGATAGTCTCCTACAGAAATAGTTCTGGCAAAACCGGGTCTGTGAGCAGAAGAATAAAGCTAGACATATCTCTCACCATATTTCAAAACAAGCCAAAACAAAAAACAACTCAAAATAGATTAGAAACTTAACTGTAGGATATGAAACTCATCTGAATCACATCAGACTAAAAATATTTTGCATAGCAAAGAAAACAGTCAGCAAAGCAAAGGATGGGGGACAATATTGGCCAAGTGCAGGATGAATAAGAAACTCAAACAATGCAATTGCAAATAATCTAGTTGACAAGTGGGCATGTGACCTAAGATATTGTTCAAAAGATGTACACCTTATCAACAAGTATGAAGCAGCTCAATGTCACTAGCGCCCTGGTTTTTAAACACCCAACCAAAGCCCACAAACCCCAGCGGAATCTTAAGATTCCACACTGTCAGGATACTCCTCCTTCTTTACAGCACTGCAAGCTCATCTTCCTGTGCTCATTCCTCACTGTGTCCTTTGTGGGCTTAAAAAAATGCTTTCCTTTTCGGGTAAAAGCATCCATTTCACTTCAGCCCTGTGGGGCTTATTCCCCCAGATTAGTGTGCTCACGTGGTCCCATTAAATTACCCTCAGTGAGGGGACAGCAGCACAGAGTGTCCCGCCACCAGTCACAGAAAGTAAGGGCGTGGCAGAGAATAGACTACAACCTCGTTGCCCTTCAGCAAACCATTTAGACAGCGGAAGGGCTTGAGTTTCCTCTGTGGGTTTGATATTCGCCTAGGAGGATGTCCCCTATCTCCATTCAAAAGAGACTGACCCTGGGCCGGGAGTGGTGGCACAAGCTTTTAATCCCAGCACATGGGGATGTAGGGAAACTGAGGCAAGTAAAACTATAAAACTCTGTGAGTTTGAGCCAATCACCAGATCATAGAGCAGAGGTTCTCAACCCCCTCCTAATGCTGCGAACCTTCATGTTGTGGTGAGCCCCCAACCATAAAATTATTTTCATTGCTACCATGTAACTGTAATTTTGCTACTGCTATGAATTATGAATCGTAATGTAAATATCCGTGTATTCCGACAGTCCTAGGAGACCCCAGTGAAAGGGTTGTTTAACCCCCAAAGAGGTCGAGACCCACATGTTGAGAACCCCTGATGTAGAGAGTTCTAGAATAGCCAGGACTATGTAGAGAGATACTGTCTTAGCTCAGAGAGAGAGAGAGAAAGAGAGAGCTTGAGCATGAGAGAGCGCCAATATGTGGAAAACGTATCTCTCTATTTCTCTTTGCTGGTGTTTCTGTTCCATTGGGCCTGGTGGCACAAGCCTGTTAGTCCCAGCGTTCACCAGATGCAGGCACAGGATCAGTACTCCGAGTAGTCCTAAATTACTAGCAAGTTGGAGCACAGCCTGGACTACATAAGACCGTTTCAAGAAATTAAAGCTGCAACAACAACAGTATTTGGGTTCCAAATAAATTTTTTGCTTTAAAGGAAAAAAAAAAATCGACATTTTTAGGCTAAAAAATTTGACCACGCACAAAACCTGGTTTTTATTTAAACAATGTGAGACAGCATATGTCGCTGAAGAAGTGTGAATGTTATTTGTATTAGATCATCTAGTACATGGATAAATGTCATTTTTCAATTCTGGGCATTTATACATGCGAGTTCCTTTAATAGACCTGACATTTTAGCTGTTTAAATAGACTATGATTTCTATTCTCCTTACCGCTGTAACTCTGTGGCTGATATTGCTCACACACCCAGAAGGACTGGCTGGGTGAGAGTTCTGTGTCCTGCTTATCTTGAGACTTCTCCCCCATCACTTTCCCTGGCCCGCCCTGAAGGAAACTGAAACAGTCTATGAAAGAGGGGTGGCTGTCAGGAAATGGAATCTGTGGAATGCCCTTATTCTGGATGAGTTGCAGGCTTCCAAATTCCACAAAAACCCAAATAAAAACAGTCATACGCCAGTTAAAACAAGACCAGACAGCCTCAGAGTGGCCTCCATGCCTCTTGGTGGCATGGCCCTAACTTGAACACTGCCAAAAATCAAAACCACGAGACTACGACTCTGACAATAGAAGAGGAAACAACAGGGTTCCTTCAGAGGGCCTTGGCATTCGAGCCATGAGCTCTGAAAGCACCCTCAGCGTGGAGCTATGTGAGTGCATCAGTGGTCAGTTCGGCGGAGGAAAAATTACCAACCCTCACATTTTTCGTTCTCCAAGAGATCTTGCTATGCTCGTTGTGTTTAAAACGAGAAATCATAAATGATGAAACCATTATAGTGTGACAGAAATTGAAAGGTCTATTTGTTCCTCACCAAAAGCCACAATCTATAGCTCTCCATCTTACTAGTCCTAAAACAAGAAAAGGAACGTGCAGGCAGGAATCGTGCCTCTCCTTTTTCCTATCCCAGGCAGTGGGTATGGAGTGATAGTTCTTCAAGGAGAAGATGACTCAGAATAGTGCTTCAAAGAAAAAGTTTACGCAAGACTCAAAACTTGTGATGATATAATGTCTCAATAAATACAATAAAGGATGTTGAAAAGAGGCAGATGTGATTAGCATG
Organism: Microtus oregoni; assembly: GCF_018167655.1. Lineage (NCBI taxonomy): Eukaryota > Metazoa > Chordata > Mammalia > Rodentia > Cricetidae > Microtus > Microtus oregoni. The sequence goes on along the minus strand of NW_024543068.1, from coordinate 40,631,904 downwards.
TGCAGTGTTACAAAATAGCTCCTGTTTTCTCAAGTCTAAGAAGTTTAAAGATATGTGATATGTATGTGTAAGATACAAAAGGTGAGTACATCATTTTACAGCCAGACATCGCCACTGTTAATGTTTTCATTTATTTTCCTTCAGGTTATTTACTTATTCATATTTTTATTTTTTTATGTAAATTTTATACAAATTTAAAGTCATAATTGAATTTTCGGAATATACAAAACCCTAAGTAGAGCATTATTTCAGTAATTAAAGATTAACTAGAACTTATTAACCTAGAGAAGTAATACATTTCTCTTTTCAGTAGTCAGAGCTCCAACCTGCTGGGCATTGATGCAGCCTGCAGTTCCAACACTCAGCAGCCCGAGCAGGAAGAACTTGTGTTTCAGGTTACCCTCAGCTATGGAATGGTAGCCTGCCTGTCTCAAGGCAAACAGGATGGTAAGTAACCTGTCTCATGGCAAACAAACAAGCAAAAATAAAAACGTGAGAACCCAGAGTTCTCAACCAAAGTAAACAAAAACAATAAACCACAGGGATGGAGAGATGGCTCAGAGGTTATAGCAGCTGTTCCTCTTGCAGAGGACCTGTGTTCCAATCCCAGCACCCACATAATGGCTCACAACCATCTTTAACTCTAGTTAAGATCCAGGGTCTCTGATACCCTCTTCTGACCTCTGTGGGCATCAGGCACACACATGGTGCACAGCCATGCAGGCAAAACACTCTCATACACATAAAATAAACATCTCTAGCAAAACAAAACAAAAACTCCAGAACAGAGGAACTTAAATAAGAGTTGGGTCAATTTGGTAGAAATAACAAGGAGATGAGGAGGCGTTCTGGATCTCTAGATTGTCACTATTCGTGAAGTGTTTGCGCATTGTGTATTCTTTACATTTTCAAATGAGAACACTTCCTTTTCATAAGTTACAGTGTATTCCCTGTGACAGTACACTATTCAGAGCTGAGACTTCAGGACCTGCTTTGATTTACAACCCCCTTTGCCAGGGAAAATTTCACACAGCTAGAGTATATACAGGTTTATAAAATAGGTATGTGAGTCAAACATTTATTTATAAATCATAAAGAAATGTATTTTATAGTTCCTTGATATACATATAATTTTATTAAGGGTAAACAAATGTGTATGCTAATGAGCTGGGTCTGCCAGCTTAATTAAGTCTTGACTGAATATTCAATACTTCAGGACACAGAATATCTTCAATGCTATTTAAAGTTGATCGATATTTTGATTTTATAATAATCAATGCCAAGAATTCTGCATTGCATAATTACACAGTGTAAAATGTTTAGGGTCACTTCAGGAATGGTTGGAGATTCTGTCCTTACTCGCAAGCCAAAGATTAATTTAATGATCTTTTCGTGGAATGCCAACAGCAATTTTTAAATTAAGCATAACACAAGATAATCCAAAGATAAACTGATTTGATATTCACCTGCTGAAGAATGAGGGTTGGAAAACATTATAAGTCGTTTCCTGTAATGAAATTATTATGTTTCTATAAAAGCAAAATACTTTGTTGCATGCAGTGAAAACATGGCCATTCATGTCATGCTGTGGTCTGGAGGTTGAGTGGAGGCGTTGTTTGGCACGAGAACATGTGCCTTGTGAGGTGACAAGTTGTGTTAGGACCTGGACTGCAATGAAGTCATGCGATTCTGCATGGGGGAGCACTGCCACAAACAGCTTCAGTGGATGCTTGAATTAACTTTTTGGTCATTGTATATTCAGACATTTTGGTATGGCTGCCACAGTTTCATGACCCTGACATTAAGTTTCATGACTTCATTTGGGGTTGGACCCTCCCTATAGCTTAAGAAGTTGGGTTCTGCTGGGTGGTGGTAGCGCATGCCTTTAATCCCAGCACTTGGGAGGCAGAGGCAGGCAGATCTCTGTGAGTTCGAGGCCAGCCTGGTCTACAAGAGCTAGTTCTAGGACAGGCTTCAAAGCTACAAAGAAACCCTGTCTCGAAAAACAAAACAAAACAAACAAACAAACAAAAAAACAAACAAAAAAAGAGTCTGGGTTCTATGCTGAAACAACTGTTGAGAATACTTTTGCAAATATTTATTATGGGGATGATTTTGCTTAAAATGTTTACCTGAAGGGCAGGTTGTGGCAGCATCCAGAGTTGCATCACGAGTTGACTAATGAGATGATCGGGAGAGTTAGGAGTTTTACCCTTATGTAAGTTACAAGAACTGTCAGCAGCCCGTCCCATTGCAAGGCAGATCCACAGAACACTGTCAAAACCAGAACTCCTTTATCAAAATTGGTATGACACTTGGGATGTGTACCAAAATAACACGAACCCGCAGGCCATACTGAAGATGTACACACAGGAAATCAGAAGTGAATAGCCAAACTGCAGTAACCTATTTTCTTTCTCATCTCTAAACCACGGTGGCATATGGTTTCTTTGGAGCCAAGACATTGCCTTGTTCTGTAAAATATTCAAAGGTATGGCTGTAGCAACTGAAAAGATCACACTGAACCACTCGAAAAGTGTGCTTGGCTTACAAGAGCTCAGCACCTTTCGAAGGCACTGGCTGTGACTCGGGTACCAACGAGATCGGCTGCAGTCCACTTGTTTCTGACCCCATGCCTCAGAAACCCTGCTCACAGCTATGATATTGCGATGAGGCTCCCAAGAGTAAGTGGACCCAGATGCATGTTCACATATGTTAGCCCTTCCCTGAGACTCTCTGATAGAACGACTATTACTATTCCTACAAACAGATAAACAAAGAGCCAAACAGAATGAGTAACACACAGCTATCCTATTCGAGCAAGGAAGAGTAACAGAAGAAAGTCTGGCTAACCAAGCCCTGTTGAGGAAGACTAACTCTAAGAGTGCCCTAGAGACAGAGGCATCACTCAGCGATGTTCCGTCTTTTACAAGTCTAGAATGTTGCTTAGAAGAAAAGCACTGGACACTTATACATGGGAGTGAACTGTGTAGGAAGCATTACCGGGAAAAATGGAAACCTAACTTTATCACTGTATTAAACAAACTTTTAAGGCTTTGCTTCAAAAAGTCAGCATGACAGACAGTGTAAGCTCTAAAGAGGTTCCACCTCAATGATCAAACAACAAGCCGGTTTAAAAATGGGCAAAATACGGAAGAAATGCATTAAAGAGATACCAGTGACTAATAAACACATTAAAAGATACTCTGCATCATTTACTTATCAATAGACATTCAGGGTCAAACAGTAATGAAATACGACTTTGCACCTATTAGAAAGTCTTTAATAAAGGCCTATAGGTGTATAATCACAAGTGTTGACCAGCGTGGGGAACAGCTATAACGTTCACACATTGTGGGTAGAAGTATAAAATAATCCTTTAGAATATGTTTGAGATTTTCTTGTAAGGTTAAACATAAAGGCTTACCATAAAAACCTATCAACTCTGCCCATTTAAGAAAAATTAAAATGTATATCCATACACATATTTGTATGTTATCATTCTTAGTGCTATTGCCCACAGAGGGCAAATGATGGAAACTATTTAAATATTAGTTAGCTGGCGAGTGAACAGAGAGACTGGAGTAAGGTCACACAGTGGAATGCTACTCAGTAATGGGAAGGAACTACTGAAGCATGCTAAAAACATGCATGAATCTCAAAAGTATCAAGCTAAGTAGGAGACACGTCCTTAAGATCACATATGGTTTTATGCTGCTTACATGACATGTCCAGAATAAGGAAATATCTGGGGGAAAGTGCATTAGTGGTTGATGTGGGATTTTTCTCTGTATGCTGTGATATGCTGTGATATAGTTTTTGTGATTATTTTGGGGATGAGCAGATGGAAACGAACAAGTGGCCCTCCTTACAACACGTGGTTATCTGGATGTAAGAATGGAAATGAAACTTATCACAAATGGGCAAAAATGGAAACATGTAGCTTGAATAGATTACTAATGTGGTTATTGGGACCCAGAATGGGCTACTCAGCTATATTGCTTGGAGGCAGAGTAATGAATGAATTTGGGAAGTTTGAAGACCCATGATCTTAGAAAATAAAAGGTAATTTTGGGGGAATGAAGGTACAAATCAGTAGATCTTACAACATGAATAGGCAAAGCTTGTTCAGAAAGGTCTAGAAATCCAAACCTAAAGACATGGAGTTTAGGAACAGGGGTTGGTTATGATTTGCTTATGTGTGTGTGTGTGTGTGTGTGTGTGTGTTTTCCTAAGAGAGGGTTTCTTTGGGACCTGTCCTGGAACTAGCTCTTGTGGACCAGGTTAACCTCGAACTCACTCACAGAGCCTACCTCTGCCTCCCGAGTGCTGGGATTAAAGGCGTGTGCCACCACCGCCCAGCTGCTTGGGTTGTGTTTTGAGATAGGGTTCCACCCTGGAGTTCAGGGTGGCCTGGCACCCACTCAGTGGTGCAGACTGACTTTGAATGTGTAGCACTCACTCCTTACCCTCCCGAGTGCTGGGATTCCAGAAGCCACCTCGCGTCTTTTAGAACCGAGGTTGACTGAGCAGCCGTTCACCTGGAGTGAAGGGGAGGAAGTGGAAGGTCGGTGTGTCACTGCTGTTATAATTTGTTTCTTTTGGTTAGTTCTTTATCTTTGTGGAGAGGGAGTGTACTAAGAACAAAACTGAAAGGGAAGCCAAAGCCAGGAGCCACAGCTTTGTCCCGGGTGTGGCGGGGTGTGGCTGAGAGTCACATTCACAGTAAACCAGGAAGAATTGAAGCCCGGTCTGTGGGTTCACTGCACAAGACAACTTCACCAAATAACACCAGAGTGGAGAAAGGATTGCTTCCAAAGACCTCTGAAGATCCTAACAGCAAACATAGCTTGAGATAAAATTCGACTTTTTTATCTGAGGTCTTCTGCTTTCCCAGTTCAGTAGTCTTTCATGACAGATTTGTATAATTCCTTTGCACTGTAGTAAGATCTTTCTTTCTTTCTTTTTTTCTTTCTTTTTCTTTTTTTCTTTCTTTCCTTCCTTCCTTCTTTTTTTTTGTTTGTTTTGCTTTTCAAGACAGGGTTTCTGTAGCTTTGAAGCCTGTCCTGGAACTAATTCTTATACCAGGCCTCGAACTCACAGAGATCTGCCTGCCTCAGGCTCCCGAGTGCTGGGATTAAAGGCATACGCTACCACTGCCCGGCTCATCTTCTTTTTCTTATATTTTTGGTTGTGAGCCTAGCCTTTAACAGCTGAACCATCTCTCCAGCCCTCGTCTTCCTTTCCTTAAACTGGTGCTGCGTTCAGGAGCATGCAGAGGCAGAGAAGAGCTGCAGAACAATAGCCTCCGCTTAGAGAAGCAGCCCTTATTGACCTGGGATGGTGGCATGCAAAAGTAAGCCGTGTGTGACAAGCCTACATGGAGACCATCTAAATGAAATATATTCTATAGTGAACCTTCCTTTCCAAAAGAGAGAGATGGGAATTCCTGGAAGTATCTGCTTGCTTTGTCAGCATTTGTGAAAATGCTACTTTTACAAATATCTATTAGATGTTTGATGAGGCCGTCTCCAGTATGTTTGAAACAGGGTCTCATGTGGCCCAGACTGGCCTTAAACTCACTGTGTACCTGAGGATAATGTTGAACTCCTGATCCACTTGTCTGTGCCTCCCAGGTGCTAGGATCACAGACACAGATTGCCACATTGGCTTATGTGGGGTTAGGGATTGAACCTCATGCATACTAGACAAGGGCTTTACCAATTGAACGACATCTTCTGCGTTGGCTGATACTACTGACTGGTAGACTTCAGAATTTAAAAGTTGAGTCCTCAAATACAAGTATGTTCTTCAGTCATAGTTCATTCCACGGAAACTTTAAAAAGCCATCAAAGCAATGTTACCTAGAATCACCGTGTGGCAATAATGTACTTATTACCGCTGTTTCCTTTTGTCAGAAGTTACCATAAACAGAACCAGACAATGCCCAAAGTGGCCAGCCTGTAAGAGACAAAGAGAGAGATGGGAAAGCGAAAAGCTAGAAGACAGAAAGTGGAAAGAGGGGCTGGAGAGATGGCTCAGCGGTTAAGAGCACTGACTGCTCTTCCAGAGGACCCGGGTTCGATTCCCAGCACCCACATGGCAGCTCACAACTGTCTGAAAATGCAGTTCCATGAGATCTGACACCTTCACACCAATGAACATAATAAAGTTAAATAAAAAAAAAGTTTAAAAAAAAAAGAAAGTGGAAAGAATACCTAGCAGGTGACTAAAGGCATAGAAAGACAAGACAAGTGAAGGAAAGAAGGAAACTACCATTCCACAGTGCAGATTAAATAGTATCATATTGGGCAATAATGTTGCCATCTTGTTTGTGAACATTTTCTTTCTCCACAAACTATTATGGTGTTATTGCTTTTTAGTGAGACTTCACTCTGCATAAAACACTGGTGTTTTTCTTAGTGAATATATAATTCTAAAATATAACTTTAAATATTTGTTTACAGGGCTAGGTGTGTGGATAAATGATAGTGCACTTGCCTAGGGTTGTGAGTCTTTGGATTCCATCCTCAGCACTGCAGGGAAGATGAAGAAGATGATGACAACGACACTGAACTCCATTTAAATTCAATCTTGGAAGAATTTGACTTATTTTACTTAAGGAGCACATGAAATGTTTCAAATTTATTTTTTACTTTATCACTTTTATTTTGTCATGTTAATAAAAATCTCAGGATTGATAATGTAAATACTTTTATGGGAAAACTAAAAAGCAACCCTCTAATAGCCATTCCTATTGAATCACTACGAACAAGGGTGAGAAACCAAGTATGTGACATCGACCTGCCTGTCCGGGGTGGTGCTGAGGAGGAAGAGAAAGCCTGATTATGAAAAGAATTTGATTAATATTCCTTACTGTCTAACAGTACTAAGGAGGAAGAAGCATTCAGGGCTAAACATGGATGAGACATAATGAAATTGTCTCAAAAGAGTATTTATAAATATATAATAGTTGAGCTAGAAGAATCATAATATTTTTGGTTTTCTTTTTTCCTTGACAAAATGCATAGGTATGGACAGGCAAAGCAAATATTTACCATCTACTGTAGTTTATAGTAAGGAAAACTGATAGAGCCTTAATTGCAGAGTGATTAGCTATCTTATTGTTGATTAGAGGAAGCTCTGATGCTGCACCAATTCTTTAGGACGTTCCCTGATGTTTCAGATCCATAGTTATTTGTTGCAGATGTCTCATCTCACCTACCAGAGAGATGTGATATGGAGAAGCGTGGGCTGTACATTGGGAAGGACAACTAAATCAACGTTTATGCTTTTTTTCCCCTTAAAGTAATTATCTCAGCTGGTACTTGAAAACATAATAGAAATCCTTCTGTTAGTAATAAATCCCAGGAATCCATAAAACCTAGAGTGTTTCATATTAGCAAATATTTACTAAGCTTTGAACCAATAACCACACATTTTATCATTGTATGGAGCCAGATACGCATTCATAATTCCCACCCAGAAGAGCTCACAACCTAACTTTAGTCTACACTAAGGATGAGAGAATTCTCAGAAATTATAATAATGTACGGTGACCAGACAGTCACAATACAGCTTTCTGCTTCTCGCTTACAGGATTTGGGAATGACAGAAGAGACAATCTAAGAGAGAGAATCTGAATCTGTCACTTAGTCACCTTTTCAATTATTTTTCAGCTTTATAGGGTTAACCTTATTGGGGTTGATTAAATTCAAGCTGCGATCTTTTATAAAAACGCAATGGAGGGTCCAGATGGCCTAACAATACTCCCTTTGTCAGGGGAAATAGCTTGAAGACCTTTTTATTTTGTCTAATTAAAGTATTTGTGCTGGTGGGACCTAAGTGAATTATTATTACTTTAAGAGAAGTCTACATTACAAATATTCATTGTAAATAGTGATTGTTCTATAGTAGAGTGCTAACTTTGACAATCTCAGTTATGTCCTAGGACTAGAGTGTCAGGAACATGACATTTTGAAGCTAGATTCTGATACCATCTTTGGGATTTCAGTCTGAAAATATGGTTCTGGAGAGTCAACAGAACGAGGTTCAGTGGAACAAAAAGCCAGAAAGGTCAATGCAGTAGTTTCTCTCTGTTCCATCCCCATACTCGTGATTACCTTAACTCTTGTCAAAATATTTCCTACGTTAACAGCCAAGATGTAATTAACACTCTTTTCTTCATGTTGAAACTATCGTTGGTAGCAGTAAAACAAATACAAGGGAAGCCCCGTGCGTCTTAACTCAGCAGATGGCTGCAGGGGCTGTTTGTATGCCATCGGTTGCCCACCTGCAGGAGGAAAGCCCCATCTTGCCATGCCATTCCCACGTCACCAGTCTTCACTGTCTGAGGCAGAGGGTGCTAGTGAGGAGAAGGGGATAGGCAGGAGGGTTGGGCACAAACTGAGAAACGCCATAGGAAAGGGGACAATAGGCTTGGATGTGCTTTTGGTGCAGTCATTGCTCTCCTTATTCTCCATCTCTGTGTATTTTGTCTGTAATCAAGACAACATTCCGAGATAGGCTCTTCTCTGGAAACTCTGTGTCAGCTAGGCAAAAATCCTGGTTCCTGTGTCACCAGTGGCAAAGTCCTACCTTTGACTTTTGTGTGTTCTTGGTTGAGGCTACCAAAGACAATGCTGTTATGATCAGAGACTTCCAGCAGGGGGTGTAACTGCTCCTATAGGGTAAGTTCCTGTGAGGACATGGTTCATGCATTTCCAACAGAGGTGGAATTATGGTAACGTTTTTTATGACTGCCTTACCCTTTGGTTCAAAAACGACAATGTATATTAATATTCTGTTAGGATAAGTTGAAGAGATAGAAATTTGTACAGATGAATATTTAAATTAAAACCCTAAAATGCCTGACTGGGATGTTATTCTGCCTTTTTCTTTGTCCCAAAGTAAAAGAAGAACAAAGCTCTGGGTGATTTTAATTATCCAGTACACCAGAAGAAGTGCTTACATTTAATTCCAGATAAGGAGTAAAGAGGCAAGAAAGTTGGGTGCTATTTGTTTCGGCTCCCCCATAGCACCCCGAGTGAGTTTAAAGAACCATTTCCTCATTTTTCTGAACATTGTCTCTTTTGGGTGGGTAGGGTGAGTGTTTCAAAGCTCAGGATTATACATACACCCTTTAATGCCCCTTACCTAATATAGACATTATCAGTCCCAGAACTTTGACCTCTAATACCCGTTTTCAGATTTCTGAAGCAACAGAAGACCGCGCTCCATTTCTTAGAGAGAAATAGTGACATAGGGACAACAGCAGTGGTGACTTATGTAATTAGTAAGTAGTTTATTAATAGTAATGAGTCAAGTCTTGAATGTCCATAAGTCAGGATGGATGGTGCAGGACAAAAAATGCCAGCTATGAAAATTATTGCTTGAAAACCAAATTGGGGGGGGGGGTTCTTTACTAAGAGAAATGAGATTTCAAGTCCTTTTTGCCCCTAGTATCATGTCCTACAGCTGAAAATTACACCTTCTTATGCTAATGTTTTCTTTATGAGCCCTGATTTATTTGACTGCAGATATGTTGATAAATGCCCATGGTTAGAGATTTTTCTGGTTGTTTAGAAAGTAATTCCAAAATTGTCCTATTATGGGTACCCTATAGTACTAATATCTTATTCAGGTTATCTTTTTTAGTTGGCTCCAAGCACTGTTTATGGGCTTTTCGTATAAAAATAAGACATACACAAAACACATTAAGTTCAAGCCTATATAAGGGATTAGGGCCTCATCTTCCAAGTGTTCTTCCCTCCCCCCCCCCCCTCAACCTCTCTGTTACTCCATCGCTGTCGGGGTCGGTGGCAGAAGATGCTCTTTGGCGGTCCTCCCCTTAGTTTGTAAGCATCCACACACACAACCTCCTCTTCTGTTCTTAGTAACATTCGGATGCAGCAAGGGATGGAGTCAGATTTTAGTCAAGCCTTTTTAAAAGGAGCAAAATTACCGAGAAATTAGGAATAGCTTTTCTGCTCTTAAACTATTTTAAGTTTACCTTTGAGGAATATGGACAGTGTGGGGACACGAAGGAAGGAACAGACGGCTCTTTTGTCAGAATATTGTGACAGATACAGGGACAAATATCTTCTAAACCAATTTGCACTAACAGGCAGTTTTGTTTTCTTTCCCGACAGTGTGTAACTATACTTCTGGATGGTAGCAGTGACGCCATTTTAACAGTAAAAAGCAACATTGGCAAGCTTCAGACCCTATGGAGCCTGAGAGGAACTCGGATTTTAGATCATCTTCAGACGTTTACTGATGATAAACTGTTTCCAGTGCAGCAAACAAATCTTCCCCCAAAGAGAAATTCTCCCTCAAATTCCTTTACAAGAACCAATGAATTGGAGCAGATTAGTGTTTTTCCCTCATTCTTTTATCTCCTGGCAGCTCTTGTAACATTTCCGGATAAAATTGGGGTGACCTTGGGAAAGCCACAGTTTCTTCAGAGCTTATTATAAAGGCCATGGTTCCTATCGCTCATTCTCTCCACTTTCTATGCACAGAAGAAAAATACATGGAAAGCTGAACGTACTCCCAAACTTGTGATATTTCTAGAAGTCTCGAAAAAAGGTTGAATACATTTTAAAGCACTATCATGAAAGCCAGGAGGCAGAGAGTTTCTGAAGTTGAGCTGATTGTGAGCTAGGGCCCTTGGGACCACCCTAAACCACCAAAATCTTGGCGTCTCGCTCAACTTCCCTAAGAACGGCCAGGATCAAGGGCCTGTGTCTCTGTGTCGTGCCCAAGGAGAAAGGACTCCTCTCGCCTCCGTCTAGCTCTGGCTTCTGGCTGAGAGTGGGACACACACACACACACACACACACGGAGACAAGTCCCTGCAGCGGAGCTCGGAGCTCCGGTACATTCTTTCCCCTTTGCATTCCTCAGTGCTCAGAGACCTTGACCCTAAGGCTCGGAGGGATTTAATCTCCGAGGAGCGTTCGGCGCCCGTGCCATGCCTCGCAAAGGCTCATACAACATTCAAGTTCCTTTGCAGGACTCCGAGTTACCGCCAAACACCGGAACGGAGGCTGGGGAGAGGGCAGGGGAGGCTCGGCCACCACGCAAGGCGTGCGGCGGCGCCTAAAGCGTGGAGGATGGGACGGAGGAGGAGCAGAACGCGGAGAAAGGGGAGAGCGGAGAAGAGCCGCTCACGCCAATGGGTAGCAGGGAAAAGGTGAGAAGGAAGGGAGTAGGAGCGGGAACCAATGGATGGCGGAGGCGGAGACGGGGGGGAGGGGCGGAAGCCAATGGGGAGCGGGGGCCCGAGCGGGGACGCGGCCCAGCGCGCTCTCTCGCTGGCTCTCACGCGCGCCCCCTCCCTCCCTCCCTCCCACCCTCCCTCCCGGCGCGGGGGCTCGCGCCTTCCCGGTTCCCGGGAGACGAGGGCAGGGGCGGGGCCGAAGCGGGAACGCGGTTCGGGAGGCGTCCCGAGGTGAGCGCCGCGGGGCTGGGGGGCGGAGGGGGGTTGGGGGGGATTCTGGGGCGGGCGCGGGCACGCAGGCGCGCCCCCGTGCTGCCCGCGCCGCCCCCGGCCGGGTGTGTGTGGCTCCGCGGCCGCGCGCGTGCGCGTGCGTGCATGCGTTCCGGCGGTGCGCGCCCGGGAGAGATGCTGAGGTAAAGTTCGGGGAGAGAGGGAGAGATCCGTCAGCGCGAGGAGCCCGAGTGGCCGCCATTACTGAGCCCAGCGCGACGGCGGGCGCGGGGGAAGGGGGGAGGGTCGGGGCCGCCACCGCTGCTGCCGCCGCCGCCGGCGGGAGGGCGGGCGGGTTACCAGGCAGCGCGAGCCGCGGGGCTCGGGCTTTCGGGGCGTGTGTGTCGGCGAGGGCGGGGGGAGCGCGCGGGCAGCGAGAGGCGAGCCGAGAGTGGAGGAGGCGGCGGCGGCGGGAGCGCTCCCCAGGAATGTCGCTGCCGCCGCCACCGCCGGGGCCGCTGCCGTTGAGGAGGCGACGGAGGAGACCGGCGTTGTTAGGTAGGACCTGGAGAGCCGGCTGCGCGGGGCCTGCCGCTCCCCTGCCGCCGGGGACCCTCGCCCGCCCGCCCGCCGCCGCCGCCGCCGGTTGTAACCAGTTCAAGGGGCTGGGGCCGGGCGGCCGGGTCCTCGCCGGCCGGGCGGCGGCGGGGGGGAGCCGGGCGGCTGAAGGGCAGAGAGGCCGGAGAGGGGCCGCTTTCTCCACAGGTGACCGGGCCGGGGTCGGCGGAGGCCTGCTGCTGCTGCTGCTGCTGCTGCTCGCCGAGCTCGCGCCGGCCCCGCCAGGCGTCCGCGCCCCGCGCCACCTTCACTTGTCCGGGGGCCCAGAGGGGGCGCGGGGAAGGAAGGTGGCGGGGTCGGCTGGCTGGGCGGCTGCGGTTAACGAGTTCCACCTGGGAAGGCGGGGGGCGCCGAGCCGCGGAAACCCGATCTCGCCCTGCAAACTTAACCGCCTGCCTGCCTGCACCCCGGATCGGCCCTTTCACTTTTTTCCTCCTTATCTGCTCGGCTCCTCCCTAGGTCCTCGACCACATTCCCGTCTCCTAAGGCTCGGGCTGGGGAATGAGAAGTTGCACTGCGCCACCCAAACACAGGACTCCTTCCCCGTCGTTTTGGCCGCTCCTGGGCTGGAGCTTGTTGTGATCCCGAGTTTCTCTTCGTGGGAATAACCTCTAAAAATTTTCCCTCGGTTCCCAGCAAAGAAAAGTATCGGGGTGGGGGCGGGGAGCGGCTCGGGAGCGCGCGTGCACTTATCCACTCAGAAATACACCCGCTCACACCCTCCCTCCCTTTCCAGCGTTATTGGAAATGCAAGTGAGGTGCAAACTGTGTGTGGAGCCGAGGCTGAAGGGTGCTGGAAAGTAAGGGCGAACTACTAGGGCGGCTGATAAAATGCCGAGAAAGTTGTAGGGGAGACGCGTACATACTTTTCCCATATGATGGAAATCCAGTTTGGGCCAGCGCTTAGTAAAAGAGAAGTGAAATATACTAAGTCAAAACCAAAATAGTGAGACGAGAGGATTTTTGCAAGCCTTTCTAAACTTAATTGTTATCAGTCTCCTTTTTCTTTTGTGAAGGTGGAAAGCAAGGGCACTTTCCCAGATGTTCAGGTGTGAGGCAGTGGAGTGCCCCTCGGTTGGTCTTTGTGCTTGTTGCCCTTGTGCAGGTGTTGGGGGGCGGTCATTGTCCAGTCTGCTTAAATCTAAAACCCACACCCAGTTTGAACAGGATGTTAGGAGATATTTGCCTACATCGAGGAGACCCATGGACGAGTTCTCTCAATCTCCATTTAAAACGATTCTTCCGGAAACCATTGCATCCAGATGGAACTGTTCCCGAAAAATATTTTGGTTTCAATACAGACTTCAGTAAAATGAGTTCGGAAATGTTTTACTGTTAGTTCCAGTTTTGCTGCATGGTACTCCCTTTCCAGTATTTTTACATACTGGGATTAATATTATAGGGAACCTGCAGCTTCCAGAGAAATTTTGCTTTAATTTTAAATTTCTCATTTTGTGCTCTTTTATCTTTTGTAATTGATCCACATTTGTCCAGTCTATAAAAAGTAGAGCAGAGGAAGGAAGTTCTTAGTGTGGGTCACAAAAATCTGTTAAGGCATTAGAGAAGTTTCTATAAATTGTGGATTGAAAGGTTAGAGATCTATGTGCTTTTTAGCTTCAAGAAATTGATCTGATTGACTTAAAGCAGAATCCAATAGTATTGGTAATTAGATAACTATTGATTTGGTTGTCCTCTTTAGGCTACATTCTTTAATCCAGGTCAGCATGCCTTTACCATTCTTTGTATATTCATTATTAAGAGCGTCAGGAGTGGGCTTGGTTACATGTGGACAGAAAAATACTGCCACACAATTATGTATATTTAAACTATTTTGGCAGTTAGATATTTTCTTCTTACGCTGTTAGACTTTGAAACCAGGACCTTGAACACAGAGCTACATCTCCAGCCCCTGTGAAAATCAGTTCAGTATCGCAATATCTTAGTTTTCTTACATGGTATTTTACCTTGACTGTTTTGGAGACCCATCTTCTTTTTTAGAATGGTAGGTGTAACACACATTTTTTTTTTTTTGACAATAATTTTCACGTTGAAAGTTAAGGTTTTCTATGAAATGCTGTGTTTCCTTTTTGGGTGATATTGGATATGATTCAACTTAGGTTCCTCCCCCCCCTCACACACACACACACACACACATACACACAGCTGGGAATTGAACCCAAGCCCTTGAGCATAGTAGGCAGTCACTCTTACTCTACCATAGGAGTTAACTTTTTGTTAATTGAACAAAAGTGTGTTTCATGAATACTATACTAAACTTTTCCAATTGTTTATTTGGATATATAGTTTTTTCTTTGCAAATCAAGAAGGCACTGTGGTTAATTGACTCAAGAAGCATTCTATAGTGTTGTTTCGTGTTTGTAATATTCTTTAAGTACAAGAAAGAAATGTGTCTAAAAGAATAGTGAAGAAATTTTAATAAAGTCATATATCATCCATTTGGTAGTTTGTGAAATGAGCAAGGCTTTGTTGATTTTATCAAACTGGGGGACAATATTAGAGTGTGTTGGGTTGGTGTAGAGCATTTATACAGCAAGTATGTACACCGCCCTTGGTGCCTTCCCTAGAACTGCAAACAAACTGGAATGAAAGGTTAAAGCATTTTTAAAAACCAGACATAAGAATTTGAAATACGTTCTTTGAGTTTCATACCTTCCCCTGGATGCCTTGAGACTTCCTCTGACAAGTCTCCCTCCCAAACTAAGGCATTTTCTGTATTTAACACATGAAAGTTAGTTTACATTAAGTGTTAAAACCTCTGATTTGTTGTTTATTAATTTGATTATTTACTTTTAGCACTTAACGTGCCATGGGGATAAAATGATGAGCTAGAGGTTAGGGTAGTTCAGACTTTCGTTAAGAAGTAATAACTGTAAAGGACTAAGTAGATAAAGTACCCAAGGTATAGAAAAGAGAACAACTCTTTCCCTCATTGTCTCTTCGGGAATTCTTCACAGAAGAAAACATTTTGAGTTCTTTTTATTCTCTCCGTGTACTGGAAGCTGACTCTCCACAAGGCTGTTCAGTAAAATAATAACTTTTATCTTACCCTTAGAACTAGAAGTATTAGGAAAAGTTATATGTAACTTTTATTTCATGGTTAAAACATGGGTAAAATTTGTCACTTAGGTTTATCTCAAGCTTTTTTTTTTATCATACAGAGTTACTGTCAAACATTTGTTTTTTTCATAACTTCAAATTAATCTTGTTAAACCTTAGTACATTTATTGTGCCTCTGGCACTGTGAGCAATACAAGAAAGTAAGTGTGTTTGGAGTATAGTCTTAACTCTTTAGAGTTTATTTATTTTTAATTTTGAAGTCCCCTCTCCCACCTGTTGATTTGTGTATGCACATGTGCATGCAGATGCTCTTGGAGGCCAGAAGAGGGCATCAGCTCTCCTGGAGCTAGATTATTGGTGAGCTTCGGCCTCTGCAAGAGCAGTACCTGCTTCTTAACTGCTGAGTCTGTCTCCACCCCAGAACTTACAGTTTTGTGTGAGAGAAAGAATTTGAGACATGGAACAATATAAAAATAGTTAAATGTGAGTCCAATACAGAACAGGTGAGTTTGACAACAGGATAGTACATTACTAATTTAAAATTTGCTATAAAGGGTTGGAGATTGGGCTCAGCAATAAGAGCACTTGCTGCTCTTCTGGGATTCTAGTCCCAGCATTCGTATGGTAGCTAGCAACTATCTGTACCTCCAGTTCCAGGGGAATCTAATGAAATGACCTTTGATGGCCTTAGTGGGCGATTCATACACATCAAATAAGTAAGACTTAAAAAACTGCATACAATGTAGTATAAAGAAATTTCTACAAAAGAGATGCTATCTGAAAGTAGTATATAGTTAGGATAGTGAGGGGGGGGAATTGAAGTTGTAATGACTAGACCAAAAGAATGCAGGAAAAGCAGGCCAGATTGGCAGATGAGAAGAGAATAATGCAAGGTGAAGTTTAAGAGCATCATGAGAAAATTAAAATATTGGGAGAAAATGCAAGCATAAGAGTAATAAAGAGGTCATGGAGAAATAAACCATTTATTCTCACTGAATTTGACATCAAATAGCACTGGGGAGATGGACCGCACTTCTTGGCTTTCAGTTTGGTATAGTTGGTCCATTTTTTTTTTCTTGTTGGTTATACACCTTACTGACTTTGCTTGTTATTTCTATGTTTGCCTTTTCAAAGCCAAGGTGACACTTCTTTGGCTGTTGACTGTTTAAGGAAATGACTGATGATGTATGGGATTCGTCAGATATTTCTAGGAGTACCCAGATGGTCTTAGAATTTTCTGAACTTTTATGGTCTTGTTAGTCATCTTGCCCTTCCCTCATTTCATTACCAAGTTCCGTGTCTTTGGAGACGACACCTGAAACTCAGGTGTTATCACCATCTGTTGCTGAAACTGATTAGCGTTTCATTGAGAAACATTGACTCATTTACTTCATGTGTCTAGTGCTAGTCACGAGGTTCTCTGTCTAGCATTGTTCTTTTCAATTCTGCTGAGATTGTTCAGGTGCTAAAGTATGCAGTATGTATCTATTTTGTGGGCTTTGTAACCCATCAGATTCAGTCTTGTATTCTACTTTTAGACTCTTCTGTTTCCTTTTACAAGGTGTACCTCCTGTTTGCCCCTTTTAAGGATATATTTTAAGCGTATTGTCTATCAAACCGTATTTCTCTACTTTCCTGTATGGTTGCTGTGCTCAGTTCACTCTACATTAATCACACATCTGAAATACTTCTCTTTGAAAGTCAAACCCCATCAAATCTTACTATTTAAATCTTTTCTGTTCACAAAAATTCTTCATCTCAGGGTTAGAGAAGTGGCTCAGTAGCTAAGAGTTCTGGCTATTCTTGCAGAGGACCCGGGTTTGATTCCCATCACACACGTAACTGCTTACAGTTGGCCTGGCACCCTCTTTTGGCTTCTTTATGCACTGGGTACACATGTGGTGCATGTGTATACATACAGGCAAAATACTTAAACACGTAAAATACAAATAAAAAATTCATCTAAGGTTTGTAAACTTTGGCCTTTGGGTCAAATCTGGCCTATTTATTTCTCTATAATGCCTTTTTACATTGTGAAATAGCTGTCAAAGTAATAATAGAGTATATTAAAATTATGTACAATTCTGCATCTGTGTGTGAAGTTTTATTATATCAAGATCATTTTGTTCTCAAATCAAGTAGTAGGACAGACACTAGACAGTATGCAAAACCTATTTAGTGCCTAACCAGTTATGGAAAAATATTCCCCAAACCTTGGCTTATTATAATAGCTTATAACTGATCTTTCATTTATTTGAATTCATACTGCATTTTCAACTCCTTGATATATATATATATATCAGATTGCTTTTATCTCCTTAACTATAATACTATAAAGATGGAGGGTGGTTGTTGCTGGTGGTATGGAGCGTTTTTGTTTTTTTTATTTTTAAGACAAAGTTTTATGTATCCCAGGCTGGCTTCCAAGTTACTAGTTAGCCATGGATGGCCTTGAATTTCTGATCCTCCTGCCTTTGCTTTCGGTGATTGTATTGTGATTACAGGTACATATTACTGTGCTTGTTTATTAGACTTACTGAGGCAGGCTCTTTTAGTCCAGGCTGTTCTAAAACTTACAATGTAGACAAGACTAGATGTGCCTTCTGCTTCAGCTTCCCAAATAATGGAGTTATAGACATTGGGTCACCTTGAACAGCAAGATTCTATATAGTGCGGAAAATGTCTTTTAGCCTCTTGACACCTTTTAAAAAATGTCCTATGTTTTTAAATTCTATACCCCTTCCTGTGATTATTCGGCTTTGCTACTATTCCCATCATCAAGTATTCCCATCTTTTAAGAAAACTATGAAACCTACGACCACTGGAGATGCCTTAGTGTTTATAAAGGTGCTTGTTTTTAAACCTGGCAATCTGAGTTTGATCCCCAGGACCCATGTGGAAGGAGAGAACTGACTCTGATCTATACACAACACCAATAGCTTATATGCCCACACACATACACAATGAATGTAAGTCTAAAACATTGAGGAGCCTTGCTTACAATCATTCACATAATTCAAATGATGGGTTCTCTTCTGTGAGGCATTACAAATACAGAGAGTAGAACAATTCCCTTCTCTCACTTTTAGTGTTTCAAAGAGGGGTGAGCATATTCATAGTACTGGCTTTCTTATAGTGCCTTTGGACCGTCACAGTCTCTGGCATAAGCTTAAGCAGATAGAGGCTAAACATAAGGCAGTACAGATTGTTCTCTGAGATTGACAAAATGTGATGGCCTTGCATGCTTTTATTTCCACTATAGAATAAGGAATTAGACTAGTATAAATTTGGAATAACTTCCTTATAAAGGCAAAGGAAAACGTGTTATCAGAGAAAGACGTAGATTAAGTAATAAGGTCTGCAGTTACTTTGCCTGGGATTAGTTTACCTGGTTTACAGTTGGCTTTCATCAGTGAAACCTCCTTCCCTCCCCAAACAGTAATTGGAAATGTCAAAAGATAGAAATGGATAAAAGTAGAATTACTTGTGTTGAGTAGCGCTTAGGAAACCATAGTGTATGTTTGTGATCGGACTATAGGCCTTAGAAAGATGCTGGACATTTTAGATTAGAATACATTAGATTTTAGAGGCTTATAGCAGTATATGGATTTCTGTTAATTG
Organism: Microtus oregoni; assembly: GCF_018167655.1. Classification (NCBI taxonomy): domain Eukaryota; kingdom Metazoa; phylum Chordata; class Mammalia; order Rodentia; family Cricetidae; genus Microtus; species Microtus oregoni. The sequence goes on along the minus strand of NW_024543068.1, from coordinate 40,613,153 downwards.
TGCCAGCAATTGTGACTTCAGGATTTTAAGATGGTTTTAGAGTTATGTATACTGATCCTGGAGATTGGGTAGAAACAGGAAGTTCCATGATTTGCGGGTTCATCACTACATACTTGTTGAAAGCTTTGAAAGGTTCTTTTCACTCATTTGCGTGTAGTCTTATCTAAAGACCAGTTCATTGAGTTGACTTCTCCCAGCTACATTACATCTAAAGTTGTGCTTTTGTGGCAGAAATCTTGCTTCAAAGGTAAAATATAATAATACATGAGTGTTTTTTTATTAGAGTACTATATTGTTGAATTACTTAGGTATCTTACTTATTTTTGCAACATTTTGCAACATTGATAAATTTGTCAATAAGAACCAGCAACTTTAATAGAAGTAAATGTATCAAGTTTACACTAATTTTTTAGTATGAATTTTTTTTTTAAGGTTTTCTGGACAAGTTTGCCTTAGCTTATGGAACACAGGATGATCTTTGTGTTAGGTCTCTCTTTGTGACTGTTAGTTACATTGGGATATTTAAAATTGAATTATTAAGTAATTATAAAGTTATTTCTGTATAATCAGATCTTAGAAATGTAATTTCTTATAATAAATACTGTGACTTTTAAAAAGACTTATTTAAAATTAGTTATATTCAGGATTATATTTCTTATTTTTAGATTTTTAAATTTAGCTTTCATTTTATGTGTGTGAGTGCTTTGCCTATGTGCACAAATGTGCATCATGTGCCTGCACTGCCTGTGGAGGAAGGAGAGGATGTCGGGACTCCTGCAACTGGAGTGCTGGGTGCTTGTGAGCTGCCATGTGGATACTGGCAGTGGAACCTAGGTCCTCTACAAGAGCAGCAGGTATTCTTAACTGCTGAGCCATCTCTCTAGCCCCTGTCTCTCTTTTTTAAATTAGCTTTAAGTATTCTAAAACTATATGCTTATTCTGGCCAAGTACACTATTATGCATCATCATTTGTTTCAAATTCCTTCATTTTTTGAAAAGTTTTCATCTAACTATTAAGATCTGTGAATCTGTTGTGTGAGTACTTTTAGACTTGTGGGCTATACTAGTGCAGTGAACGTAGATTTGTGCCTTTTAGGCTCTTTAGTTAAATCTGGAGTGAAATGGGAGAAGGGTAGAGTTAATGACATACAATAATTATGTTATATAGTAGTTTTGGAAATACTAGTGCAAGTGCAAAGGCAGGCATGTGCTAAGCATGTTGTGTGTGTGTGCGTCAGTGTGACTGAAGCAGAATGAGAATTTGGGAAAGTGTTATTAGAGTAGCTCAGAGATAGGAGAACACTGTAGAAGGCAGAGAACGTTAAGGACTTGGCTCTTCCTTTTAGAAGTACTGGAAAGTTCTGAACAGAAGGCTCTGGGTTGTATTTTAACAAGAACCTGGCTGCTTTGATATTAACAGACCAGAGAAAGGAAGCAGAAATTATGCGAGGAAATGAAAGTAGAATCGTTTACCAAACATGATTATGAATAGAATCTGGGTTATTTTATTAAAGGTATCAGAAACTGCTAAGTTATATGTGTGTTTTAAAGATAGGACCAGTCAGATAAAACAATTATTAAGTGCAACAATTTTATGAAAAAGGATAAAAGTTTATTTAAAGATTGTTTATAAATTTATGTGTCTTAATTGACAGTAATTGTGTATGTGGAATACAGTATGATTGGATCAGGGTAATTGGCATATCTCTACCACCTTAAGTTTTTTTGTTTTTGGGTTTTTTTTTTTTTGGTTTTTTTTGGGGGGGGGTATTGAGACATTCAGAATGTCTTGTATTGGTTTGCTGTTTGATACGGTTATAAAATGTGGACCAAAACCAACTTGAGGGAAAAAAAGGATTTATATGACTTACACATTCTAATCACAGTTGATCATTGAGGAAATCAGAGCATTAAATTCAGGAGGGAGCAGAGGCAAGAACCATGGAGGAAAACTTACAGGGTTATTTATTTTCCCTGGCTGGTGCAGTACCTTTCTAATACAGTTCATGATCATTGGTCGTCTAAGGGAGGCAGTTCCTTAGTTGCGGGTCTTTCTTAGGCATATCAGGCTAGCAACCAAGATTGGCCATCACAAGTTTAACCCCTTGTCAACTTGACACACAAAACCTTTTCTTTTCCTTGCTTTCTGTAGCTAGTTCTAATATTAATATCACAATATAAAACACAATCCAGCTTTTAAAAGTCTCAGTCTTTAAATTTTCAACACTTTTTAAAGTCCAGATTTTCTTTAAAAGTTCAGAGTCTCTTTAACAGTGGGTTCCTGTAAAATCTAAAATAAATAATGTAGTTTATTTTAAGAGGAAAGAAGAACCTGAGCACAGCTATAATGAAATAAAACAAAACCAAAGTCCAACAAAAGCTCTATGTCTTCTCATAACATCTGGGATTCATTCACTCATGATATTCTGGGCTGTAAAGGGCTTGGATAACGCCACAACTTGACTCCACCATTTGCAGCCCATGCCGCTTGTCTCCTTGTGTCAGACCATGTTCATTTGCACCTGACACCGTCCTTGGTAGTCATCTTGTGGTCCTGGTGTCTCCAATATACTAGAATCTCCACTGCAGTGACCTCTCTTGGCTTTCTAGAGGGTCAAACCACAGCTGTTGTCCATGATTCTTTCAGTCCTGGATTTGCTACAGCTGCTGAGGCTGAACTTTAACCCATAGCCTCTCCTGCCTCTCTTCAGGGACCCTTTGACCTTTCCATATAGTGCCAGGCCTTAGATGGTCTCTGTGATATCTTCATGCCTTCAAAACCAGTACCATATGGAAGACTTACACATTGCCAAGTTCCGCTTTCACCTTGAGATAGTTTCTAACCCCACCCCCAACTGTGTGCTGACCCTGAAGAACTACTACCCAGATTTCACCTCAGTAGTGCTGATCTCTTACTGATCATAACTAATTTTTCAGTACTAGATAACCAGCATTGATTGTCCCAGTAAAGCAAAGATTTTACTTAGATAGATTCTTAATTAAAATGTCACAGGAACAGCTGTAGAGTCTTTGAGAGACTCGGACTTCCTCTGAAACTTCACAAGCCGGGTCTTCATCTGCATTTCTATCCACATTCTCATCTCTAAGCTCCAGCAACAGTTCATTAAGCTCTGAGCGCTCAGTGATTTTTCTAGCCAAAAGCTTCCAAATGAGCTCCAGTCCTCCCCCAAAACAACATGGTCAGGTTCATTACAATACCCCACTTTCCTGTAACGATTCTGCTCCAGCTTGCTTCTCTGTTACCATGATAAAACACTGACCAAACAAGCTTGATGAAGAAAGGGTTTATCTGATGTACAGGTTACAGTCGATTATTGAGGGAAGTCAGGGCAGGAACTGTGGAGGAAAGAAAGCACAATAGTGGTTTATTTCCCCTGGCTTGCTCAGCTGCCTTATACAGTGCATGCCACCTGCCCACAGTAGGTAAGGCTCTCCTGTGTCAATTAAAGTGACCCACAGGTACAGCCACAGCCCAGTCTAACGGACGCAGTTTCTCTATTGAGGTTCCTTTTTTCCCCCGAAATGTCAACAGCCAAAATTAGCCATCACACCTCTATATTAGCTATTTTAAAATATGTAATTTTTGTCAATTCTGGTTATTCTGCTGTGGTGTAGAACATTAGAAGTTATTTCTACTATCCAACTGTACCTCAATACCCATAATAAACCATCTTCTTTTCATTCTCTCTCCTCACACTTTACCCAAGCTCCAGTTAGTAGTCTTCTAGTCTCTAAAAATATTTTAGGTTAAATTGTGAGTTCTTAGAAACCTATTTTCATTTTTCTAGATTTCTTATATAGCTTTTAATTTGTAAAAAGTCACTTCACAATATTAAACTTTATTTAAAAGAGAATGCAGTATATGAATTTTACCCTAGTAAAATTTTAGAAAGCTTAGTTCTAGGAAATGGCCTTATTTTGACAGAGATATATGTATTATTATTAAGTTCTGTAAAGATAATTGACATTCTGGACATAACTTTCTTGATATAAAACCTACGTTTCTAAGATGACCTTGAAGATGAGAGCCTTCACTATACTATTAAAAAACAACACTGATCCAAACCATGTAATTTCATTTCAGGCTATTACTATTTTTTTTGTTTTCCTCATTTACTAATTTCATTTAGTAAAAAATAAGTTTACTAAATGTTATGAGACTGAGTAGCTGTGTATGAGTAAAGTTTCAGAAGAAATAAAGAAGCTATATTTGTGACTGACCCAGTAACATTATTTCTGGTCATTTTTGAAATGAAAAAAAATTCAAATTAAATAACGCATACATAGTTGAAGAGCAGTGTTCTGATCTTAGTTTATTAAGGATTTTTGTTCTTTGACCTTAAAAAATGCCAAAGTTACTTTGATTAATTAATGGGGGATAATTTTGATCTGGCTATTAGAATTCATATGATAGTTCGCTTTTATTTTCTAGACTGGCTTTCTCAAACGATTTCTCAAACTAAGATTTCTGTGTTAAACATGCTAGTAAATGAAGAAGACTCTGATGAGAGTTGAGAAAAGGAAAACTATTTGCTTAATATCATTTCCCGTTTCTAGTTGGTTTTTTTTTTTTTGTTTGTTTGTTTTTTATTTTCGAGACAGGGTTTCTCCGTAGCTTTTGGTTCCTGTCCTGGAACTAGCTCTTGTAGACCAGGCTGGCCTCGAACTCACAGAGATCTGCCTGCCTCTGCCTCCCGAGTGCTGGGATAGTTGATTTTTTTTAAGTATAAGTTTTCATATTTATGATTCAGAAATCATCACTGTCAGATTATTTAGGATGTGCTGAAGCTTTAAAATTAAACCTAAATTGATTCAGCCTCAATTTAAGAGTTTTATTTATCTTTTAGAGAAAAAGCTTTTCACTGCCCAGTGTTCAATGGTGTGATTACATATATAAAACTCAGATATACACATTTTCAATTAATATTATCATCCTTTAATTTTTTACACCTTCAAAATATCTTTTATGGTAATGCTCTTTTCTGTGTCTTGCCTTTTCATTTTATGATGTAGAGTACACTCATATAAATGTATATATGTGTGTGTCTCTACATATGTCTACATGTATGTTTGTATATGTGTGTGTATATATATATATACACTCATGTTTTGGGGTTGCTGTAGGAAATCAGAAGTGAATGTGCTGTTTTGGGGCATCAAAACCAGGGGCCCATAAATATTAGGCAAGTTGTCTATGTCTAAGCAACATCTCCCAGCCCCAAGTCTGAATTCTCAGTGAGCCATGGTATCCAGAGTTACATTGTACTTGGATAAGCTTATATAAGAGATATTACTAAAAGTATGAGCATTTTGGTAGAGAATAGGTTTTAGTTAAAAGTTTTCTACAGTATTAACTTGTTTCCCCCTTTTCTTGTGTTCTTTGCTCTGCTGTGTTCTCTCAATTTTGGGAGGAGTGTGAAATCTAATAGGCTTCAACTTACTTGAAAACAAAACATAAAACCCTAAAATTCAAAAATCCTGGGGAAATAGGTTTTGAGGAATTCTGTTACCTGAAGCTGGTTATTTTATATTTTAAAGTCATGAGACTGGAGAGACAGCTGTTGAGGGGAGTTGTGTAGAGCATGCTAGGGTTAGGGCCTTGATTCTATTCCTGATACAGTAAAAAGCAAAATTGAATGCGAGTTGTAAGGCAATTGAGAAGGCAGTACAGTGTAGTTACTACTAGCATGTTATTATGGAAGGAAGGAAAATGAAAGCAGTGGAAAAGATTTGTTATTTCCTCAAATCTGTAGGATAGTGTAATTAGAAGCAGAACTCATGTTTGGTTAGTAGAGGCTTTAAGAAAGTTCATTTTAAAGCTATAAGCCATTAGATTTATATATTTACCATTTTGTTAGCTTTACCTTAAAATTTGAGGCCATTGTACATTTGTAAAAGTAAATTATAAATTGTCTGGTTTCTTTACATATATACAATATCATTACAATTTTTGGTTTACATAATACTTTGCTGTGGACATTTTTACTTTGTACTCACAAAACTCACATAAGATTTTCATTTTTTTTCTCTTTCTAGGAAGATGATCCATATGATCTCCAAGACCTTTCTTTGGCGATGAAGGAACTACAAAGAACCAAATATAATTCTGAAATTCAGGATCTGTATTTTGAAATGGTTTTATTTTCAGAATGAAAAGTCTATATGGTTGCCTTTTTGAATGTAGAGACATGAGAAAAGAGTTATGATGGCAAAAAACAAAGAGCCTCGTCCCCCATCCTATACCGTCAGTGTGGTTGGACTCTCGGGGACTGAAAAAGACAAAGGTAACTGTGGAGTTGGAAAATCTTGTCTGTGCAATAGATTTGTACGCTCCAAAGCAGATGAATATTATCCAGAGCATACTTCTGTGCTTAGCACCATTGACTTTGGAGGCCGTGTAGTAAACAATGATCACTTTTTGTATTGGGGTGACATAACACAAAATGGTGAAGATGGAGTAGAATGCAAAATCCATGTCATTGAACAAACAGAGTTCATTGATGACCAGACTTTCTTGCCTCATCGAAGTACAAATTTACAACCATATATAAAACGTGCAGCTGCCTCTAAATTGCAGTCAGCAGAAAAACTAATGTACATTTGCACCGATCAGCTGGGTTTGGAGCAAGACTTTGAACAGAAACAAATGCCTGAAGGGAAGCTCAATGTAGATGGATTTTTATTGTGTATTGATGTAAGTCAAGGATGTAATAGGAAGTTTGATGATCAACTTAAATTTGTGAATAACCTTTTTGTCCAGCTTTCAAAATCCAAAAAGCCTGTGATAATAGCAGCAACTAAATGTGATGAGTGTGTGGATCATTATCTTAGAGAAGTTCAAGCGTTTGCTTCAAATAAAAAGAACCTCCTTGTAGTGGAAACATCAGCACGGTTTAATGTCAACATTGAGACATGTTTCACTGCGTTGGTGCAAATGTTGGATAAAACTCGTGGCAAACCTAAAATTATTCCCTATCTGGATGCTTATAAAACACAGAGACAACTTGTTGTCACAGCAACAGATAAGTTTGAAAAACTTGTACAGACTGTGAGAGATTATCATGCAACTTGGAAAACTGTTAGTAATAAATTAAAAAATCATCCTGATTATGAAGAATATATCAACTTAGAGGGAACAAGAAAGGCCAGAAATACATTCTCAAAGCATATAGAACAACTCAAGCAGGAACATATAAGAAAAAGGAGAGAAGAATATATAAGTACCTTGCCAAGGGCTTTTAATACTCTCTTGCCTGATCTAGAAGAGATTGAGCATTTGAATTGGTTGGAAGCTTTGAAGTTAATGGAAAAGAGAGCTGATTTCCAGTTATGCTTCGTGGTGCTAGAAAAAACACCTTGGGATGAAACTGACCATATAGACAAAATTAATGATAGACGGATCCCATTCGACCTCCTGAAAACTTTAGAAGCAGAAAAGGTCTATCAGAACCATGTACAACATCTGATATCAGAGAAAAGAAGAATAGAAATGAAGGATAAATTCAAGAAGACTTTAGAAAAAATTCAGTTCATTTCACCTGGGCAACCATGGGAGGAAGTTATGTGTTTTGTTATGGAAGATGAAGCATTCAAATACATCACTGAGGCTGATAGCAAAGAAGTATATGGTAGACATCAGCGAGAGATAGTTGAAAAAGCCAAAGAAGAGTTTCAGGAAATGCTTTTTGAGCATTCGGAGCTTTTTTATGATTTAGATCTTAATGCAACACCAAGTTCAGATAAAATGAGTGAAATCCATACAGTTCTAAGTGAAGAACCTAGATATAAAGCTTTACAGAAACTCGCACCTGATAGGGAGTCTCTTCTCCTTAAGCATATAGGATTTGTGTATCATCCCACTAAAGAAACCTGCCTCAGTGGCCAATATTGTACAGACATTAAAGTGGAGCACTTACTTGCCAGTAGTCTTCTACAGTTGGATCATGGCCGCCTACGCTTGTATCATGATAGTACCAATATAGACAAAGTTAATCTTTTCATTTTAGGGAAAGATGGTCTTGCCCAGGAACTAGCAAATGAGATAAGGACTCAATCCACTGATGATGAGTATGCCTTAGATGGAAAAATTTATGAACTTGATCTTCGGCCTGTTGATGCCAAATCGCCTTACATTTTGAGTCAGTTATGGACTACAGCCTTTAAACCACATGGGTGCTTCTGTGTATTTAATTCCATTGAGTCACTGAGTTTTATTGGGGAATTTATTGGAAAAATAAGAACTGAAGCGTCTCAGATCAGAAAAGATAAATATATGGCTAATCTTCCATTTACATTAATTCTTGCTAATCAGAGGGACTCCATTAGTAAAAATCTACCAATTCTCAGGCATCAAGGACAGCAGTTGGCCAACAAATTGCAGTGTCCTTTTGTAGATGTACCTACTGGTACGTATCCTCGTAAATTTAATGAATCACAAATAAAGCAAGCTCTAAGAGGAGTTTTGGAGTCAGTTAAACACAATTTAGATGTGGTGAGCCCAGTTCCTATTAATAAGGATGTGTCTGAAGCTGACTTGAGGATTGTCATGTGTGCCATGTGTGGTGATCCATTTAGTGTGGATCTCATTCTTTCACCCTTCCTGGATTCTCATTCTTGCAGTGCTGCTCAAGCTGGACAGAATAATTCCTTAATGCTTGACAAAATTATTGGTGAAAAAAGGAGGCGAATACAGATCACAATATTGTCATACCATTCTTCAATTGGAGTAAGAAAAGATGAACTGGTCCATGGGTATATATTAGTTTATTCTGCAAAACGGAGAGCATCAATGGGAATGCTTCGCGCCTTTCTGTCAGAAGTTCAAGATACCATCCCTGTACAACTGGTGGCAGTTACTGACAGTCAAGCAGATTTTTTTGAAAATGAGGCTATCAAGGAGCTAATGACTGAAGGAGAACACATTGCAACGGAAATAACTGCTAAATTTACAGCATTGTATTCTTTATCTCAGTATCATCGGCAAACTGAGGTCTTTACACTGTTTTTCAGTGATGTTCTAGAGAAAAAAAATATGATAGAAAATTCCTATTTGTCTGATAACACAAGGGAATCCACCCATCAAAGTGAAGATGTTTTTCTCCCATCTCCAAGAGACTGTTTTCCCTATAACAACTACCCTGATTCAGATGATGACACAGAAGCACCACCTCCTTATAGTCCAATTGGGGATGATGTACAATTGCTTCCAACACCCAGTGACCGTTCCAGATACAGGTTAGATTTGGAAGGAAATGAGTATCCGATTCATAGCACCCCAAACTGTCACGATCATGAACGTAACCATAAAGTGCCTCCACCTATTAAACCTAAACCTGTTGTACCTAAAACAAATGTGAAAAAACTGGATCCAAACCTTTTAAAAACAATAGAAGCTGGCATTGGTAAAAATCCAAGAAAACAGACTTCCCGGGTACCTATGGCACATCCTGAAGATATGGACTCTTCAGATAACTATGCGGAACCCATTGACACAATTTTCAAACAGAAGGGCTATTCTGATGAGATTTATGTTGTCCCAGATGATAGTCAGAATCGAATTATTAAAATTCGAAACTCATTTGTAAATAACACTCAAGGAGATGAAGAAAATGGGTTTTCTGATAGAATCTCAAAAGGTCATGGGGAACGTAGGCCTTCAAAATACAAATATAAATCTAAAACTTTGTTTAGTAAAGCCAAGTCATACTATAGAAGAACACACTCAGATGCAAGTGATGATGAGGCTTTCACAACTTCTAAACCTAAAAGAAAAGGAAGACATCGAGGAAGTGAAGAAGATCCACTGCTTTCGCCTGTTGAAACTTGGAAAGGTGGTATTGATAATCCTGCGATCACATCTGACCAGGAGGTAGAGGAAAAGAAGATAAAGAAGAAAGCCCACAAAGTAAAGGAAGATAAAAAGGTAAGTTTACTTTATCTTTATAATTAAAGTGCTCACTTTTGCCTTAAAGTGAAAAAAAAAAGTATGTATTTAAGATAATGAGTTTGACATTAATAAGACCTTAAGACCAGTAAGTAAATCTAGTATCTTTTGAATGTTTAAAAATTTAAAATATTTTGTTAGGGCAGTTTTGTAAACATGCATTTTATTTATATATTTATTTTTTGTGGTATGTATTCCTTTAATTTACAGCTCTATTCAGCATCAGTCTTGTTTCATGCATTGATAATTAAGTCTTTTGTTGTGGAGTGTATTTTGTGTGGGTGCAGACTATAATACGTATACACGTGTCAATTCTTTTGTCATTACAAAGAATTTATACGTAAGTATGAACATATGCTCTCATGTGTATCTTTTCATTGGGTAAATTATCTAGGACCAGAATGATTGGGTCATAAGTGGTGCTTGCTTAACATCTGAAGAATATGTCATGCTGGCTTCCAGTGGAAAACCACTGGAAGCATTTTATTTCTTTATGCTTTATTTGGAATAGAAGTTTGAGTTTAGTGCTTGCTTTGGTAACATATACTAACAGTGGAATGATACAGAGAAGATTAGCATGGCTGATGTGCAGGGATGACATGCAAATTCGTGAAGTGTTTTGTATTTTAAAAAAAAGTTTTGAGTTTATATTTTTCAGTGTGAAAATTGTGGGTAGATGTTTATTTTGTAATTAACATTTTTAATAACTTAATTCATTTAATCCTATAAACATTAGGCCCTTTATGTGTATCAGATTTGTATTAAAGTTATAGTTAATGCTTTTTACTTATTTTTCACAGTATTTCAGGAAGTTCTATTACTATATGACTTGATTTCATATAAGCCTTCATTCAAGGACTTTATGGTTATTAAGATAGTAGTCAGTATATTTTTATTCTAAGCTATTGAGCATTTCATCAGTTAAATTCATGGTCTTAATAAACTATTAATATAAAGTTCCTATATCTGAGTGCAGTTTATCAGACCCAATTAAAGATAAAGATATTCTTAGTAATTAAAATACTCTAGTTTTTTGGCATATAGTAAACTGACCATCATAACTTGGATAGACATTTTAAAAGCTTAAACTATAAGCTTTCTTTAAACTTTTTTCTTTCTTTGGTAGACTGAACATTTAAATTGTCTTTTCATTTAGCCTAAACATGCAACATACTCTTATGACCTCATGACACATGATCCTGACTGTATATATCTCTGGCATCTTGCACAAACAACCTTTTATCGTTCGTAGTCTTGCGTACAGTCTGAGATGGGTTTTGTTGTTTAGGTTTTGTTTTTGAAATAGGCATTTATGTCCCTTAGTTAGCCTTCAAGTGTGTACTCAAGGCTGGCTTTGAACTTGTGCTCCTGCCTTGGCTCCCGAAATTATAGGCCTATACCCCCCCCCCAGTCATGTCTTAATACCTTTTATCACTGCCAAATCCTATTTTCTGCTAATTTATATAAATTGAGCATCTTTAATATGAAAATCAAGATTGAAAATGCTCCAAAACCCGAAACCTTTGGGTCCCAAACGTGAAGCTGCCCATGGAAAAAATTGTATCTGACCATATCTAATAGGTTATAATGAAAACTAGAAATACTTATAAAATTAACTTTAGACTGTTTATAAGTTATATGTGAAACATAAATGAATTTGATGTTTAGCTTTGAAGTTCATCCTCAAGATAACTCATTTTATATATGCAGACATCACAAAATGAAAAAAAACTTGAGGTGAAACACTCTTGGTTCCAAGCAGTTTAAATAAGGAATACTCAACTTTGTTACTCAAATTTTCATAAATGTCAAGCATCTATAGCAGTGGTTCTCAGCCTTCCTAATGCTGCAACCCTTAAATACAGTTCCTCATGTTGTGGGGACCCCAACTATAAAATTATTTTGTTGCTGTTTCATAACTGTAATTTTGCTACTGTTAGGAATCATGTAAATACCTGATAATGCAGGATAACTCAACCCATAGGCTGGGAACCACTGATTTGTAGTCTTTCCACTTCAATATTGTCTATATGTGTATTTATTTATGTTCTGGTTCACAAATCCTAATTGTTTTTGCTCTTTTAAGAAGGACACAGAGTGTGTGTGTGTGTGTGTGTGTGTGTGTGTGTGTGTGTGTGTACGTGTATACATGCATGCCTGTGGAAGCCAGAGGTTGATATTTGCTGTCTTCCTGGCTTGTTCTCTGTCTTGAGATAGGGTCTTTCACCAAACCTGGAGCTCACCAGTTGCCTACGTTGTCTAGCCAGTGAGCTTCAGGAATTTGCCTGTTTGCCCTGCTAGCACTGGGATAATATAGGTGTGCACAATTGAGGCCAGTTTTTATATGACTGTTGATCAGAATTCAAGCCTATGTGCTTATGTAACAGGCACTTTACCAGCTGGTACAGCTCTCCATCCTCCAGTATAAATTCAGCTTAAATAGTAGTTGCAGGAATAGAAAAAGAAAGTTCCTGTATGCTCTTCATCAGATTTCCTAGGTGTTACATTTATCCCTTCTTGCTTGAGCATGTAGTGTGGGTGTGTTTGCTTGTTTAAGCATTTGGAGGTTAAGCTAAGGATCCTGTTCTTTGCTATTGAGTACTTCATTGTGTATCCCCTATGCAAAATTTCTTTAGTAACAGCAGTTTTTCAGTGTTTTGTTTTTGATTTTTGTGTAGCAAATTGATTAAAACTGGCTAGTTTTCCAAGGTTTTAATTTTGGTATTCTTTTGTTCCTACAATGAAGAAGTTATTTTCATGAAAGTTTGTTCTAGTTGTTTTCTTCAGGATGCATTTGTAATCACCAGACTCAAAAGGCCTGTATTTTAGAGATTCAGTGGTATTTCTTCAGTTCTTTTAGTTACATTCTCATGAGCAAATGTATCTTTTGGAATTTTTAACATGGTCTTTCATACCAACTGAATAATTAGACAACTCTTTGGATTGAATGTTATTTCTTAAGTTTTATTCATTCATCTGTGTAGTGATTTAATTGTCCAGTTATTTGAGTCTAAGTCCTTTTTTTCTTTTTCACTTCTCAAATCTGAATGTGTTCACGATTTGAAAAGTATATCATAGCCGGGTGGTGGTGGCGCACACCTTTAATCCCAGCACTTGGGAGGCAGAGGCAGGAGGATCTCTGTGAGTTCGAGGCCAGCCTGGTCTACAAAGAGAGTTCCAGAGCAGGCTCCAAAGCTACAGAGAAACCCTGTCTCGAAAAACCAAAAAAAAGAAAAGTATATCATAATTGAAATGGTGTGGGATTTTCATTATTAAGAGTATATGAGATAACCTGTTTATAATCACTAACATCTTAGATGCATCAAATACGGTACCTTGCCTTTAATTTTTATTATTTGCTGACGACCTCTATTTAACATCAGTAATTCCCCCCCCCTTTTTTTTTATAGATTTTTATTGAGCTCTACATTTTTCTCTGCCTCCCTCCGTGCCTCTCCCCTCCTCTTAAACCCTCCCAAGGTCCCCATGCTCCCAAATTACTCAGGAGATCTTGTCTTTTTCTACTTCCCATGTAGACTAGATCTACGTATGTCTCTCTTAGGGTCCTCCGTGTAGTCTAGGTTCTCTGGGATTGTGATTTGTGGGCTGGTTTTCTTTGCTTTATGTTTAAAAACCACCTGTGAGTGAGTACATGTGACAATTGTCTTTCTGTGTCTGGGTTACCTCACTCAAAATAATGTTTTCTAGCTCCATCCATTTTTCTGCAAAATTCAAGATGTCATTATTTTTTTTCTGCTGTGTAGTACTCCATTGTGTAAATGTGCCACATTTTCTTTATCCATTCTTCAGTTGAGGGGCATTTAGGTTGTTCCCAGTTCTGGCTATGACAAACAATGCTGCTATGAACATAGTTGAGCACATGTCCTTGTGGCACCATCGAACATCCTTTGGATATATACCCAAAAGTAGTATTACTGGGTCTTGAGGAAGGTTGTTTCAAATTTTCTGAGAAATCGCCATATTGATTTCCAAAGCAGCTATACCATCTTGCACTCCCACCAGCAATGGAGTAGTGTTCCTTTACCCCACAACCTCTCCAGCATAAGTTGTCATCAGTGTTTTTAATCTTGGCCATTCTTACAGGTGTAAGATGGAATCTCAGAGTTGTTTTGATTTGCATTTCTCTGATGGCTAAGGATGTTGAACATTTCCTTAAGTGTTTTTCAGCCATTTTATATTCCTCTGTTGAGAGTTCTCTGTTTAGGTATGTACCCATTTTTAAAATTAGATTATTTGTTCTTTTGGTGACCAGTTTCTTGAGTTTTTTGTCTATTTTGGAGATCAGACTTCTGTCTGTGGGGTTAGTAAAGATCTTTTCCCACTCTATAGGCTGTCGTTTTGTCTTGTTAACTGCGTCCTTTGCTTTACAGAAGCTTTTCAGTTTTAAGAGGTCCCATTTAGTAATTGTTTCTCTCAATATCTGTGCTGCTGGGGTTATATTCAGAAAGTGGTCACCTGTGCGTTCAAGTATACTTCCCACTTTCTCTTCTATAAGGTTCAGTGTGGCTGGCTTTATGTTGAGGTCTTTGATCCATTTGGAATTGAGTTTTGTGCATGGTGATAGGTATGGGTCTATTTTCATTCTTCTACATGTTGATATCTAGTTATGCCAGCACCATTTGTTAAATATGCTTTCTTTTTTCCATTTGATATTTTTTGCTTCCTTGTCAAAAATCAGGTGTTCGAAGGTGTGTGGATTAATATCTGGGTCTTCTATTTGGTTCCAATGGTCCTTCTGTCTGTTCTTATGCCAATACCAGTCTGTTTTCAGTACTGTAGCTCTGTAGTGAAGTTTGAGGTCAAGGATTGTGATGCCTCTAGAAGTTCTTTTATTGTACAGGATTGTTTTGATTATCCTGGGTTGTTTTTTTTTTTTTTTTTTTTTTTTTTTTGCTTTTCCATATGAAATTGAGTACCGTTCTTTCAAGGTCTTTGAAAAATTTTGCTGGGATTTTGATGGGCATTGCATTGAATCTATAGATTGCTTTTGGTAAGATTGCCATTTTCACTATGTTAATTCTACCTACCCAAGAGCATGGGAGATCTTTCCACTTTCTGGTGTCTTCTTCAATTTCTTTCTTCAAAGATTTAAAGTTCTTGTCATGCAAATTTTCCACTTGTTTGGTTAGAGTTACTCCAAGATATTTTATGCTATTTGTGGCTATTGTGAAGGGTGATGTTGCTCTGATTTCTTTACCAGCCCTTTTATCATCTTAGTACAGGAGGGCTACTGATTTTTTTTTTTTATTTCAAGTTAGTGTTGTATCCTGCTACATTACTGAAAGTATGAGTTGTAGAAGTTCCTTGGTAGAATTTTTGGGGTTGCTTATGTAAACTATCATATCAGCAGATAGTGAGAGTTTGACTTCTTCTTTTTCGATTTGTATCCCCTTGATCTCCTTTTGGTGTCTTACTGGTCTTGCTAAGACCTCAAGAACCATACTGAATAGATATGGAGAGAGTGCACAACATCGTCTTGTTCCTGATTTCAGTGGGATCTCTGGGAGTTTCTCTCCATTTAGTTTGACGTTGTCTGTTGGCTTGCTGTATATTCCCTTTATTATGTATAGTTATGTTCCTTGTATCCCTGCACTCTCCAAGACCTTTATCATGAAGGGATATTGTATTTTGTCGAAAGCTTTTTCGACATCTAATGAGATGATCATGTGGTTTTTTTTTTTTTTCAGTTTGTTTATAATATGGTGGATTACGTTGACAGATTTTCATATGTTGAACCATTCCTGCATCTCTGGGATAAAGCCGACTTGGTCGAGGTGGATGATGGTTCTGATGTGTTCTTGGATTCGATTTGCCAGTATTTTATTTAGTACTTTTGCATCAGTGTTCATTAGTGAGAGTGTTTTGTAATTTGAAAAGTAATGTCTTTCTGTGGTTTGAGTATCACGGTAATTGTAGCCTCATAAAAAGTTTGGCAATGTTCCTTCTGTTTCTATTGTGTGGAGTAATTTGAGGAGTAGTGATATTAATTCTTCTTTGAAAATCTTGTAGATTCTGAGCTGAAACCATCTGGTCCTGTGCTTTTTTTTGATTGGGAGACTTTTGATGACACTTTCTATTTCTTCAACACTTACAGGTCTGTTTGTTTATCTGGTCTTGATTTAATTTTGGTAAGTGATATTTATCCATAAAATTGTCCATTTCCTTTAAGTTTTCCAATTTTGTGGAGTACAGGTTTTTGAAATATGACCTGATGATTCTCTGTATTTCCTCCGTGTCTGTTATGTCCCCCTTTTCATTTCTGAGTTTGTTAATTTGGATATTTTCTCTCTGCCTTTTGGTTAGTTTGGATTAAGGTTTGCCTATTTTGTTGATTTTTCTCAAAGAACCAACTCTTTGTCTCATTGATTCTTTGTATTATTTTCTTTGTTTCTATTTTGTTGATTTCAGCTCTCAATTTGATCATTTCCTGCCGTCTAGTTCTCTTGGGTGAGTTTGCTTCTTTTTGTTCTAAAGTTTTCAAATGTTCTGTTAATTCACTAGTGTGGGATTTTTCCAGCTTCTTTATGTAGGTATTTAGTGCTCTGAACTTTCCTCTTAACCCTGCTTTCATTGTGTCCCGTAAATTTGGATATGTAGTGTGGTCATTTTCATTGAATTTTAGGAAGTCTTTAATTTCTCCCTTTATTTCTTCCTTGACCCATTGATTCAGGTGAGCATTAATTTCCATGTGTTGCGGCTTTCTGGAATTAGTATTGCTGTTGACTTCTGGTTTTAAACGATGGTGATCTGATAATATACATAATAATTCCATTTTTTTTTTGTATTTGTTGAGGTTTGTTTTGTTACCTAGTATGTTGTTAGTTTTTGAGAAGGTTCCATGAGGTGCTGCAAAGAAGGTATATCCTTTTATTTTTGGATGGAATAGTCTATAGATGTCTGTTAAGTACATTTGAGTTAAAAAATCTGTTAGTTCCCTTATTTCTCTGTTCATTTTTTGTTTGACTGACCTGTCCAGTAGTGAGAGTGGAGTGTTGAAGTCTCCAACTATTACTGTGTGGGGTTTAATGTATGATTTACACTTTAGAAGTGTTTCTTTTACATATGAACGTGCCCTTGTGTTTGGGGCATAGATGTTCAGTATTTAGATTTCCTCTTGATGGATTTTTCCTGTAACTAATGTGAAATGTCCTTCTTTGTCTCTTTTGATTGATTTTAGTTTGAAGTCTATTTTGTTAGATGTTAGGATAGCTACGCCCGCTTGTTTCTTAGGTCCATTTGATTGGAATATTTTTTTTCCCCAACCCTTTACTCTGAGATGATATCTGTCTTTGAGGTGGAGGTGTGTTTCTTGTATGCAGAAGAAGGATGAATTCTGTTTTCATATCCAATCTGTTAGCCTGTGCCTTTTTATAGGTGAGTTGAGTCCATTTATATTAAGGGATAATAATGTCTAGTGATTGCTATCTCCTGTGAATTTTGATTTCACTGTTTGTGAACATCAGTCATTTTTACACTTGCCCTAGTGTTGAATTTGCTTTAAGTTACGTTTTTACTCTCCGTCTCTTTGCTTAAAGTCACATTCTCAGCCATTTTCCAGACTTCTTTTCAGAGATGTGTTAGACTTTGATGTAACATTGTTTTAATTATTAGGTCCATAGTGTGTATATTTGAACTTTAAAAAACAGTGAAGAAATTGTTTTATTGAAGGTTTTAGGTTTGTAAGGCTTTTAGTCATACACGTGGTTCTAGACTGTAGTTTTCACACTTCAGACAAGAACAGGTACTATCAGTGTTTGGTATTCTATAGACCCACACTTTTCTGGTTTTGAATTCAGGCTCATCTGCTTACTGTTCAACCTCTGCATGTTCATCTAGGTAAACAGAGATATCATACTTAGTACTGATGTGAGAAAAAGAGGAACATTTATATAGAGCAGTATCTAGGATACATTAAATTTGTTGGAGAGGAAATAAAGAATTGTTATTTTGTCATACTGTAGTCCAACTAAACATTTTTTTTTTAGTGTACAGAGTGGAAAGGGATGGTTAGAGTGCTAGTCACCAACTTGAATTAAAACAAATCAGTGGTTTTATTTTTCATATGTTTTAAGAACAAATTTTAGGTGGAGAAAATTTTTCAATTATGCAGAAACATCAAACTGGCTAGATTAAGTGAAAGATGATATAGAAATGGTCCTAATTATTAGGTACTGAAATATTAGTATTACATTTATAAGGGTTTTTACTGAACTGTAGAGCCAAATTGGAACTAAGCAAGGCTTGTGTGTCATAGGATCACAAAATTACCTTTACTGTTATAGGGTATATGTGAAACAAATGACTTTGACGTTTAGTCTTGAATCTCATTCTTAAGATAACTTATCTATGCAGATACTCCAAAATTAGAAAAAATATTGAGATATGAAACATTCTTGGTACCAAGCATTTCAAATAATGAATGTTCAAGGCATTGCAATGTGTCCTAATTTATGTTGCTGTTAGGGAAGAGATTTATGTAATCATTTAGTTATAAAGGGATCCAGGTTCAGAGTCCACATGGGAAATCAACAGCTAAAAGTTGATTCTTTGGAAAGACTAGAAAATAAATAAAGCAGGCTTGATTGGGAAAATACAGAAGCCATAAATAACACTTCAGAATAAAAAGGATGGTATAGGTGAATATGATCAAAACAAGTTCAGAAATGCTCAGTGAACTAATAAAAATATATTTGAAAATTGTAAATATATAGAGAAGGGTATATAGTTTGAGGTGCATGAAAACAAGATACCAGAGAGTGCTGTCAGTAGTTTTGTGCATACTGCTTTGAAAATTTACAGAAGACAAACATCTAAAGATACGGTTTTATAATTTGCCTAAATAAGAAAGGTTTGACTTAATTGTGAGGTAGCAGTTAAATTTTCTCATCAAAGAAATACCTGGTCCAGATAATTTTATGGGACAGGTAGGCCATTCTAGTGTTGCACAAATTATTTCAGAGACTAGAAAGCAAAGGAATACATTCTTTGTTCTTGTATTTGTCCTTAATTTTATAACCAGATAGTGAAGGTATAAGAAAGAAATGCTACATGTCAGTTGTATTCATGAGTATTTACACAAAATTCTTAAATAAAATAACAGGTTCACAGACCCTTTCCTGTAAATTTGACTTTTGTTTTGAGACAGGGTCTTGTTAACAAAGGCTTTTCCTAAATTCTTGCTCCTCCAGTGTCTACCTCCCAAGTGTTAGGATTAAAGGCATGCCTCACCATGCAAGGCTTGACTTTGAGATGAGGAATTAGGGACCTGGCAGTGACCAAAAGAAAAAACAATTAACAGTTTATAAAAGAAAAATCTTAGTCAGTTTGGGTTTATACTGCATATGCCGAAGGTGGCTTAATATTAAAAATTGAATATATGTAGTTCCTCTGTAAACAAGTTAAGGAAGAAAAAGTATCATGATAGTGGTACATGGAGGGGGAAATGGTCGATAGAATTTCATCTTGGAAAGATTACTAATTTAGGAATGGATGAAAACTTGGTTGGCAAAGTACATTCTTTAGAATATAGTAAGTCTTAAGTTTAGAAATAGATGTCTTTACAACCTCAGCAATCTTTATTAAATAAACTGCCTTTTAAAAATAAATGCTATTGGACCTGAAGATGTTCAAGTCCCATGGGGTTCCAGCACTGAAAGGGCAGTAAACACAGGGTCTCACCCCTAATCAAGAAGCTATTTGCAATTAATACCTACTGGCCCAGGGAAAAAACAGATTTTTTATAATGGGGTGTCACTACATGTATCAGCCACACCTGAAGCAGGCCTCATGCCCTGGAGTAGTTAGCTAACACAGAACAGACTCCAAGATTCTTGTTTTGTTTTTATTTTTTGTTTTATTGACTTTTTGCTTTGTTTGAGCTCCCTGCCCCCCAGAGCACACAGAAAATTGAGCTGGTGTGGAGATGGGGAAGGATGTGGAGGAGACAGGAGAGGGGAAACATGATCAGAATATAGTATATGAAAAATATGATAAATTCTTTGTTATTGGAGTAAATCTCAGTCTAGAGGGTAGAAGCTGGAGTTTCCAAATTCTTGTACCTCTCTACTTTAAATTGTAGAGAGACACGTGGATAGTTAAGGAAAGCATATAATTTATTCAAGGAAGATAGAAAGGAGCTGGGAAGTGTGCCATATTCCACCTGAAAGCTGGCACCCAGAGGACAAAAGGGGGAATGGGCCAAGGTGACCTGTTATGGGTCATTAATATAGTACCTGTCCCTCCCACATTCCTACAAGGCAGACTTTTCAGAGCATGCTCCCATGTTTGAGTGAACATCAGGTAGACTAAGCTGCCAGTCTTTCTTCTGCTGTGTTATGCTAATTTCTGGAACCTCCCCCACACCACTTTTACTTAATATGTAAATCTTCCTTTTTAGATATAAAGGTAATAAACTATATAAAAATTTCAAATATATATCCAATATAAGTTGAGAGGAAAGTGCTTTCACCTTTTAGTGTGCATCAGTTAGTTAACTTCTTGACATCTGAGGAAACTAGGGTTTTGAAGGATGTAGCTCTTCATGTTTTTGCTTTGTTTTTTTTTTTTGTTGTTGTTGTTGTTTTGTATTTTTGGTGGTGCTGTGTGTTGTTGGAGGCTGCTTGTTCGTTTCCCATCCGCCCAGACTCTCGAAATAATCACACAGAAATCTATTAATTGCAATACTGTTTGGCCAGTAGCTTAAGTGTATTTCTGGCTAACTCATATCTAAAATTAACCCATTTCTATTAATCTGTATCGCCATGTGGCTGTGGCTTACCAGGTAAAGTTCTATTGGGCATCTGTCTCTGTCAGAGCTACATGGCTTATCTCTGACTCCACCTCTCTCTCTCTCTCTCTCTCTCTCTCTCTCTCTCTCTCTCTCTCTCTCTGTCTCTTCCAGCCTGCCTATATTCTTTTAAGCATTGGCCAAAAACGGCTTCTTTATTCATTAACCAGTAAAAGCAACACATATACAGAAAGACTTCCCTCACCAGCTGGGGATTGAATTTACTGCAGGTGTTCATTTAACAAAACTTTTAAACTATTTAAAGTTTTTTTTTTTTTAATTTCTAGCCTATTCGGGGAAATACTTATTCCCTAAAATGAGCAGTTGATAAAGATGTCAGTTACTTAACTGTTATTACTTTGGAGTTCTACTCTTAGGGATCCTGAATCACCTTTATATAGAAAGTATGTTTAGGAAAATGAAAAAGGTTTTTTTTTTTTCATCAACCATCCACCTAACAACATTTTTTGTGTGTTTGTTGTGAATTGAGTCAGAAGGATAGAAATACACTACTGAATTTGTGTCTGAGCTTTTATCTCAAGAGCACTGAGTAATTTCTGTAGGATAAACTAGAATGTCTATTATAGAGGAAACGATTGATATTATATTTATAATTCATACCCCTGACCTAACAGTATGCTGCAGTGTAATCAGTCAGATTTAGTGTAAATGAAAGTTCTTATTTGTATCACAGTAAAAGAAATATACATATTAACAAAAGAACCTGTTTTGTAATTATAATTTGTTTTCTAAGAGTTTATTTATTCTATTCAGTAAAGTTTTACTGAATACTCTATATGACTGACTACTGTTAGAAGTTAATACAGATACAACTGTTTCTCAAGGAATTAAGTCTAGTAAAATTGTTTTAAAATTATTTTTAGCGGGGTGTAGAAGAACTTCTGAATTCTCCTGTGTTGTCTTACCTAGAAAACATTGGTTTTAGTTATTATTTTTATTATTTTAATACTGATAGGCTAAAATGATCTTTTGAATCATTAGCTAGGTGTTTGGGGTTTATAATTTGTATAAAGTTTAGTTTATTTGCCATACATGTGTCATATATTACATGTATGTGGTTGTGCCTATGTAGCCCAGCTACTTGTGAGGCTGAGACAAGAAGATCCCCTGAGCCTCCTGTGCCTAGGAGTTTGAGAACATCTTGGGCAACATGATTGACAAGCAGTTTTACGATTGGTTTCTTAATAGCATTTCAGTGCTGATGACACCAGTTTATGATACTATATAAATTCAGATTATAATTTAGTTATTTCCACTTTGTTATTCCTTGAGCATGTTCTGTTCCACAATATACATTTGAATGATTTATTTCTTTTCAGGTATAGATTGAAATATGCTTAATTTTTAAGTATATTTCTAAGTTATTTTACTGAGACCTATATATTAGGTTTTTTTTTCTGTATGAGATTAATTATAATTGTTAAGAATATAATGTGTGTCAAGGAGGCACTTTTTTTTTTTTTTTTTTTTTTTTGGTTTTTCGAGACAGGGTTTCTCTGTGGTTTTGGAGCCTGTCCTGGAACTAGCTCTTGTAGACCAGGCTGGTCTCGAACTCACAGAGATCCGCCTGCCTCTGCCTCCCGAGTGCTGGGATTAAAGGCGTGTGCCACCACCGCCCGGCAAGGAGGCACTTTTATAATGCAGGATACTGTGCTCTAATATATAGATGGACAGCTGTTACTATTGGAAGACAGATAAATTTATAGTATTTCTGGTTTATATACTACTTACTTTAATGTATTATAAATGATCTTATTCAATCCTGGAAAAACGGTAGATACATTTTTATGATTTTTAGTTCTAATGTTTTCTTGATGGCTCAGCTGATGTGATGAAGGGATCCTCGGGTAAATAGAAATTAATTTATGGCTTAAAAAACAAAGCTGAATGTAGTGGCAAATGCCTGTGTGATCTTAACACTTCAGAAGCTGAAGCAGGAGGACCCGGAGCCCGTTTGGTCTGTATAGCGAGGCCTTGGTTCAAAACAAAACGAGCAGAGTTCAGTAGAAGGGTTTTTTAATTAAAAGTAATTTCTCATGTTTCCAATACTTAACACAGAATGCATAGGTATGAAAAAGTGATCTTGTGATTCTACTTAGTGTTATCCAAATATAAGGAACACTTCATACTTTGCACAAAATAATTGTTTTGAACTTTGGAAATCATTTTTAGTCATTAAAAATCTGAAGAAAGATTTGAATGTTGCTCCTGGAAAAGTACATTTGTAAAATTTTCCTGGAGTTTTAATATTTTCATTTTTTTTCTAAAGACCTATGGACTCCAGCTTAAGAATTCTTGTTATAAAATAATGAAAGAAAACACTCAAATTGTTCATTTCTTTATTGTTTTTTTCATTCTTAAATATTGACTAGAAAACATTGGAGTTAATTCAAATACTAAAAGGTATTTGATCGATAAGATGAAAATCAAAGGGAATGTCAGTGGTTTTAGGAATGAAATTCTATGTATACTATAAAACTTAATTTCTTTTGAATGTAGTTGTTTGAAAAGCCCTGATAAAAATCTACCTATTCACCTGTAGAACTACCTTGTCCAGGTCACTCTTGATTTATATTTTATTATTTGTTGTTAATGGCATTAATAAGACAGTTTACCAAATAGATTAGAGATGTTGAAAACCCTTTTAAAGAAGATATTACCTTATAGAAGAAAGTTTTCTGAATTAAGGTCAGAAGCTGTTTGTCTAACTTGTATCTATAAGAATTTTGACTATTGTTATTTCTTCTTCTTTCATTTTACTTATGGTTCCCTTGAAAAGTGACCAGTTCTCTTAGAAGGGACACATCCTTGCTTTTCAACACCTACTTGAACTCCCAGCTAGTGCCCAGAACTTTTGCATACAGCCTTTTAAATGGAGGTAAATAAACTTTCATAAAGTCTGAACTCCACAAAAGACTTCTTATACTAATGTGATATCAGACATCTCCTGTTGCATGGTTAATAAAAACTCAGAGACAGAAATTGGAGTTCAACCTAAAGGTCAGAAAAGCAAAACAGCCACTGACTCTCAACCTCTACCTCAGTCTAAGACGGCATCCCGCCTCCAGGAATCTCAGAATGAGACTGAGCTGAGAGCTGTCTCCTCGTTTTATATTCCTCTCTAGGACTGGGATTAAAGGTGCACACGGCTACCACCAGGTTTCTGTGGCGAACTAGCATGACTCCTGGGATTAAAGGTGTGTGTCACCACTCCCCGGTCTGCAAGGCTGATTGGTGTGGCTGTTTTACTCTCTGAACTTCAGGCAAGCTTTATTGTATGTGTTATACTAGCATTCCTCATTTTGATTCGTGAGCAAACTTTATTTGTTCACTTTTTTACTCCCTATGTTGCCCAACTGAGTTCAAATGTTCTTCCTGTCTTTGCGTCCTGGTTGCTGGAATTACCTTGGTGCCTGGCTTTGGGACTTTTTTCTTTTCTTTTCTTTTCTGTTCTTTTCTTTCTTTCTTTGACTTCTCTGACTTCTCAGGAATACTATCTGTACCATTTACCAGATTTGAGGTCTTCATCTTTATTTTCACCAGCCTAGACCAGTGGTTCTCAATGTAATTAATTATCTTTGATGGACCATGTGACAGTGTCTGGCTGTTACCCAGTGGGTTTGAGTATTGCTCCTAGCATATCCTAAATATAAGTCAAAGATGCTGCTAGTGTTCTAAAATTCACAGGCCATTTCTCACAACTATGGATTATGTAGCCCAAACTATCTCCAGTGCTGAACTTTGAGAAATACTGATACAGCTAAATGTAGTCTGTAAGGAAAGCCATTGAGTTCTAAGAAGACAGGTATATGTGGCATGTTTGTACCTGTTTGGTAAGAAAGGCAGGTTTTTCCTCATAGGTCATAGCTTTTGCTTCTCTGTCCTCATCATGATTGAGCAAGAACGTGTTTTCAGAAGAGCGGCTGCGGATCAGAGCTGTATACTATTGCTGCTCATCACCCTCAGCTGCTCTTTATTCTGCTGTCAGATGAGCCGCTTCTACTCCTTTGCTGCATTCTTAGTTGACTTTATATTACTTCTTAACTTGGATTATTGCTGTGTTCTTGTTTTTTTTATTTTTTGATAATTGTAGATTTTTATATCATTGTAAGACATGATACAGTCTCGGGTTTGCTACAATAGTATAACATCCTGTCAGACTATAGTACAATATCACTATCTTTACATTGGTATTAGTTAGATGCTGCTATTTTCATTACCAAATTTCTGGATTTTTATGTGTGTATTTAGTTCGGAAATTTTTCACACGCATTAGTTTGTATATTTGTCACTATAGTAAAGATTCAAAAACAGTTTCACCACCAGCCAGCCCCTACAATTGTTTTATAACTATCCTTTCCTCCTTCTCACCCTTTCTCAATCTTAACTGCCTACAGATTCTAACCCTGGTTCTGTTTGTGTCATTTTGTCACTTCAAGATTATTACATGAGGCCCGGCAGTGCTGGCACTTACCTCTAGTCCCAGCACTCAGGAGTTAGAGGCAGGTAGATAGATCTCTTGAGTTTGAGGCCAGTCTGGTCTACAAAAGGAGATTCAGGACAGCGAGGGCTACACAGAGAAACCCTCTTTTGAAAAATCAAAATATAATAAATAATAATAATAATAGCAAGAATGAGTAGGTAACTTTCTAGAACTGACTTATTTTCCTAATTCCCTTCAGAATTATTCAAGTTGGTGCATTTTTCAATTATTTTTTTCTCTTATTGCTGAATAATATTCTGTAGAATGAGTTTATCTAGTTTTTGAATTGTTCAAGAGCATTGGGTCATGTCTTAGATTTTTTTAAATAAATAATGAGTCTTTGTGTTTCTAGAATAGGGCTGTAATTGCTTGGTCATATGATAATTTCATATTTAGTCTTGTAAAGAAACTGCCTTACTATCTTCCTGCGTGGGTGTACCATTTTAGATTCCCACTGGCAATGGATGGTCTATCCAGTTTCTCCACATCGTCACCAGTATTTACAGTCTAATTATTCTTTAATTGAGTTTCTCTGTTCTATTTAGCATTAGTTCAGACTGCTCTATTACTTTCTAAAGGATTGTGCTAAAATGGAAATGCCTGATCTCTTTTCCTACAACATATTTGTGGTATCTGGATAGAGTTCAAATTCCTCAGTTAGGCCCCCCAAAGCTATTTGCAGTGTGACTCTTGTCTGCTCTTCTACCCTTGTCATTCATTCCTATGCAGTTTTAAATTCTAAGAATATAAAAAAAACAACATACAGTAATTGTGTCAGTGCTGATGTGAAGATTAAGATTGGGCACATCGTTTTAGCAATAAGCAGTAAATGGCAGTTTCTAATTTCTTGGTCCTTGACCTTAATATAATAGGCAATCAGATATTTAGGGGCAAAATGGCTTAGAGACTAGTTCCTTATATTTATGAATTCTTTCTGACCTCCTATCCTGTATGTAAAATTCTGTCTTGGCTTCTGGATTTAAGCCTTACGTCCAGTCATTTTCACATTTAGTAAACTACTTTGTATGTACTGTTAAGTAACTGGTAGTAAAGTGTGGGCTTTTTCCTTCTTTTTCTCCATGATAGATTGGATGTTTCTTGAGGGTATTAAATTCCTCAATTTTCCTGTCCTTCATAGTAATCTGGAATGACACAAAGGAAAATTGTTCAGTTTTTATATGCTTTTGTGTCCAAATGAATTCATTTAGGGTTGGCCTGTATCTTTACAAGAAATTCTTTGGTATGATTCAGATGGGATCCTTAAAATTAGGAACATCCGTTTCAGAAGAATCAGTAATTATGTAAGTAAAATGATTTGCAGGGAATGGTGCTGGAGAGATGGCTCAGCAGTTAAAATACTTGTTGCTGTTGGAGAAGAGTTGGGTTTGGTTCCCAGCATGGCAGGTAACAACTGACAACTACTAGTTTCAGGGAATCTAGATCCTCTTCTTGTCTCCACATACAGCTCACAGGCATGATGCATGGACACACATGCAGGGAAAACACTTATGCACATAAAACAAAAATAAATCTTAAAGTTTCAGTTAGCTGGTGAATAAACTGACAATAAATATTTTATGCATTTATTAAAAAAACTTTGTAGTAGAGAGCCCTTGGATTACCACCTATAGTTTTTTTCTGTTAGTGCTTAATTATAAAAATATCTATTTTGTGTTATTGTCCAGTACGCATTCTGAAGAGAACCAGATTCTAAGTAGTTACCAGATTCTAAATAGTATTCTGGAAATGGTGCTTTTATGCTTCTGTTTTGTTCACTAGGAACAGTGAAGGGAAATCAGGATTGACTCTGGCTTTTGTGGTTTGGGCAACTGGATGATTTTACTCAGAAGACACTTATTCCCACCTTTTATGTTGTATTTAAAGTATCTGTTAACATTCAAGTGGACACAATCAATCTCAAGTTAGACTTATGAATTCTGGTACTAAGAGAAGGATTTAAAACTGGGAGTAGATGATTCACTGGTATGGAACAGCTAGAGGAGAGAAGCATTCAGATTGATGTGGAATAATAGTTGTGAGCAGTGGTGCAGAAAGGGAAAGTGACCTATATGGAGAGCTTAAGGATGAAAAGTGGCTTTTGTGTAACAACATTTTAGTAGAATGGTAAGAGAAGCTATATATAAGGAGTTGCCTGAAGGTCAGAAAAGCAAAACAGCCAACCACTGGCTCTACCTCAGTCTGAAATGGCGATCCTACCTCTAGGAATGAGACCGTGTCTGAGAACTGTCTCTATTCCTCTTTATTCTGCCTATATTCCTCTATTCCTCCTGTCTGATTTCTCTCTAGGGATGGGAATAAAGGTGTGCACCGCTTCCACCTAGTTTCTGTGGCAAACTAGTGTGGCTGCTGGGATTAAAGTTGTGTGTCAGCACTGCCTGATCTGTAAGGCTGATCAGTGGGGCTGTTTTTCTCTGTGATCTTCAGGCAAGCTTTATTTATTAGAATACAAATGAAGTATCACTACATTAGGGTGCATTCTAGGAGATTTATTACATTTTTGGGGAGAGGGGAAGATTTCATTTAAACACAGTTAAAATGGTATGTTTTGAATGCATAAAATAGATGTAGATAATAAAAAAACTGAAATTTGCTAACACAATGCACACAAATAATGGCACCATTGACACTCAAAAGAGATAGGCAAATATAAAGCTATTCAGTCATTGCGGCGTAAATTAACTATGGTTCATTCAGTGGTCTAATAATTCTTGTTGCTTTTCGGGAGATCTTTTTTCCACCTGAGTAATACTTGTCTCTTGAATTCGTTGTTAATCAAAATCAAAAGTGGTGTACAGTTGTCACTTTTTCTCGCCATTTGTATATACAACATAGAAAGTATGTGTTGACTTATCTGTGAGGCTCCCTCCTGGTTAACAGCAAGCTATTAGTAGTTAAGTTTTAGCGGAGTTGAAATTTGAAGAGCTAATCAGGAGCAGAGAACAAACTCCAGAAAGTCCTGAGAGCCATTTGCTTCCCAAGTTATGATTATACCCTGGAAGAAGTACAGCTTGTTTAATGGCTGCAACCAATCAACCCTTTCCATTGCGTCCAGCACCAAAGTCATCAGACAGGGGAGAGATAAGAAATAACACATTGGCAAGAGATGCAATGGCAAAAACTAGAAGGAAGGTTTGAAAAATAGTATAATTTGGTGTAAGAAACAGATATGATATTATACCAAAATGATACCAAGGAAGTTGTGACATCTGACTTGACATATGTCATATATTTACATATTTAGTGTAAGAAATGGAGAAACTGGGATTTGGTGTTATAAGGGGAAGGAGTGTGGAGACAGTGCATGTTATAGAGCTTGGTGAAGTACTGGTCCAGGACTTTAAATATGTATCAAAATAAAGAGTAGCATTAAAATTCTATTTGTATCCTAAGATGCCTCCATACAGTTGACAGCAGAATTACTAGAATGGACAGTGGAGGCAAAAATGCTCTAGAAGTCCAGATCTAGCAAATAACAATCTTAGTGTAGGGGGAGGTTCTTAACAGTACATGTAGAGATCATTATGAATATAAACAGTTCTACTTAGGGAGGAATGATGGAGGATTTTGACAGTGTAAAACAGGTAGCTGCAGAACAGGAAAAGGTATTGGAGTCATGGCCCCACTTCCTAGGTGTTTGCCAAAGACTACCTGAAAAAAGTAAGAGATAATCAAGATTAAAACCTAAGATCAGCAAACATTTCAGTGTTGGTACTCAACAGCTTGATAACTGACACAATTTCCTAGCCCACAAGATTACAAAGAAACAAAAGCAGCTGATCCTCCCTCCTTCCCTCTGAGATCATCTGTGCCTGAGGCTGAACAGGCTAAGGCTGGGCACTTGTCAGCTCACCACCTCTTAACAGTGCCATCCAATGAAAGTTCAGCAGTTAGAAATAAAAGATCGGAGGTGAAACAACTGTTGTTGCTTATGTCTATTGGCCAAAAATTAAATTCTTATGCATTGTTCTTGTTGAGTAGAACAAAAGTTTTATCTAGTATACCTTTAATGATTTTCAAATTGCTTCATATCTGGCCATACCTAAGATTTTTGTTTTTAAATTTCATTTTTAAAATGTGTTGGCAACCCCCCTTGCAACAAACAAACCAGCAGCCAGCGAGATGGCTTAGCAGGTAACGGTGCTTGCTGCCAACCCTAGATGACATTAGTTTGATATTTGGAACCTGGATGGTGGAGAAAACCACCTCCTAAAGTTGTCTTTTGATTCCTACACATGTGCTTTCCATGAATGCACCCACCCAACACAGATATGTGGATGCTCACACACTGCTGCTTTTAAAAGGCAAAACTACAGGTGCCTGTTAATAAAGGACTTTTTTTTCTTTCTTTCTTTTTTTCTTTTCTTTTCTTTTTTTCTTTTCTTTTTTTCTTTTCTTTTTTTTTTTTTTTTTGATTTTCGAGACAGGGTTTCTCTGTAGTTTTTGGTGCCTGTCCTGGAACTAGCTCTTGTAGACCAGGCTGGCCTCGAACTCGCAGAGATCCGCCTGCCTCTGCCTCCCCAGTGCTGAGATTAAAGGCGAGCGCCACCACCGCCCAGCTAGGACTTCATTTTCTTAAAGTTATACTCTTAAAATGTTTTATAGTTAGAGCTAGGTATTGGTGGCGCGTGCCTTTAATTTCAGCCCTCGGGAAGCAGAGACAAGTGGATCTCTGTGAGTTCGGGGCCAGCCTGGTCTACAAGAGCTAGTTCCAGGACAGGCTCGAAAGCTACAGAGAAACCCTGTCTCAAAAAAACAAAACAAAACAAACGAACAGAAAAAAAAGCAAAAAACCATTTTATTGTTTTGGGTATGGACATATGAGTGGAGGTCAGAAGACTTGGGTGTCAGGGATTGAACTCAGGTGGTTAGAACTAACATTGCAGGCTTGTACCACCATGGTCAGCTTTTTACTGACCCTCTGGTGCCGGGGGTGCTTGTGTAGTAAGCACTTTACCCACTGGACCACCTCCCCAGTCCTAGGAGATGGTATTATGCTGGTTTTGATTTGCATTTCCCTGGTAGGCAATGGTACTAACAATTTTTATTATTTGTTGGCCTTTGTATGGCTTCTTTTGAAATATACCTAGCCCATTTATTTTAATTGACATTTTGTTGTGTGGCTCATTACCTCATCTCCACACTGTCCATGCCATTTCCTCAACGTCTGGCAGGCAACTCAGTCTTCTTCCCAGAGTCCTCTCCCTGCCCGGAGATCCCACCTGTACCTCTTGCTTAGTTATTGGCCGTTCAGCTCTTTATTACACCAATCACAGCAGTGTATCTCTTACAGTCTACAAATATCCCACAACAAACATACTATAATTTGTGGACAGCCACGGACTACAGAAAGAAACCTTATTTCAACAACATATCCTTAAATTTTTTGAGAACTCCCTGGAGTGATTCTGCTGCCTAAGAACTGTAAACTATAGAACAAAAGAGAATTGTATGTATTTTAATTCATTTTGAAAGGTGTTTCTCATCTAAAACTTTCTTTTTTTAAAAGTTTCTCTATATACCCTAGGTTGAGTTCACTTTGTGATCCAGACTGACTTTGAACTAGCAGCATTCCTACTACCTCAGCCTCACAATTACTCAGGTTACAGGTTTATACCATATGCCCTGCCCCAAAATACTTTTCATTATGTAAATTTCTTTGTAGCAGTACCATTAAAAAACAGACTGATCCATAGAGCAGGCTCCTCCCCTATAATGATTATCAGAGTAGACCTGTTTTAAAGTGTCCCTCTAGAGCTGGTGAAAATTCGTTGCTATAAGATCTTGCCTTTTTACTGTATTAGATTACTAGGACCATATCTTGTAGTTTCAGAATTAAATTACCTGCCTCATTCATTTTGGGCCTAGAAATACACTTTTGAGCTTATGCCAGATAAGCTACCTTATTTTGCTTCCTTTTTTTAACCCACCAAATTTAGTGAAATATTCAGGTTTTCTAAGACCAAGTTAGACTTTACTTTTTTCTCTCCCCAACCTCAAGTGGGGATGTAATTAAATTACCTCAGTTATCTCAGAGTTTAAATTGGTTTTGAATGGCCAATAATAAAAATGTAATTTAAGAGTGAATTATTACAATACTTAAGACTAACTTGCAAGGCTAACTTGCTTCTTGTCTTGACTGCCTGTTCTTAACTACCCAGTAGCTGCTTCCCAAATCACCACACAGAAGCTTAATTATAAATGCTCAGCCAATAGCTCAGGCTTATTACTAACCACCTCTTACATTTTAAGTTAACCCATGTTTATGATCTGTCACGTGGTGGTACCTTTATTAGCAAATCATGTTTATCTCCTATTCCCTCTCCATCTGGCTGGGGACTCCTGACTCTGCCCTTCTTTCAATCATCCTTAGTTTGGTCACCCTGCCTATACTTCCTTCCTGGCTACTGGCCAATCATCGTTTTATTAAACTAGTTTGAGTGACAAATCTTTACAGTGTAGAAGAGGATTATTCCACAGAACTAGCTAGACAGTTTATTTTAAAAATTATTTTTAATTTTATATATGTGTGTATGTTTGTGTGCCCATGCATATATAGGCATGTGCATTTATGTACCGGTGCCCATGAAGCCAGAGACATAAGATCCTTGTGGATCGGTGCTGGAAACCAAACTCAGTCCTCTTCAGGAGCAGTATATTCTCTTAACCACTGAAGCATCTCTTCAGTCCCAGATATATTACACTTAAAAAAAAAAAAAAAGACTCTTCAATGTTGCAGACTACGAGTTCTTTACCTCTTCATTTCTGTTCATATTGTTATATTCTAGGCATTGCTGTTGACCAAAGGTGCAGTTTGTTTGGAAACTAATCTAATCCAGAAAGATTGAGTTAATATCTTCTCATTAGTTGGATTTCAGACAGTGTTCAATGTGGTTTTAATATGTTTACTTCCTAGGAAAGAATCCATTTTCTCTCTGATGTTAGATTTTGAAAATTATTGTTTAATTTTTCTAAAGATATTTTTGTGTATCTTTAGAAAATTTATGTTAAAATTAAAGCAGGGTGAGAGAAGAATGATAGCATTAACAGTTTATAATCAATCAAGCATAATTTGTTCTTACAAATAAAAGTTTATACAAAATCACAACTTACCTCAAAGGGTAGATAAAGTTGGCAGACCACATATAAAACAAGGAGAGTATCCGTTACTCCTGTTAGTCCTTTGTGTTAGCTTTGAAAATTATTTTTTTAATCTCTTGCTATTTAATTTTTCCAATCTCTTATTTATCCAGTCTTATTTACAAAATGACCATTTTCTTCTAGTCAGCTATTTTTTTTTTCCTGTTCATTTTTGTCCCAGTTCAGTTTGCATCTAGCAGAGTTTATCAGGGCAAACATTACTGGGCATTTGGATTGGATGTAACTTTTAAATACTTCTTTTGATCCAAAGTATTTATGTGCATTGCTTGGAAATATTCTGGAGAAGATAAACGTTAATAGTTTTAATGTAAATATGTTTTCTTGTAGCAGAAAAAGAAAACTAAGACCTTCAATCCACCAACACGTAGAAATTGGGAAAGTAATTACTTTGGGATGCCCCTCCAGGATCTGGTTACAGCGGAGAAGCCTATACCACTATTTGTTGAAAAATGTGTGGAATTTATTGAAGACACAGGTAGGCTAAAAGAATCAATACATTCGATTTGATTTATGCTCACATTTTTGCTGCAGTAACAGTTTGTTGAATGTTTGTGATATCTTAAAGCATAGTTGAGCCTTATAGTTCCCATTAGTGTCATCTTAGTCACCCTGAAGGCAGTCTGATACTTATATATTGTTGATCAGTAGTGATTTTGAAGATCTTTTTGAACATAATAAATATGTTGAAAGTTAAAATGTTAAGCTTAACCTAATTCTGTAATTTATAACAGCTTCATTAGTATCATATTAAGAGATTACATTTATGATTTTTAAAAATATTTTCAACCTAATAATATTTATATTGCATATTTTACATAAGGATAATTTTCTTTTAAATTAAAGCCATAATTATAAATTTATAAATGACAGTTCATTATGTGTGTGATTTGCTATTTATTCAGCAGTCCTAACTTGATGTTATCTTATATGGTTTAAGGAATATATAGATATCTTCACAGTTCTATAAACAAGTTTGCAAATTTTTTTTGTTATAATATAGATCATTAAAACTGAAAAAAATGAGAGTTGGACTAGTAAGAGTTGGGAAGTTGATTTGAAAAAAAAATGTGCTTTGAGTGTATTTTATTTACTGTTTTTGAGACAGGGTCTTATTTTGTAGCTATGGAACTGTGTAGACCAGTCTTCAACTCACCCAGAAATTCTGCTGCCTCTACGTCCTGAGTGCTAAGATTAAAGGCATTTGCCAACATGCTTGACCATTGAGCATATTTTTTAAATGAATCCAAGTGATTTAATGAAATAAAATTATAAGAAAAGATGAAAAACACAAGCTACATCATGTTTAGCCTTATTTGCTTGTAGTACTTTTTCTGATCTAACTTTTTTATGCTAGTAAAGCTATGTCTTATCTAAATAATCATGCTTAGTTTTGCTCATGGGTGCCCTACCCTTTAGTATAATTATCACTTTATTTGTGTACGTATTGATTTGTCTATTTGATGAGGAATGGTGACTTCTGATTTTAGTAAGGATTAGAATATGGTAAAATACTGTTATTCACTAATCATGATTGAAATAAGATATGTCTTCTTTCAGTTAATATATGTTAATTTTTAGAGTCTGCATTTGATGTAAAATTATTCTTTCTTTCCTTCAACAAAGACTTAAGAAATGAGTTTTGGACAAATTTCATGTCTGACTTTAAGACAGGAAAAACAAATGCAAAGATTTTTCTAATACTAGCTTTCTGCTTTGGACTTAACTGGCTTCTCATTAATATCCGGATCTTCTGTTCGGTTCCATTGGTCCTCCTGTCTCTTCTTATGCCAATACCAGTCTGTTTTCAGTACTGTAGCTCTGTAGTAGAGTTTGAAGTCAGGGATTGTGATGCCTCCAGAAGTTCTTTGATTGTACAGGATTGTTTTTTCTATCCTGGGTTTTTTGCTTTTCCATATGAAGTTGAGTACCGTTCTTTCAAGGTCTTTGAAGAATTTTGCTGGGATTTTGATGGGCATTGCATTGGATCTATAGATTGCTTTTGGTAAGATTGCCATTTTTACTATGTTAATTCTACCTACCCAAGAGCATGGGAGATCTTTCCACTTTCTGGTGTCTTCTTCAATTTCTTTCTTCAAAGATTTAAAGTTCTTGTCATGCAAGTCTTCCACTTGTTTGGTTAGAGTTACTCCAAGATATTTTATGCTATTTGTGGCTATTGTGAAGGGTGATTTCTTCCCCAACCCTTTTATCATCTGTGTACAGTAGGGGTACTGATTTTCTTTGAGCTAATCTTGTATCTTGCTACAGTACTGAAAGTATGAGTTGTAGAAGTTCCTTGGTAGAATTTTTGGGGTTGCTTATGTAAACTATCATATCAGCAGATAGTGAGAGTTTGACTTCTTCTTTTCCGATTTGTATCCCCTTGATCTCCTTTTGGTTTCTTATTGCTCTTGCTAAAACCTCAAGAACCATACTGAATAGATATAGAGAGAGTGGACAGCCCTGTCGTCTTGTTCCTGATTTCAGTGGGATCGCTGGGAGTTTCTCTCCATCTAGTTTGATGTTGGCTGTTGGCTTGCTGTATATTCCCTTTATTATGTATAGTTATGTTCCTTGTATCCCTGCACTCTCCAAGACCTTTATCCTGAAGGGATGTTGTATTTTGTCGAAAGCTTTTTCGACATCTAATGACATGATGATGTGGTTTTTATTTTTCAGTTTGTTTCTATGGTGGATTGCATTGACAGATTTTTGTGGCCTGGAAGGATGGCCCAACCATTAAAGGCTAGGCTCACAACCTATATATGTCTTTTCTTACATTTTTGAACTTTAAAAATCATTACAAGAATTATTCGCCAGGATCCATTCAGGGATCTTCCATTATAGTTTTTGGTATGCTTCTCTTACACTTATTTAAAATAGCTTCTTAGCTATGTCTTCTTTCATGACATGTATACTTTTGTTTTTGGTTTTTTTCCGGGGGAGCATTTTTTTTTTGTTTTGTTTTTCTATTTGTTTGCTTTTTGGTTTGGTTTAGATTCATAGTTTTTTTGAGAAATGTTCCTAAATTTATTTGTATAATTTTTGATGAGAGTCAGGTTCAGTATTTTTAATTGGAGTTTTTTGTAGAGCTGAAGAATCCTCTATATCACACAGTAGGTGGCAGTTATTAAAGAACTATTTCATTTGTTTTTTAGAATCCTATCTTTAAATAACCCCAACTCATTGTCAGATAATTGTCAGGGGTTGCAGTTATTGTCACTTGAATTTAACAGTGTAAGTACTGAACTGGCTGATCTTTCAGAAGACTTGAGTTCAATTCCCAGATCGTATGACAGCTCACAACTACCTGTAATTCTGGTCCCTGGAAATCCAATGCTATATTCTAGTCTCTGAGGGTATCAGGCATACATGTGATACAAAGAAATACATGTAAGCAAAATATCCATACACACAAAAATAAATTAATTAAATTTAAAAAGAAATGAGCTAGCCACTAAAAACAACCTGGCTATATTTTTCCTAGCACAAAGGAGCAGTAAATTAGCCCCTGAAACATTTCTTCAGATTGTTTTTAAATGCATATGTCCAGTATCAACTTCCTTTAGGCCTCCTGGTATATTAAGTTTACTTTTTATGGTTTTCTAGTTTGAGACCATCTTATTTGTTACTAACAACAGTCTTACCGAAATATATGATCATTTACCTGGTTAACAGGCTACTTTTTGTTTGTTTGTTTTACCCACCATCCATTAGAATATACTCTCCATGAAAATAGTGGTCCCTAGTTTCTAAAACTGTCTGTACATAATTAATCCTTAATGTTTTATAACCAAATGATTGCCCTTGTGACATACAGACAGATATCTTCTGAACTTCTGTGTTTGGGGAGCTGGAGATCAAGTGCTGTTCTTCAGGGGATCCAGTGCCCTTTTTTTTTCCTGTAGGCATTTTCACATATGTGCACATACCCCTACACAAACGTAGGTAGGTAGGTAGGTAGGTAGGTAGATAGATAGATAGATAGATAGATAGATAGATAGATAGGACAGAGTGGTAGTTCAAGTGTACTTGGTTCTCATAATCTCATAGGGAATGGCACTATTAGGACGTGTGGCCTTTTTACACTAGGTATGGTCTTATTGTAATTGTGTCACTATGGGGTGGGCTTTGAGATCTATTTTGGCTCATTGTGACACCCAGACCATTTTTTTTTTCCGAGACCATTTCTTATTGCCTTCTGATCAAGATGTAGCCAGCACCATGTCTACTTGCACACGGCCATGCTCCCTGCCATAATGATAATGGACTGAATATCTGAACTGTTAAGCTGCTACCTCAGTTAGATATTTTCCTTTATAAGAGTTGCTGCAGAGGCATGGTGTCTCTTCACAGCAATAGAAATCCTAAGACAGACATACAGTTAAAAAGAGGAGACAATCTTTGTAAAAGTTCAAAGAGTAGTATCATTGTTGATTCCAAAGAACCATGTATTAGAAGATGTTTTGCGGGTCATTGGTGGTAATAGTGTTGAACAGCCTTCTATATGTTAGAAGCTTACTCCTTAGTATGGCAGTGTTGAGAAGTAGTGTGGACCTTTAAGAGATGCTGAGAAGTCCTTAGATCATTTACTAAGGTGATGAAGATAGTTTTTGAGAGAAGGTTATAAAAGCCTGAGATTGGCACCTCCAGCTGACTTCCTTTCTGTTACTATTATATTTATACTATAATGATGCAGCTAAGAACTGATGTTTGCACTAAAATAAACTTCTTATAAAGTTAAATGTCCTTGACTCTTTTATTATAGTAACAAAAGGCTAATATATCTGTGCTGTAATTTAATAATTTAAATTTATGTGAACTTGAGTAACTTTCATTATACTGAGCTTATTATAATATTATAAAATACAAACTTTTTTTTCTTTTGGGATTACTTTATAAATTGATATAATTGTACAGAATTGCTATTTTATACTTGATAATCAGATTATGTGTATTTGTAACACCTTGTTTTCTTTTGTCAAACATTTGAGTTCATATAGATATGTCATTCTATTATGTTCTCATTCCCTTTCCACTGAGGAACATCCACTGTTTACAATAGCCACAAATAACAAAATACCTTGGGGGTAACTGTAACCGAACAATTCAAGGACTTGTATGATAAGAACTTTAAATCTTTGAAAAAAGAATTCTAAGACCTCAGAAAATGGAAAGATCCTCCATGCTCTTAGATAAGTAGAATCAACATAGTAAAAATGGCAATCTCACCAAAAGCAATCTACAGATTTAATGCAATACCCATCAAAATCCCAGAAGAATTCTTCACAGACCTCGAAAGAACAATATTAAACTTCATACAGAAAAACAAAAACCCAGGATAGCCAAAACAATCTTGTACAATAAAGGAACTTTTGGAGGCATTACCATCCTTGACTTCAAACTCTACTGCAGAGCTACAGTATAATAACAACTTGGTATTAACATAAAAACAGACAAGTGGACCAATGGAATCGACTCAGAGTCCCGGATATCAATCCACACACGAGTTCTTGTCTTTTGACAAAGAAGCTAAGATTGTAAAATGGAAAAAAGAAAGTATCTTTAATAAATGGTGTTGAAATAGGAACGGCGGGCTATGTTCCTGGCACCTGGCCGTCCGCACGGCTAGCTTTATACCCGAAATAATTACACGGAAACTATTCTTTTAAACACTGCTTGGCCCATTAGTTTTAACCTCTTATTGGCTAGCTCTTACATATTGATCTAACCCATAACATATTGATCTAACCCATTTCTAATAATCTGTGTAGCCCACGAGGTGGCTTACCAGAGAAGATCTTAACCTGCGTCTGTCTGGAGTGGAAGAATCATGGCAACTGCCTGACTCAGCTTCTTTCTCCCAGCATTCTGTTCTGTTTACTCTGCCTATCTAAATTCTACCCTATCAGAGGGCCAAGCAGTTTATTAATTAACCAATGAAAGCACCAAAAATACAAGACCCACCTCCATCAAAATAGTGCTGGCATAATTGGATCTCAGCATGTGGAAAAGTGAAAATAGACCCATGTATATTGCCATGCGCAAAACTCAAGTCCAAGTGGATCAAAAACCTCAACATAAAACCAGCCACACTAAACCTCATAGAAAAGAAATTGGGAAGTATCCTTGAATGCATTGGCACAGGAGACCACTTCCTAAATATAAGTCCAGTAGCACAGACACGGAGAGCAACAGTCAATAAATGGGACCTCCTGAAACTAACAAAACTGTAAATGAAAGGACATAGTGAAATGGGAAAAGATCTTCACCAACCTCACGTCTGACAGAGGACTCATCTCCAAAATATACAAAGAACTCAAGAAACTGGACACCAAAATACCAAATGATAAAATTGAAAACTGGGCACAGATCTAAACAGAGACCTCTCAACAGAGGAATCTTAAAAAATGGCCCTAAAGACACTTAAGGAAATGCTCAACATCTTTAGTCATCAGAGAAATGTAAATCAAAACAACTCTGAAATACCATCTTACACCTTTCAGGATGGCCAAGATCAAAAACATTTATGACAGCTCCATTGCTGGTGGGAGTGCAAACTTGTACGGCTGCTTTGGAAATCAGTATGGTCTTTTCTCAGAAAATTAGAAATCAATCTACCTCAAGCCCCAGCAATACCACTTTTGGATATATACCCAAAGAATGCTCAATCATACCGTAAGGACATTTGCTCACCTGTGTTCATATCATGTTATTCATAATAGAACCTGGAAACAACCTAGATGTCCCTCAACTGAAGAATGGGTAAAGAAAATGTATATTTGCACAATGGAGTACTACTCATTGGTAAAGAATAATGACATCTTAAAATTTGCAAGCAAATGGATGGAACTCATCCTGAGTGAGGTATCCAGCCTGAGAAAGGCAAATATAATATGTACTCACTTAAAAGCAAATATTAGACATAAAGCAAAGGATAACTAGCCTATAGTCCATAGCCTAGACAACAAAGAGGACCCTAAGACATACATGACTCCATTTAGGAAGGAGAAAAAGACAAGATCTCTGTAAGTTGGGTGCATGTAGGGCAGGGAGAGGGTGGAAGGGGAAAGATGAGGAAGGAAGGGGAATGGGGAAAATATTTATAGCTCAAAAAAAAACAATTTAAAAAAAAATATCAGTTATTCCATAAAGAATAGTCTAAAAATCACCAATGATTCCATAAAGGTTAAGTTTTCTGTATGCTTATCTAATATATGATATACATTAAACATTTACAACTTTTTCAAAAAGGAAAGCTAAACTTACTGTTTTTTAGTATTTGTCATACAAAATCAGTTTTTAATGAGACATGACACTCATCATTGTAATTGCTTTTTATGGCTTATCCAGTCACATTAGGATATGTTGATAATTTTAGTTGCCTCTTAATTCTGAGTGTAAGTCTTCAAATGCCCAGTATTTTTTGGTAGTTTTCCTTTTATGTCAAATGTACAGAAAATTGCTCTCCAGGTCCCAAGGATAGAGACCTTGTAGAGAGAAGAAACCATTCATCCACATCATTTGGAGGCATTGCAAGAAGATATCTTTTATGCATTATATAGGACATACTAGTGATTTTAACTTGTTTATCAATTGACTAAGGAATTTATTTTTACTGAGTTAATCATGTGTCTTTAATAAGTCCTTTTATTTTTAATAATTTTTGTTCTTTGAAATTTTCACATTTATAGTATGTTTTGATCATATTCATCCACCAGTATCTCCCTCTAAACTCCCATTCGTGAACCCTGCCCTGACTTACAACTTTTTGTGTTTTTTTTTCTTTTTGTGTTTTTTTAATGTTATTAATAACCCCCAATATCAGTTAGTTCTTCCCATATTTATGTGAGAATTCGTGGAACTATCTACTTGAGCATGGCCAGCCAACCAGAGAAAATTCCCAAAACAGTCACATGTAGTCCATGTAGGAGCCATTGCTTGCCTCAGCTATGCTGCT
Source organism: Microtus oregoni (assembly GCF_018167655.1). Classification (NCBI taxonomy): domain Eukaryota; kingdom Metazoa; phylum Chordata; class Mammalia; order Rodentia; family Cricetidae; genus Microtus; species Microtus oregoni. The sequence continues at coordinate 40,572,739 of NW_024543068.1, read as the reverse complement.
AAGGGAGAATGGGACTTTGGAGTCCCCTGCCCCCTTCCTATGTGCATGCTGGAATTTTGATTGGCTTGCTCATGTGCAGTTAACTATAGCTACTTTGATTTGATGTATTCAACAGCCATGTCCTATCCAGAAGTCAGCTCCTCCCCCATTTACTGGATCTTAAATTCTTTCTGCCTCTTCTACTGTGATGTTCCCTGAGCTTTGGGGATGGGAGAGGTTGATAGAGGTGAACTCTCAGTTGTTTAGACTCTGCACTCAGCCTTTGACTTGGTACAAGTCTCTGTATTAACAGGTATTGGCTGCATGCTTCCCTGACCAAGTTGTGGAACTTCTGGCCACAATCTTTTTTTTTTAAAGATAGAATAAAAAATGTAATACGTGCTATGTGAAATTTTAATTATTATGTATAATGGTAATAACAAATATCAGATAGCCATTGCTTTCAAAAGATAGGAACACATTTTAGTTCAGTAAGGTAAAAATAATTTACATGCACTCCTGGCCCTGTGGCATTAATAAAAGAAAAAAAATGTACTTGGTAAACTGGTAATGCACTGCCTTTAGTCTTATTCATGTAACAGTTTTCTGCCAGAAAGTTACATACTACTGCTAAAAATTCTTCCATTAATATTAACTTCATCACTGTCAGCTTTTAGTAGATGAGAAACCTCATTTACTTTGAGTGAACTTCATTGCTAATATAATTAAAAACAGCATGAACATACTTATTTCAGTCACTGTTCTGACATTCAGAATAGCTGACCTCTTGAATTATATGCTATGTAATACCCAAGACAATACATTTTATTTCTTTTATCACATGAATATTCTTTTACATGACATAGTGGACATTTGATTAAGAAACATTAAATCCTGTTTTAAGTAAAAATATCTCTCGTATGGCATTTCTTTAATTCTTTTTTTGCTTTTACTAAATACCTTCTTACAGTTTCAGTAATTTATAGCCACTACTTTTATGATGCCATTTATGCATATATGATTAATACTTGCTTTTTGGCTAAGGCCATCACATTTAGAGGAATTACTCTCCAGATGTTTGTTTTTGTACTTTAATGCATGAATATATTCTTAACTGCCTATTGAACATTTCTGGTTGAATTGAGATGGCTTGTACATGACAAAATTAAGATGTAATTCCGCAGTCCAACTCCTTTTGATTTTGCTAGTTTATAATAATGGCACTTGAGTTTCCCAGTTGTCTGTGTTGAGGTATCTTTTAAATGTAACTTGAAAAAATGGGTTATATAAGGCCATTTTCATAAATATACATAGCATACGTGAGCAATTCTCCCTCATTTCCCACTGCCCTTTTCTTTCTTGCCCCTTCTTTATCTAACTTTTCCTCCATTGTGCCTATACGATTAATGGGTGATTCTTAACTTTTTTCTGCAGCTTTTGTTCTATGTCAGTTTTTATTACATTGTATTACAATCTATTAAATTACATATGTATTAGTTCTTATCTAGTTGTTTCTTCACTCTTTATAAATGTTGTGTATGGGGCCAGGTGTGGTTACATTTTAATCCCAGCACTTGATAGACAGAAGCAGTTGGATTTCTGTGAGTTCAGACTAACCAAGGGTGAAATGTCATATAGCCTAGTACTTGAAGCTTTCCTTTTACTGTGAGTGTATATTTATATATGCATATATAACTTTCAATCTTTCTATGTTGAATGCACAGAGAAAATGTGTTTTCTGAGTCAGAATATTTTGTTTAATGTCTTTCTAGTTCTCTGCAAATGATTGCATTTTTCTTTCCGTGTATATGTGTACATACCACATTTTCTGTATTCATTCATCTGATGATAGACATCTAAACTAGTTCAGTGTCCCGGCTCTTATAAGTAGTGTAGCAATAAACACAGTTTAACTGCTGTTTGAGACTACTTAAGTTCAGTCTCGGAAGGCAAACTATCAGGAATTGCGGGTTACAAACTGGTGGCAGGCACTAACACACTATATCCACATATGGTGTTTCTTCATTGGGGAAACCAGTTTTCTTCATTATTTTTTACTAATAACTAGGGTCTACCTAAGTAATTGATTCTAATCTCATCTGACTATGAATGAGTGTTTGGTTTGGGGTGTGCGTGTGTGTTTTCATTCGTATGCACTCCAGCTCATGTGTGGGTGTAGAGATCCAAAGTTAATGTCTAGTAGCTTCCTCAGTTACTCTCTGCCTTATTTATTGAAGTAGGATCTCTTACTGAACCCACACTTTGTCAGATGTCTTATCCAACTAGTCAGCTTGCCCTAGAAATTCAAGTTCTCCCTCAAATACTAGGATTATGAGCTGCTGCTACACCTGCCTCGTCCTGGGGATCTCAACTCGGGTCCCCAGAATTACATGCCAAGCACTTTATCCACTGAACCATTTTCTCAGCCTCTGATTGTAGCGTGTTCAGGATTTGCTTATGGTTCCTTTATTTTTTAAGGACGTGAGTTACATAGAGTATACTAATCTTACAAATACAGGTGTATTCATTTTTGACAAACCTGTCAGATTATAAAACAATCACCTTTTGTCCTTTCATAACTGATTTTCTAGCCATTGCAAGCAATTTGTTGTAATACAGGTAAGAATTCCTGTTACAGGATGTTATTTATGTAAATTGAATATATTCCTTTGGTTCTGCCTTCCTTCATTGAGACAGATTTTTGCTATTAAACCTCATGACCTTCCTACCTCAGTTTTCCAAGGGCTATAATTATAGGCATGTACCGCCACATCAGACACAATCTGGTTTCTTTCACATACCTGAATTCTTACGAGACTAATTCATGTTGGTTGTGTCAGTGATAACTCATAGTTTTTTATGGATATGACCATGTCCTCTTAAATTTTCTAATAGTAAATTTTTATTCATTTTATCTTCACAGATTTTAGAGAGTTAAATTTTTTCCAGTAGAACGCTTTGTAAAGCATAAAGTATGTGTAACTAGACAGAAAAATAACAAGTCACCCTATACAAAGGCCCTGACATACTGCTCTGGGCATGATACTCGACAGGAATTAATTTTCTAATATTTCTGTAAATTGTGATCACATTTGACTGGTCACTAAGGATTTAGAGTTAAGCAAATTCTTTGTTATGGATATATGTGTTTATAAAAACATTTTTTTAATTTCTTAGGATTATGTACTGAAGGACTGTACCGTGTAAGTGGAAATAAAACTGATCAAGACAACATTCAAAAGCAGTTTGATCAAGGTACTATAATTGCAAAATAAAATTGTCTTACTGTTTTTCTTATTAGAATTTTATAGTAAGAAACTTTTATTTGAAACTTCTTATAGAAATGGATATGGAGAAGAAAGCATTTAAAAATGTGGCATATGGTAAACATATGGTAGTTGCCACAGTGCAGGACTAAAACTGGGAGAGATCTGTCTTCATACTAACAAGAAAGGACTGATCCTTGCATGGTGGCGCACACCTTTATTCCCAGCTCTCAAGAGGCAGAGGCAGGAGGATCTTTATGACTTCAAGAACAGCCAAGACTGCATAGTAAAATATTGTATCCAAAACAAAACAGGAAGGAAAGAAAGAAAGAAAATGTTGAATCTTTTATAGTCTTCTTAGGAAGATGGGTATTAGGAAATTAGAAGAGGAAGTTGGAAGTATCAAACTTTAAAAATACATTTAGAATAAAAGATTAGAGACAGTTAAAAACAGTTGCTCTAAAAAATACAGCATTGCATCTGTATTTTTATGTGTGAAGGCTAGAAAACAAGAAAGAACTTTTTATTGACAAGAAAAATAACAGAATTGATAGTCTATCATAGGCAATAAAATTTATAGGTCTTATTTAGAAATGAGAATCTTTTTCATGCACTGAGACTGATTAATGTAAAGCACACATTTTGAGGTAAGCTATGATACATAATGGACAATGGACAGTTTTACCCTATTTATATAATTTTATTTATTTATTTATTTATTTATTTATTTATTATGTATACAGTATTCTGTCTCCTTGTATGCCTACAGGCCAGAAGAGGGCACCATACATCATTACAGATGGTTGTGAGCCACCATGTGGTTGCTGGGAATTGAACTCAGGACCTTTGGAAGAGCAGGCAATGCTCTTAACCACTGAGCCATCTCTCCAGCCCCCTATTTATATTTTTAATCTAATAAGCTGTTTACAAATAAAAGAATAACAGAATCTATAAAGCCAGTGCCAGAATTAAAATGGCAATAAATTTACTTATGTTAGATTAGCAACAGTTATGTCAAAAATGGGACTATATAAAAATGCTTTTTTAATGTAGCAGATAACTAATACTTAGAAGCAAATTTAAAAGTGAGACTGTACCAGTAAGGAATTCCATGTGAGATCAAAGATAAAACTTTAAAACTGAAAATCAAATTACTAGAAATAAATTAATATTTTTAGTCTTTCTAGTCTTTGACTAGAAAATGCCTAAGTTTGGTAAGAAATCTAGAAAGCATACATGAATAACAATTTAGGCTGCCTAAAAATGTAAAAATTGTGTGAGAATATAAGGACAAAATCTTCAAGAGAGTGTAGAGTGATCTATGCAGATTAATCTCTTAGTATATATTTGAAAATATACTCAGCCTCTACCATTGACAAATTTTTATTTTAAGATTGTATTTATTATTAGTTAAAAAGATTGTTGGTAATGTTGGCAAACATTTTGTATACCTGTTGTAGGTACATTTTGAGAGGCAGTTTGTGAATATTAAAATTCAGATTCCTTTGTTTTAGAAATTTCACTTCAAGGAGTTTGTATTCCAAAATCCTTTGCATGTGCTTGTTAAAGGCATTTGTTGCAGTATTTGTAATTTTAAGGAGAGAAGGGAGAACTGCCCATGTGTCATTTGTATATTGTAGTGAGGTAATTATGTTTAAAATGCCAAAACATTACTTATTGAGTTGTATATTCCTGTGTAAAAATATGCCATGTGGCCAAAAGTGCTCTAGCATGTTTTTAAGAAGTATTAGAGAAACTATTTTATAGTGTCACATTGGTGTAGTTCCACTTTGAGTGAGGAGGGCAGAGTAGTGGGACTCTTGGATTATAGTTAATGGTTTTATTTTTTAGTCTTACCACTAACTGTCTATGCCTCAGACAAGTTAATCTTTCTAGTTCAAAAATTTTTCAGCACACAGTAGAGATGAAAGAATAAATATAAGGCTAATGAGATAATGCTTGTCCAATAAGATGTGTAAATGGGTCATGTTTTCTGTAAGTGATTCATAAAAGGGCTCAAAGGAAGCCTGCTATAAAATATAATAATGATTGCCTCTAAGTCATGGGATAATTTTTTTCTGCTCTGTATTTTCACACTTAGGTGACTTGTTAATATCAAATAAGTTTATGGTATACCTTTTACATGTTCTGTTCTTGTCTTTTAAATCAGCCCTTTACTGAAAACCTGTTTACTTAAAACATTACAAAGTAGAGTTTAAAGGTCCAAATTAGAATTGTTATACATAATTTCTATTCTTTGTCTTTCTATTTTCTTACGGTCTTAAAATAGTCTGTGTATAAACAAGAAATTAAAAGAATAGTATTATTAAAATTCTGTAATTCACTGTATGCTGACATATACTATACATTATCTGTGAATACAGTGCTTTTTGCATGGGGTTGTCTTTCTCTGATCTGTTGTATAGTTTGCTGGCCTGTGAGGAAAAGTAATTAATGAAAAGTATTTTTTGGCAGAAAGGTGCTTGTTGAGTTTACCTCTGCAATAAGTTAAAATTTCATTATATAAATTAAATTTTGATTCTGTCTTATAGATCATAATATCAATCTAGTATCAATGGAAGTCACAGTAAATGCTGTAGCTGGAGCTCTCAAGGCTTTCTTTGCTGATCTGCCAGATCCTTTGATTCCATATTCACTCCACCCAGAGCTATTGGAAGCAGCAAGTAAGCATAAACTTTGTTTTGCGGGTGTGATGGTGGTGGTTTTTGAATATTGATTACCAGAGTAAACTATGAAATAGAATTTTTAGTTAAAATCCCACTTTATTGAAAATATGTCTTAAAGGTACCCTCCAAATTTAAATAGTCAGGGCCCCCATGGATGACCTTAGGGATATTTGTTTTTAGCTATTCCCACAGGTAATGAGGGACAGAGGGAGAGTACACTTTGAGGGCAGAAGAGGATATTGAAAGTCCTGTTTTAATACTCTCTACCTTATTCCCTGGATCCTCTCTCTCCCTGGATCCTCTGGTCTCCTCTTTTCCCCACAGTCCTGGGTCACATAAAGCGGTACATGGTCCTGCTTTTTACATCAGTGGTAGAATCTGCACTTGATTGCATAGCACTTCCTAGATGAGTTAAATGCTCATGGAAGATCTGGAAAATGGATCCTAAGATCTGTTTGATGAAAAAAAAACTAGTAAAACCTAGTGCTTAATTTGCATTAATAGCCAAAATTAATGTAATTTCTAAATTATTCCTTTTAGTATAAGTCTTCAAGTTCTTTTAAATGGATTACTTCTTTAGTGTTTTTATTTTTAAAGTTCTCCCTTTTTTTTTTTTTTTTTTTTTTTTGATTTTCGAGACAGGGTTTTTCCGTAGTTTTTTTGGTTCCTGTCCTGGAACTAGCTCTTGTAGACCAGAGCTGGCCTCGAACTCACAGAGATCCGCCTGCCTCTGCCTTCCGAGTGCTTGGATTAAAAGCGTGCGCCACCACCGCCCGGCCTTTTTTTTTTCCGATTAATTATGCAAGCACACGTCACTCACACACAGCACCCAGACAGTACAGCAGAAGCACAGAGACAGACAGACAGACACATTCACACACAGTACTCACTTACCTGGGACTCGAACCGGTAACCTTGGGCTCCTCGGGCTGTGCTCCATGCCATTGAGCCAGCGTTCAGACAGTTCTGAGCCAGCAAGATGTCTCCTTAAGTAAAGGTTATTGCAATCTGAGTTTGATCCCCAAACACACATGGTGACAGGAGAAAAACCATTTCAGGAAGTTGTCCTCTGGCCTGTATCACATGGACTGTGATATCACATGCACTCACCTTCCTCTGTCCCACCTCTACACACATAAATAAGTAAAGAAGTGTAGAAAAGAAAAATAAATTTTTAAAAGAGGTGTGAAGAGATAGCTTACCAGTTAAGAGCACTTCCTGCTCTTGTAGGGGACCTGAGTTCAGTTTCCAGCACCCATGCAAGGTGGCTGACACCCAGCTGTAACTCGAGCTCCAGGTGTTCCACCCCTGCAGCTGTACAGCACATCCCTCCTGGCACAGACATCACACAAACAGTAGAAAAACATAAAAGTCTTGAAAATAAAATCTCTTCTTAAAAGTTTTAAGAAAAATAAACTTCTAATATATTGTCACAAGGTATAAAGTTGTCTTTACATATTTCCAGGTGTTATCTCTATCTCTTGGTCATAAACACTAGCCTTAGAACTGTTCAGAAAGTTTATTTTAAAGGCCTAATTTAGAAGTAAATTTGACAAAAGAATTTTTAGTACTTGAAAATTCTACCATTATATAAAGTAAGAGAACAAAAAATAAATCTCTTACTCCCATTTATTGCTGTACTGTGTTTTAGTTATCCTGTTTTATAATTGCATAAACTTGGAAAATAACTACATTAAATATTTATGCTACTAGTAAGGGAAATATTTTGTTAAAGGAAGATTATAATTAAGTGTAGTATAGGTTATTATGAATTCAGGGCTACCTTGTGCCTATCTCTGGTTTTGGAAGTCTTTTGAACCTGAGGGGCATATTTTTATCAAAAGAAAAACTTGGTGACACATTAAAATTAGAAAGTTCATATTTCAGAAATTTCATTGCAAGATATCCAGTGCTTATTTATTAGTGTTATATGTTACTGCTTTTGTTGTTGAGCTGTAAGTGTACACATAAAGACAGTAATTCTCAGTCTGTACATGAATATTTAAGAGACTAACATGCCTATATATAATTACGTAATTCTAGCTAAATTTGTAATCATGTATATAGAAGTATAATATGCTTCAAACAGAGTCTTAATTTTTGTAATAAATATTAACTGGAAATTTGTATTAGATATTTGGAAGTTTATTCATTTTATACAATGATTTCTCTTTTACAGAAATCCCAGATAAAACAGAACGTCTTCATGCCTTGAAAGAAATTGTTAAGAAATTTCATCCTGTAAACTATGATGTATTCAGATATGTTATAACACATCTAAACAGGTACTTACAAATAAAATGCACATTATGTTTTATACCTATAACCTTTATATGCTGGGTAATAATAATTTCTATTTGAGGGGACTATAGACTAAACACAAGGTTCTGTTCAGGTCTTTTGTAATGGTTGTCTGTATTATCTAATTCATATCTAGAAAGTTTTATGATTACTATTTTGCACATATAATCAGTGTTTGTTTAGTTACTATAGTAGGAATTAAACCCAGGGCCCTCCACATGCTGAATAAGCACCCTACCACTGAACTATATACCCAGCCCAACAATATATTTTTTTCTCAGTTTTCTTTAGTAGTTCTCTTGTGTGAAATCTTAGAATTGTAGTTAAAAAATGGCAGTAACCAAACTAACCAAATCAACATATTCAGAGTTGGAAAAGTTGGAATTTGAAGAGGGAACTCCTAAGTATAGTACAGCTCTTATGTGGTTCATTCACCTGTGTACTGTACTGTATTGTAAGTTTGTATTCCATATGTGGAAATTTTAGCACAAACTGTCCTATTATCCAAAATATAAGACACTAATTTTTGTATTTATAACTCTAAATATGTTACAGTTGGAATTTACGTTCAGTAACAGTGGTCTGGGCAGGAGTGGGAGGAATTAACTTCCTCCTCCCCAGAATTCTCCTGTTCTCATTACATCATTTCTACTTCCTGTCTGGTTTTCCCACCTATATTTCGTACCTGGCCAATCAGCGTTTATTTATAACATGATTGACAGAATACAGACAATTCTCCCGTACCACATAAACTCTTACCAAAAGTTTATTCAAACATTTTTAGTGGCAATTTAAAGTATTCTATAGGGTTGTGGTATGGCTCACTGGTAGAACATTCACCTAGCATCTGGGAAGTCCTGGGTTTGATCCCTACCACCAGAAACTAAACTGCAATAATAGTAGGGCCCAGATGAAATCTATTCTAATCTATTCTTCTTAGGAGAGACTATTCACAATGTTTTAAGTTTTGTTATTACTGTCAGTGTGCGATATAAAATTAAACTACCTTTATAACTCTTCCAAGTCCCCCTTCTAAAAAAATAACCAAAACTTTCAACTTGATAAATAATATTATTTATTGTTTACTATTATAAATGGTATATCCCCTTTTGAAAAAATGATTATTGGTTAATATTGCTAGTATTTTGTTAACACGGAAGCTGTAAACCTCATTGAATATAGAGAATGGCAATATCTTGTAAGTTTACCAGATTGAATTAAAAATTGGACTTGATTTTAAAGATTTTGAAAAAAGGACAGGGCAGAGCATATTCAAAAAATCATAGTACTAGCACACCTTCAAATTATCTTAAGTGCTGTATTCTGGAAGTGTTTTTGGCTGTGTACAATAGTAAACAGCACAGGCAAAAGCATGTTATAGATGCATGAAGAACACAAACAGAGGGCTCGTTTGAACTGACCAAAATAAGGATGGAGAAAGTCAAGAGATAGAGAAACAATACCAGGTTAGATCAAACAGCACTGTTCCCATTATGACTTCTGGACTAACTTTAGTCTTTATAACGATAGGAAGTTTGTTTCGTAATATATAAATCTTTTTTTTTTATTTTACAATATGTACTTTTTTTTTTTTTTTTTTTTTTTTGCTAGGAGACCACACTCCTTTATGGAGAAAGCAATGTATGGTAGAGGCTTTCTTTGGTCCTGAGAAATACTAGAGATAGAGCAGAAGCTGTTCAGACTTTAGTTTTAAAAGGCGCAGTCTACTGCACAGTTCTAGTTTTCTTTTGTATTGCTCTGGTAAATGCCATGGTCAGAAGTAACTCAAGGGAAGAAAGGGTTTATTTGACTTATGCTTCTCTGGTATCTTGTTGAAGTTGAAGGCAATCCAGGAGCTGAAGCAGAAACCATGCTGGCGTGTTCCCTAACTCCTGCCCAGCTAACTTTTTAGTCCAGCCCAGCACTTTTTGCGTAGCAATAGAGCCACCCACAGTGGGCTAGGCCCTACTACATGAATCTTCAAACAAGAATGTAGCCTACAGACACGCCAACGGGCCAGTCTGAGACAGTGCCCCATTGAGTTTTTCTTAGGTAACTCTAGACTGTTAAGATGATAGCTGAAGCTAACTTGGAGCGACTCTGTAACTCAATAAGTCGCCCCCCTCCCCAACATATTCTCACAGTACTGGGGATTTAGCAGTGAACAAATGGAGCTAGGGTTCAAGGAGAAAGACAACTACATGTCATACCTCTCTTTGACAGATTGATAAGATTGTAAAGTTATCCTATGGAATGATTCTTTGATTATATTCTTCCACTCTTCACATCCAGTGATTGTCAAGTACATCTTTGTAATTTTTCCATTTTCTCTTCTCTACAACTTTACTATTTCTTGTTCAGGACCTACTAGTGTGAACAGTTGTTATTTGCCAACTTTTATTCCTACCCTCTCTTGATCCTAATGCCAAGATGATCTTTCTAAAAGATCTCTGTATAAAGATCTTTGTAAATATGTGCCACATGTGTTCCTGGTGCCTGTGGTGGTCATAGGTGGGCAGCAGTTGCCCTGGAACTGGAGTTCCAGATAGTTCTGGACTACAATGTGATTTTAACTCCAGTTTTTTTCAAGAGCAACTCATGCTGTTAACTGCTGAGCTGTCTCTTCAGCCCCAAAGACTTTTCAAGATGAAAATAGTCCTCTCTGTTCAGGATGGACTCTGAACTGATTAGCGCTAGCAGTTATAAGTGGTTATACTTCCTTTGTGCATAAGCAGCACTTATGCTGTGTTACACTGTTAATAGCAGCTATCGAGGAATATCAATTTGTGGCATATCTTAACTTGCTGCCAGTAGTTTGAAAGTGTAGTGCCTAAGACAGCAGCCATCTGAGTATTTATTAGGAAAGCTTGTTATTAGGCTCCACCACAGACATAATAAATCACAAACTTAGTCGCCAGCAGTTTATCTTTGAACAAGCTCTCCCAAAGGTTCTGACAAATGCTTATAGCCACTGTTGTAACTCAGTTTCCCTTTCTTCCTGCCGTTCTTCCCACATTCGTTACCTTTGACTTAACTTTAACCTTGTCCATGAAGCGTTCCCTGGTCACCCTAATTTCCAACAGATAAAATACCTTCAGGTAGACTCCATCTTATGTTCGTAACTTTGTGTGTGGTTCCAGAGCCTAGCACTCCACTGCTACATAGAAATACCACACTGTACATACTAGCCACTTATTGCTTACTAACAAATGGTAGGCTTTACTCTGACTGTTCGATTGAGTCGCTTTTTAACTGGAAATAGTGACTTTTTCGTAACAGAATACAGTGTTTTACTTTAGGTAAGTGATTCCTATGTCTGGGAGTTTCCTTTGGTTTGTGTTTTTTGTTTGTTTTATTTTCTTCTTTTTTTAATCTTGAAGATTTTCTTGTTATGCTACAGACTTCTAGACAGTTTTTCTTCTGTAGCTTAGGCTGACCTGGGATCCATTATGCTACTACTTGCTTCCTGAGAACTGGGCTTACAGATGTGTACTACTGTGCCCAGTTTGATGTGTTTCTTTATGTGTAAAATAAGAGGGTTGAATACAGTATTACACTTAGTGTAATAACTTATAGTTTATAGTCTACGGTTTGCTTTTTACATGTCTTGCTTCCTAGAGATGGTGGTAAGCAAGGAGTGCTTGCTCAGATATTTAAAGGGCTGGGTAAAAATAATTTTAAACTCTGTGACTACTTGTAACTTGCTGTTAAATTGTCATAAATTTTAAAGTAGAATTTGTTGAATGTTGTCTTTAAGATAAAATTTTAACAGTGTACAAAATAATGTTTTTAAAGAACTGCTCCTAGTGTGCTAGGAGCTAACTTTCTTGAGATTTAAAAATATTCTTGGCTGGATAGGTTATGCTAAGTATTCCAAAGATGGTTTAAATGAGAAGACATACCCTGAGTTTTGGGTTTCTCTGTTTAGCCCTGGCTGTCCTGGAACTCACACTATATAGATCAGGCTGGCTGGCCTCAAACTTAGAAATCTGCCTGCTTCTGCCTCCAGAGTGCTGGATTAAAGGTGTACGCCACCACCACCTGGCCCTGATTGATTTCTTAATCTCCCACAGTAGTCTAAAAATTTGGATCCACAGTTAGAACCCGCTGTTTTGAATGGTGTTTTTCAAACTGAAAAGACTTCCTGTGTATACCTTTAAGCCCTGGGGTGCAGCATATTTTAGACTATCTGATCTTCTCACAGGAGTATACATTCGTTGCTCTCTTGTTTGAGAATATAGTTGAATAGATAATGCTAAGAAAAAAAATTTAACTTGAAGATAAATTAGCCTAAATGGTAAGCTAGCTTTGGGATTCTGTAATTTCAATGAGTTCTGATTTCTTTTTTTCCTCGTTTCATAATTTCAGGGTTAGTCAGCAAAATAAAATCAACCTAATGACAGCAGACAACTTATCCATCTGCTTTTGGCCGACTTTGATGAGACCTGATTTTGAAAATCGGGAGTTTCTGTCTACCACTAAAATCCATCAATCTGTCGTTGAAACATTTATTCAACAGTGTCAGTTTTTCTTTTACAATGGAGAAATTGTAGAAACTACGAACACTGTGGCTCCTCCCCCACCCACAAATCCAGGACAGTTGGTGGAATCAATGGTACCACTTCAGTTGCCACCACCATTGCAACCGCAGCTCATTCAACCACAATTGCAGACAGATCCTCTTGGTATTATATAAACAGAATGTGATTGCAAATGGCCTGAAATTGGACAAAAGCAAATCTAGACATGCATGTTTCAGGGTTTAGTAGTATATTTCATGTTTCATACAGATAATCCACATTCAAAATGACGAGACATTTTCTCTTTGAACTATGTGGTATTCCCTGTTAACTTACATTACAAATCTAAAAACGTGGTAAGCATGACTGGAGAGGTTTAATTTTTATAAACAAAAAATAGTTATAAAAATGCAAAGCTGCTGCTGCATGCAACCTTATTGCAATCAGTATATCATTCCTGTGGCGATTTTTGTCACATTATATTGTGAATAAAATTTTTCTATAGAAATTAAATGATTTAAAACTCATATATGAAATGTTTAATGCTTTCAGCCTGCTTTATGGCTGGTTTTGTTATTTGTTGTGCTAATTTGGGAACTTAATTACATTCAGGCAGTCTGTATAGATAACTAAAGCCCAGTTAAGTATTTTATAATTTCAGGCTGCTATGCCATGCTTGGGATGTTGTTTGAAAGAAAGAAAAAAATACATGTAACATATTTCACATTTCTGCACCTTCATCTTCTAAGTAAATCGGTGGATGATTTGATGAGGAGTGAATGAACCTGTTTCCTGTACTCACAGACCAAGGACACACTTGTGGTTAAAGTGAGTTGATAATGTGGTGTAAAGGATGGCTGTCCCCAACTCATTTCTTTATGATCTCTAATTAAAAATACATTTTGTATACGGTTAATTCTGTAAACAGATGCATGTTCAAAAGATCTATGATGGTCTTGTAATCTTAATCTAATATATTTTAGATATTTTAATTTTTCCCTCTTGGGAAATACATTTAGTATAGTGTAGAAAAATACTTCATGACATTTTCATATAAGGTTATATAACTTTTCATACATAAACATGAAATTTGTTGTAGAAAATTCTTTAAACCAAACATTTAATCTAGGACTTCAATTTAATCTGTTCCTTGAATCTATTTTTATGTGGCCCTTGAGAATATATCCCAAAAAAATCCATTGCTAATACAGCAATAAAAATACTTTGGGTACTGACAGACTTCTTGGAGTATGTATATATAAAATCACAAACATGTATTCATATTCTTTCTGTGATATGTTGTTCTGCAGTCCAGAATGGCTTTTGCACCATTTTTTAAACCAGTTTTCCCCTTTGATGTTGGTACCAGAGTTGCTATAAATGACTGCTGCTTTAGGGGTTAAATATTTTGTTAGTGGAGATACAACCAGAACACTAAATTATGATAAGACTTTCTGACTGGATAATAGGTAAATTTAGTTGGGCTATATTCAAAATTATTTTATCAAAACCATATCATTTGTTTTACTGGAAAAAGGAAAATGGTTTGTTTTTACTGCTGGGTCATATTTTGTGTAGTAAAGACAAAAAATTCTTTGGTCAATATTGTAATCTTTATATTTCACCGTTAAGGTTTCCTTATTTGTATTATAGTAAATCAATGATTTTGAGATTCAAGGCTCCTAAGAGTTTGATTTGCTCCATTTTGTCTTAAAATAAATATTCTTTCCCAATTGTTATATCTTAGGTATTATACTTCCAATTTCAACCAAGATGTCAACATGAACCAGGCTACTGTTGAAGTACATGTATATTATAAATTATCTTATTTGTGTTATACTCTTTACATGTTATTATCTTTTCTAAGAGAACAAAGTCCCTATTATTCCTATTGCAAAGCACACAGGAATTAAGAAAGTACAGTAATTTTTAAAAAAGAATATCCGGTAAATGTAGTATTCTTAACTTGTTCTATATTACTTATACCTATGTCTATATAGCTTTAATTTATAGCTGTCAGTTTAACATTGGCATGTCTGGCAAAGAAAATTAAACTTTAAGATTTTTATAAACTGTTTCTAGGTTGCTAAAGAATTTATTTTTCTACTATAAATGGTATAGACAAAGCATCAACTATGTACAGGAAAAAAGCCTGAATATTTCTATTGGAAGTAGGCTTAAAAGAGAATTTTCAGAACTGTTCATATCTTTGGTTCATTCTGTCCTAACTTTACTATTGTAATATGTGAGTTCCAATTTATTTAAGCTATTCTCTTTTATAATGTGTTAATTTAACATTCGTTTACGCTTTGAACTATTTTTGTTACTAAAATTAGCATTTATAAGTTTCCACATTAACCACCTTAACACCTTTCCTAGAACTGATCTCTCCCTTTTCTGTGCATTCTCTCATTGATCTGACACACTGCATAGTGAATCACTAATATTCTCCATCTGGTTCATTTTACTAGTAGGTTACAGATACTGAAAATTAAAGTGCGGTTTAAAGCTCAGTCTGTGACACTGACTTGTGTTTGTTTTTGGCCAAGGGTATAAATGTGTTTTTAAACTTTAGAAAAGCAATTCCAAGGGAGTAACATAATGAATCCTTTGTTACTTTTAAGTCACTGGAACGTTTCACTGTTTAGGAATAAACATATACGCATGTGTATATGAGACTTAATGGATTAAAAGAATTAGTAGATAGTCTTACAATTATGGGTCACCATTAAGACATTTCACAATATTAAAAAATTACATGTATACATGTTGCCATTGTTTTATTTAAAATTGAGTGCTTATTCTGATAGCAGGCTCAATAGTATTTAGATAAACAATATAAAGGAGCATAGAGAGGTCTGTTTCAGACTTTGAGTAGATTTTTTTAAATAAGTCGAATTCTGTCAATAAGCACTTGTCAGGGTATACAGATACCATCTGAACAAAATTCCAGGTACACTACATTTGTTTAAAGTGTTATTTTTAGTAGTACTTCCCACCCTAACATTTACAGTGTAAATACTGTAGGTAACAGCCATCTAACTTAGCCAAAACAGCAGCTCTTATTTTTCATATTATATGTAAATACTAAAGACTTTTGGTTTTTGTTTTATTTTGAGGTACTAAAATTTAGTTCCTAATATCTCTTAGCTATAAACAAAGGGGACATTTGAAATAAAAACTTAGGCCTTAGCTTCCATGGTTATTTTTACTTTTTTTATAGAGTAATAATTGTGATGCTTTTTGTCAACTGAATATAAATATGTGTAAATATAATTTTTAAAAATCAAAAGTGGTTTGTTTCTTTCTATAGTTAATATAATTTTATGCTTTACCCAGATGATGTACAGTAATTTCAGTATCAGTAAAGGTGAATGAATGCTCTGAATAAAACATTAAGGAGCTATGCAAGAAGTTTAAGTTAAAGTTGCCTGTTTTTACCACTTTGTTGATAAAAATCAACCAATTTTAGGTAAAATAGGAATGTTTACAATTTTATATTAGTAAAAATTTTACTGGATGGTTTTATTATTGGACTTTCCTTATACCATGAAAGGAAATCAAAAACTCATTCTGGGTATATGAACATAAGTTTTTAAAAATAGCAGGGACTGAGTATGTGTGGCTCAGTTGATAGAGTGCTTGCTTAACTTGCATGAAGACCTGGATTCAGCCTCCAGCACTACATAAACCAAGCCTGCTGACACATATCTACAGTCCTAGCACACAGAAGATAGAGGTAGACGAATCAGAAGTTTGGAATCCTCCTTCACTTCATTGTGAATTTGAACACAGCCTGGAACACATTAGACCCTGCCTTCCAAAATAAATAAATAGGACAACAAGATAAAGCATACACATGAATCTGGAGTTTGAGAGGCATTCTTTGAAACCACTGGAAATATTTTTAAACCTGTTCTAAACAAGGCAGTGGTGGCACACGCCTTTAATCCCAGCACTCTGGAGGCAGGGGCAGGTGGGTCTCTGAGTAAGAGGCTATGTGAGTTCCAGGGTAGCCAGGACTGTTAATATACCTTTCTCAAAATTTAAAAAAAAAAACAAAAACAAAAACTTCTAGTTATAAAACAACTCTTAATATTGGAAAATGGATGTTTTGCTTTCTTTTCATGGTTTAAAAATAGCATAATCCCAACTTTATGTGTATGTATTGTCAAAATCTGTAGATTTGGTGAGTTCTCTTTGATCTGATTTTTTGTGTATGTCTTGCATTTGAATTCTTAGCCTTTTCCAGTTACCAAATATCTAAAGATAAAAGTTACCAGATATCTGAAGATAAAAGTATTAATTACGGAAAACACCATTCTTCAAAACCATTTCCTTGGGTCTCCTGAGATGACTGGTTAAGCACATTTACTGCTTTTCCGGAGGACCCAAGTTCAGTTCCTTGCACTCAGATCAGGCTGTTCAGTAAACTGTAACTCCAGCTCTAGGGGATCTGTCACCCCCTTCAGTTCTTGACAGGCAACCGCACTCACATGCATATACCCATTCACATAAGATTTAAAAATAAAAACTGCACTAAAAAAATTGAAGATAGCCTCTTTATTTTGCCCCGTATTCTTACATCCAGTGATGTGCTGTGTTACAAGTACCAATAGTCTTTATAACAGTTTGAATCTAGCTTTAATGAGTTTGGAAAGATCTTCACTATTTAGTTGACTCACCATCCTGTATGTATGATCATGCCATAGACATATGCTATTGTTACCTTTTTCTGGAGGATGGAGATATGAAGAACTACAGAATTTCATATTCCTGTCTTAGTTGAATGATGTAAAATTAGTTTTCATGAACATTTTAGTGGTAGCCAGAATGATTTTGAAAATCAAGTGAATGTCAGTAAAAGTTAACATTTTTATGTTAAGTATAAAACAAAATTATAGCCCTTGAAATTAATAAAACGTTGAAAGTTTTTGTTTACCAGTTGTTAGAAATGTTAAAGTTTGCAAATATATATTTGTATGTGTATATATACATATATATTTCTTATATACATCTGTAAGTATCTGTCAGAGAATTTGTGGTTGAAAACCCAAATTTGTTAATCCCCATAGTACAGATATTCTGTTCAATTTTATTTTCTTGAAATAGTAAAGTTGATGTAAGTAATTTAGTAATGACCCTCCTATCATTATTACAATTTGGTATTTGTTTTAAAATTTAGTGTTTTAATTTTTCAATTTTATTTTTATATTGTTTTATTTCAATGTAGGTAATAACGATTTAGCAACTGATTCATGAAATCTTTTTAATTATATATCCTCACTAGATCATTTTATTGTGTACTTGAATTGTGAATGTTTTGATCAGTATTTTCTAAGTCTAAAAATATTTTATTAGTTTTACATTTGGAGCTTAGTTTACTTTTCTCCTGATTCTTGTTAATTTCATTTTGTCCAAATAAATTTAGATGTTCAAGAAGCAGACATAACACTGGTTCCTTAAAATAATCACTAGGTCCAGAATCATTATGTATCATTCTTATTACTTGTGCAGGACTCCAAATTACTTAAAAACAATCCAAAAGCAAGCTGTCTTCCAGGTTTACTGCTTTAAGATTTTGCCTCTAGACCTCCCTTTTGTGGGCAGTCATTCATGACTGCGGCATTTTTTTTCAACTGTAGTATTTTAAGTGAAATTTCTACCAGTGTACTTTTAAAATGCCAACTGTTTTATCTAGTACTTCATTTACAGAATAACTTGGGTTTCCTTAAAATTACTATTTTCATGGTGTAGATTAAGAATTAATTTTCTCTTTTAGGAAATCAGATAATAAATATACTAAATTTTGCAAGCCAAATGATCACTGTAGCACTGGTGTGTGAGTAGCCAGCCATTAACAAAATAGAAACGAATAGGAGTGTTCTAATGAAATTATTTGGCCAGTAGAATTTAGTTGGCTGGTCACTGGCATAGATTGTTAGTAAAATTAAAGCTTCCAATCTGTTTCTGTATGTTATAATTGATGATTAATTCTTAACACAGATTGAAGTAAAATTTTACAGGTGACAATGATCCTCATTTTTCCAAAGGAAATTGCCTTTTTCAGTTGTAAGAAGTAAGTAAGGAGAGCTGTGTATAAGGGTTCTTTTATATTCTGAATGGTGACTTAAAGCTTTTTGAGGACGGTAATTACATACCCACAGAGTATTTGTTAATCATGACAGTACAGTAACTATATCATTGTAGCACAAGATTTTGAGTAGATGAACACTAAAATCATATCTAATGATTGCAAAGGTATGTCATGATTAATGAGTGGTCTCTAGCATGTGTGCCTCACTCACCAGACAGTACTCCTATTCCTGTGGGAAATCATGGGAGAGACAGTTGAGCAAATCATTGGAGAGGTGTGTTTTTACTGGACGTTAGACAGTTAAGAATGGAGACGAATATAAATGTAATGATAGAAAACTGAAGTTGTACCTCACTATCTCATCAGTAGAGAAATCATGTTGCATTTAGAGGGGAAGATTCCCGGAAGATCATACATCTTCACAAACTATGTCCTCGCTGATCATAACAAAATAAACTTGAGGCAGATCAGAGAATTCACTCTTGGAAAATGAATGTGTTGACCATGGAAAAAAGCTTTACCCAGAAATCATACACCACAATTCCAAGATGAGGAAAATCTTACGTACTGGATGAAGATGGCGTTACTACAAATCCAGCTTATAACCAGCCTCCAGAGTAATCTCCAGTGGTCTCAGTTTATGGAGTTTACATGTATGAGTCCTACTTTGTTGTTCTAAGGCGATTCTTTGTGACTGCAGACCTCTTCTGGAAACTAAGTAGAATTGGATAAACATGTTTGCCTTCTCAGTCAAAGTCCAAGGGCCAAAAACATAACAGTGAAATTACATCTTTGTTTTGAATTCACTGTTCAACAAAAATGTGCTTTAAATATATTCCTTTCCAGGTCAGTGAGATGGCTCTGTGATAAAGGAGCTTGCTGCCAAGTCTAATGAGTTGTATCCAAGAACTCCTTTTGTGGAAGGAGAAGACCCCACATTTTATCGTTTGACCTCTACTCATGCCGTTAAGCACACACGTACACACCATTCATACCCTTCATGCATTAAGCAGATTTTCTGTATTTTTAAGAGGTGCAGACTACTGCTTCATGTGGTCTAAAGTACATACCAGAAAGAAAAACATAAGTTACTATGAGGAAAAGCGAGGAAATACAGGTGGTCTGAGTGACATTAAATGGAACTTCTATTTCCGAGTTTATACATATTCATGTGGCTTTGCAAGTGAGTCTTAAAATCTTTAAAGAAGAAATAAAGTCTTTACTAGAACTTAAAGGCAATTCTGACTATCAGAACAGCATAAACTTGATAACATTCAGCCAGAATATAGTCTCATTCATGAACATTAATGCAAATTTTTAAAGCATGTGTATTTCATGAAAACTATAAGAATTGACTTAATTGCTGGGCAGTGGCGGCACATGCCTTTAATCCCAGCACTCAGGAGGCAGAGGCAGGCGGATCTCTGAGTTCGAGTCTAGCCTGGTCTACAGAGCTAGTTCCAGGACAGGCTCCAAAGCTACAGAGAAACCCTGTCTCTAAAAAAAAAATTGACTTAATCTTGTAATTGTGTCAATAGATAAGTAAAAAGTATTTTATTTTTCTCTAGGTATGCAAATACTATCAGTTGTTGCTGCCATACTGCCTTCACACAATCAAATGTAAGGCAAAAGCATTACTGGATATGCAGCACATTTGATCATAAGAGGTTCAGGTTAGCAGGATACTTGTAAATTACTGTGACCTAAGGAAGAACAAGTCTTTTGAAGTGTTCTGCATCTTTTGTTTCCTAATATAGACAAGTGCATACAGCATCTGGTGGGCTTTTTTACAGCTTTTGAAGACATAACATTGTACACAGGAGCCTCAGCTTTGGCACTGTTGCCTTTTGGACCAAATAGTTATTTTTATAGAGAGCTATCTTGTGTGTTATAAGCTCTTAAGCCACATCTCTAGCCTTGAACAGAATTAATGCTATTAACTATCTACCCCAAGAGCAAAGATCCAAAATGGCTCCAGATTTTTTCTAGTGTTCTTAACAGAGCAAAATTAAGCATGATTTATACCTATATCCTATTGAATTCTGCTATGCCCTGTATATATTCCCAAGTAAAGAGGCTGCCAGATCCAAAGCAGTCAAGGAAAGCTCTTCAGAAAACTCAACTTTATGTCTAATCAGCTCTCTTACTTGATCTATACCATATAGCCGACCGTGTTGGAGACATCAGTAGTTGGGATGTTATAATGAATGTATGAAACACACCATGGAAACATGCAATAAGTTCCTGGAACATGGCCACATAATCTGGAAAGCAGCTACTGGAGTGTTTCTAGACACAGAAAGGGATGTCTGAAAACTGCATCTTCAACTGCTAATGAGTTTCGTAGACCTCAGTGCAAACAGATAGGCAGGTCAACAGTACTCCATTGTGAGCTGAAGTCGGTTCATCTGGGATTGCATCTGGACAGAACTAAACAACCCAAGTGATACATATATTACCTACCTACCTATCCTAGTATCTATTTCTCAACTTGCACCTATGGTTGTATGAAAGACCCTATATAACCAGATGGAGAATTTTTAAAATATGATTTATAAACTAAAAGTATGTATTTGATACTCAAACTAATTTGGAGGCATACTACCTCTGGTTGGATGAATCAGTCCAGGAAATAATATACTTCTGTCATAATCAAGCCAGGACCCAGTTATCAGACAAATAGATACCACTTCAATAGCTCAGAGGCCTCCAGATTGCACAAAGTATCCAATCCTAAACTGTATTTTTGTCTTGTGTTTTCTTAACAATAAAAGCATTTGCCTAATACTTTCCTGTTGCTCCTGTTTTTGCTTCCTGGCATCCCAGTTTTTCCCTGTGTACCATGTGTCTTCTATCCATAACATGTCAGTATGATGAACTTTGTCTTCCTGAGCTTCTCTTCACTTTTTTTGTAGTTGCCCCTGAATGACCATATAAAGAACTGAAAAACAACAACAACCCCCAGGTGGTCTCTAAAAACAGTGATGAGCTCACCTTGCCAGAGCTATCTCCTGTCTCACACCAAGTGCTGGCCACCCCTGCTTGATTCCAAGCCAACCTCTAGACTTTTGGCAGGATCGGCCCTACCTATCACCCCACAGGTCTGTTCTGCACAACATCCAACGTTGCCACACAGCCACAACCTACTCCTCCAGAGTGTAGCCCTATGAGTCTCCCCAACCCACCAGTTCTAGTCTAGGTTCCATATCCAGTGTCCTTGTCTTGTCTGACCTCTAGTTCCTCCACAACCAATCTCTATGCCTCTGTCAGGACTCTTGATACCAATTCCTAACATATGGGTCTCTTTCCACCAAGCAAGATCTCCCCAACACTCCAGGTCTGGATCAGGAGGCACATCTTGTATGCCATTCCAGTCCCCTCTCTCCATCTGACTTCATTCTATCCAAGCCACTTCCAACCTCTAGGCCCAACCTAACTACTCATTCTCCCTTCTGTCCCTTCTATCCCTTTGTCCACATCAGTCTTAGAATTAGCAAAAAAGTCCACATGCCCAATTTCATCACAAAAAATAGCAATATAAAGATCAAGTCAGTATCTTCTCTCCAACATCTACCAATCCTGTAGAGATGTTTATCAATGACAATTTACTAGATGAACCCTAGGACACAATTTAAAAGAACAATTGAAAAAAACCAATAATGCACAATGGCTAAGGAGTGGAAACATCCTAAATGTTCTTCAACTGACAAATGGATAATGAAAATGTGGTACATATACACTGTGGCATACCATTCATCTGTAAGGAAAAATGAAATCTTGGATCTAGCTGGTTAGCATATGGAACTAGAAAAGCTCATATTAAGTGAGGTTAACCAGGCCAAGAATGACAAACGTCCCATGTTCTCTCTCGTTAGAAGCTCTTAGCTCCAAATCCTCGGGTGCGAGTAATTGCAGAAACCAGGAAAGTAATAAGGGACCAATGCCAGAGTAGGGGTGGGAAACAATAGAAGGAAATAGTGGGACACAGTGATCAGATTGGGGAATGGGAAAGGCAGTATCTAATTAAGGAGGATAGAGGAAGATAAATACTAAAGAAGGGAATAGAGTAAGATAAGAGTAAGAATGTCTGGAAAAGTCATAAAAATCATACTATTAACTGTTTACCTTAAAATCTTGTAATATACATAAGTCTGTATAAATATACATATATAGTTTAAATAAAAATTTATCTAAGCTGACAATACTCCTAGGAATATTCAAAGACCACCTAACAAAAAGCCTAACACCAGCATAAGAAGCCCTCTTTTGAGTTGTTGGCCAGGGTTGTCCAAGAGACTCCCAAAACTTACAGTCTATTGCTGTTGCCTTTGGTTGCCCCCTAGAGGTGCTGAAGACACAATACCCTTCAGGTATAGGACCCAAAGGCCCCTAAACTCTGACTTGCCTGAGGGCTAGCTACACCCACAGATAAGTTTAATCCTCACCCACATTAAGGAAACTCCTTTTTGTAACCCATGGAAACCATTACAGGAGATTACAAACAAAATAAAGAGCTGTGGATCCCAGTCCCAGTGGATACATTTACAAAACAGCTACCATACTTAAGACTCCAGAAGCATTGTAGAAGAGGGAGTGGAAAGATTGTAAGAACCAAAGGATCAGGGAGTTTGCTGTGAGATTGTGTCTCCTAGTAATGTCAAAAGCTGTACCCATAAAGTCTCATTATCTTAGGGTTTCTATTGCTGTGAAACTCTAATAAAGAAAAACATTTAATTGGGGCTGGCTTACAGTTTCAGAGGTTTAGTCCACTATCATCATGGCCGGAAGCAATGCAGTAGACAGGTAGACATGATGCTGGAGAGGTAGATAAGAGTTCTGCATCTTGATCTGCAGGCAACAGGAAGTGAACTGTGTCCCGCACTAGTTATAGCTTGAGCATATGAGGCCTCAAAGCCTGCCCCCATGGTGACACACTTCCTCCAATAAGATCACACCTCTTAATAGTGCCATTACCTACAGGCCAAACATTCAGACACATGAGTCTATGGGGGCTGTACTTATTTAAGCCACCACACTCACCAACACAACAGTCTAAACATAAGCTAAACTAGAACAACAAATGGACAGGATAAAAACCATGTGACCTCAACACTACACAAAGAACTATGGGAAACTTAGGAATGCTTAGTCTTCTTCAGGGAAGAGAACACCAATTGGTTGTCCAATACCAAATAGTCAGCCCTAAAAAACATACAAGTAACATTATATTAATTACACAGGTTATATATAGGAATATTAAATATTTTATATACCTATATGTATGTAACAATGATCAATAAAAAACAGGATGCAAATTTAAAAGGGCAAGAATGGGTATATAGGAGAGTTTGGATAGAATAGAGGAAATGAAAAGAAGATTTGATATAATTGTATCATAATCTCACCAGGTGGTAGTGGGGCACATGTTTAATTCCAGCACTTGACAGGCAGAGGAGGCAGATCTCTATGAGTTCAAGGCTAGCCTTGTCTACAGAGTGAGTTCCAGGACAGCTAGGACTGTTATACAGAGAAACCCTATCTTGAAAAACTCATCATAGTAATAATAATAATAGTATCATGATCTCAAAAATAAAAATATAGTAAGAAGTGGTGCCATGTCATGAATGTCATGGGGATAATCAACCATTTTCTGACTAGGTCAATAGCCTGCTCTGTGAGATAGAACCCATACCTAGCAATGTTAAAAGAGCCAAGAACCCGTGACCAGATAGATAATGGGACCTAGGGAGCCTAGGGAAGAACCTGCTACCATTATTCACTAAACAGATATGTATTTAAAACCATTTCTAAATAAATACATGGAGTTTTATTCTTACTTATGAATGCCTGGCCTAAGCTTGGCTTATTTCTAGCCAACTTTTCTTAAATTATCCTGTCTACCTTTTGCCTCTGGGCTTTTAACTTTATATATCTTTATTTTCATTCGTATTTCATGACTAACTATGTGGCTGGCTGGCTGGCTGGCTGGCCCTCAACATTCTCCTCTCATTCTCCTCCTTTTCTCGCTCCTCAATCTTCTCTTCCAAGATTTCTCTTCCTATTTATTCTTGCTGCCTGCCAACCCCGATCATCCTTTCTCCTGCCTTGCTATTAGCCATTCAGTTCTTTATTAGACCAATCAGGTGTTTTAGATGGGCACAGTAACAGACCCACAGGGTTAAACAAATGCAACATAAAAGAATACAGCACGTCTTTGCATCATTAAACAAATGTTCCACAGCATAAACAAATGTAACCCATCGTAAATTAATATTCCACAGCAATGGAGTCTGATTTATGCACCTACTCTGAATTTCCAATCTTCTATTAAGACCAAATTTTGTATATCTGTGACTGAGTTATTTTTTCAGGAAATATGACTTCCTATACCTATATATTTAGGTAATAAAAATGTTGTTAATATTGATCTATTACTTCTTACATCCAAATGAGGCAAAGAAGAGTAATGATAGTCATGATGCAATGATAGTACAAATTCATATAGAAACTTAGAAGGAAACAGCTTTTCTTGATTTGTTAAGGTCTTTTGAACATTGAAAGTCTTGCAACCCAAAAAGCACTTGAGTCCATGAAAATCAGGGCATTCTAGTGGGCAAACATCTAGCCTGGAGGATATTAGGCTAGGCTCCAGGTGTGAAGCTTGAGATGAGTTTGGCAAGCACTGATAGCCACAGTAAATATATGGATCACAAACCCTTGTTGTGATCCATAGTCGGAAAGTGTTGTGGGTTGTGTGCTGACCCAGCAGGGTATAAATCCTCAACAAAGAACACAGCCAAGAGACCTGGGATTCATGAGGGTGGTTCAAGTACCAGCCTTGACAAGAATACCTCCTGCTAGAGTAAGAGTGCTGAGATTTAGAAATATTAATAAAGAATACTAAGACAGAAAAATAATAAGACAGAAAAACATAGAATAGTACCAGGAGGGAATTCCAGTGAATACTGAAATCTCCTGAATTTAATTTCTAATTGTTTAAAATACCCCTGACCTGAAAAGATAGGAATAAGACAAAAAAACTGCATTAATATGATACAAGGAAATGAACAGATCAGTTGAAGATCACGGGCCCACCCGTAGTTAAACTTTCTGTTGCTAGAACAAAACAAGTCACTCTCACACCCTAGACCAAAACATTCTATAGGCAAACCACTCCCTGGGTGGAATCCAATGCTACCTCCTTAAAAGAACTGGAACCTTAGTTGGATCCTTAGATTTTTTTCTTGAGGTGGAAACACATCTACTTCCTTATTCCTGAAATACAAGGTCTGGCTATTAGCCACACCTGTTGACAATAACCTTGAGAGAACTCTCTGAGCTAAATCCAGGTGGGACCTTTGTTTGAGGCAGAAGCCCAATAACAGTGAAGGAATAGAGATGAGTTCCAACTCTCTGACCTTTGGTTAAGGTAGGAATAGGCTCACATTTTTGAGCCTCCACAAGGAGCCAAGAATAAAATAATTGAACAAGAAACGAAGGCAGCCAGGGTGGTGGTGGCGCACGCCTTTAATCCCAGCACTCGGGAGGTAGAGGCAGGTGGATCTCTGTGAGTTCGAGGCCAGCCTGGTCTACAAGAGCTAATTCCAGGACAGGCTCCAAAGCTGCAGAGAAACCCTGTCTCGAAAAACCAAACAAAAAGAAATGAAGGCAATGAAACACCAAGGTTATTTAGGTCCTGGGACTACTCACAATAGCTACATGTGGGTCTTTTAGAAACTAGAACATTTGGGTCAAAATGACTTTTAAAGCTGGCCTACTTCAGAACTGCTGAACATTCATTATTTAAGTCACCCATCCCTCAATTGTAGGCAACACTGAAAGAGCAGGAGACGATTAACGACCCGGCTTTAGGTTTAAATCACATTGGCAACTACTAATGTAGTTCCTTCTGCCCAATGTGAGTGGAAGCTGAGACCCTATCTTAGGTAATAAATTCTGGATTCTAACACTCAAAGATTTATAAGGACAACAATCCAAAACCCATGCTACCCTTCACGGTGAGGCTGTTCCCAATCCTAGTGAATTCTTCATCTTGTAAGAAACCATAAGGCATGCTATCTCTTTAAACCATATGCTTTCTGTTATTCTTTTTTTTAAAAAATGCTACAAGATCCCCACGGCAGTAGGCAGCAGAAATGCTGTAGGTCCCAAATGGTGGTAGCGGGCCATGTGGCGGCAGGCAGTGGGCCCCAGGCAGAGTCGGCTGCTGGTCCCCGAGCAATGGTTGGTCCCAGGCAGGGAGACACATGGCAGGCAGGCAGAAGACAGAAACATGGATAGACAAGGCATGCAGGGTGAGGTTGAATGTTTATTCAGGGGTTATGGAGGAGGAAGGGTGAACGGGGGGACAGAGAGAGGGAGAGAGAGAGAGAGAGAGAGAGAGAGAGAGAGAGAGAGAGAGAGAAGAGGAGGGGAGGGGAGGGGAGGGGAGGGGAGGGGAGGGGAGGGGAGGAGAGGAGAGGAGAGGAGAGGAGAGGAGAGGAGAGGAGAGGAGAGGAGAAAGAGACAGAGAAGGGGGGGAAGCAGAGAAGTGGAGAGGGAGGCAGAAGCGAAGCTGCCTCTCCGAGAGGAAGATGGAAAAGAGAGCGTGAGCTCAGGCTGGAAGCCGAAGATCAGCCTGCCTCAGCGGATGGGGAGGGGAATGGGTGTGGCTTGTGTCTTAAAGGGACCAAAACCATAACATTTTCTAACAAGCACAAGCCAGGCTGGAGGCTTGGTAGATTTTCATCTTTGTTTGTTTGTTTGTTTATTTGTTTTGTTTTTTTTTATCATTTTTTAACCTTCATAATTCCTTACAAAAAGATCCTTCGAATCTTTACACCTCACACTTTTATTTTTATTTTGTCAGCCTAGAATATTTCGAGTCAAACAAGTATATTTATAAGTATCATTATGCAATGGTATTTTGTATTTTATGTTATTATTATAAATTGATAATCTCTGTTAGGCAGTAGTCTTTTGACGAAGACACTTCTTGGATCCTTGTCAAAGGAAAACTGTGGGTTTCTCTGGAACAGCAGGCAGTGGCGAGAGCAAACCGATGATAGTGGGTTTGGGAAATGGTTCGTAGTTAATGTAATACCTGCGCTCTTCCCGTCACTCAACCCCGATGTTTGACTCTGAGGAGGAAGACTGCACGGAACAGAGATGTAGGGTTCATATTACAGAAAGAGAAAAACTCTTATAAATCCTGATAATTTCACCGATGAGGCATCTAATTCCAGAGGTTTGACTGTGTTAGCCAAAGACATCACAGATTAGCCTGTTTCTTCACTCATGAGTTGAAAATGTTTGCCCCGCCCCTATGGACCACTGCTGCGCATCATTTGTAGAGTGTTGTCAAGCACAACGGAGACTGAGAAGGCTTTCGTGGGGTGCTTTGGTAAGTAGTGTTTCTTACATAGCATGGACTGAGCCCCTCAAAAGTGACTTACAAACTGGAACACTGAGAAGCCTTTACCATGTGGGATGTTGTATGTGGGAAACGTGTGTCGTACAGGCATCCAAGCTGCAAAACAGCTGACGGGACTCTGACACGTTGTCACGTGAAGCAGCAGCTTCCGCTCTTACATGATCAAGACCAAGATAAGAAATAGTCTAACACTGTGACCCAGTCCTCGCATGCCCTGCACATAGAAACATAGGCATAGGTAGCTGCTGAAACTAAAATTACATTTCCCACTAAACGGGCATAAAACCAGTCAGCTCATAGAAGTATCTGTCCGTGTATGTGTATACATGAATAGAACACTGCTGGTAGGACAGCAGCCTGGGAGGTGGGCAGTCAGTCACTCTGCTGATGCCCGTGTTGTCTTCTGTAGGCAGTTAGACAGCAAGAAATTCTCTTTTATATCAACACGAACTACAGTGTTACTAAGTCTCCTCGGACAAGCCAGCCATCACCAAATGTCTTAAACTATCTTGGCTTTAAAAATAAGATTATTAAGCATACGGTGCTTTGAATATTCTAAGTCAGATTCTAGGAGAATCATTTTTATCATGTATGAGTTGGAGTCACCTGACCACGTGTCTCCACCAACAGGCAGCAGGAGCTGAAGCGGGGAGTTAGGACGCATTCTCTAGGACAGCCACATCCCGAACACAACTTTGACGTTTGAGCAATCTCATCCTCCACAGATGCGTGGTGCAGTCCTGTTTCTCTGACCTCAGGTTCCGTGTTCTTGAACCTTCTCTTCCATTTCTCTTGTTGACTTGTTGATTGTGTGAGGTGGCAGGAACTGAGCCTTGTGAAAGCATCCACAATGTTATGAATTCCCACTGCACCGGGCAAGTGGCGAGCAAGCCTGGAAGCTGGCCTTCTGGTTTGTTTGATCAAGCTGGAACATGGCCAGCTCCGGAGTCAAGGCTGGGATTCTGAGTTTCTGGGGTGACACAAATAAAATGAGCAGTGGGGGTGCTCCGATATCATTCCACGATGTGCGCAGCCCCCCTCACTCCTACCCTCAGCTGGCATTTTTTATGTCCCTCTTACCCATGCAGGCTCAGTGTGAAGCCTGAGACTGATCGGGAACTAATTCAAATAAATTTCTGAGACAAAGAAGGAGCTAACATCTTTGGTGTGGAGTAAAAATTCCTAAGGAATTTCCAGTTTACCCCATACTAGTGAAACATGTATCTACTGTGATTGCTAATATTTCCCTATGAAATTGTTTCTTTCTTGTAAGTTCTTAGGTTTAGTGACAAAGCTGTCAATGCTTTTATTATCCCTCTGTGACCCTGTGATACCCCTGTTACCTTCTAAATACCATTTCTCTTTTTGTCTTGGTTTTCGTTTAGCTGGATTTTGACCAGTTTTATTGATGTTGTTCCACGCCCCGCTTTGAGACAAAGTTTTCCTATGTAGCCCAACCCCAAACCCCAATGTCTCAGCATCCAGAGTGCGGGTATTATACACCTTTGTCGCCACGCCCACCTGCCTCTATCTTTTTAAAAGGCATTTAAAGTGGTGAGAACCTGTGGGGTACAAATGCAGATTCAGTTCCAGCTTCTCCAAAGACTGAGACAGGAGCTTGCATCTGAGGGCCGTTCAAGGCTAGCCTGAGCAACAGTGAGAAATGGTCTAAAACAAAAAACAAGAACAAAATCACACAGCAAAGGGAACAAAACTCCCTCTGTGAGTCACATATTAGCTGTGGTCCATAAAATCTGACAGTATTTTAAATCGGTTTGAAATGTTTCTTAGTTCTTATGTCTTGTAAGAAATGTTCTAGGGTGTTGTTGTTGTTATTGGTTTTTTTTTGGTGCAGAAAAGTAGTTATTTTTGTATGGCTACAAAATTTAGTTTTTAGAGATCACATTCTGTCTTTCTAACCCCATTCCTTTAAAGTGAATTGTAGGACAGTTCATAGAGTTTGTGGCCAGGTGTATTGCCAACAAAATTTGGAAGGAATGTCACGTCTGTTACTCCAGGGTGCTATGCGTGGTGATACTCATTACACTAAGACTAATGTATCATGATGCTTCAGTCTTTAATACTCTTATTGATTTAAGTTGATTTAAGATACCATTCCATTGTCTTTTACTTCAGCATCAGAGGTTGGCTATCAGTGTAATAGTGATTCTTCTGTAGATAACCTGTCCCTCTATCTGATCTCGTTTTCGTCTTTGAGAAACAGTCGCTTCAGTGCCACGATTCCCTTCATTTATATCGCCCTGGATTTTAAAGTTAACTGGAACTCTGTTTTTAAGTTCTCTGTTACTGTGTTTAAATACTGTCTCTCTTATCCTATTAGTCTTGCCCACTGTTATGAACAGAATTGTGTCCCACCAAAATTCATGTGGTGAAGTCCTCACCCCAGTGTGCCTGTATTTGGACTTTAGGTAGTTAATTAAGGTCAACTGAAGACTCTCGGGAGGGGCATCATTCAACATAACTGGCGTCCTCAGAGAGAGACCTGAGTTCCGTCTCTACCACCCTCCCCGCGCACGGAGGAAAGGCTGTGTGAAAGTGTAGACACAAGGCGGCAGCCCACACGGGAGAAGCTTTGCTGAGAACCAGTCTTCTGTGGAACCTCAAGCTTGGCCTTCTCATTTGTGGAACAAAGAGAAAACATTCCTGCCCAGAAAGAAGCAAAGCCTTTGCTGCTTTGTTTTGATAGTCCTAGCAAAGTAGCCTGTCTTTGGAGGAAAGTTCCTTATGGATCCTTGCACTTGTTTCCAACTTCTTAACCTCTTCTTCCTCCAGGCTTCAATCGCTTTGTCCTACGATGTATTTTTCTACTTTATTTTCCATCTTAGCAATTTTTGCGACTAATCTGATACTTAGTTTGATCTTTGAATTTTTAATCTTAGTTACACTTTTTATTTCTATGTTAGCTATAATTCTGTTTTTATGATCATTATTTATTTTATTGTCTTTGTTCCTTGAGTATATCCTTGCCATCTCCTTGTTTTTTAAACAGTTGAGTTCTTACTCAGCTCTAGGGACTGGCCCTGGCTGGAGAGGCATCAGGATGGGGATGAAGGAATGGTAGAAGAGTTGAGGGTAAGGGGCACTGGAATGTCTGGTGGAGAAACGGCAGCACCCTGGACGCTCAATGTGTTTATTATATGCGGTGAACAGAAAGTGGGGTTCTTGCATTAACTGAACATACAGTTTATGGCATACCGCTGCATCGAGGAGGCAGGTTTAGCTAACCTTCACAGGATCTTTGGAAGTCTTCGGGCTGTTAATATCCACGTGAGAATGCTATGGTGGGCATTTTCTGCACACACTACCTTGTGAGAAAAATTTTCTCAACTTTGTTCTAAATAAGACAGAGATGGGCATGCCACTGTGTGTGGAAGGGGTTCCCTCAAAGTCCATCCTCGCGTTAGAACAGAGCCTTTCAGAATCCCAGTTTGTGTCAATGTAATATATCACCTGCATTTCTCATCTTATACAGTCCAGGTCTTCTCTCCTAACTCAGATGCTGTCAGTTAAAGCCAGAGGGTCGGTTTTTCCAAAGACTGTCTCTCATCTCAATATCTCATTATCTCTGTGGGGATGATTGTCTTGGCATCTTCCAGCTGTATATTCAGAGACATTTTAGAATTTTGTCCTTCCTTCCTTCCTTCCTTCCTTCCTTCCTTCTTTAACTCCTTCTTGAACTCCCCCCTCCCTGTCTTAGTACTTTGCACAGACAGAATTCCTTGGGGCATCTTATTCTCATATTACCAGAAACAGAATTGAGAGTCTTATCAATACTTTCATGTTATGCTTCTGAGATGCCCAATTTAATTGTCCTTTAACCACTAATCCAGACTTGTGTGTTCATAGTTCATATCCAGACACAGAACCATGTTTAATTAGGAATATGATGGACTGGGGTCTATAATTAATTCCTTTATTCGAGTACATAATTTTATTTCTGTTTTAACTTTATTCTAGGTAATATGTTATAAAATGGAAAATTTTTTGGACTTGAAGAGGCTTGATCCTCAAGGTCATCAGAATTTAAGAGGCAGTACATTGAAGAGGCGGCTTCAACTCGGTCTTAAGGAACTATGAAAGGGTTTGCCTGGGGTCATGAAAGCTCAGAGACAAGCCTTTGACCCCATTCCTGTGGAGGAGGAGCATGCTGAAGGCTGGTGTGCAGAAAAGTAGCTGTCACGAGTAAAATTCTTAGCAAAGCCTTTGGTCAGTTGACCAGCATGACTAACTCTTAGGAGCAAGTTCACGCATTCCTTTCTGTAGAAGCTTATCTTATCCCTGGAATGTGGTCACAAACACTCTTCCTCTTCCTGAGCTGCAGCCCTGGAATCCAAGTTAGCAGATGGTAGCCTCAGGCCTATTCTAGACTGCTTCTTGCAATCTGTTACACATATCCTAGAGCATTTCTTACAATATAAGTTAATTATCATCTATTGGTGGTGAGAACCGTGCCTTCACTGTCTTTACACAGACAAGTTGTGCCCAGAAACTGCCCAGTGTCAGAAAAAATCCAGATGCAAAGTTGAAAATTTGGAGAAACTTGCTTTAAAGTAGTTGTTTTCTAGAGTGACAGCGGTGGACTCCTCACAGTTTTTGAATCTTTGTCTCATGAATATAAAATAAATACACGGTGAAGAGAGTATTGTTGGTAAGAAAAGGTGAGTCAGAGGTAACTGGTTGGCAACATCTTCGCTTCAAATTTCTTGGAAAGCTTTTTAGCATACTGTTTCTTTTTTATCTCGGTGCAGTATTCATTAAGTGTCTAGTGTATGTAAAGATTTTCAGGAACCCAAAGGACAAGTACACTCAGCCTCTAACGCAGACTTCCAATCAGGAGAAGAGTGGATGAGTGCCCGAGAATGGTGATGAAGTAAATAGAGAAAGAGAAATGTTTACGAGCGTGAGAAAGGCTTAGAGATGGGCTGCGATTTGTCACAAAGTAGATAACTGTTATGTTTTTACAATGAATATTTAAGGAATTCCACCACATAGGAAAGCACACAAATGAGAAGTATGTGGTGGCCTTATTGGAAAATGGGTGTGACAGTGTATTCACAGCACCAGGCGACAGAATCGAATAGTTCCAGAGGCTGTGCCTTGTCATTCCCCTCCGTCCATCTTCAGAGACAATGGCCATCCTGAGGACGAGTTTCTCTTTTTTCAAGAACCCGCAAAGCAGAACAGACTATTAAACAAAATAAATGCATTTCTCTTCGGCCTCTTTTGAATGCTGTTTTGTTTTCAAAATTCCGACATGCTGCAGTATTTGGTTATGAGAACATAGGTGTGGTGTTGCTGGACCGGACGGTCCATGTGTTCCACTCCAACAGATTCTGATAGTTTTCAACGTGAGTGTGCAAACCTCCACACTCAACCAGAAGGAATGAAAGGCAGAATCCTATACACCTTTCCAACAAAACAGGGATTTTCTTTTTAAAGAAAGAGTACAGTTGTGACTTTCTGGTGTGTACTTATTGCAGTGTGCTGATATAAACCCGGATGCTGTAGACTGCTGTCCAGGTGGCTGTATCGTATAGCCTACTGTATCTCTCCTACATATCTCTACGGCACACTCTTTCTGAATACCATAGGCCAGTGAAACCGGATGCTTAGTATCTGTGTATGTGGGCATCTACACATAGAAAAGGTACATTGTGTGAAAGCGAAAACATGGCTTGCTTGTGCAGGGTGCTTCCCATAAACAGCTTGAAGCATTCCAAGTTTCTCCAGCTGAGTCACCGAGCACTTGGGTGGGTGTGACAGCTGAGGTCATTCCTGTGTACTCTGCAGACTTCGTCACTTGGGTCACACTTGCTTCCTTAATTGAAAATAAAAATTGAAGTCATTTGTACACATGTGTTTGGGTATATGTATGTGAGTACAGATGCCCGAGGAGGCCAGAAGAGAGGCGTTGGATCCCCTGTAGCTGGAGTTACCGGTGCTCATGAGTTGTCTGATGCGAGTGCTGGGAACCAAACTCGGGTTCTCTACAAGAGTACTATAGGGCTGGAGAGATGGCTCAGTGGTTAAGAGCATTGCCTGCTCTTCCAAAGGTCCTGAGTTCAATTCCCGGCAACCACATGATGGCTCACAACCATCTGTAATGAGGTCTGGTGCCCTCTTCTGGCCTGCAGACATACACACAGACAGAATATTATATACATAATAAATAAATAAATATTAAAAAAAAAGAGTACTATATTCTTTTTTTCTCTTCTTCTTTCTTTCTTTCTTTTTTTTAAACTTTCAAGATAGGGTTTTTCTGTGTTACTTTGGAGCCTGTCCTGGAACTAGCTCTTGTAGACCAGGCTGGTCTCGAACTCACGGAGATCTGCCTGCCTCTGCCTCCACCACCACCCAGCAAGAATAGTAAGTACTCTCTTAACTGCTCTAGGCCTACTTTTATCATGTTTATTTTCATGCTATAAACTTTTGCATTTTAAGGCTTTGGACTCTTTTTGAAAATACTTAGCTTAGAATATATGTATTATTGGGGCTGGCCTCTGTGGGCACCAGAGCATATGTCTGTATAGAAATACACAGAGCTGCATACAAATACACATAAATAATTAAAAATCTTAAAACACATATATTGTATAAAATATTTTTCTTTCAATATATCATGACTCTATAGACTTTTTCTATTATAATTAAAAACTAGTTTGTTTTTTTTTTCATCCAGACCCAATTGCTGCCAAGTCTGTTCCAAGGTCCTACTGCAGCTGGGGTCTGTGTTGATGTCTGTGGCCTCTATCACCTCAGGGGACCATAGAAACCATGTGTGATATCAGAGGGCTGTGCTGAGCTGGCCCTGCCCTTCCCGGCTCTGGGAAAACTTCGGAGAGAGATGACCCCACCCCTCATCACAGGCTAGGGAGAACTGACCAAGAAGGCATGAACATAAGGGAGCTGGCTTTATCCCTCACCTGAGGCCGATGGCCCCAGTGGCCTGGACTGACCAACTCAGCTACAAACCGGACCCACATCCTGGGCCTTGGGTTGGCCACCCTAACATCTACCCCGTCTAGGACCGGCTGGAGTTTGTGAAGGGAAGATACCTGAAGGATCTTCACGACTCCCAGCAGCAGCAGGGGATGTCCGAGAGGAGTTCCCCTGGGATCCAGTGATGGTGGTGTGCCAGCAACCAGAGACCTTGAACCAGACCAGTGCAATAAACTCTGCAATGAACATTTGCTAGTAAAACCGATCAGACAAAAGGGTACACTGTGGGCACACCTTGACTCCCAATGCCACCAGAACGAATGAAGACGTGTTGGAGAGTCAGGAAAGATGGAGGATCTAAGAGGTTTATTTGGTTTTTGTTTTGTTTTATTATTGTTTTTGTTTGTTTTCTTGCTTTCTTTGCTTTATTTTGTTTTGATTTTTTAAAATTTTCTTTTTGAGGGTGCTGCAGGGGCAAGGAGAGGATATAGGGGGACTGGGAGGTGAGGGGAATAAGGTGATGTGAAATTCCCAAAAATCAAAGTTTGTTGGTTTTTTTTTTTTTTTTAAAGAAACAAACACACAAATTAGCTTAGGCTAATTTGAAGTTGGGATAATCTCTATCACTGACTTCTACCTCCACATCTGGCACTACCGGAAGGTTCAGGCAGTAACACGAATGGAGCATTCAGTTCCTGGATAACAAGATCTTCCATAACATTCCCTGAAGGATGTGCCTGGGGATTGTCGTGAGGAGGTGCCACTTCAGAAATGTGTCTTTGGTAGTTCTCTTGGGACTGTCTTTCTTTTCATTCTAGATTTGCTTCTAAGTAGAGAGCACAGTGCTGAGTGTTCTCACCATTAATGAAAATGTTTCATGGTTGGTTCCATATTTTCTACATGTTTACAAAATTATATTTTTGTGTGTGTTCGTGTGTGATGTGGAGGTCAGAGGATGACTTGCAGAAGTCAGTTTTCACCTCCTTGTGGAGATAATTCAGGTGTTCCAGACTGACAGCATTTGGGATTCCGGTATTTGGGACTGGCAGCGTTTGGGATTGGCAACAGCTTCTCTACCCACTGAGCTGTCTTGCCAGCCCGTTTGCACTTTTTAAAGGATCCATCGAGGTTCTTCTAACCCTGTCAACTGTGAGTTTTCTTGGGGTTACTTTTAATTTTCCTGCTAATTCCATTTTCTCTTCGTTTCTCCAGCTACATGGTCCTCATCCAGCTACATTATAATCCTATGAGACCCTTGCTGCGTGGGGTCTTTCTGGGAAATGTAGTGCAGCATGTGACTGGAAAGCATCCATGTTAACATAGGCAGCCATGTTAGAAATCTGTCTGTGCAGATCATGCATGTTCTGCTGACAAGAAGAAAGGGTTGCTGCTGTACTTTTGGGGATAGGGTGAATATGTATATCACATGCTAATCAGGACAAAAATAAGGTTGAATCATGAAAAAAGTCCAATTGTTTCAACAGATTGCTCTCCTGAAGTAGAAAGGCCACTGATTTAATCAAATGGTCGGGAGAGACAGATTAAAACATCAAAGCTTCCCGGCTAATAAAGAGGGAGATCACTGGGAATTTTGGGATGATTTTCTTTTGCTGAAATGGTGAGTGCTTGCTGGATTACAAAAAGTAACATTCAACACGTAGTTTTTCAGAAACCTTCTCTGCATAAGGAAATGTTCAGGGGAATAGAAATGACCAAGCTGCTAGCTCCGTCATTGCAGAGGTCAAAGTCTCAAGAGGAGCAAAGATAAGACACACCCGCCTACCTGGTTACACAAAGCTTTGTGTGATAAGAATTTTGTGGAAAGAAGGACCGAAAACGGAACCACAGTTATTTGAGTATCTTTTGTGAGCCAGGCACACTGAATGCACCATCTTACTTTAATCTTATAACGACAGTATAAAATTGGTTTGTTCTCAGCTCAAGGAACAGTGAACAAGTACGGAGGATGCTAGATATCACCATCTGACGGCAGAACCAGGACTCCAGTTCGGATACCCCCATCCCTAGAGCTGTGTTTCTAACAGCCTCACAGACTAAGAGTTGTAGTCTACAGAAGAGATGTTTCGCTTTGGTAGTGCTGAGGATGGAATGCGGCCTTCCCACATGCTAGGCAGGTTTTCTGCCAAGGAGCTCCAGCCCAGGAGATACTGATTGATCTTGTATCTTTTCAGTATGGAGAAAAAAGAGAGTTCTTCTCTTTCTCCTCTCCTGTCTGTATAACTTACCCCTACGTTTTAAACTATTGACATTTATGCAAATAATCCTTCACACACACACACACACACACACACACACACACACACACACACCCGGTTTCTGTTCTCTTCAAGTATCAAGAATACACAGTTGTCTGGTTCAAGTTAATTCAAGAGCTATCATCCCCACTGTCAGCATTTCCTAAGGCGAAAGAACCCAAGCGCAGTCTTTCGCCTAAGACGAGTCAGCTGATAATCAATGTGAGCGTCTCTCCCGCGTGAGTCGTTTGGGACAGAGGAAATGCTAAAAGATGAGCCCGGAAAGGACAACGCAGGATTCCATCTTTAGTTTCCAATCTTACAACGAGCAAAGCACGGGCCGATTGTGTTTGTCCTCTGCAGGTCTCTGCTTCCGAGCAGACCATGACTCATAAGTTCCTTGTCCTTCCTGGACCGCCCGAGAGTTCTCTGAAGAAAGCAGTGCTATGTTTCAGGACAGTACCAAGTCCACTGCAGAAACTACAAGGCCAGGAGATACTTTCACCTGTCTCAGTTTGTATAGCAGTCGACGCTGACCAAAATCAATGCAGGGTTTGTACAGAATTTGCTGTCTTAACTGAGATTACTACAATTCTTGACTTTTCACTGGTGTCAAACATAGCAAAAACTCCGCGAGACTGAATCCTCCATCCCTTTATTGATGGGGACCAAAAGAAAGAGATTAAAAACAGCAATGCTCCTGTAGCAGTATATAACAAGTGCTTAAAAAGTGATCTGTGTCTCACCTGGGAGACTGACACCGCTCCAGGGCAGTAAGTGCTGACCGGTGTTAGAGCATGAATGTTTACTCCCTGTCCTGCCCGATATGATGCATGTGGTTGGTATGTAGTCTCATTTGCACGGGCACTTCGGGCTTATAGATTTAGAAATCCCCACACTTTTGACTAGGTAACTCTCCTTAGATATTTAAACCCTGAGGAGAAATGAGAGTTTCAGCCGAAGGGAAATGGTGGGTCTGCATAATGGCCTGCGCTTCGTCTTGAAATTGACACGCCTGTGCTTTTCATTTATTAATAACCTGACGAATGGTCAGTTTGTCCTTTCTAAAAGACTGCGTGAGAAGACAAATGTGTGCAAGTGAACCATGGCTTCCTGTTTTTGTGTTTCATTGCATGATGAGAATAAAGAGGTAAGCCCTGAGCTTTGGGATCATGAGGGAGCTAAACCTAGGCTAGTTTGACACGGAAGCACTTGTGACTCGCACACCGGCCCTCAGCCTCGAGTAAAATACCATCAGGTATTTCATTCTCTAAATGCTTTATCTTCACTGCCTTCAAGGACAGCTGGAGTTATCTACTCTTTCGTTTGCATATCTTTTAGCTGTGTGTTGCTTCAGCAGACTCCATAAGGCAAGCGATGTAGGGACTTGATCATTGCTGCACCCTGGTGCCACGGCTTTAATCCTCTGCATATTGCTTAGCAAATTAAAGACTCATGTGGTCAGAAAAAGAGAGATATACAGTAAAGATAGATTCAAAGACAAAGAAAACCTCTAAATGGTTTACAGTGTGTTTAAAAATTTATGCACGCTTGGGAGAGAAAAGACAAAGTTAAAGTCCTTAAAAGAAAAAAAAGAGAGAGTAGTTAGGTGTTGTGGCACATACCTTTAATCCCAACACTTGGGAGGCAGAGGCAGACATATCTCTGTGAGTTCAAGGACAGCCTGGTCTACAGAGGGGGTTCCAGGACAGTGAAAGATATACAGAGAAACCCTGTCTCAAAAAACCAAAAATTAAAAGTAACAATAAAACAAGTAGAATTTAAAGTAAAGCCACGTAAAGATGGAAAATACAGAGAGTCTGGATACTGTATATTATTATGTTGTCTTTGAATTGCTTGACAGCTGAGGAAGGAGCAACAGCTGCTAAAAGAAATTTGAATATAAATGCTGCTGGGTTAATAAAACATAAATATTTTGAAAATACCTTGACTTCAAAATTGAAGTCAAAAGATATGTTACTTTGGAGAAGAGGTTTTGCTTTTGTTTCCACAGGAAATGAGAGGCTGTGGGTTCATTCTGAGTTAAGAAAAATCAGGTTTGATCAAGGAAGACCACCTGAGAAATCTCTGGTAGGAACAGATGGCCCAGATATCAGAGTTCTACATCCAGAACAGATTCAAAACTGCTGCCTGAGATGATCAAGCCTCATAGGATACTCCAGTCATGACTTGATCATAATTCTAAATTTTCTTTTGGTCTCCATAAGATTATCAGTGCCCCCAACCTGCATGAAGTAGCCTGGAAAACTATGCCCACATTCCCAAAAAGTGGACTATGGATACTTTCCTTTTTTGGTTACAAGTTGTTATGGATAATGGTCAGGAGACAAGCTAAACAAAGATATTAGATTCAGAGTTTTTTTTAAAGGTGGGAAGTGCTATGTGACAATGGTTTGCACCCTGTCAATTGTATTTTAATAAAACACTGATTGGCCAGTAGCCAGGCAGGAAGTATAGGTGAGACAACCAGGCAGGAAATAGAAGCGAGGCAATGAAAACAGGAAAATCCTGGGAAGAGGAAAGCCCATTCTTGGAGTCATGACCCAGCCACAGAAGAAGCAAGATGTGACTGCCTCCTGAATAAGGTACTGAGCCTTGTGGCTAAAATAGACAAGAATAATAGGCTATATAAGTTGTAAGAGTTAATAAGAAGTCTGAGCTACTAGGCCAACCAGTTTATAACTAATGTACAACTCTGTGTGCTTTCTTTGGGACTTAACAACTACGGCAAATGGGCAGGACAGAAACCTCAGACAGAAGAATGGTGCCCAATGTGGGGCAAGGGCAATGAATGTCATGTCATGTGTGGAGTCAGAACTGGTTTTCTCCATCTATTGTGTAGATCCCAGAGATAGAGCTCAGGCCATCAGTGCCACTCAGTGGCAACTAAGTGCCTTTACTTGCTGAGCCATCTCACTGGCCCTTGTTCACCGATTTCTCTGAATGGATTCATGATACACAACCTCCCTAATTGCCTTCTTTTGTGTACCAGGCCTGTGAAATCCATCCACTCTGTGCATACCAGCAGTGTGTTTTTTCTTGTTGCTGAATAGCATCCCATTGTGTTAATATGACACAATCTTTCCCCTTGTTATACAAATCTTTGTGGACTTAAGTCTTAATTCCTCCTGTGTAAATATTTAGAAGCTACTGGATCACAATGTGCTTTTCTTTGTAAGGTGTATCAGTCTCTTATTGCTGTGACAAAAATAATCTGGTGAAAGTAATTTCAGGACAAAGGCTTTATTTTCATTCACAGTTCAAGGTACCCTTCACCATGGAAGGAAGTGTAGACTCCAAGACCCTGAAGGAGGTGGTCCTGTGACATCCACAGTGAGGAACAGGAGGGAATTGGTCAGTTCACTGCCTTCATTTTACATAGCCCTAAACTCCTACCCACAATTATAGTGGGTGCCTCCTCAACTATTATCATCAAGATAACCCCCAGAAGCCCACTTTCCCCATGAGTCTAGATTCTGTCAAGTTGACAATTAGCATGAATCATTACATAGAAAAAGCTAAACAGTTCTTCAAAAACATACCCCTTAGCCCTGGCCCCAACAATGTCGCCTAGGAACTCCAGCTGAACCCCATAGTGCCAGAGTTTGGTGTTGTTTATTCTTAGTTCTTGCCTTCTTAGTACTGTGGAATTGCATTCAGTAGACATTAGCAAATTTCTTATGATTAATGATGTTGAATTTGTTTTCATTTGCTTGTTAGCCATTTGTCTTTTTTATTTTCTGTATTGTTTTGTCTCATTTTTATTTTCATTTGTGTACATGTTTGTGAAGTGTTTGTACAAACGTTTTGCCCATACTTTGGCATATTTTTAGTATTGGAGTGTAGAAACATCTCTTGATTTATTATTTAACATATTCTAGATTTATTTTATGTATATGAGTGTTTTGCCTGCATGTCTGTCTGTCTGTCTTTCTGTGCACTATGTGTTTGGTGCCTTCAGAAGTCAGAGGAGAAGGTGGGTCCCCAGGAATGGTTATGAGCCATCATGGGGGTGCTAGGAATGAGCCTGTGTCCTCTGGAAGAGTAGCCGATGCTTGTAACGGCTGAGCCTTCTTTCCAGCCCCATCTTGACTTATTTTTGACACATTTCTGATAAAAGATTCTTAATATTTTCTTCAGCTTTTGTTTTGTATTATGGTTTGATTCTGTGATGAACAGGATTTTAAATTATGATAAATCCCAGATTAACAAGTTTTTAAAGAGTTTTTACTTTCTGTATCCCATGTTAGAACTGTTTGTCTCCAAGCCGGACAATGGTGGCGCATGCCTTTAATCCTAGCACTCGGGAGGCAGAGGCAGGCGGATCTCTGAGAGTCCGAGGCCAGCCTGGTCTACAGAGCTAGTTCCAGGACAGGCTCCAAAACCACAGAGAAACCCTGTCCTGAAAAACCAAAAAAAAAAAAAAAAAAAAAAAAGAACTGTTTGTCTCCAAGGTTGCAAAAATACTTTCCTATGTTTTCTTCCACAATCTCTATTCCATGTTAATTTTTCACTTGACAGGAAAGATAACTAACTTTAACTTTTACCTACATACTTTGGAGTTCTCAGAAGTACTGAGATCCAGGACCAGTGAGATGGCTCCATGGGTTAAGGTGCTTGCCATGAAGATGACTGATCTGAGTTTGATTCCTAGGACCTGCTTGGTGGAAGGAAAGATCTAACTCTTGCAAGTCGTCCTCTGACCACCACACAAGTGCCATGACACATCTCCCCACACACATGCACACAAAATAAATAATAATGCAATACAAATATTAAAAGTACCCAAACTCCATGTAAGCACGTGGGGAATGTTGCAATGAAAAATATTAGATTAAAACAAGTTTATGGACCAAAACATAAAGTTGGCTTGATCAAGCATTTGTTCAAACAACTGAAATGTTCAATTTATGAAAAAAACGAAACCCAATCACATGTACTGGTACAGCATAACACAGGAATAAATGTCTTGGTTTTGGTCATTTTATTATTTTTTATAGCTTTGGGTTTTACCTATGTTTTTCATAATAGTCATAATAATATGAATATGATCATATCATTACATTTTGTTTCATTCACAAACATAAGTAGTTTAAATAATGTAGCCCAAAAACAATGTGAAAAACTTAAATAATCTGGTGTGAGATGGGACATTTTTCCTTCATGCGTGACAAGTAATCTTGACTTCAGTCTTTATTCCTACAATGTGCCATACACTGATGATCCAAGAGCTTCAGAATAGTGCATCATAATCTTTATGTCAATACTAACTTGATAAACCATATTTCAAGGGGCAGAGTCTTCATTTGGCTGTGGTTAGGGCAGCACATCCTACTCTCTAGACAAAGCCTTGGCCCATGTCTGCTACTGTGCTTAAACTGCATTATTTGCCTATGGAGGCAAAACCTCTTTTTCCGGTAGTACACATGTGAATAACATTTTCAGTGGCCCAAACTGTTATTTTCTTATGCTTTTAATAAACTACATCATGGGAACGGTGTATCCCTGAATAGTATGGTTCTCCGGAGGGGTTAATGAGAAAGGAACATAGGCAGATCAATTCATGCAAATAAAGTGTTTGCGCCAAGCAAAAGCCAAATGCTTTTGGGACAGGCTGCACACAGAAAGGCTCAACATTAATGTGACTAACCCAAGTCCAAACAGAACGGAAGCAATAATCATAAGATTTAGTCTGTGATTACTTTTGACGTGTTGTAAAAGAGTAACTTCCAGAGTCTGCTAACTGCCTGTGGGAAATCCTACATTCTTGAACTTTGTCCGTAGCAGACATGGTTCTGAATCTGAACACCAAACAAAATGACTCCCCCCAAAACAAAACCCTCAAATAACCAAAAACAAAACCAACAGAGAGATATGGCTGGTTGCCCCGCACAAGCCTGTCCACCTTGTTTTCTGGAGAAAGAGGGAATTTCCGAGGACACCAGCCAGCAATCTGCTTCTCTGTTGAGACACTGCTGAACTAATGCCAGGATGAGCTATGTGGCTCCTTCCTTGTGTTCAGCAGTCTATTTGTGCTAAAACTCAAAAGAATAGTTTGACAGATATTCATAAGAATTTGAAATTAACTGATTGAATTACATATTTATACACTGACTTCAAGAATATATGCTATTTATTTGTGTATTCATTTATTTATTTTGCCTTTTTGAGATAGGGTCTCACTGCATAGCTTTATTTGGCTTGGAAATCACT
This sequence comes from Microtus oregoni, assembly GCF_018167655.1. NCBI lineage: Eukaryota > Metazoa > Chordata > Mammalia > Rodentia > Cricetidae > Microtus > Microtus oregoni. Next base: position 40,529,004 of record NW_024543068.1, on the reverse strand, counting down.
AATAGACCCAAGTTGGCCTCTTCCTCCCCAGGGCCTCCCCAGAGGTATGAGCCACTATGCCTGTTTTACTTCAGCTGTATTGTTATATTAACTCCATGTTGAATTAAGTGCTATAGCTTTAAAGATTTACTGAGCAGCATGTTGGGATCACTGCCAGGATTCTTCTCTGGCAGTTTTAAAGTTAGAGGCTTAATTTTCTTAGATTATTGCATACATTATTATGTGTTATGTTCTTTTCACTAGGAGCTCAGCCCAGAACATCATCTACTGTAGATAATATTGGCGCTCCTCTAAGCCTCACCGGAGGAAGCCTTTGCCACTCCCATGGGTCTGAGGTATTGGGGTCTTGACATGGTTGCGCCCATGTTAACAATACATATTCACTTAGGGCTTCCTCCCCCACACCCCAAATTGTACATATTGGAAAAGATTCTCTACTCAATAGACTTGATGTTAACTTAATTTTTTCCCTTCTGTATACAGTAAACATTTCTTGAATTTTCAGAATGTAAAGAGTTAATAAGCCATCTTTGTGGGGTGCAGCTTGACTCTGAAGGAGTGAGCAACTTGGAAGACCATCAAGACTATGACCTTGTAACTGACCGTCCTTCTCACTGTGCCTTAATTCTGTACGAGAGATCATTTAGTAGTAAAGTTTTTAGGAGTGAGAGACCATGAAAGGGTTTTGATGCATTTGTTCAAATCATAAAATCGAACATCAATTTATTACATCTTAACAGTTTTGAAAACAGAAATAGTCTATTGAAAAGACAGGTTAGTAGAAGCCTTAAAAAACAAAAACAAAACAAAACAAAAAAACACAACCAAAAACTTCTAATGGGTAATTTAATTCAACAGACAGGTCGTTTTTTCGCTGTTTTTGTAGTGGTTTTTTTCTTTTGAATGTGAAAGAACATTGTTTTTATTACTTTTCAAAAGCTGTGAAAGAAAACCTCCTCAGCTCTAAACACAGGGGAGAAAGCAGGCTGTGCTTCCCTGCCTTCCCATAGTGCTCGCGGCTTTCTGGCCTCTGCTTTGTCTCAGCAGTGCAGGTCTATATGACTTCACACGATTTCCTCTTTGTGCTTCAGGAAACTGCGTGTCAATTAAACAATTCTCAAAATTACTTCATGTGTCAAGTTAGAGGAAAGGTGGGGTGATGAGGAGGGGAGTTACTTGATGTAACCATTCATTCAAGGTTTGAGACAGAGCTTGTATAGGTGTTGTACAGGACTGTCCTCTGAACCATTTCGCTGCGTTCAGTTGTGCCTGTTTGCCAAAGATCATCTCAGCTGCGCTCCTTGAGTGCTTACACCTGCCCGTAAAGGGGTGAGGAGGTCGCCAGACCCTTCCCTGAGGTTCCGCCCCTCTCTGTCCAGAACTGCAGGTGACCTCGTGGAGGGGCGGGGCTAGAGCCTGTCAGGTGGGAAGAGCGAGGGAGTGGGGGTCCATCTGTCCACCGTGGGGAAGGAAGTCTTCATCCCTGCTGGGCAAGGGCTTTCCAGGTGCTGCTTTCCGGACGGTGAGCACCTATGACCCCGGGAGCCACTCCACTGCGTCCTAGAAGGAAGCTCACCTCCCGGGTTCCCCAGAGTGAACCCTGGAGGAATCGTTCTTGCCCTTGGAAGGAATATTAACTGTACTTCCAGGCTGGTCTTGTAGTCGCCTGCAGGAGAGGCTGGCCTTGACTTTCTGGTTCTTCTGTGATTACCTCCCCTGCGCGGGGATTTCAGGTAAGAGCCACGCCGCAGTCGACCGGCGGTGCTAATTATATGCACGCATGAGGACCTTTGCCCCGGCTTCTTTCGGAGAAATGCTGAAACTACGCCAGCGATCAGAGGCTCCGACCTTTGTCCCTCATTTTACAGCTCGCAGAGTTACGACTTGAATAGCACAGGCTTTGCTGTTGTTTAAGAGTACAATAACGATTTCCGGCAAGCAGGTATGTTTTACACATTTGTATCGCAACGGGGCTAACATGTTGAACGCAAATGTCACTTAATAAGCAGGCAGAGGAAAGGAAGTGCGAGAGCGGTTCGGCTGTTCTACTCCAAAGTGAGCAGTGTACATTCTCAAAAGTCCCCTCTGGGGCCAGGGAGGTGGGCTTCCGCCTTTCCATCTGCGTGCCGGATGTTTGGTTGCCAGGCAACAGGCTAGCGCCTGCCAGACACCTGTGAAGGGGTGCGGCCCTGGGTCCCAGACCTCGGTCCTGGACACAACCGGCGCCTGCGCAAAATGTGCACGGGCCGGTGTCACCTGCGACCGGCCGCCGGTACGGACGGAATCCTCGCCGAAGGTGCAGAAGCCGCGGGGCTGAGCTCTGGAGGGCTCACCTGTCCCCGGGCAGACGTCAGAGCTCTCTGCTCAGGGCACCTACGTCACACTGGGACGTAGGTAACGAGTTCCAGGTTTAAGTCGTGGTGGGGTGGGGGAAGGGTGATCGACTTGGGGCTCTGGAGACTGAGCAGCCTCACATTTCCCCAGCTCCCCGACCAGTGTCAGGGAAGGGCGAGCCTCCGGGGGTGCCCAAAGAGCCCTTTGCTAAGGGAGCTCACCGCCCCACCTAGACTCCAGGAGAGGCCTTTTACCCGACGTGCACCGGGCGCTCATTTGCATGTCCCACCCCCCTCCCCCCCCAGAGGTAAACCACGCGGGTCCACGCTGCCACGCGCTCTCCGCTTAGTATCTGAAGTCACGAGCATAGACATAGGTTTCTGGTGAAGAAAATGCGTTTCCATTCTCGGCGAGTGCAAAAATCAAGCGGTAACTAAGTCACCCTAGTCTTAAAGTTTCAGAGAAATTGTGCCTTATATATTCCGCGTCCAGAAGCCACATACGTGCTCGCTTCGGCAGCACATATACTAAAATTGGAACGATACAGAGAAGATTAGCATGGCCCCTGCGCAAGGATGACACGCAAATTCGTGAAGCGTTCCATATTTTGCATCTTTATAAAACCGATCGACTGGGCGACTCTTGACCTCTTCCTTTTGCAGCGGCCCCTCCCTCAACAGCCTCCAGCGTCTCCAAGGCAACGGGACACGTCACTATTAAATGCCCCCATTTGTTCGTGTCTTTGGACCCGGGTGCTTGTTTTTTTATCAATTAAACCCTGCTGTTATCAAATTTGTGGAGAGCAGCATTTGCTAGTGTCCTTTCGAGGCTGCATGCAGAGTTTGTGGAGACAGATCCTAACGCTGGCTGGTTTTAGCAGTTGCACACTCAGGTCTACAGAACCAGCAGAGAGTGCCAGGACGCCGGGGAAGAGACCGGCGAGGCTCCGGTGCGTCCCTGCCGGGCCTCCAGCACGCGGTTCACACGCCGGGAAGTCTAAGGGAGAATGTTAAACTTCCCTGGGGCCCCGGGCTTCGGGCTAGGGAAGAAAAACTCAGGTCTATTTTCGAATTAAAGAAAGGTACACTTGAAGTATTCCCGGTTTGGGTGAGCTTAATCCCTATTTTATAATGCCAAAGACAACCATGCTCGCGTTAGAAAAAGTAAACAAACTTTCAACACTGAGTGCAAACTAATGTAGTTTACAACTACGGACGTAATAGTCGGAATCCAGTTGGCAAAATATGGAACGCTTCACGAATTTGCGTGTCATCCTTGCGCAGGGGCCATGCTAATCTTCTCTGTATCGTTCCAATTTTAGTATATGTGCTGCCGAAGCGAGCACGAATCTCTGGTCTAGTCAAGAGCTATATAAGGGCCATTAATTTCTAGCTATTTACATTAGGGTGATTTTTATCAATATGTTTCCGGGGTGCATAGAGACTTAAGAGAGGTCTTCTTATTAAAGCCTTGTGTCTCGGCTCGTAAACACGGTTGCCGAGTGGAGGTCGTGCTGCCTGCGTGCACCTGCGTGATTTACCTGAAGGAGCGCATGCAAATGAGCGCCCGATGCACGCCGGGTAAGGGGACTGCTCTAGTCGCCTAGGTTGGAAGGTGAGTTCTCGGCTTTCTGCCCGCGGGGCATGCCGGGACGGCGCTCTGTGGAGCCTGCGGGGCAGCGAGCGGCGGAGGCTCGGGGAGGCTCGGGGAGGCTGGGGTGGGGAGCCTCGGGGAGGCTCGTCTCGGACCGCACAGTGCTCCAGAACCGCTTGTCGCAGCTTAGTTTCCGTGAAAAGTACTTCGGAAACAGCAGAAAACTAACGACCCAACCCTTAGTAAATATGGAAATGTTAATAAAAGTCCTGTACGTCGCCTGATCCTCAGCTCGCGCTCAAGTTTGCTGGGTGATTTCAAAGATGCCATCTTAGAAACTGTCACACAGGGCTAAACTAGTCTCCCAGTTGTATTTATGACCACACACGTGGGTTTCTGTTCTCCGGTGATCATTATTCGCTTCTTTCTAGGCTAATGATTCATTGAAGACATGTGATACTTACCTTGTTAGGGGTATGTCTTAGATGTGGTCCGTTGTGTTGTTATGCATTTGGTCTTTTATGCTGCTTAATTGGTTTATTTGCCCTGTTTCTTGGAAACGCGTGCATAAGCATAGAGGCTGAGAGCCTGATGAGTTGGTTTGTTTGTTTTTTGATTCTGTGTGCAATAGTGATGGGTAGGGGGTGTACTTGATAGTGCGTCTATCTCTTCAGGAGCATGTGATGTTGACACGTAAACAATAAAGTGTGAGGGGTCAGCATCCTGACACCTCCATTTTAAAGCTTTCCCAAACCTTCCCCTAATGGTTTTAGACGCTAATGAACATTTCTCCAGGTAGATGCCTAGTGGTATGTTTGTATTTAACTCCTGGCTCATGAGTTAGTAAGGATGGTCTTTGGCAGCCAACTTGTCCGGTTCCTGCGAGAAAAATAAGCAAAGGAAAAGGCAAAGAAAATGGGAAAAGGGGGCGTTGATTCTGAGTCTCTGGATCGTTTGGTTCCTTATCCGGGTATTTTCCAAAGTACAGTTCCTTGCTTTAGCAAATTACCTTCCTCAGACTGAAGCTGTGCCTCCTCACCGACTGGTTCTTCCCGAGCCCTGCAATACTCAGCACACATTACTAACTCAACATGTTTGCTCTGTTCATCTTATGCTTTTGTTATTGTATATTATGTTCATGTCTTACACTACACATTCAGACCCTTTTGACTCCTGCTAAACTCAAAAGATTCCCAAATTAACATTTTATTTCAAAATTAAAATAAGTTCTTTCACCCTTGATTAAGTATATGTGAACCTCCAATCTTTTGGGGGGAAATACTATTTTGTTTTTAATCACAGTTTTTCAGAAGTATTTAGGAGAGCGACACAGTAGGCGTCTGTTACAGTAATTGGACCTTGAATTCAGATTTGCTTTTGTGAGAATGATAAATTTAATAGACATGAGTAACAGCGTAGCTTCAGCAGACATTTATTTGAAGGATTTTCTCAGATTAGATACTTTTTAATGAGGAAAAATTTACTTTTGTTTTCTGGAACATTTGGGCTCTATTGTTAGTTATTATTGTCATACTAATTGTTCACATAACGGTAATTCTGTTGCTTTACTCAAAAACAGCTACTCAAAACTATTTAGCTTAGTGGTTACTTTAATCAAATTGCCGGTGCATCTTATAATCAATGATATTTTGGATCTAATGAGATGTGTTTCTTCCATGAGAGGAAACTGAGACTAAGTTTGCCGAACAATATTGGCACTGATCCTATCAGTGTTTGAAGCCAAATTGCTTCTCTTTCCTCTGCACCGCTGAGTATCACTAAGTCAATACCTTTTCAACAGGTTACAGAGGGGAAAGGAGACTTAAAGCCTATCATTTTATAACCATGGCCGTATAGCGAACGCTCATCAGCAGAAAGTCAACTTTGCTGGGTTTCTTTTCGTTCACAGAAAAGGAACTTTCTGTGAACTGACCCTCTTTAAAAACACAATAACAACAAAAATCCAACCTCCACTGCAAGAGATTTCCTCTTTAGGAATTTTGCTCTCTTTTAAAAGGGAAGAAATTGAACCCAAATCTTCACATCCTCGTTGGCAGGAAGAGCGGAGTCACTGAAACCTGCTGCACCTATGACACGCGTCATCTCCTGTGGAACTCTTGAGCTCAAGCTGGAGGACTGAGGTGCTCAACCTGGGTTCCGAGTTGTCACCATAAGAACTTTCAGAACACCAGGGTGGGAGCCGGCCTACGGAGGTTCTGATTTAATCTACCCGAGTGGGGCTTGCGTTTCTGTGAGATCTTTTCATGCAGGTGTAGTTTCCCCTTGAACTCTCAGCCCCTGTACGGGTTGCTTTGCATCTGTCCTCTTCTTTCTCTCCTCTTTTTCTTTCCATCAGATGCACCGTGGAATGAAGCCATCATGTACATGCTGGGAACTGAACCTAAGTTCTCTATGAGAACAACAGATGTTCCTAACCACCAACGATCCGTCTCTCCAATGGTGGGAACACTTTTATTTGTTTTTTTTTTTAAAGATTTTTTTTTTTAGTTATGTATAGGTGTGTGTCTGCCTGCATGTGGGTATGTACACATGAGTGCAGATACCTTCAGACATCAGATTTCTCTGAAGTTGGAGTTATTGACAGCTGTGAGCTCCCTGGTGCTAGGAACTCAGCTGAGTTTGGAAGAACAGCAAGTGCTTTTAGCCGCTGCCGTTCCTTCAGTTCCTGGTAAAAATTTTTAAACACACACACACACACACACACACACAGAGAGAGAGAGAGAGAGAGAGAGAGAGAGAGAGAGAGAGAGAGAGTTTGGAGTAACTTAAAAAAAATTCCTAGCCTGGGGATGACAGTTACTTCATAAAATACTTTTCTAGCATGCAGGAATCCCTGTTTAATCTCTAGTTCTGTGCGCTATTACTAGCATTAAAGGTCGCACGCCTGCCTGTTGTCACAGTAAGTGGGAAGCGGAGGCTAGAGGGTCAGAAGTTCAAGGTCACCCTCTGCTACAGAGGAAGCTAGACTGATATTTGTAATAGTTAAGCTGAAACTTAGTTTTGACGTGTCTTCAAGTTTAGATGTATTCATAAACTCAGGAAACAGCCAATCCTCCTAAAATAAATGTTTCATTCTTGTAGTGCCTTGGTAGACGTGAAGAGGCTTGTGTTGGGAATGACTTAAGCTCAGAGGAGTGGTGGCCTGCAGTCACTCAGGAATCCAGACTATTTCCACCTAGGTTCTGTTACCCCACACCTAAGTTCTAAGGTCAGCACTGAAGGGGAGTGGAGAAGGTACCGACAGCTTCTTAACACATTAAGTCATCCTAAGTTTCGCTTGCCTTTCATTGGTGAGACCTGGTCACACTGTCCTACCTGGCTGCAGGGCGAGCTTGGGAAACAGCCCTGCTGCCACTTCCTAACTGCAGTTCCTTGTTGAATAGAAGAACAGACCTTTGGAAGACATGGAACCACCAAGCCACAGCCTTCCTGCTGCCTTGTTCTGTCTCTCGCTTCTCCATTCTTCCTGTTCTGCCTTTTCCTTCCCCAACTCCTGATTTCTGACGACTTGGTCATCATCTCTTATTTCTTTGTAATCTCTGTATTGGCTTGGAACATGCACACACACACACACACACACACACACACTTTCTCGTTTTAGTAGCTGCCCTTACAGTTCTAGCACATTCAAGTTTTGAGATTTCTATAAAGCCTGTGTTTATTTAGTACATCTCTTCTCTACAGATAAGAAAATCTCTTGATTCCTCTCCTCCCATGACTAATATACCATATATCCTTTTTAGGGTTGTGCGTGGCTTTATTCTAACTTTAAAGAAACTTACAAAACTCGTTATGAATATGAAATAAAGACACATTATGTATTTTTAAATTTCTGTGCTCATTTCTCCTGAAATCTTTATTGAGTTCATCTAGGCAGCTGCCCTCCTATATCCAGATCATATGTGTTTCCTTGTGGTCGCCCACTATTTCAGGCTCTTACACTCCTCCTGCCACCCATCAACAATGATCCCTGAGCCTTGGGAGGGGATTGAAATATATATATATATATATATATATATATATATATATATATTCACTTTAGGACAGAGAATTCCTATGTTTCTTGTTCTCTGCACCTTGGCCAATCATAGGTCTTTGTGTTAATCATCCCCTGTTTCTATTAGAAACTTCTCAGATGAGGGATGAGAGATGAATTGGTCTCTATTGATATTCTTATGTATTAAGTTTTTTAGTTTCTGATGTATTTTCTTTTTCTTCTTCTTTTTTTGAACACCATTTCTTTATTGATTCCTTGGGAATTTCATATCATACACCCAATTCCACTCATCTCCCGCCTCACATACCGACGCTTCACCCTTGCAGCACTGCCCCCACAAAGAAAATTTAAAAAAGTAAAACCAAACCAAACAAAGACAATAAATAAAACGAAAACAACAACAACAACAACAACAAAACACCTCTTCTCCATCTTTTCTGCCTCTCCAACACCTGCTCATTCTTCTTAGTGGCCTTAGGTGTGGGCGGTACCACTGGAGCTGCCCCCCCCCCTCTTCTGACCGTGCCATCAGGGCCAGTTTTCCCAAGCCAATGATGGGGTAGGGCCACCTCTCTTGCTACAGTGTTCAGCCAGGGGCAGGCCAGCTATCCCAGGGCCAGCGAAGGACAGGGTTGGCTCAGTACTGTCCTTGGATTTCATCATGTATGATATCCATGCATGGATCCTTTGGCCCCTGTGGTGACACGGGCCACAGATATCAACCCAGAGCCCAGCTGCAGCTGCACCACAGAGCCAGATATGGCCCCAGGCAGTAGCTCAGGCCCGATGACACCATGGCTCCAAGTGGTGGCACAGACCACTCACATCTGTATGACCCCCAACTGCAGCATGACCCTCAGACTCTAAAAGGCCACAGGTTGTGGCCCAGACCCCAGGTCTCTCTGTGACCTTTGGTGGCAGCATGGACCACGGACCTCAACATAGAGCCTGGTTGTGGTAGAAGCACAAACAGGTACCCAGACACAGTCCTCAGCAGCAGCCCTGTCCTGGATATCACTATGCCCCAGGTGGTAGCACAGGCCACCGAGATCAGCATGGCTCAGCAGCAGCGTGGCCCCTGGACATGGTCTCAGGTGACTGACCAGACCCCAGGCAACCACATGGCCCTCCATTGCAACAGCAGTCACAGACGCCAGCTCAGACCCTGGCGACACGGCCTTTGGCAGCCGCCTGGCCCAGGGCTCATCAAGACCTCAGGTAGCAGCTCAGGCCACTCGGACCAGTGTGACACATCTGCGGCAAGACTCCTGAACACCCACATGGCCTTGGGTGTTGGGACATCCCCTGGACATCCCCACAGTGTTTGGTGGTAACAAGAGTCAAGGGCATCACCTCAAACTGGGGCTGTGATAGGGCCGTGGATGCAGACATGAACCTCAGAATCAGCTCTATCCCTGATGTCATCATGGAACCAGGCGTCAGTGCAGGTCACAGATCAGTATGGCCTCTGTGGCTGCATAACCCTCAGACACCTACCTGGCCCCAGGGGACAGCCCAGACACTGGGCATCCTTGTGACTGTTAGTGGCAACATGGATACAGATGCCAACACAGACTCTGATTGTGGTTGTGGTAGCACCCTGGACCCAGACATGGCCCTTGGCAGCAGCCCTGGACCTGGACATCACCAAGGCCCTGGGTGGTAAGCAGGTCTCCCACATCAGCCTGCTCCTCACCGCCTTCATTTCCTCCATTCTGCCTCTCTCCACAGCTCATGAACCATGCCGTTTCTCTTTCTCTCCCATTTCTCCACCATACATTTGATCATCACAATGGCATACCACCTGGTACCATGCAAACACAGGGATGTCTACCAACTCAGGCCTTGAGGATCCAGGCTAACCTGTGGATGACGAGCACCTGTCTGAGCTGAATGACATCGGGCAGGCCATGAATATCTTCCTGCTTGTTGTGGAATGTTAATTTTAGGGTGTATTACATTTGTTTATGGTTTGGACTATTTGTTCAATGATTCAAAGATGTCTTGCATTCTTTTATGTTGCATCTCTTTAACCCTGTGAAACCATGTTACTTTGCCTGTCTACAACACCTGATTGGTCTAATAAACAGCTGAGCAGCCAATAGCAAGGGAGGAGAAAGGATAGGAAAGGTTGGCAGGCAGAGAGAATACATAGAAGAAGAGAAAGGAGGAGGAGGAGCAAGAGAATAAGGAGGAGGACATCAAGGGCCAGCCACCTAGCCACACAGCAAGCCATGGAGTAAGAAGGAAAGACCCAACAACACCCACCAGCCAAGATCTTGAGGACCCAGATTGGCCTGTGTGTAACTTGCACCTGCCTGAGCTGAATGGCGTCAGGCAGGCCAGGGATGTCTTCCTCCTTATGGATTTTCTTTAACTCTACTTGTATCTACTTTTTTGTTTTACTTTTCAAAGACTATATTCTTTCATTTACTCTGTAAGAATCCTATACATATACACATTGTCTTTGGAATATTATTTCCATTTTTGAATGTTTTTGAGATTTTATGTTTTTATTTTAAGTATATGAATGTTCTGCCTGTGCTTATGTCTGCTGTGTTCACCTATTAAGACTTCAGGTTTAAAAGTAGGGAGGGTTTTGGTGAGCTTCTCTGTTGGACAGCATTGATAGTCTGGAGAGAACTGGCCAGTGGAGGTGCATCAGCACTGATGTTTTCATCCAGACCCTGAAAACATCTGGAAGTCTATCTATTCCTTCCATGATTACTATAAGAAGGTATCTGAGTCATGGGAAATAAAATCTCCGGAGAGCTAGGGGCCCTGACATCGTGTGTAAGTGTGTTTGTTTCCTGGCCGCTCAGACCTAAATAATAACATAGGAAACTATATTAATTACAACGCTGTTTGAGCAATAGCTTAGGCATATTTATAGATAACTCTTACATCTTAACTCATTTCTGTTAGGCTATGTATCACCACAAGGCCCGTGGCTTACAGATAAGGATCTGACTGGCGTCTGGCATCTGTCTCTTTCAGTAGGTACATGGCATCTGATGGGCTCCACCTACTCTCTCTCTGTCTCTGTTCAGATTTTCTGCCTGACTTTAGTCTGTTACCCTTTGGCCAGAAGCAGTTTCTTTATTAACCAATGGTAATAAAACATATTCACAGCATACAGAGGGGAGTCCCACATCAGTCATGGACTTCACCAAATTGCTTATAGAGCAGAGTCCAAGGGACCTGTTTCTCAGTAGATCACAGACATTAACATAGGTATATGAATGGCATTAGTACCATAGGGGAGATGCAGGGATTGCACAGAAGTACCAGGGAGCAGAGAGTATGCATTGGCACCTGCTGTATCTAGAGAGTTGCATGGGGAAGTGTATAGATGGACTATAAACACTGGTGTTATAGGTAGACTAGAACTTGAGATCCACCAGAAAATAAGGTTTTCATGATAGGAGCCATTTGTAGTGTTGAGAGGCTGGAGAGCTATGCTGTGTTGTGTTCATATTATGCACAATGTTTCTATCTCTCTAATCATTTCCTCTTTTTGACTCAATGGCTCACAGTCATCCTTCGCTATCATTAAAGAAGCCTCTGCAACTGACTTCCTCGTAAGACATGTTTCCTCCCCCCTGCAGGAACAGTGTTCTGATAATGTGCCACATTTTATGGTTTTCACAGGTAGCACCTTATTTCATGGTGCCAACGAGGATAGGATTTTTCTGAGATCTTTCAAAAAATCTTGAAGTGATATTTAATGTTCCTGGTCCTGATCATGTAACATTTCCATCTCACAGGAACAGAGAGCTAGCAAACTGTGACCACCATTTTTAGAACAGGCTTAAGGGTCCCTAAAACAGATCTTCTTCTACTAGTGAAAAAGGAACAGCTGGTTCTCTTAAGTTTCTTTTAAATGAGCAAATATGTCTCGGAGTAAGAAATGAATCAATGAAAGTTGGTTGTAAGTCGGGTACCTTTCTAGGCAAGATTAATGATGCGATGCTTGTGGTCAAGGACGAACAGGGATTGGAATTCTTGAATCCATTGAGGCTGAAAGTATGTGTTGAATCCGTATACTGCCTCAGGAGAATCACAAAGTGTGAGTAATTAATTTCTCAGTGGTATTTTCTCACTTACCCAAAGTGGCTCATTATAGTAAGTTTGGTATTCAAACTGTTTTCTAGTTTAAGATGTTTTCACTTGCCAAAAACCAGCATCGAGGAGTTGTGTCATGCAGCGTATCAGATTCGAGGACAGATGGAAGCAGAGAGAGAGTGTCAAGATCTCGGATGCTTCTGTTCAAGTACTAGCTAGTCTGTGTGCTGCTGGGACAGAATGCCTGACAAAGGTGATTTAAGACGGGAAGGTGTCATTTGGGCGCACAGGTTGAGGGTTCAGTCCATCGTGTCAGGAAAGTCATGGCAGCGGAACCTAAGGCAGCGGGTCTGTTGTGTAGGTGCTCAGCTCCCCTCTCCCTAGTCCCTCATTCCGGAGGCTTTTGGATGTGAAATAGCATCACCCATAGTTAGGGTAGGCTATCCTACCTCAGTTGACCTAATCTAGACAATCTCTCTCAGAAACGCCGAGAGATCTGTTTCTGTGGTGAGTCTAAATTCCATCCAGTTGACAACCAAGATGAACTACCAGAGATGTTAGACCAAAGCTAATAGCGTGGGTTATGGGAGATGGCAAGGAGCCATCTTTCCTGATGGAAGATAATGGAAAAAGAAATTCTTCCTGAACAAATGACCAAGCCATAGATACACAGAGAACTGTGTACAGGAGACGCTACAGCAGAAAACAAAACAAAACAAAACATTCTAGTCTCCACAGGCAAGAAACTGAAACTCTGAGAGGTTTTGTTTAAGACCACAGAAGGGATAGTCGGAGGAGGGCCTCAGCCCGCGTTTTCAGAGACATACTCTACACAGTTGCATCGTCTTTTGAAAATTCCTAATTTAGTTCTGTGTCTGAGTCCAGGCTCTCCCATTTATTAAGGAAGGGATCACGGGTTTACTATTAATTTTCTTAATAGCAATGATGCCAGAAGGTCACGCTAAGTTTACAAACCAGATGGATTCCTCCTCCTGTTCTGAGAGAGAAGTTAAAAACAATTTTCTATAAAAAATAAAATGCAAAAAATAATCCGAGCTTAGTAATGGGCTTTGTTCTTCCCAGCATTCATTTCTTTCTCCCTGTGTCTTCTGATTTGGGAGATGCCTTTGTGCTTCCTGGAGTGAATGATGATTTATCATGAACAAAATAGAATTTGTTCCTGACTCCTACAAGTGTAAACTCTGAGATAAATAAATGGAAATGGATAAAAGTCTCAGGAATAAATCAGACTGCTTACATAAGTACATAAGTTAGCCTTTTCTCCTTAGTAGGTGGGAACATTTCGAACTAATAATCCATCTCCTCGCCTCAATGTAGGACTTTCGCCCAAGCTCGTTTTTATTTATTCATATGGACCAAGATGGGGGATTTCTTCTTTCTTGTTGTTACCATTCTTAGGAGGGGCCCCTGCCAGTTTAATCGTGTGCTGAATGAAGTCGCACTATGTAAAATGTCAACAGTGGTAGTACCAGGAATGGTGGTCTTGTAAGCGTTGTCCCTCTGAGACGCTGAATAAACTTGACTCGCATTCCTTTTCCTCAGAGACAGACCAAGGCACTATGGGAAAGATTTGGGTAGAAAAGAATTCGGGAGACATGGGGAAGAGGGCCAGGAAAGCCGGGCGGTGGTGGCGCACGCCTTTAATCCCAGCACTCGGGAGGCAGAGGCAGGTGGATCTCTGTGAGTTCGAGACCAGCCTGGTCTACAAGAACTAGTTCCAGGACAGGCTCCAAAACCACAGAGAAACCCTGTCTCGAAAAACCAAAAAAAAAAAAAAAAAAAAAAAAAAAAAAAAAGGAAAGGAGAACAGAGAGAAAAAGCTTCTGGAAGTGGCCTGAGATTAGGAGTGACTTGAAGGGAAAGTACAGGGCTGATGGAGGAAGGTCATTGGCTAATAAAGGAACTGCCCTGGCCCATTTTATTGGTTAGGACATAGGTAGGTGGAGTAAACAGATCAAAATGCTGGGAGGAAGAGGAAGTGAGGTCAGAGACTCCACAGCTCTGCTCTCCGGAGCAGACGCCTCAGCAGAGACGCCATGCCCTGTTCCCTGGCAGACACAAGCGATGAAGCTCCGACCCAGGATGGACTAGGCTAGAATCTCCCCGGTAAGCGCACCTTGGGGTGCTACACACAGATGATTAGAAATGGGCTAAATTAATACGTGAGAATTAGCCTAGAAGAGAATGGGCCAAGCAGTGCTTAAAAGAATACAGTGTCCGTGTAATTATTTCGGGGCATAAGCTAGCCGGGCAGGCGGCTGGGGTGTTGGGGAGGCAGCCCCGCCGCCGCCCTTTTTACTTCATAGGGCCCCACATTAAAGGTGTCACAATCAGATTAGCAGAAACCAATCATCTTAGGGATGGACGACACCTATGGAAAAGTGTAATTCACCATCTAAATTGACCTGCTTTTGCAAGGGAAAGGGTGCCCCTTACCAATGCTGAAACAAAGTCGTGAGACTGTCGGGCAAACCTGAACAGAGGGTCACAGATTAAACCTACACCAGCCCCACAGCCAGAGAGACTTGGGAACACTCAGCTCTTAATGGGATGGCTCCTCGGGGCTCAGAGAACCTCAGAAAAGGAGGTGGGAAGAGCGAGAGCAGAGTGGGTGGGAACACCATGGCAACAAGGGCATCTGAATCAGCTCAAGCAGAGCTCAGATGAACTCCGGGAGACCGAGGCAGCTTGCATACGCCTGCACGGGTCTGCACCAGATGGGGTTCTAGAGCTGGATGGAGAAGAGGACACGTGACCCCATCCCTGACCCATAACCACTTGAAAATGAAAACAGCTTTCTCTAGGGAGTCTCAAGTACTACTGGGGAAATGAACCTACTCTTAAGGGTGGGTGCTTGCCCAGCCCCCATGAACAACAGAAAACAAACTCAGTGGGATCTTTAGAAGTTCTTTGTCTCATAATGTTATGTCGGGGATTTTTATTTTTTAATTATTTTCAAAATTACCCTACAGGTAATTCTTTTCACCTTTTTACCCTATAGGTTCTTTGTGTATATATTATGGTTTCCGGTTTAGTGTTTTTGCCGGGTTTCTGAGTGTGTAAATAAATGAGTCTCTGAGTCTATACCTGTGCCTTTTCTTGGGTTCTTTTCCTTCTATTTGTTTTATTTTATCCTATTCTAATGTACTAGTTTTGTTTTTATTTTATTTTATTATTATACCTTTGAAACTTATTTGTCTTCTAATGAGAGAAAGGAAGTAGATCCAGGGGGGAGGGAGTTGGGGAGGAACTGGGAGGAGCAGAGGGGGAAGAACCCTAATCAGAATATATTATGTGGGGGAAAATGAAATTGCAGTGTAATTTTGATTTGCTTTTCCCTGGTGGCAAAGGATGTTGAACATCTTTTCATGCATCCATTATCCATTCATACATCACCTGAGAGTGTCCTTCCATTGTTCTGTTTACTGGCTGCATTCATCACTCTTTTGTTCTTTATATATCCTAGATATGGCTCTCCTGTGGAGGAATGATTGGCAGAGGCTATCTCCCGTTTTATAGCCTGTCTCCTTATTCTCATTGATTGTTCTGCGGTGCAAGCTCTTCTTAAACTCGCTATTGATACATTTGTCAGTTCTTTGAGCGGCTCTGACCTTGGCTTTGATGTCGGGCGGTTCGTGGCATCAGAGTCTCAACCTTCGCGGTCTGGTTTACCCATCGTCATGATCTGTCCAGAGCTTGTGCGTGTTAGTTCCCATCTGGTTCGCCTACAGGATCATGGCTGCGCGCTCTGAAGCCTGGAACTCAGAGCAGCGTGCTTAGCTTCTGCACGGACCGGCCTAAATCAAATAAACGCCTGATCCCAGAATGAATCTCATTGAGCCCTTTCTTGTCTTCTTTTCGTCTCACCTGCTACGCACCTTTTCGTCTCCCAAATGCCATAAACTTTCTCAGTCTATTTTCCCCTTTCTGTGTCTGATATCCTTCAGAGCTAGGGCTGGAGTCAAGAACTGTAATCGGACTGAGGGGTGTCTAGCGAGGACTCCCCAAATCCCACACAGTTTTTTCTTTAAATGCCTTGCTTCTCTCCCAAAGCCTCTTACCGTGTAGTGTGGTCCTCGCAGAGGCTCCGCAGCTGTTCACAGACCTCACTCCGGCACCACAGTCCCTGCTTTCTCCAGACTCTAAAGTCCTGGTAGAGCCTGGGGGCGTGGTTAGGACAGCATTCTTTTGGAACAGCCGGCCTGTGCTCCCTACAGCCTTGCTGCTAAACTGTGGTACCTAGTGGTAGGATTGACGAGGGTTCCACATCAGAGGGCTTCTCTTGGCCTTTTGTCTGTCCGTTAGTTTATTTTCTTGCCAAGTCATTTGTCAATATCAAAAGCAACTGAATTTGAAAATATATCTCAGCATTTCTGTCTAGGGAATAGCAAAATAATACAACTTTCCCAAGTTAAATATTTCTGTTTATTAAAGGTTTTTTAATCCTTGGCAAGCATAATATTTTACTGTAGAAGAATGAAAAATGCTTTAGAAGTATTGTTAGCGTGGAAAGTTCCAAATTCGGTGCCATTTCAATAATTGCAATGCCAGATACTTCGATTTTGTCCCTCTTGTGTATTTTTTATAGCTGTACTAAGGGAAGTCAGGGCAGGAACTTGAGGCAGGCACCAGGGCACAGGGACTGAAGCTGAGGCTGTGGAAGCCTAACACTTACTTCTTTGTTCCCCTTGCTCTCGGTTTGCTTCCTTACACAGCCTAGGACCACTTGTCTGGGTGGTTCTGCACAGTCGTTAGTCAACAAAACTCACATACTTGCCTACAGGCCAGGATGACTGAGGCGTTTTTCTCATTTGTGTCAAGTTGATCATCATCATCAACAACAGAAACAACCAAACAAACCAACCAGGACACCCTAAATGCAGAAGCCGTTAGTCCTCTAGGGCGAACGCAGGCGAACTATGGCATTGCTGTGACACTAAACATCTTGTCTGTTTGCTACAGTTGCAATCTAAGATATACAGTCATATTCTCTTTGTAGTGGGGGATAGCAAAGATACCTTAAACGCAGTAGTGCTTGATTAAACTAGGGCCCCCGATAAGAAGTCTCTAGAATCCTCAGTTGGTTCCCTTACCAGCTCCCTGAGGCTAGTATGTGTCCGATCTTGACCTGAGTTTGAATGAGTCAGGCTTGAAAAAATCCAAAGGCAATAAAACCAAGGGAAGGTGGTCACTGGCTTTCCGCGTCCTGTTCCTGATAAGGTCATGTTCAACCCTGCTGTAGTGTGCTGTCTCTGACACGTTCCTGTTGCTCCTCTCTACTGAAAGGCACGGGTGAGCCAGGGATTATTATACTTCATTACAATTTCCGGACAAACCCTGCTTGCTAGAATTTCTATTCCTATCGAGAATCATAAAATTTCTGCTTCGTTGTTGCAGGGGCCTGTGGTGGGTGAGGTACAAATTGGGCATTATGAAAAGCTAAAGGAATATCAAAAAGATGTATTGCATCCCCTTTCTCTTTCTTGAAAGTAGACTTCCTTTTATTTTATTTAGAACTGGGTAGTGAGAAATTTGGCAGAGTACCGGCATTTGTATGGTGAAAGTCATGATTTTGGTAGGCAGAGGTATCACATGGGACTGCACAGAACCTGCTTCCAGAGAGTAAACTGTACACCCCCCCCCCGCCCCCCTTCCAGTCGGCAGGATGGGGAGGCTTGGTCATTTGCCCCTGTAAGGATGTTGTTTTGCAATTCTGATAATACTAAGAGTCTTGTTATCTATCTAACAACCAGAAGAGAAACACCCCCTCCCCCAAGACCCACATCCAGGGCTGGGGCTGCCAATCAGAGCTAAGTGCTCAGTAGGATGCACAGAGAGCCCTGGCCAGATTCACTCCCCAGCGCTGAAAAACTGTCGATGTGGGGGGCAGTCCTTTGACTCCAGATCGACCCTCTTGCCTATCATCTTCTTTATTTTGTTCTCTTGGTGCCTAGGAACAATCTAGACATGATATAAAAAATACTATCTAGAACAATCTAGAATTGCTATCAGAAACCTCTTCAGTTCTTCTGCCTACCCCCTTTATCGAGCTTCATGATTTTAAAGTAAAAAATCCTTGGCTGTCCTAGCAGCTCAGTAGGTAAAGGTCCCCTAGGTCCCACAGCGGTGTAAGAAGACAACTGAATCCTGCAGGTTGTCCTCTGGCCTCTGCATGTACGCCATGACAAATGTGTGACCCCCCCCAACATACAATAAATAAATGTAATAAAAATTTAAAACTATTTGTTAGAAAAACCAGATCAGTAGAATACCACGCATAGCTCTTAAATGCAAGGTTTCTGGGTTCTGGTCGTTAGCTCTGTGCTTTAGACAACAGCTGGGAAAGCCAACAGAGAAAACCAAGCTTCTACGCTGGGCAAAGCAGCCGTGTGGGCTGGGGCAGAAAGCTCACTTAAAGTACAGAGATTTGAAGGAGACACGTAGGAGCTGGATTAGCAGAGAAGGAGGAAATAGCGCCATAAACCCCTGTAGAGTCACAAGCCAACTGTGCCAGGGGCAGTTGCTTAGTGTGTTTTTGAACGATTCTAGGAACTTGAACTTTTTTTTGCCTCAGGCAGGGTTTCACATAATAGACCAGGCTGGCCTTCAACTTGCAATTTCCTGGCTCAGTTTCTCAAGTGTTGAGATCCAGAGCGCACTATCCGCATAATTCAGGACTTAAATGACTGAACTCAAAGGCAATGGCAACCTGGGACCTGGCGGGCTGGAGTTAAGTGTCATTGTAACTCCTACAGTAGTGCTCTGCCCCTAACGAGCACTCGCAAATCAACTGTCCAGAACTTTCTGTTGATAGGAATGGTGTTGGCAGAGAAGCCTGGCTTTGGTGTTCAGTCTTTCTCTCAGGGACAATTTTGTGATTCTGGGAGGGACAAGAAGCGGGTTTCAGATTCTGAAAGAGATTTGATGTTGACACAGGGGATGTGAAGGAATTCCACTGACGGATGAGGTTCTGGGGAGCTGAGTGGCAGGCGCCCTTCAGTCAAGGCCTTTGGGGTTCATCCTAAAGTCAAACATAGACAGTGAGCTGTGGAACATGCCTAAATAAGCCTCAGAAAGGTCATCAGAGGAAATGCAAGTCTTGGGCTAGAAGAATGTAAGTGGGGACAGAGGAACCAGCCGGAAGAGTGCTGGGCAATTCGGGGAAATTATAATTTTGGTTTGAGCTAGGCTAGTGGCAACGAGAGTGGAGACACCTAGGTCCATCAAAGAGGGAACTGAGAGCCCTTGGTATTGGTTGGGTGTGGGGGAGCCTGAGTGAAGAGGAGTGATGTGTGACTTGCAGGCTCATCTGAACAAGTATAGTAAAGTCATGCTATAAAAATAGAGAGAGAAAGGGTGTGGGGGGTGCCAGAGAGAGAGGCCGAGTTTTCTGCACGCTGCCTTTGAGAAGCTTGTGATGCATTTCACAGGTGGGGAGGGTAGAGGGAGGGAGAGCGAATGCATGCCAACAGAAACAAGGCATAGATATAGCTGTGTAAAGAAAGCTAGTCTTGAGTGGTCAGAGAGGTGATATACATACACAGGGAGTGAGCTTGGGGAGGAAGAATTTGAGAACCGAGGATTGTACAGCTTCTTCACCTTGCAATTATCTTGTTTCTACATTCTCAAATAGTTTCAATTTCTCAGGATCAAAAAAGTCCCATATTTGGGGAGGGGTAAGAAAAGCTGTGCAGCCAGTACTGTGTAGATGACCTTACCTAAAGGGCATTGGTATATCTTTACATTTGCCTGGGTTCTGATCTCGGGTGACTTTTTACCTAATGCTAAAGAAGATGAGAAGAAATCTTCCTTACTTATAGTACAAGTTCATAAACACGAGCCAGCAAGGAAAGTGACCTATAAAAGCTCTGAGTGCATTAAGAGAAGCATATATATTTTTTAAAGGTCGTGTCTTTTGGCTACTGCTTAATGAGGTGATTGGTGAGAATGGATCCCAAGGGTGGCAGGAAATATCAGGAGAAAGGTGGCATGCGCCTCCGTGGCCTTACCAAGAGCAATGGGCTAAGTAAGTTCCCGGAGGGAGGCTTGCTGAGTGAGGACCTGGATACTCTTTTACCACTCTGACAATGAAGCAATGGGCGCTTCTTTTGCTGTCCAGCTAGCGGGTTCTCGTTTGAGTTATTGTATCCATTATTTCTTATCTACTTAGAGGACGACCTAAGGGTGCAGCGGCAGAAGCATTGCAGCTGCTATATTTGTCTCTGCTATAGGCAGTGGGTGCTGTAAAAGGCATGCTATAAGGGGCTGCCAGTGGGTGCTGGAACATCAGGGCCTTCTCTCCCTGTAGGGGGAAGAGAGCCAGCAAGGTGTCAAGAAGGGACACTTTCTCCAAACACCCCGCTCCTGGGTGCTGACGGAGAGCTGGTGATTCACGTGTAGACGGCCTTCCGCTCCTACCCCTTTTCCTAATAACACAAAACCTGAGTCAGCTGAGAAAACAGATTTGCTCTTTTTTAGTCTTAGCCGCATTTGAGTCTAAAGACAGACTCTGTGGGAAGGCGGATCCTTAGTCACCTCCTTCCCAAGCTGGTGCAGGAGTTTCAGATCTCTGCCTGTCAAAGCATTTTCAAGGAACCCCAGATTTTTTGGGGGGTGGGGTGCTGAATGTACAGCCTTGATCCCCTCACACTCAACTCTGGGCTTTTCTCTCTCCTTCAAAGGGTTGTGGGTTAGGGGTCTCCCAGGGTCCCCTGCCTGTGTCCTCACGACCTGGTTCCAACAGAGTCTGTCCTTGGCCTGGTCCTTCCATGGTACGCTTGACTGGCTCACGGGTGCTGTTCTGTACTTGGGCAAAGCGAGTCATTATGTGGCAGTGTGTGGAGAAGAAGCTTGTTTCTTGTAGAATCGCAACAGGGAAGAGTCTTCGAGGCTGAAAGGGTACTCAGCCCTCTGGCAGATGGGGGACAAAGGATGCTGCTGGTTTCTAAGGAGCCTAGAAATGAAAATAATTAGATTCCGCTTGCCTCTGTCCGTGCTTGCCCAGTACCCTGGCCTGCTTAGTTTCTGTTCACCCCTGTGAGAAGCTTCCATGTTTCAGGAAAGGGTATCAGGAAGAGGCAGACATAAAACACCCAGCTCTGACACTAGGTTGTTGCATGAACTTGGATCAACTGTTGAACTTTACGAACTGTGTTGTCTTTACCTGTTACAGGGTGACGCCTCACGGAAAGGCTAAAAGAGCTAACACATGTACATCAGGCGTGCGGTGTGGGGAGGTCACCGTCTGCATCTCCAGTCCCCCTAGTCCCCTTTGTGTGTCCCCTATCTGTTCTCACCTCTGGTACTAAGGGAAGTCTTCTCTTTCCCAGAGCTTAGGTCCCCCAGGTATTCCATATGCATCACTTGGCCTTTTATTCTGCGGATAACTTTCTTATGCTGTCCTAGTATTGCTGATTACCAAGGGACCACTGCTGGCCAAGCCTTAGGTACATAGCAGAAAGGTGAGCAATATTTGATGAGTGAATGTAGAACGCACTAAGTCGCAGGGAAAGGGGGCTAATATGTGCCGTCGTTGAAGCCTCGACGGATGCTTAAACCAGCTCGCTTGGGTTAGAGTCTGAGTGTCGCTAGTGCAGAGCTGTGCACATTTGGGGAGTTGCTGGACCTCTCTGCTCCTTGGTCTGCTCATCTGTAAAATGGCTATGGTAAAAGATAAAACCTCTTTCCCAGGGCTTTTGTGATGATTGCTCAAGTTCTTGTTTGAAGACTTTTGACTGGTGCTGGAGAGAACCCATTGTATTATTTTAAAGAGTATGGGCTTACGATCAGACAGAATTGAGTTCAGAGATATCCTGTCCTACGGCTTCTCTTCTGTGCTCTTGAACAGAAACCATCCAGCGTCTCTACACTGCACTTCTCATTCAGATAGGAGCAAAACACTCTTTCATCAGTTGTGAGGGTGAACTTGAGATGAGGCTGCAGAGACACTGACGTGTTTGGTGACTGTTGGTCTCTGAAGCCCAGAGCTTGTGGGTTGCCTCACGGGGAATGGCTGCTGTAGCCCAGGCCCTCTTTAGTAAACTGAAGACCTGGATCTTTCCCTACCAGGAGAGGAGTGGAGTCAGGTTGCTGTGGGTAAACTGCAGGGAGAGATGCTGAAGCTGCTTCGTGTTGGTAGCTAGGTTGTATCATCAATTCTTGACCAAATTAGGTCACTAAAAACGTTGCGTTTGGAAGGAGCTAGAGATTTTGCCCATGTGAGATTCCAACACAGGTCTATACCTGTCGCATTTCAGCGTGTCTGTCGTTATGTAAGGCATTTCTCAGTGTTTGTCCTACTGTAGTCAGCCAAGCTAGTGTCATGGTGATGCGTTAGCTGGGGCTGAGTAGAGACCTGCCACCCCCTGCAGCCAGGTGGCTCTGGGACTCTCAGTCTCAGAGAAGGCAGACTTTATGTATCTGAGGGAGACAGTTGGCCTAGTCTCTTAAAATGGAGGAGTTAAAAACACTGAAGTTCATAGAGACCCAGTTTCTGTGGTTCAGACTCCTGAGTCTTACTCTGAAATCTGGTTTGGCCCCAAGTCAGGCTTTAGGTCTCTGTAGTGACCTCTCTCTTCTCTCTCAGCCGTGAGGGGCCTGTCCGGAAGGTAGATATATTTGAGGGGTGGTCTCAGTCCTACAGGGAGGGAGCAAAGGAGAAGAGAAAGCAGAGAGAGCCAGGCAGGCCTTGACACCAGTGGTGTCTTCCAAGGTGACATTGTTTTGTTACCTTCTGAAGCTGGAGGCCTGACCCTATCTTCCTCCATCCTCTGGATCTTCATTTAGACTTCATGGTCCAAGCCTCCTATACCCATTTTATTTTTGTATCTTAATTACTTTTTGTTTGAAGGTAATATTAAGTTAGACAATGCAATCAGTGTTTTGGGTGGGTAAGGAGGTGTACGTTTATGCCTCACAATTACTGATTTGTTGTGTATTTGCTTATATGATCTCACTGTCTCATCAAAACCTTGTGGCTTCACTGCCAGCACTGTTAACAACTGGCTTCGAATAGAAAGACAGCGGTTACAACTTCCTTTCTTCATTACCTCAAGTTCTTTGTGATTCTAGTCTAATCTTCACTCTATCCCTGTAGGAGAAAGATTAATGTCATTTTTTTTTCAGAACAAAATTCAGGTAAAGAAAGCTTTTAGGAGCTGGGTATGGTGGTAAACTGTCAAAAGTTTCGACAAAACTCGTCCATTCCAGAGTTGGAGAGTGAGGATTAGAATTATTAGGCAAAAGGAACAGAGACGTAAGGGAAATAAGAGACAGAAACATAGGACAACATTGGGAGGGACATTCAGTGAACATATATTTCACTCGTTTATATATTTCACTCAAAAAGGGGGCAGGAGTAACAGACTTTATTAGCGTGACACGAGGAATAGATTTGACATCTCTGACCTTTGGTCCAGGTGGAGCAGATCTTCTTCAACACTCAAAATACTAACTAACCACACCCTAGGCCAGAATCGCTCTTTTGTAACCACACCTGTTGTTAACAATGTTGAGAGAGCAAAAATAAGCTCAGGCTCTCTGACCCTCAGACAAAGAGGAACAGGCTCACAGCCATTTGTATTCCGACAGTGAGCTATCGTAATCCAGCACTAGGGAGGTAGAGCCAGAAGGTTTGGGAGTTTCAGGTCATTCTCAGTTACATTGAGGGCTGAGGACATAGCTCAGAGGTAGAGTGCTTGCCTATCCTTTGTGAGGCTCTGGGTTTAATCCCTAGTCACACACACACACACACACACACACACACACACACACTGCCTTGAGGCTGAAGATGCAGCTCGCTCATAGAGTGCTCACCTAGCAAGAGAAGCCCTGGGGTTTAATCTCTGGCATCCGATAAACTAGGGGTGGTGGTGCACGTTTGTCATTTTAGCACTCCAGGAGGGAAGTGAGTGCAGGGTAATCTGAAGTTCAAGGTCAATTTTGTTCACTTGACAAGTTCAAGGCCAGCCTGAGATTATGCCTCCTTGTCTCAGAATAAATAAATAAGTAAATACACAAATAAATGAAGATTTTTTTTTCTCCTGGTTGACCTAGATGTACTCATTCTGGTTGTACACTGGAGGAATTAAAAACAAAAACCCCAACTGTCCAGATCCTGCTCCAGACCAGTTAAAAGCAACAACCCGTCAGGTGGAGGTAGCGCTATGTATGGCGTTTTAGTCTTTCAAGAGGAGGTCGAGGGCAAACACGGTGTCACTGCTGAGTTTAGAAGCAAGCCCTTCTATTTTTTACGGTTTTGATTAGAAAATTACATGAAGTAGTGGAAAAGAATTTTTTAAATATAGCTATAGCATTACATTGAAATTTGCTGTTCACGTTACTTTTCAGTCAGCATTGTGCAGATGCAAACTTCTGAGGTGATAACTATCAGGAGGCCTTGTCTTTGGATTTTTATTTAAAGGGGTGGAGCTTTAGGATTCTAGGGTTGGAAATGTTCCCTGGCCTTTCATCAGGTGGTTAGGGCACGGATCCATGGTTGTTACCATCCAGGTTTTCTCTTTGGAGTGTGACTGTGCCAACCAGAACGACTTTCCCAGAGGCTGAGCAGAATATGGTGAGAGGGCTAGCCAGAGTTGATTTTTTTTCTGAGTACAGGTGTATTAGTTAGGGTTACTATTGCTATGATAGTAACATATTGCTATGATAATAACATTATCAAGTAACTAAAGAAACCTGGGGAGGAAAGGGTTTTTTTCAGCTTAAGCTTCCACATCACTGTTCATCATCAAAGGAAGACAGGAACTCAAGCAGAGCAGGAAGCCAGAGGTAAGAGCTGATGTAGAAGCCATGTAGGGGTGCTGCTCACTGGCTTGTTCCTCATGGCTTGCCCAGCCTGCTTTCTTATAGAACCCAGGACCACCAGTCCAGGGGTAGCACCACCCACAATGGGTTGGGCCTTTTCCCATCACTTGTTAAGGAAATGCCCTTGGACTATATTGTGGAGGCATTTTCTGAGACTCCCTCCTCTCTGATGACGCTAGTGTGGGTTAAGTTGATTTACAGTTAGCCAGTGCAATAGCTTTCTCAATGCACATCTTCCAGCACAGTTCCCACCCTCCCCTGTCCTGGGTCTCAGTTATGTGATCTCAGCCCTGGCAATTGCTGAAGTACATCTCTGGGAGAAGTCAAAGCAGAGATTCTACCGAGAGTCATTTGCCTAAAGCTCTCTGCATGCTTTATTGAGTGGGGTGCATTCATCCCTGTCTTCACTAAAGCTCCTGTGGAGACACCAACCCAGTGCTTGCAAAAGTCCTTGTATTTTATCTACAAGCGTTATGTAGTCACAGCTAGAACTTTCTTCTTGGGGTGAAGGTCAGGGCCAAAAGGAAACCATTCTGTGGAAGACTGGCCCTAGAATGGTGTGTGCGTCAGAATTCTTCTTGAGTCCCTTTGGGATTCTTCAGACCTGGAACGTTGCTGGAGAGCTGTCGTTAGCACTTGTGAAGAGCATCTGGACCACACCAACAAAGGGCGAGAAACACAAGGCTGTAGAGAGGCAGCCGTCGTGGGGGTACAGCGTTTTTTCTGAGAGGAATACCAGAGCTAGTTCTCTTGGTACTGATCCAGTCTCTAGGTGGGAATGTTTCTTGTTCATACTAGGAGGTAAGCTTGTCATTAACTTTTCATCAGTGAATTCTTAAAATTTGTGGACTAAAACAGAGCAAACCAAACCAACAAAAACCCAATCGCCTTGAGCTGACAAGGTGGCCCAGTTGGTTAGGGTGCTTCCTGTCAAACCTGCCTCCTGCGCTCCATACCTGAAACTCACCTCACACCTCCTCCCAACACACGCACACGTTCACACACTAACATGCAATCATTTTTAAAAATAATTTATTTTTACTTTGTGTACATGGTGTATTGCCTGCGTGTATGTCTGTGTGAGGGTGTTGGTTCCCCCTGGAACCAGAGTTACAGACAGTTGTGAGTTGCCATGTGGGTGCTGGGAATTGAACCCTTGTCCTCTGGAAGAGCAGCCATGTTCTTAACCGCTGAGCCATCTCTCCAGCCCCACAATCATTTTTTTTAACCTTAAAAAATTCACAAGCTGAACAAAATGCTTTCTTTGTCATAATGACTTGCTTAGGAATTTGGAAAAGGCCTTTGCTATAGGCCTGCTGTGTGTCCCCGCCACTGAAGCACAGTTGGCCGAAGCCAGGGACCGGCAGCCTGTAAGCATTTAGCTGTAGCTAAGCTGGAGGCTGCCAGAGGAGAGGCCGATGACAGTCATTTGTATATAAAGAATTCATTCCCATAGCCTTAGATATCACATACCAGAGAAAGACGATTGTGAAACGCAGGGCCAAACTCAAGTGCTTCCCAGCTGTTGTGGGTACATTTGGTATGTGTAATTCTGCCTGACAGTGTTTACTATTTGGTTGTCTAAACAGAACTTCGTGGTGGCAAAGAAAGGATTAACGATCATACCCAGCAGTTATCAAGATGATGGGTGCGTTTGCCGGTGAGGCTTACACTGACCACCTCTGCAGTTGCACTGAGAGCTCTGGCCAGGGATTCTGTGCTGCAGAGGGCTTGGGAAGGGAGCTAGAATGTTTGCCAGGACTCCGTGGCTTCTCCTCTCTGTTTTTAAACTCCTTGGGCCTGGATATTGCAACAGCAGCCCCTAGTGTGTTAGAGGGTAAAAGCAGGATTCTAGCTAACAAGGTGAGAAGGCACAGGGTGTGGGGAAACAGGCATCTTGGCGTTTATAAAGCAATATAGCTAGGTCTTGCTATTAACATCACCGTGTTTTCTAGGTCTTGACAGCAGGAAGGTAGGTTTTTATATTACTTTAGAAAAATATAGAGGCTAAGGAAATCTTAGAGGAGGAGGACATTAGGAAGTTATTGGAGAGGGGGGCCGTTCTTGTGAACAATTTGCCATTCTTCCGAAGTCTGCAGAACTTGGCTGTGTAGAGAGAGAGAGAGAGCCGTTAGCGCTTGGTCACAAAGGTTCCTCAGAATGGGGGTCTATGATGGGGTCCAAGACCTGAAATTCTAGAGATGCCAAGCAATAACCTAATCAAATGTGAATGGCTGATAGATAATTACTTATAATTGAGTTTTGTTTAAGAGGTTAGGCCTAGGTAAGACAAGGATCTGGACAGGAGGTGTGAAGATGGAGACAGAGAGAAGAAACAGGGATATGGGTGTGAGTATAAGAGACCCCGCTTTCATGAAGCCGGCATTTTGTTCAGTTGCCACAGCTCAGACCTTGGTGTCTGAATGTTTCCAGCATGAGTCATACGCAGGCAGAATGTGATTGGAGGGTGTGGGAAGCACCCAGAGCTCAAGACTTTGTCTCCTGCTTGCCCTGTCTGTCTCTTCTGAAAGATTTAACCCCAAATGCCTTGTCCATGATCAGGTTTGGTTTTCTGAGGCCTCTGTGTGAGTTGAACACGTAGTATTTCTCTTTCCACACTACCTCTCTCTCTCCTTCCCCCACCCTCCCAAGACAAGTTTCTCTGTGTAACATTAACAGCCCTGGCTGTCTTAGAACTCTCTTTGTAGACCAGACTGGCCTTGAGCTCACAGAGATCCCCCTGCCTCTGCCTCTCTAGTGCTGGGATTAAAGGGTTGTTTTCTAAAGTAGTAATACTGCAATCATTTATGTTGCCTGGGGAAAATGGAGAACCTGAGGTGATAGGATGGCAACAATGAGGTGTGTGTGTGTGTGTGTGTGTGTGTGTGAATCCTGAACCCTGGAGTGGTGAGCTGTGGCTTTGAGGAGTTTGTTTCTTAGCAACAACTATTATCCACCCATAGAAATAGCTGTGTTGATTCCTGCCAGGCCCTTCTAGCTCTAAGAAGCATTCTGTCATATGAGGTGGGAACCGTCTGAGACGGCACCGAGCATAGAACATCTTGGGAAACCCTACTGTTAAGGATGAGAAGAAAAAACCCACGGAAACTGAAAAGCAAAGAGGGGAACACGACGAGGGAACATGGATCTGATCATCAAATTCAGGATGCTTAAACATGTTTCGAGGACATTTATTCCCAGATTCAGCTTCTGCTAGAAACTGCTTGGGCGTGAAGGCGGTAATGTGGCCGCGATTGCTGAGGTTTGGAGAGGCACAGTTCAAACTGTTTTCCAGAATTACTCACACAACTCCCAATTGTAGTCCCGATTCCCGAGTTGCAATGGCTGCCTAAAGAATTACATGCTGGGGCTGGAGAGATGGCTCAGTAGTTAAGAGCATTGCCTGCTCTTCCAAAGGTCCTGAGTTCAATTCCCAGCAACCACATGGTGGCTCACAACCATCTGTAATGGCGTCTGGTACCTTCTTCTGGCCTTCAGGCATACAACAGACAATAATATTGTATCCATAATAAAATATTTAAAAAAAAAAGAATTACATGCTGTGGGGTTTCTTGTTGTGTGGGGTGTTCATTTTTCTCTCTTTTCTCTTTTTCCCATGAGCTTTCTTGTTCAGGGGACAGTACTGTAGACTAAGACCGTGCCACTGGGAAAGCAGGCCGCCCGCTCTGTGTTGTATCTGGAATTCAGTTAGAATACATTTTAGGAAATGGCTTTTCATCTTGACATATGAGTTCCAGTACAGAGACACTTGCTGGTTCATAGCTGATAGCTGGTCTCCTGACATGTGTGTAGCTTTTGACAACTCTTCTCCTTCAAAAGAGGCAACGCCAAACCTGTGGACTGCTATTTTTTTTTTTTGAAAATACTATAGTTGTAACTTTACAGACACAGGCGCTAAAAGACTAGTCGAGGCTTTCTGTAGGGCTAAAGCTGTTTGTCAATGCAGAAGCTACCTGCTGGGTTCCTTAACAGGCAGACCTGCTGAGCCTGGTCTTTGGTTTATTGACAGGGTTTCCTTATGCTGTGGTCCTTCTTTCTGCAGAGTTTACTTCCCTCTGTGAAAAGCAAAGCACCATGCAAGTAGGATTGGAGGATGGAATGTGAGTGAGGTTTTTAAAATTTGCAGAATCCCTTCCAACACATGAACCATTCAAAAAAATATTACAGTGTTGGGGATGAATTCAAGGTCTTGTGTTTACTAAGCACGCATTTGCCCTGCTGCTTTTTCAAGAGCTAACACCATGGACCACCTGAGAGGCAACAAATCAATACATAGGGAATGCTGGGTGGCTTTGGAATTTTCTGTGTGTGTGTTCTGCCACCTGCTGGAAAGGGACCTGCCAGGAAAGCTGAGTAGCAGGGAAGAGCTGCTGTGCAGACCTGGTCCCTCTGTCCGGCTCCCAAGACTGGGCAGAGGAAACAGAAATCCCAAAGTCTTAGTGTGTGGTTTTCTACTGAGCCTCACAAGCTGGGAGCGGACCATCGCACAGGGATTTCCCCTCTGACCTGTTGAGCTCCCTTTCCCTGCTCAGGCCCAGGCTGCCGTGGGAACTCATCTCATGTCGCCTTCAAGTCCCCTAACTCTGGGGGTCCAGTGCGCTGACCGATACTGCCCTGAACCACTTTCCATTGGTTTAAAATGAGAACACAACAAAAATATGTAATCCAGGTTCAACACCTCCGTCAGTAGGTGAGGGCCAATTGACCTGTTCGGCAAAGAAAATACCTCCACCCCCAACCCCGTTCCTTCTGTTAAGATTATAGTCTCTCTGCTCCGTAGTGTCAAAGTGACTTTTTGTTAAATGACGCAGATAAGTATAAAGCACTAGCCTCTGAGTCAGACTTCCACCATCTTCAGAACTCGGGATAAGTTCACATCCTTGCTAGCGTGCACCATTACAGAGCCGTGGACTGTGGACATTACCTCCTGGAAAGAGGGTGCGGGAGTGCCCCCTGAACCCACACTTCTTCTGCATTTGGTCACTTTCCCCAGCCATGTGCACACAGCTCTGCCCTAATTGCACACGCTCTCGGAGTCTTTCGGGGGCTGTAGTATACATGCTGGGGACGATTGTGCAGGGAGATACCCATCTGTGCAGCTATGGGGAAGCCATCGTCCATGCTGGCTGACGACTTCCCAGCGTGGCTGCTTTGGGGTCCTGCCAGTGTCCCTTTGCTTAGGCTGCAAATGTAAGTTTAATAAACTTTTTGGTTCCCCAGGGTAAAATTTTGTAGAATCAAAACCTTGGTCTGTCGTTGAGACTTGGGGTGTGTGTGTGTGTAGAGGTGGACATTTATATTTCCCTCAGGGAAGGACTCTTGGTGACAAGTTAAAAATGTTCATTTTCTTGGCAAAGAAAATGTTTTAAGAACCATAAATCAATCTCTCAACTCTTTACAAATGTTTTTCCCATCTATGAAATTCCCAAATTTGGGCAATCAAGGGTTTTAAACCCCATGGCCTCCCCTCTTCTTTCATGTGACAACTCGTGTAAAAAGTAGGGTCGACAATGCTCAGTTGTGACTTCCATATCTTCCCTGGCAAATTCCCCGGAGAACTTTCCGCGCTGTGACCCACGTAGAAACATAAACGTAATGATGTGGTGGAGTGAGGATAACGTTTCTCCACTAACTGGGTCGCTGCGTGATAGATGAAGTGTGGTCTGTAGTAAATGCTTGGCCTGATTTCACAGCCCTTTGGACCGTTCTCCTTCTCCGGAGTTCCGGCTGGAGTGTGACCTTCCTGGCTGGGTGTGTCTATGGGACTCCCATGGGGAAATCTTAGACTTTTGGCAGCCAAGCCTTCCAGCTACAGGGCCAGGATGAGGATGGAGGCCCAGGTTCCCCGCCTGTTGAAATTTCTCAAACACTCAATACTTTTGAAATATTTTCACACAGGAACACAGCATTTTAATATCTATGACTAGCTGAAAAAAAATACTAGCAACTAACTGAATAAAACTGACTGCATTGTTAAGGGACGTCACTCTGAATTTCTCCCGAGGAGTTTTGCAGCCCAGCAACCTTGTGACAATGAAGGGGAGAGGCAGTCCTGTCCTGGCTGAGGCAGCTTTGGAAGCTGCCTTCATGTAACCAGAAGTGAACATTGCTAGTTGAGAAAACCTTAATTAAAATTTACTGTGAGAAGAATTTTAGCTAAAAGGGGGGGATGGCTGTGACCTGAGTAGGCGGAGGCTGGGGAAACAGATCTGTACTGAAGCCAGGACACGTGGTGGCTTCACCGTGAACAGATGTTCCCAAGGAACAAAGTTACCTGTTTGTATATTTATTTATTGATAGCAGCATCCTCTGAACGATTGAGATCATCACAATCTCAGGGTATGGGTTTCTTAAGAGCACACACAGAAGTTGTGTCCTCAAGACCACGTTAAGAAGACAGAAAAAGGCCCCCTGTTTCATTTCAGATCTGTATCTGGTAAATATTTTGGACTTTTTTAATGTTTTCAAAGAAAGGCATTAAGCTCAAGGAAAAATAATTCAACAGAATCAAAACTTTGCAGTCAGAACTTTGATAAAGACTGGGGTATTTTCCTGCCCGCCCACCCCAGTAGTACAGCTGACAGAATGAATTCAAGTTTAATTCTTTTTTATTAAAGGTGGTCAGATAGGGGCTGGGGAGACTGCTCTGCATGGAAAGACACTTGCCTCCAGGCCTGCCTACCTAAGTTTCTCCTTTGAGATCAAAGGGTGGGTGTGAGAACCAAACTCCACAGGTTGTCCTCTGACCTCCACAGGAGAGCTGTGGCATGTGTGAGTCCCCACAAGAAATAGAAAAATAATAATCATTTTTTTCAAGAGGTGATGGGATAGAATGGGCCTGTTAACAAAGTCTTTCCAGGTAGCGTTGCCTGGAGCTCTTTCCTTTTCTTCGGTCTTCCTTGCTTTAAAGCGTTTATGGACTCCCAACATCACTCCTGTCTCAAAATCCCAGTGAAAATTAGGAAGAAGACTCAAGGCTGCGCCTTTCTGCCCTCAGAGCACAGCCTGCTGTGGAGGACGCCACCTGTGATCCTTTCCCTCTGGGCTTGGTTCCGACGTCTCATTTGTCCTCCAAAACATCTGCCAGTGTCAATGGGTAGAGGGGTCCGGACTCCATTTTAACCCTGGAAACAGTGTTACAGGTCCATCATTGCTCTTCTGGTCAGAAGGGTACCGTAAAGGTCAGCACCTTTCTGTATGCTAAATGCATCAAATGTGTAATTAATGTATCGTGTGTGTAGTTTATTCTTTGGGTTGGTCCGTTCTTTTCTTTTCCAGGTAAGGAAGAGAGTAGCTTATAGAGCGCCGTTTGCGCCGTTGGAGCCTGAATGTGGAATGTCTCCCACAGACTCGCACTTCGAGTGCTCGGCCCCAGCTTGCGGTGTTATTTCCAAAGCTGTGGAGCTTTTTAGGAGTTGGTGCCTGGTTAGTGCTAACAGGTTTCTAGTGGTGGGCCTCTGAAGGTCATGGGTCATATCCACCCTGGTTCTAGTCTGGTTCTCTGCTCATGGTCTACTGCCATGTGAGCAAATGTCTGCTACATGTTCCTGTCACGTGACCTCTGCCATGCATCCTTACAGTGGCAGAATGGAAGTGGTAAGTCAAAAGAAACTTTATCTCCGAAGTCGTTCCCGTCACGTGTTCTGTAGTAGCGACTAACACACAGAGAGTTTAAAAACTTGGGGTTTACTTAGCAAGCAAGTGGAGCCGGGAGCTGATACATTTCTGCCTTTGTGGCTTAGGTTTGAAACCACCTAGCCTGATGGCAGGGTGCTGCAGAGAAAGGAGCTTTCCCAGGCTGTTGGACTCAGCTGCCCGCCAGCAGGTGCATTACCCTCCTCCATGTCCAATCCTGAGAGAGCCAAGCTCATTTTGCGATCCTGGGAAAGAGCCCTAGAAAGGCCAGAGGGTCTTGCTCTATAACTCAGGATCATCTGCCACCTGTAAGACCCTTCGCTAAGATGCCTTGGCATCACATGACACAGTAGACGAATATGCTTTCTATATAAATGTGCAGTAAATAGAGCTCAATGATTGTCCATTGCCTAGGCACATAAGCAGGAAGCCTCAAAGCGAACATGCCTGCCCAGCGTGTAGGCAGACATCACACCCGAGGCTGTGTTCTCACCACGACCTCCTCCCTTTTCTGCTGACTTGGGCAAAGTCTCAACTTTCTTTACAAAAGATCAAAACTAAAACTTTTTGGTTGTGCAAATCAGGTTGTCACTAGGGTTGGCTGTGTCTCAGAAAAGACAAGCGAGGCTGGCCTGGATTGTCCTCTCTTGGCATTCCAGGACACCCAAACTCCACAGAAGACACTTCTACCAACAGCTGCCCCTTTCAGGCTTTATGGGGAGGCTGAGGCAGGCTGGATTGAGTTCAAGGACAGCTGCAGAGAGAGACTGTCTTAAAACAAATAAATAAAGAAACAAATCAGGCAACCAAATAAATTCTAACAGTACCTGCTGGCAAGCGAAGGAAGTCCTGGGGACTGCTTTCCGGAATTCCTAGTTAGTGGTTAGAAAACTATCCCTTCTCTTTTAGGCCAGAGGCTTATAACACGAAATTATATATACTAAAAAATGGGTACATTTTGGACTGGTTCTGTTTGAAGCATAGTAGTGATCTAATTTTGTTGATTATGGATTATCTGGAAGGGATGGTCTTACAGAACATGTATATTCTTGACCCTGTTTGTGAAAAAATCTCTCTAAAGGGAAATATTTGAATGTCTCTCTTTCAGAAGGAGAAGAGCATTCATGTTTTCTTCTGAGATGCTCAAGCTTCTGGCACGTTCTCTCAATGTATAAGACATCATCTCACAGGCTTTATCTAGACCATGACTTCTTTGAAAACCTCAGAAATTCAAATGTCTCGTCTACTCATCATGACAAACTATCACAAGTGCTTACGGAATTTTAGAAGGGTGGGGGTGGGGATATAGTCAAAGTACATCCTGTGTCAGAAGTTATGGCTTTAAGTCTTGCCAACATAACCACCCAAACAGGACATAAACAAGAAGGACACCACCAAACACACCAAACTGGAGAGGGGAAAGCCCACAGGGTCTCAACCCTATGCAGAGAACTACAGGCAACTAAGTAAAGCTGGGAGGCAGAGAGACTTTTCTCTAAACCCCATGATTTTATTTTTTTATATGTAATATTCTCACCTTTATTGAAAATAGATTCTTTGATTATAAAATATATGCTGATCACAGTTTCTCCTCCCTCTACGCCTCCAGTTTTCCCTCCCTTTCCCTCCCATTCAGATCCACCCCCCTTTCTGCCTCATTAGAAAAAATAGGTTTCTAAGAGGTATCAGCCAAACAGATAGATGACTTGGTACGGACCAGTGTGGGCCCTGTGCTTGCTGCTTTAATCTTTGAGGGGTCATAGGAGCTGTGCTCAGTTGATCTAGAGGACTCTATTCTGTTCTCCTGTTTTCCATCCCCACTCCCCCAGTTTCCTCTTCTCCCTGGGGTCTGCAGGGGGAATTTGATGGAGGCTCCCCTTTAGAATTGTGTCCAAAGGAGTCCTCTCTCTCTCTTTCTTCTCCCTCTTCCTCTCCTCTCTTTTTCTCTTCCTCCCCCTCCCCATAATGCCCGGCTGTGGGTCTCTATATTACATCATCCCTCAGCTCTCCTAGAAACACAGGCAGTGCGACTTGGAGCACACCAACCACATGAGGCTCGTTCTCAATGCCGTCACCAGAGAAGCTTCCTCCCGCGGCAGATGGGAATAAAGTCGGTTATTTTAAACATCTGGCCTCAGATGTTCGTTATAATGCTGTTTCGCTCTTTCCTGGGAGCGGGGACCATCGCTCACGGCTGACAGGTAGAAGAGTTAAGTAGACGAGCTGTGTGTGACTCATCACCCGCTCAGCCCAGGCCCCTGGCAACAGGTGGTACGTTTGATCTCTCCCTAAAGTGGAAACAGCCACTGAGGAAGAATTTAAGTCTGTTGACAGATTTATAGGCAACAGATATGTAAACCAGAGGATAATCTTTTCATGTATCTAACATTCTACAATACTGGTGGGGCCAGATACAGAAGAGCCCTAAACCCGAGACTTTTACTGTGTACACATTGTCTGACCAGGGGCCATGGACATAGTTGGTGATCTCTTGTCTATGTCTTAAGCCCCAGGTTGAAGCAGGGGAATGAGGGCAACTACACTTAACACCTACATATGGTACTAAAGTGAGCATCGGGTACCAGATGAACAGACCAGGGCTGGGGAAACGGCTTAGAGGTAAGACAAACTCCCAGCACCCACATCCACAGCACTGCGAAAACAAAAGGCACACAGGACAGGAGCGACCCAAATGCGGTTGAAATTGAGCAGGATCATTATGGGTACTCTCTGCTGGGGAATATACAGATGTTTCTGTGGGATTGGTTAGGGATTGACACTGGGGGCTGCACTGTGGTCATAGGCTCAACTATATAGAAGGTTAGGCTAAGGATATGACTATTTTTTCTTATTACCTTTGCTAGCTCTTGAAGGAGGAAGGTTTATGATTTCAGTGACTCCACAGACCATGCATACTGTTGACAAGGTGGACTGTGTGACAGTGGTGATTGCTGCCCCCTCTTATAGCTGGGCATGATATAAACACACACACACACACACACACACACACACACACACACACACACACACCTACTTTTAGAACTTCTTATGGCTATCTGTCAACAAGTATCATTACACTAACTTGGTGCTCCAAAGGAACTTCACAATGCAAACGGAGGCCAGGAAAAGAGGGAACTCATGATCTGTATTAACTGGGTGGCAGCCTTGTTTGTCTTCTAGGAAGCTTTTCTCCGGCGGCGTTGAGGTTGCTGAGGTCATATCATTTTTAGAGCCCATGGGGTCGGTCTCAGATGAACAATCTCTAGTGTATATTCATATAAGATAGAAAATTTCTCATATGCAAGTAGTTGAAGAATACACAGAGGAAACTAATTGTCTGCTGTTCATCTGTTTTGATCATCAGCCACTCATGTTTGCTTTTCAAACTGCCTCCTCTCTCCCTCTCATTCTTAATTCCAGTTCACGACACAGTCCAATTGTACCAAGAGGATGGAAACCTTCATTAGGGATGTTCCACTGTGACAGACTTTTGTCACC
Source organism: Microtus oregoni (assembly GCF_018167655.1). Lineage (NCBI taxonomy): Eukaryota > Metazoa > Chordata > Mammalia > Rodentia > Cricetidae > Microtus > Microtus oregoni. The sequence goes on along the minus strand of NW_024543068.1, from coordinate 40,492,997 downwards.
TATGGACCCTAAAGCTTTCTAAATGAGGTTCTGGGAATACAGAAACACAGGCGCCTGCAGCACAAATATGCAAAATGTTTATCAAGAGACCTTCGCTTGGACATGTTATCGTTCATATACTAGAAGTCCGGGATGAGGCGCAGCTGCTGGGCAGGGTGTGTAAGGTGCAGCAGTGATGGCCAGCCACTTGGAGCTCCTTTCCATGGTAGTACTGAAGCATGTCCACTTTTCCGAGCATCAGTTGTGAACTTTTCAGGTGTCAACAAGCAAGCAGGTTGGTAGAACCTTAGCAAGCTTACCGGATCCTTGTGGTCCTCGCTTGGATGTTGAATTCTGCGTCTCCAAGACATCTTACTCTTTATATGGGTTTGTGTTCCATCTTCCGTGACCAGGCACCCTCAAAACCCAGGTGCAGAGGTCCCCCCACGGGTCCTGTCGGGACATGTGACTGGATTGTCACAGCTTTTTGGGGTGTAATCTCATTCTTCTCCCGTCAGTGCTAACATGTTACCACAGATTGTGCTGGAATTTATCCCTGGTTATCAGCTTGGCAGGGATCAGCGTGGGGCAACACCTAAAGGTGGCATGTCTGGCTTGTAGCCTAGAAGATTCTGACTAACCTTCCTGTGTGGGGAAGAGGCTAGCTCCAGGTAGGCAGTGGTGGGCTACTTCTGTATGCTCTGAGTGCTCAAGTGAGTCTGCGGATATCACAGTGACCAGGGACATTAATCCAGATGCCCCACTGGGTTCCAAGGTTTGTTAGAATAGGTCTTTTATAAAATATTTAAGTGGCTAAGTATGTAAATGCTTACTGGATGTACTGGGATGGCTTAGTTAACAAAGTTCTTGCCAGGCAAACATGAGGACCTGAGTTCAGATCCCTATGTAAAAGAAACAAGTGTGGATGGTGCACACCTGTGACCCTTGGATGGTGCACACCTGTGACCCTTGGATGGTGCACACCTGTGACCTGTGACCCTTGGATGGTGCACACCTGTGACCTGTGACCCTTGGATGGTGCACACCTGTGACCCTTGGATGGTGCACACCTGTGACCCTTAGACGGTGCACACCTATGACCCTTGGATGGTGCACCCTTGTAGCCCTTAGATGGCGCACATCTGTGACCCCAGCACCAGGGAGGCAGAGACAGGGGCACCTATGGGCTTACTGCCAGGCAGTCTAAACAATCAGCAAGATCCAGGATCAGGGGGAATCCCTTTGTCAAAAAATAAAGGCTAGCAGTAATAAAGGAAGACAAATGCTGTGACCTGTGGCTCGTACACATGTGCACACACACATACAGACAAAAAAAAATGTGTATTGCTTACACTACACTTAACAACAGCAAAAAGTATTTATAGGGCAAGCCCAGTGTCTCCTTTTCCACTATGGGCAATAAGAGTCTCTTTGTAAATTACTAAAAGGGCCTTTCTCTTGTGGTACTTTTTGTTAGCGTGTATTATCAGGTGCTTTGCTATTCTTGTGAGGACAGTGTCACAGTGATGATCAGCCATCCCCGATGCCCTTTATGCTTGCTATTCCTTGTCTAAATAGCAAGAGAATACTCTCTACTAGGGTAGGTCCCCACATCAGTGCCAGTAAAAACTTGGGCTGCTGGTCCCTACCTTGTGCCAGGGACTATTCATGACCTAAAACCATTTGGAACAGAATCTTCTTTTGCTAGATGAGCAGGTAGATGATGCAGCCTAAAAACCCCTTCTTGTTGACTGCTTTCTCAGAGTGCTCTAGCTGCAAATGTGTATGTTCGAGTTCTACGGATGGAGATAGGAGAAAGGGGAGGAAGGGCAGGCATAGAATCCATCCATCATGTCTGCTGATACCTGTGAAAAGGGTGTGGAGAAACACAGACGGATTGCAGCTCTGAGGAAATCTTACCTGGCAAAAGGAGAGAGCGTAGAGAGAGCCGTCTGAAGTGCCCTTGTTCTCCTGCGGTAGCCAGGCCTCCCCAAGAGCAGTTCAGCGAGGTCCTGAACTGAATCCTGGTCTGAATGCTGGTCTGAATGCTGCCTTAGAGCCTGAGCCTGCAATCTATTGGATACCACCAGGTAACAACACACCCCAAAGCGGGGAGGCCTGAACGGCACCCCACAGTTGGTTGTCCCTTATTAGTGGCTACATTTCCTATTACATGGGACAAAAATGATAGGATCCCAATTCATTTTTAAAGATCCCTCGCTTTCAAATGGGTCAAGACAACTTGTGGCCAAACTGTGAAGTCCTCTCTAGCATTGGCTTCACCACCTTCACTGTTAGAGACGCAGGAATAAGATGGCCATCTCCAAGTCCTCTCTAGCATTGGCTTCACCACCTTCACTGTTAGGGCCGCGAGGAGAAGATGGCCATCTCCAAGTCCTCTCTAGCATTGGCTTCACCACCTTCACTGTTAGGGCCGCGAGGAGAAGATGGCCATCTCCAAGTCCTCTCTAGCATTGGCTTCACCACCTTCACTGTTAGAGACGCAGGAAGAAGATGGCCGTTTCCAAGTCCTGTCTAGCATTGGCTCTCACCACCTTCACTGTTAGGGCTGTGAGGAGAAGATGGCCATCTCCAAGACCTGTCTAGCATTGGCTTTAACTATCTTCACTGTTAGAGACACAGGGAGAGGATGGCCGTCTCCAAGCCAAGGGATGCTTGAAAGTGCCAGCAGCAAGGAGACAGGACCAAAACAGAAGGAAGGGGGCATGGCCCTGCCAATACCTTGATTTTTTAACTTTTAACATCCAGAACGATGAGATTACAAATGTCTGTTGCTCCAATCCCAGGCTGTGGTGCTCTGTTACAGGAGCTCCAAGGACCAGTTAGAGATGCCATCTCCCACTGCTATTACCACAAGGTCTTCGTGTAAGTCCCTGATCCAGTCTCTTCTAATAGAGCCTTAGAAGTGATTTGCCTTACTCTGAGTCAGACTGCATTCCTTTTCACCGTAAAGTCTTCATAAAGACTTCCTTCCGCCTCTGCCCAACCTGTTGAGGGGCAGGCCAGCTATCCCAGGGCCAGTGAGGGGCGGGGCCAGCTCAGCAAGGCAACAAGCGTGGTCCTAAGACCCCCTGTGGCAACATGGGCCACCGACTTCATCACAGACCCCAGCTGCAGGAGGAACATGGACCCAGTCATGGCCACTGGCAGCAGCTCCAAGCCGGATATCACCATGGCCCTCTGTGGCAACACACACCACTCTGATCAGTATGGCCCCGGTGACAGCAAGACCCTGGGCCAATTTAATATCTTGTTTGAATCTTATATCCAGAAGAGACAAATCTTTAATTTCCTCAGGATAAATAAGAAAACATCTCACATCAGGTACGAGGTCAAAAGGGAATCACATTTGCTCTGCTTGTTTAAGGACTCAAGGTCTCCAGGAAGGAGGTAAGCAAATGGCGGCGGTGCTGAGATTTCCTTTGAACCCTTCCCCACCTTTGTGTCCCTTCCCTGGTTAGGTGGAGGTAGGGGAGGGAGGCACATGAGCAGTGACAGGGCCATGGACCTTTATCTGCTGTCATTTGGTGCCGACAGGCGTGAAGTTGATATATCGTATTGAGAGCTGAAGCGGTACCTTCCCTGCCTTGTCTCTCACCAAAGAGGGCAGGCTTCGGATGAGAAGAGGCCTCATCTGGAAAACGATGATAAACTTTCTCCAAGGCAGACATTTCTAATAATGAAGAAGTGCAGTCAAGCAAGCTTCTAGTTCTAATTATCTAAGGGAAAATTCCACGGAAACTTGTAAGTGAAAGAATGCTGCCGGCAAAAGAAGCCCCCACAGGCTGCAGCCAAGGTTAGTGAACACAGCGACAACAAAGACAAACGAGGCGACGCCTGATCGGGCAGAGGCAAGAAAACGGGTCTTTGTGCTGTTAAGTACTAGCTAGGGTTTTAATTCGAAAATTTTGTTAAGTATTAGCTAGGGTTTTAATTCAAAAATTTCTATTTATAGAAAGAGAATATTTTAAAAAGGGATCCAGGGCTAGAGCGGTGGCTCAGTGGTTAAGAAATTTACTCTTCTTCCAGATGCCCTGAGTTTGGTTCTCAGTACCTGCATTGGGTAGTTCCCAGCGGCCTGTAACCTCAGCTTCAGGGGATCTGACGCCCTCTTCTGGCCTCCGTTGGCATTGCACATGCATGCGCAAACCCACTCTCAGAAGCACAATTAAACATAAAAACAAATCTTTAAAGCAGATCCATGCTGTATTTGTATTGAATTAGTTTTTTTGCTTGAATTAAAAAAAAAACACTTCTCAGCATTCTTTAATGTGACTTAGAAGTGTTGCATGGTGTCTCAGGGAAGTTGTGCATGTCTGTTTTCCCATTCCTTCCCTTCTGTTCACCGTGAATGCCTCTTTATATATCCTGCTGTGGATGATAAGGGTAACTGCTTTCTAAACGTCATATTTTATTTATAAACTTTCCTGAAAGTAGCCTACAAGTAAAATGGATTTGTCAGAAGCTGGTGCAATGACTATACTTTTTTCATTAATAAAAATTGCTCCAAGCCGGGCGGTGGTGGCGCACACCTTTAATCCCAGCATTCAGGAGGCAGAGGAGGGCAGATCTCTGTGAGTTCGAGGCCAGCCTGGTCTACAAGAGCTAGTTCCGGGACAGGCACCAAAGCTACAGAGAAACCCTGTCTCAAAAAAACAAAAACAAAAAAAAACAAAAAAACAAAAAAAAATTTTGCTCTGCATTTTCTCCTTTTTTTTTTTAAAAAAAAAACTTTTATTGATTCTTCGTGGATTTCATATGATGCATTCCGATCCTATTTATCTTCCTGTCTCCTCGCATCTGCGCTCTACCCCCTCCCTAAATCAAAACTAAATTTAAAAGAAAAATAAAAAATGCAACAAAACAAACTAAATAGAAAAGAAGAAGAATCCTTCTGTGGCATCCGGAGGCCCGCTGCATCCCCGGTTACCCTTTAGTTCGTTCATCTCTGCTTGTCCGTGCTCATTGCTCGAGCCACAGCCTGTCTCAAGGCCTCTGGCTTCGATACTGCGCTCTCACTGGGGCTCCTCTGCGATATCCCGCTGCTGTCTTGGATCTGTAGATTGTCCCCTTCACATGCTCCAACAGTTCATAGATTCGGTGGATGCGGGGATGGGCCATTCATAGGCCTGGCTCTGGGTCTGGGTGGTAGCTGGGTTGGCCGGTGGCTAGTTTTCCCTTATGGTCACTACCTGGATGAGCTCTCCAGCACTACCTGGCTAGTGGCTAGCTCTAGCTCACACATCTTAGCTTACAGCAAGAGGTGGGGCCAGCTCTCCTGCTCTCAGCCCTCAGATCCTGTCTCCCACAACCACAGCAGGGCCAGCTCTACTGTTTTGCCCAGGCAAGGTGCAGGGCCCTCCCTCCTGAGGAATACAAGGGGGAGGGGTCAGCTCTTCTCTCTTGTCCTCAGGGCTGGCTAACTTAGAGTAATCTCTTAGTGAATTGGAAGCCACATTTCCTCTCTTGAACCAGGTGGACGTAGAAGGACTTGCTCACCTTGGATTAGCTATAGAAACTTTAAATTTTTAATTTTCACTTTTTAAAGAGCGTTTGTGTGTCTGTGTGGTTGCTGCCAGAAGATAAACCAGTCATGATAGACCAGTCCAAACTCTTTTATTTATTTTCTTTTTTTTTTTATTTTTGGTTTTCCGAGACAGGGTTTCTCTGTAGCTTTGGGCCTGTCCTGGAACTAGCTCTTGTAGACCAGGCTGACCTCAAGCTTACAGAGATCCGCCTGCCTCTGCCTCCCGAGTGCTGGGATTAAAGGTGTTCTTGCACCACTACAGCTCGGCCGTTTATGTATTGTTAAAGAAAAACTCTGTGAGTTTGAGGTCAGCCTGATACACACACACACACACACACACACACACAAATTTACCTATCAATTTATACCAGAAAATCGCTAATACCACAAAAATGCAGCAAGCAAAAATCTAGGTGTGAGACATTCCACAAGGAGATGACAACTACCAACCTGCAAAGGGAAGGGAGATAGGGGCTGAGCCATAGACCGGGAGGAACTTAAGAAAAGGCATTCTCAATAGTAAACCTTAGTTAGATCCTGACTACACCAGACACTTAGGAGAGCACGTGATCATGGGATATTAGATGACACTGAATATGACCGTTATTGGGTTTGCTTTGGTTTGACTTGAACCTCGGGTCTCATGCAAGCTAAGCAAGCACCCTACCTCTGAGTTACATCCTTAACCATTTCTAACGTTGTCTTCTGAAATGGGATCAAAGGCTAGCCTAGAGTTCACTCTGAAACAAGCCTTAAGCTGAGTATCCTCATGTTTCTGTCTCCCAAGTGTCCGGATTTACAAACCTACACCACTGTTAGGCCTGGCTTTTATGTTTTAATTATTGTTAATAATTACATATTTTAGGTAAAAGAGGTATTCTGATAAAATGTTATAAAATGACTTCAGTATTTAGTTGCCTGTCAAGCATAATAGTAGCTTGTGGTTATGTTTATTTAAAGGAAAGCTTATTTTTACTATGATAATCTCTACAAATAACATAAGTATCCAAGAGTTTCTTCAAAATAATTATGAGGAGCAGAGGAGAGAAGCAATGGCAGGACCTAGGTGAAACAATTTTTCTGTTGGCTGAGAATTCTTGAAGCTCGATGTTATGAGAGGATTTGTTAAAATATTGTTTTTACTAATTTGAAACATGTAGTGTGTAGAGCGCCTTTGGCTGTCTTGATTTGATATTGGCGGCACTGCGGTCTGTAAGGTTTTGTATGTGCCTGTTTCTGCACTCTCCTGAGCACACACCTGCATGGAAGAGTATCATCCAGTAATTCTGCGCTAAGAGGCCTGAGGAGCTGCACATTTTACATCCCACCAGGGAGGAGAGACCCCAGCGGCCCTCCACCCTCACCTGTCCCATTATTGCCTCTCTGATCCCAGTCTCCCCAGAAAGTTGCGGAGCGGAATGTCTAGAAGGTTATATTTGCATGTTCTACTTCCTCCTCTTCACACAAGGTCTTTTGCTACGTAGACCAGCTTAGTGCTAAACTAGCAATCCTCTTGCCTCAACTTCCTGGGTACAAGGATAATGAGTGTGTGCCACCATGCCAAGCTGTAAAGATAATTGTTTAATACTTTTTTAGAAAAATATTTTTGAACCTTTGTTGTTCAAAGAAAGAAGAGATCCTTTGAAAGGAGGACAAAGTGTATTATGCTTCAAAAATAAAAAAAGTCAAGCCACTTTTCAACAAGAATAAGCCCTGTAAAGAAAGAAAATGTGTTTTTGTGTGTGTTTGGTTAGAGTAATCTGACACCGAAGAATCTTACTGAGTGAAAACTTTTCTATCCAAGAACTGCTTTCAGGAAAGCTGGTCAGTGCAGGCAGGGAGGCAGTATTTGTGCTTTGAAGCAGTTCTTATTAACGTGGTTTGAAGGTCTGAGACTGACCCCGCTCCAGCCCTCACTTTGAGCTCAGGAGAACATCCTTTAACGTCAGCAGCTGGTGTGCCAAAAGATGGGGAAAGGCCCGAGAAAACATTCAAGTAAACTTTTGGAGAAGCTTATGAGATTTAGCAGAAAAAAAAAAGTTCTTTAATTCCCACAAATTAGTGGAACAAAAACAAATAACACTATGTCACTAAGCTTTGACATGTTGAACACGGTACTTAACAATGTAACATGAAATAAGCTATTTATTTACCCGCTCCCCAAGTAGGACCAGGCTGGTGAGGTGACTATATATATATGTACGTTGTGCGTGTGTGTTGTGCGTGTGTGTGTGTGTTATGCGTGTGTGTGTGTATGTGTGTGTTGTACGTGTGTGTGTGTCTGTATGTGTGTGTGTGTGTGTGTGTATTTAGTGGTACTTCCCACGGTGCAGTGTCTTCTCCCTTTTAAGGATGTTGACGCTGCTAATTAATTAATGCCTGTTAATTCCTAAGGCCTTCTAGAGGAGGGTGTCCTGTTTTCACTTCTTTCTGTAGTAGCTGCAGTATTTCCAGCTGAAGGAACGCTTCCCCTCAGTTATTGCCCTCTCTCTCTGAGGTACAGTTCCTAAAGGGAAGGCAGGCGGACGCTTGATTCCTCCCTCTGTTCACCAACGTAAAACTGGTTAGTGGTACCTACAAGGTGCTTGTGATGTTCAACACTTTTTTGTTTGCTTGTTTGTTTGTATTTTTTTTTCAGGACAGGATTTCTCTGTGTAGCTCTGGCTGTCCTGGAACTCACTCTGTAGACCAGGCTGACCTCATACTCACAGAGATCCACCTGCCTCTGCCTCCTTGAGTTCTGGAATTGAAGGCATGTGCCAGCATCACCTGGCTTTGTCTGTATTTTTTAGTATTTTTGTACCTCAGGCTAGACTACAATTCACTCTGTAGCTCAGGCTGGCCTCAAATTCACTGCTTCCCAAGTCTGGGATGGTTACCACATCCAGCCAACCAATGCTTTCTTGTGAGATTGCTATGAACTCACATGTCTAAACACATATGATGTATTTTAATCCACTGCAGCCATTATAGATACAAGCATTACCAAGTTCTCTGTTTTCCTTATTTGGTCCATTGGAATGCTCAGGTTGGCCTCTGAGTTCTATGGGCACAGCCCTAGTAGTTTTTGACAACTTTCCACTTCGTGGCAGGCTCACCACATCTCCAGAAAGCCTGAAATATTTTAGAAGACATGGTACCTGAGCACTATTGGTGCTTACTGATTTCATTTGACCATTATTTCATTTGACCAAATTTGGCATATACAGGAAAAATTTTAGAGGAAAAATACAAGTTTATGGTGATGCTTTTGGCTTAAAAAGATGAGTGTTATTTAATGTAATAACATTCTTTTAAAATTAACACATATTTTCATTCTATGTGCATGAGTTTTTTGCCTGCATGCATTTCTGTGTACCATGTGCATGTCTGCTGTCCCAGCAAGGCCGGAAGAAGACATAAGATCCCCCGGAACTGGAGTTACAGCCGGTGTGAACTGCCGTGGGGGTGTCGGGAACTGAACCCGGGCTCTCTGGAAGAGTTCTAATTGCTTAGCTGTTTATCCAGCTCCTAAATGATCTTACATTCTCTTCTCCTTCCTTCAGCGTTGAAATCTGTTCTTAACCTCAAAATGATTGCTCCTTTTCCCCACTCCACACAGGAATCACAGTGATTGGTTACTGACTGGACTACTGTGGCCAGCTTTAAAAGTTTTCAATTGTTTGTAGTTCCTTTCTGAACAGGTTTATTTATTTTTATTTGGTGTGTATGAGTGCTTGGCTGCCTGTGTGTCATGTGGGTGCCTGGCACCTCAGAGGCTGGAAGAAGACATTGGGACTCTTGGAATTCCCTTTTTAGATGGCTGTGAGCCATTATGTGGGCAATAGGGACGGGAGCTGGATTCTCTCAACAGCAGCACATGGAGTTTGAGTCGGAATTGTGGGCTTGATAAGAAGTGACCACCATGTTCCTTCTCTTTCCTCTGGCTCTTACTCTCAGGTGTCACAAGGCCGTGGCTGAAATGTATTTGTGGCATGGACTTGGATATGCTGGCTGCACCGCAAACTTCCAGGGCTGGTTAGGATTTCCTGAGGCAAAGCAGGCCTTGTACAAGCTTATGCAACAAAAGGAAACCTATTATCGAGTGTCTGCTTGTGCCAGGCAGATGGCAGTGTGAGGAGATGAGGCTGGAACAAGTCTGGCATTCTCTGTAACCTCATGATTCACATTTCTGAGAAGGGAAGAGAAAAGGATGGAGAAATGTTTGTCATATGGAAGAGATGACGAGAGAAGTTGGCATGGTCGCCCGAGTTCACAAGAGTAGTCCAACAGATGGCTTTTTACCTTGGGGCCCTTTTTACTACCAGGTCAAACTAACTGATGTTTCCATTTTTTTGGTTAAAGCCTTTCTTTTTGTCTGTCCTTATCTTCAGAAATAGCTGCTTAAATAAACAAGGGACGGGGGTGTGCATTAAGATGTTTGGTCAACGCAGGGAACATATTTCTAAGAGACGGAAGGGTCTCCAGGATTATTAATAAGGCTATGGGGAAGGCAGCTGGGGATCAGACTGTGTCTAGACCAAAGCTAGTGTACTCAATGGCAGATAAGCAAAATGATTCCAGGTGACTGGGTGGCGAAGCCTCGTATCCCCTGGCTGAAACGGTATGTGGATAAAAGTAGCTCTTAGAATTCTTCCTCTCTCAACGAGGCATGTTTGACACAGGAAATGGAGCAGCTGAAGGCAAATCTTAGAAGAAGCAGAGCAAGTTGTCATTGCAATCTGTCCTGAGCAACAAACGCTGTCCACATCATTCCTGCACAGGAAATCTCCTGTGGGCAAGAGTCCGTGTCCAGCCTTCACTGAAATCCACAGGAAAGCAGTGTCGTTCAGCCACCCTGGCCTATCACAGAGCCACCGCGAGCGTACAAGGGCCGTAACTGTGTGTGTTTGTTTTTAAGTGGGCAGCAGCCTGCAGGTGGGATGAGCGAAGGGAGGTTGGAGCATGCTCAGTGGTGTAATGCTGGCCTAGCACAGGCAGGGTTCAATCTTCAGTACTATAAAAGTACCAGCTAAGGGAAGAATGACGTTGATGGTACAGGGCGACTCACGCTAACCCCAGGCCTCTGTGGAATGTGGAGTGAGGCGTGTCATGTCCTGTTGCTTCTTCCTCCACTGCCCCTTGGCATAGCTGCTCCAGTCTCTCTGCTGTTTGTCCCCTGCATGGCAAGTGGAGGCTGTCTAGCCCATAGGTCCAAGACTGTGCTTGTGGATATTGAATGAGACCCTTTAAGACAACGAGCTAATCTGTCTCTGCAGGCCCCTTCTCTACTGTTTCTTTGTGTATGAGTCAGGGGGAGGGAGGGTACCCAGGTATGTGCAGGTACACATGGAGGTCACAGGGCAGCTTTTGGTGTCATTCCTTAGGCATCATACACACATACACATAAATATGCATATTCACCTATACATACATGTATATGTATATCTACACACACGTACATGCACATATATGCAAAGACTCATACACATATAAAATAAGCCCAATTTTAAAAATATGCTTTCTCCCCCCCCCCACCTCTTCTCTCTCTCTCCCATGGCATATATACGGAGATCCGAGGACAACTTACTGGGGTTGGTTCTCTCTTCCCCCGTGAGGGTTCTGGGGATTAAACTCAGGTTGTCGGGCTTGATGACAAGCATCTCTACCTCTGAGTCATCTCACCACCTCCTCCCTTGAAGAAACTTGTGGTTATGCTGGGCTTTCCTGAATAAACCAAGGTAGTCTTTCTGCTTGAGAGTCACATAGTTAACAACAACCATTCTATTTCCAACCTGGATTCCCATTTTCTATGTGACCTAATGTACACTTTGGATAGCTAGATATGGATATACGGGATGTGTGCCTGTACCAACTGTCCTGTGCATACGAGTCAGCTTGTTTGTTCCTGCCTGCTCAGCCCCGAAATAACCACACAGAAACTATATTAATTAAATCAGTTTGTCCCCTTAGCTTTAGCTTCTTATTGGTTAGCTCTTACATCTTTATTTAACCCATTAACCCATTTCTATTAATCTGTGTATCGCCATGTGGCTGCAGCTTACTGGCAAGGTTCTGCCCGATGTCTGTCTCTGGTGGGGCTACATGGCTTCTCCTGACTCCGCCTTCTTTTCCCCAGCATTCAGTTTAGTTTTCCCTGCCTCCCTCCGTTCTGCCAAGTCATTGTCAGACAGTCAATGAACGTCTTGCTTAGATTCCAGTAACTGATGAACTTGGAGTCTAAGCCACTTTTAAAATTTCCTCTTACATTTGAGCCTTAAATTAATTACATTAGTTCAATGATTTGTTCATGTGTGTGCACATGCTTGTTTGCCATAGCTCGTGTGTGAAGCCCCATGGGTTTCGGGGTTTGACCTCAGGTTGTCAGGCATGGTTCTACCAAACCACATGAGCTTTTCAGCACACTAGATTATAAATCTAACATTAGAGTAGGTAATGTGCACACATTAAGTACTTCGAGACTTCATTTCTGGCGTCAGAATAGAGAGGAAGAAAGGGCTGGTTGACAACCATTATTTCCAGTGTTTGTCAGGTGGTTTCTTTTGCTTCCCTTTCCTTTGCTTTGCTGAGACGTGGGTGATTTATGCACCACTTCCCAGACTTGTTTCTTTGTCTTCAGGGACAGGAACCATACACATAAAGTTTTAACAGTCCTACGGCATTCCCCATTGCTGAGGAAAGTTAGGGAGGCAAAGAGCCGATTTTCTTTTTTTTTTCTTTCTTTTCTTTTTTTTTTATTAAGAAAAGAAGAAAAAAAAACATAAACAAAAAACAAGTTTCCACCTCCTCCCAGCCTCCCATTTCCCTCCCCCTCCTCCCACCCTTCTCCCCCTCCTCCCACCCTTCTCCCCCTCCCCCCACTCCTCTCCCCCTCCCTCTCCAGTCCACAGAGCAGTCCGGGTTCCCTGCCCTGTGGTAAGTCCTAGGTCCTCCCCCCTCCGTCCATATCTAGGAAGGTGAACATCCAAACTGGCTAGGCTTCCACAAAGCCAGCACATTACGTAGGATCAAAACCCCGTGCCATTGTCCTTGGCATCTCATCAGCCCTCATTGTTTGCCATGTTCAGAGAGTCCAGTTTTATCCCATGCTTTTTCGGTCACAGTCCAGCTGGCCTTGGTGAGCTCCCAGTAGATCAGCTCCACTGTCTCAGTGGGTGGGTGCACGCCTCGTGGTCCCGACTTCTTTGCTCATGTTCTCCCTCCTTCTGCTCCTCATTGGGACCTTGGGAGTTCAGTCCAGTGCTCATGTGTGGGTCTCTGTCTCTATCTCTATCCATCACCAGATGAAGGTTCTATGATGATATGCAAGATATTCGTCAGTATTGCTCTAGGATAGGGTCATTTCAGGTTCCCAATCCTCAGCTGCCCAGGAACTAACTGGGAACCTCATCTTGGGCACTTGGGAGCCCCTCTAGGGTCAAGTCTCTTGCCCACCCTAAAGTGGCTCCCTTAACTAAGAATTGTGGTTCCGTGCTCCCCTATCCACCTTTCCTTTATCCCAATTCTCCTGATTCCCCAAGTCCCCCCTCCTTCCCTTCTACCTTTTCTCTCCCCATCTCCCCTTACCCCCATCCCACCCCACCCCCAAGATCCTAATTTTCTCCCCGGCAATTTGGTCTACTTCCCTTAGCCAAGAGGATAACAATATGTTTTTCCTTGGGTTCGCCTTCTTACTTAGCTTCTTTAGGTTCACCTATTGTAGACTCCGTGGCCCTTATTTATGGCTAGAAACCAATTATGAGTGAGAACATCCCATGTTCATCTTTTTGGGTCTGGGACACCTCACTCAGGATAGTGTTTTCTATTTCCATCCATTTACATGCAAAATTCGAGAAGTCATTGTTTTTTACCGCAGCGTAGTACTCTAGCGTGTATATATTCCATACTTTCTTCATCTATTCTTCCATTGAAGGGCATCTAGGTTGTTTCCAGGTTCTGGCTATTACAAATAATACTGCTATGAACATAGTTGAACAAATACTTTTGTCATATGATAGAGCATCTCTTGGGTATATTCCCAGGAGTGGTATTGCTGGGTCCAGGGGTAAGTTGATCCCGAATTTCCTGAGAAACCGAAACACTGACTTCCACAGTGGTTGCACAAGATTGCATTCCCATCAGCAATGGATGAGGGTACCCGTTCCTCCACAGCCTCTCCAGCAAAGGTTATCCTTGGTGTTTTTGACTTTAGCCATTCTGACAGGTGTAAGATGATATCTCAAAGTTGTTTTGATTTGCATTTCCCTGATTGCTAAGGAAGTTGAGCACGACTTTAAGTGTCTTTTGGCCATTTGAACTTCCTCTGCTGAGAATTCTCTGTTCAGTTCAGTGCCCCATTTTTTAATTGGGTTAATTAGCATTTTAAAGTCAAGTTTCTTGAGTTCTCTATATATTTTGGAGATCAGACCTTTGTCTGTTGTGGGGTTGGTGAAGATCTTCTCCCAGTCAGTAGGTTGCCTTTGTGCCTTATTGACTATGTCCTTTGCTTTACAGAAGCTTCTCAGTTTAAGTAGGTCCCATTTATTCAATGTTGTCCTTAATGTCTGTGCTTCTGGGGTTATACATAGGAAGCGATCTCCTGTGCCCATCTCCTGTAGGGTACTTCCCACTTTCTCTTCTATCAGGTTCAGTGTGTTCGGGCTGATATTGAGGTCTTTAATCCATTTGGACTTGAGATTTGTGCACGGTGATAGATAAGGGTCTATTTTCATTCTTCTACAGGATGACATCCAGTTGTGCCAGCACCATTTGTTGAAGATGCTTTCTTTCTTCCATTGTATACTTTTAGCTCCTTTATCAAAAATGAGGTGTTCATAGGTTTGTGGGATAAAATCCGGGTCTTCTATACGATTCCATTGGTCGACTTCTCTGTTTTTATGCCAGTACCACACTGTTTTCATTACTGTAGCTCTGTAATAGAGTTTGAAGTCAGGGATGGTAATGCCTCCAGAAGATCCTTTATTGTATAGGATTGTTTTGGCTATCCTGGGTTTTTTGTTTTTCCATATAAAGTTGATTATTGTCCTCTCCAGATCTGTGAAGAATTTTGATGGGATCTTGATGGGGATTGCATTGAATCTATAAATTGCCTTTGGTAGAATTGCCATTTTTACTATGTTGATCCTCCCAATCCAAGAACAAGGGAGGTCCATCCATTTTTTGGTATTCTCTTCAATTTCTTTCTTCAATGCCTTAAAGTTCTTGTCAAATAGATCTTTCACTTCCTTGGTTAGATTTACCCCAAGATATTTTATGCTGTTTGTGGCTATCGTGAATGGTGAAGCTTCTCTGATTTCCCTCTCTGCTTCCATATCCTTTGTGTATAAGAGGGCGACTGATTTTTTGGAGTTGATCTTCTATCCTGCCACATTACTAAAGGTGTTTATCAGCTGTAAAAGTTCTTTGGTGGAGTTTTGGGGGTCGCTTATGTACACTATCATATCATCTGCAAATAATGAAAGTTTAACTTCTTCCTTTCCAATTCGAATCCCCTTGATCCCATTATGTTGTCTTATTGCTATTGCTAGAACTTCAAGCACTATATTGAAGAGGTATGGCGAAAGTGGACAGCCTTGTCGTGTTCCTGAGTTAAGTGGGATGGCTTTGAGTTTCTCTCCGTTTAATTTGATGTTAGCTGTCGGCTTGCTGTATATAGCTTTTATTATATTTAGGTATGACCCTTGTATCCCTAATCTCTCCAAGACTTTTAACATAAATGGATGTTGAATTTTGTCAAATGCTTTTTCAGCATCTAATGAAATGATCATATGGTTTTTTTCTTTCAGTTTATTTATATGCTGGATTACATTGATAGATTTTCGTATGTTGAACCAGCCCTGCATCTCAGGAATGAAGCCTACTTGATCATAATGGATAATTTTTCGGATGTGTTCTTGGATTCGATTTGCCAGTATTTTGTTGAGGATTTTTGCGTCGATATTCATGAGTGAGATTGGCCTGTAGTTCTCTTTCCTGGTTGAGTCTTTGAGTGGTTTTGGTATCAGAGTAATTGTGGTTTCATAAAAGGAGTTTGGTAATGACCCTTCTGTTTCTATATTGTGGAATACATTAAGGAGTATAGGTATTAGATCTTCTTGGAAGTTCTGGTAGAATTCCACATTGAAACCATCTGGTCCTGGGCTTTTTTTGGTAGGGAGGTTTTTGATAACCTCTTCTAATTCTTCGCGACTAACAGGTCTGTTTAGATTGTTCACCAGGTCCTGATTTAACTTTGGTATATGATATTTATCTAAAATTATCCATTTCCTTTACATTTTCCAATTTTGTGGCATATAGGCTTTTGTAGTAAGATCTAATGATTCTCTGAATTTCCTCTGTGTCTGTGGTTATGTCTCCCTTTTCATTTCTGATCTTATTAATTTGCAAATTCTCTCTCTGCCGTTTGATTAGCTTGGATAGTGGTTTGTCAATCTTGTTGATTTTCTCCAGGAACCAGCTTTTTGTTTCATTGATTCTTTGTATTGTTTTCTGTGTTTCTATTTTGTTGATTTCAGCCCTCAGTTTGATTATTTCCATTCTTCTACTCCTCCTAGGTGAGTCTGCTTCTTTTTTTTCTAGAGCTTTCAGGTGGGCTGTTAAGTCTCCAATGTGAGCTTTCTCTGTTTTCTTTAAGTGGGCACTTAGTGCTATGAACTTTCCTCTTAGGACTGCTTTCATAGTGTCCCATAAGTTTGAGTATGTTGTTTCTTTATTTTCATTGAATTCCAGGAAGACTTTAATTTCTTTCTTTATTTCTTCCTTAATCCAGGTATGGTTCAATAGTTGACTGTTCAGTTTCCATGACTTTGTATGCTTTCTGGGGGTAACATTATTGTTGAATTCTAACTTTAATCCATGGTGATCTGATAAGACACAGGTGGTTACTAATATTTTTTTTTTGTAACTGTGGATGTTTGCTTTGTTACCGACTATGTGGTCGATTTTCGAGAAGGTTCCATGAGCTGCAGAGAAGAAGGTATATTCTTTCCTATTTGGATGGAATGTTCTATAGATGTCTGTTAAGTCCATTTGATTCATTACCTCCATTAATTCTCTTATTTCTCTGTTAGGTTTCTGTCTGATTGACCTGTCCATTGGTGAGAGAGGAGTGTTGAAGTCTCCTACCATTAGTGTGTGCGGTTTGATGGCTCCCTTGAATTTTAGCAATGTTTCTTTTATGTATGTGGGTGCTTTTATATTAGGGGCATAGATGTTCAGGATTGAGACTTCATCCTGATGAACTGTTCCTGTTATGAGTATAAAATGCCCCTCTCCATCTCTTCTGATTGATTTAAGTTTGAAGTCAACTTTGTTAGAGATTAGTATGGCCACACCTGCCTGTTTCTTAGGTCCATTTGCTTGATAGGACTTTTCCCAGCCCTTTACTCTGAGTAGGTGCCTGTCTTTGTGGTTGAGGTGTGTTTCTTGTAAACAGCAGAATGTTGGAACCTGTTTTCTTATCCAATCTCTTAGCCTGTGCCTTTTTATAGGTGAGTTGAGTCCATTGACATTAAGTGATATTAATGACCAGTGGTTGTTAACTCCGGTCATTTTTTTTTTTAGTCGTAGAGTTTGTGTGTTTCCCTTCTTTGTTTTGTGTTTTGTTTCCATTATCTGTTTGATTGTTTTTCCTTGGTTTTCTAGGGTATCATTCACTGATTTACTCAATTTTTCAAACTTTCTGTTATATTTCTCATCCATTTCTATAAGGGCATTTTTTACATGCTGTTTAAGGGTGTCAATCACTTTCATGAAGTCAATCTTTTCTCCTTCTTCTTGATTAAGGGGTTCTTGTCCTCCCGTTGTGAGGTCGCTTGTTTCTGGTGGCTTCATGTTGCTTTTCAGCTTGTTGGGCGAATTCTTGCCTTGACGTCGGCCCATCTCTTCTTCCAAATGTTCCCTATGGATCTTCTTTTACCGGATCAGGTCTCCTTGCCTACCCAATGCTGGCTCTCCCCAATTTTGGCTCTCCTGGCGCCGAGAGATCAGGCCTCCGTGCTGGTTGGGCAGCTCGCAAACAAAGCACCTACCCTGCCTGGTGCAGGCAGGCCACAGAAACAAAGGAACTGCTGCCCGCCCGGGAGCCCCGAGTACTCGGACCCAGCGCCCAGATAGGCTGGGCTGGGCGATGCCACACGCCAAAAGAGGGCAGTGGGGCCGAAGTGGGGAGGGCTCTGGACGGAAGCTGGGTGGGCCAGGAAGAAAGAGGTAGCACCCAGGGAGTAGAGGCCCTGCAGAGAGCCCAAGAAGGACAGGGGGCCAAGGAACCCCCCAGCTCCCCGTCCCAGACTGGCGCCGTGGGCCAGAAACTCACCCCAACGCTGGGTCTCCTGGCGCCTAGAGATCAGGCCTCCGTGCTGGTTGGGCAGCTCGCAAACAAAGCACCTACCCTGCCTGGTGCAGGCAGGCCACAGAAACAAAGCAGAGCCGATTTTCTGTGAGCTGCAGAATTGTGGTTTCAAGAGGCAGCAACTTGGGTCAGCTCTCTTCATTTATTTCCTCCATCTGTAATAGCGTAAAGACAGAACCATCCCTAACGTCCTCCATCTGTAATGGCATAAAGACAGAACCATCCCTGACATCCATATTCAGGGCCCAGGCCTGGGACATCTATCCACCCCACACAAAGAAAGTGTGTCGGGCTGTGTACTGCCCTCATTCCTTATCATGCCTTGAGATGGTGGCAGTAGAGGTTGTCTTCTTTCCTTATAGATTTAGTTCTATCTCTTAGTTTTATCTTGTTTGTTTGTTAGTGTATATGAGCTTGTGGCTGCATGCGCATATGTACATGCATGTGTGTGTGGCGTATGCACATGTGCATGCGTCCGTGGTATACATGTGAGATAGCATGTGCTCGTGCACACGTGTATGTATGTGTGGCACATGTATGAACTTGCGTGTGCATGTACACATGGTGTGGTGCATATATGAGTTTGTGTGAGCATGTGCTCAAGTGCATGTATGAGCTAGCGTGTGCACATGTGTGGCTAGAGATGTCGGCTTCTGTCACTCTTCACCTTTTTTTCCTTTTGAGATAAGGTCTCTTGCTGAACCTGAAGGTCATTGTCTTGGCTGGCTGGCCAAAGAGCTTCAGAGAGCCATCTGTCTCATAAGCTAAGTGCTGGTGTCGCAGGCATGTGCTGCCATGCCTGGCTCCACCCCACTGCCATGTGGGTCTTGCACACTGGCCCTCATACATGCGAAGCAGGCATTTTACCAACTGAGTCACCTCCCTAGGCCCTCATCTCTTTGGCTCCCATTTCTGGTATATAAGCTACCTAGTACTTATTTTTAAAATAAAAACATAAGAAACAAGTTTTTTACTTTCAAAGAATTAAATATTATACAATTTTAAAATAATTTCCAGAATATGAAATTAAATATAAAACAATTTACAACTTTGTATGCTCATATAGACATTTATGCTTTGTTTACTTTTGATGGATTCTCTTGGTTAGCCAGCTGTTTCCTTAGCCACATGTTTGGATTTTGAAATTCATACAGTGAAGAATTCTTCTGATGGCTTTATTTTCTTTAAAGGCCATATCATTCAAGTAACTTGCCCTAGACTTGTCTTGGAAGCATACTTATAATTAACAAAACACAAAGTCATAATTTAGAAATGCCCATTAAAATAGAACATAAATACTTACTAATATATAATCTCTTGGTCTAGTAATCCTTCTGCCAGGAATTTTATTTTGCTAACATAGTTTGAGTAGTATGTAATGATACTAGTAAATACATGTCTGGTTAAATAAACACATGCTTAGAAAACATGCTAGCTATCAGAGTAAATGAAGTATATTTATCAAGTAAAAATAATTAAAACACAAGTTGTAAAAATGTATATAATTTAATATATACTTTTTAGCCATTTTGTCTTAAATATCTACATATATGTATAAATAGCTGATGTAAGTGGTTTTGACTATCTAAAAATGAGCCAAATAAAACAATTGTTATCAGGGATGTATATAGGGTACATTTTCTTTATATTTTATACCTTAAATGTTTTGATTTTTAATAATTATAGAATATTCCTCTTATAATAAAAATACTTAAAATATTGTTTTTTCTTTGGCTCTATCAAAAGATGTCAGGCAGCATGAACAAGGGGGAGTATTGAGCCCGTTATCCAGAGGAGCTGCTGAAGAACACATTGGCCATATTCTCCCCAAAGAGTATTATCCGTACCAAACAAGCAAGCCTAATTAAAAATGCAAAATTCATGGATGGTGAGCCCTTCCCGCACTTCCCCGGGGACTCATTCTCTCCTGACTCCTCTGGGTCCTTCCAGTTCATTAGCTAAGCAGGCTTTGGGAAGGTTGGCTCCAGCCACAGCTGCTGCCTTCTCGTGTGTCATTCCGGTCAGGTCAGTAAAACCCCCTCGTTGGACGACAGCAGGCTTAGGGCCTGTCAGCCTCTCGCTGGCTGCTTCCAGGCTGACCTGCTGGCTGGCCTCCCCTCCCTTGCCTCCCCTCCCATCTTTCCTACCCATTGTGCTTTGGGTAATCATTAGGAAACACAAGAAACGGAGAGGCTTTATTCTGCAGGGTGGGGTGTGCTGGGAGGGCAGCGATCCTACCCTGGGCCTTATTAGGATAATCTCAGACCTGCGATCTTAGTGATCACCAGGGCCAATGACTATTTGGGGGAGAAACACCTTCTTCCTGCCAACCGTTCTCTGCTCCTAGGTGTCTGGATTATGAAAAAGAACTGCTTTTTGCTGCTCTTCCGGTAGCCCTGAAGCCCCCCATAGTAGGGAAGACTCAAGAGATTCCCAAAGAAGGAGACACGAGAGAGAACAAAGACCTTATTAATGGGAAGGTGGCAGAGCAGAGCGAGTCAGGGCAGTTCATCACACAGGAATGCCGGCATCGGGTTCTTGTTCGGTGGCAACATTATAACAGCATTCGCGCTGCCCACAGAAGACAGGAAATTCTGCTGGAAAGGTCCCTTATGCCTCCAAGCTCCAGAGCTTGTCAGAGGTGGAGCAGAGTTGAGCTGTTTCCTGACCACTGCACTGTGTTGTGTGTAGTTCTATGGCCCGATTCACTGAACTCTACTCAGGGTGATTGTACCGACCTTAAAAGAGATGGGGGAGGGGCAGGGAAGGCCAAAGTGGGTATTTGAAGATACTTTTCTCTGAATGAGGCTTAATCACTCAACTTTCTTTACCTTGTAGTACATTTTTTTCACTATGATTATTTAATAAGCAAATTTTCCACATCTTGATTGCTTAATTTCAGTGAGTTTTCTATAAAGCCATTTAAAAAAAAAGTGTGTGTGTGTGTGCGCGCGCGCAGCTTATTCAAGCAGAGCGATTCTGTATTTCAATGTGATAAGTTATGCCATAGAACCTGAACTTAGGTAAATAGCCTGGACTTGGTGTTTTTAAGTCAAGAACTTTCTGTACCTGGCAGAGCTACTTACACTGGCGTCTGTGCGCTGGCCTTCATGGGCACACAGTTGGACCTCAGTCTACGCTGCACTGGTTTTCATTATCGCGCACCTCTTCCTAGGAGCTGCCTGGGGCTGGACTGGGGAGTTAAATGTGAGTGGGAGATGCCCATTGCCCCAGGATGGACCTGTAGAAATGTCCCACAGAGAAGCCCCATGGGCCGGACCTGTAGAAATATCCCACAGAGAAGCCCCACCCTGCTCCATTTCTGAACGGAAGACCCAAAGACCCAAAGCAGGCCACAGTTACAGATGGAGCGATCTCGGGACTGAATAGTCAGTCGCGAGTGGTCTTTTGGATAATGTTCATTGACCTTTGATTTGGGTAAGAAATACGTTAATGTGCTAAGCCATGGAGATTTGGGAATTCCTAGAACAGTTTCTTCTAATACCGTATTAAAATTATCTACTTTAAGATAAAGTTCAGAGGTACTTTCTGTATTCTTTAACTCACTTCAGTAACAGAAAATACTGGAAATATTAATATTCCATGTGGTGAGGTCTCCACTCTGGGAGAAAACGAGTTCATGGCATCATAACTCTTTCAGGTAGATTCCCCCGCCCCCTGAGTGGCCACGCTGTGAAATATTTATAGCGCAGCCCTCCGAGGCTGTTCGTGCTAGTGTGCTATTAATCTCAAGGACAACATCATCGACTTTTCGCTTAGCAAGACTAAAGGCAAATTAAAGCAACTTTCTTCAGTCTCAACACGATGGTTGGGGGTCGGGTATGCTCTTATTAAATCACTCCCAAGGTGCCTTCCAGATCCATTGTTCCCATCATCAAGGAGAAGCCGAGGAATGGACCCGGAAAGTAAGATCCCACACGGACAGAAGCCGTGAGCATCAGGGATTCCAGCTGGAAGAGTTCGTGCAGAATGTCATAGAAAGTGATAGCAGCCGTTAGAATGATCGGCCCCACTCTCTCTTATCTACCCCTCTGGCGACCCAACCCATCAGTAAAGCTATCACACTGACTCTTGGGATAACAAGTACATTCAAGCCATAGCGTTGTCTAAAAGACTTGAAATACTTTATTTAGGGCTCATAATAGGAATGGAAGCCCTGAGCATAAAACCCAGAGATAAGATTATATATGTGTGACCTTAAGAATAATTGCAATTTTTGATACAATGCTTAAAGTAGTTTCTTTAGCGAATTTTTTTTTTTATTGGAAATATCTTAAGACTGGCAGCAGTTTTAGAAGTATTCCATTTTAGTGAGAAGGACTTTCTGGGCTTATTAGCAGCTGAGGCCAAAGGGCAGTGGGTAAATCCTATTGAGTCTGCTCATTGCTCCTTGAGTCCCTTGGCCCTCAGCCCACCACTTCAGTGATCCCTAATCCAGGTTATACACCATGTGAGGCGCAGTTACATTCCTTTTTAAAGTCTGTTTATTCAGAAACAGATTTGGCATCGGAGAAGAGCTGCGGCGGCAGACTTGGTTCCCCAAACCCATCCCCCAGCGTCTGCTAACATGAAAATGTAGCATATCCTCAATCACATCCGTTTCTTAGAGACTGGGCTTGAGCACAGCCATTTGTATTTTAGGGAGGCAGAGCAATGCATTTAAAAGAGAGGTCTTGAACCATAACTGTGAACCTAGGTCTGGGATCCTACTTAGTAGTGATGATGTAATACCAGGCGGGTTACCGTCTTGAATGAGGGTACCTCTGTTACGTGGCTGCTAATGGGGATTAAACATACCTAGAGTCATCCTGTAAGGTTTGGTTCACAGCAGATGAATAATTTATGGGCATATCCCCTGCCTTGTAGTTCTCTTCTCTGGCTTCCTCCTCTCTCCTTTCCCTCTCGTTCTTGGGTGTTTTTTTTTTTTAATTGAATAATCTCATTCTCACCCAGATTTCTATTTTTATGTTTGCCAGTCTGCCAGTGTCTCTAGCTCCAGCCCTTTCTGGGGCAAAGGAGAGAAAGAACATTTTTGGCTGTAGTATTGTTGAGCCTGTTCTGAGATGGTTGAAAACACTGGCTTTCGTCAACCTGAGTTTGAAGGATGGCATGTTTCGAGATAACTACAATAACAGGGAGAGAGCAAATGGGAAGGAAATTAGGCCAGCTGGAGATTACAGAATGTGAATGTGTGCACAGAGAGAGGACATGTGTGTAAGGGGGCAAGGAAATGAATGCTAAAAGACAGCTCAGCCTCTCCTCTTGTTCTTGAACATTGAGGGAGCGCTCTAGGGTCTGAGGTTTGAGATCTGGCTCCAAACAACCCACTTTAGCCAAGAACGATTCAGGTCTTCGCTGCCTTCATCTGCCCTCATCATTTACCATAAGAGTCCCCAGGGAGGGGAAACACTGCAATACTGGGACCGTCTCACCCCTCAACAAAAACCTGCTTCAAAGCAGATGCCTGGGAGGCATATGACAGACGCTCCACCCTGAGGAGGGGCTGCCCTCGGGGATCCGGGAGAAGCAGGGCGATTGTGCTGCCGGCCTGCTCCCAAACCTCATAGGCCGGCAGGAAGGGAGAGATGGAGGCCTGAACACCTTGGAGCTGACACCCTCTGGGCAGCAAGTGCTCCACGTCAGATTGAACCAGAGTTTAGCAGCTGTCCTGGGTGGCAACAGCCCTTCTGCCATATGGGGGAGCAAGATTTGGCATGAAATTCGGATCTTCAAGCTCCATCTTTTATGTAAAAGTGTGTTAGGGGCTTGATTAGAGAGGGAAAATAATAGTTCCATCAATCCTCAATTGCCTCTTGTTTAAACGATTTAACTCGAGGACTGCTGTTTCGGTCCACGAGACGCAGGAGACGGGCGTGAGGGAGCACAACTTTTCATTATCAGGGCCGTAGTAATCAGTGTTGGGTGGGCTAGGATTCTTACCAGGAGGAGTTTTACCTGTGGTGGGTTTGTTCAGAACCTCAACAAGAATTAGCGATGAGAATCAGGGGATGAGAAAGGAATAAAAACAAAATGAAAACATCGTTTAGCCCCAGCGAACTCCATACTCACCACAGAGATGTTTTTATCTGCATATTTAGCATTGCCCTATTCACGAGAGCCTAGCTGTCCATCAACAGAGGAGTGAAGAATGAAAATCTGGTGCATATACGGTATGGAATACTATTTGGCTATATATAAAAAAAAGATAAAATAAAAAGCTTGCAAGGAAATGGATGGATTTAGAACGTATAATATTAAACAAGGTCACATAATCTCAAAAAAAACGGTTTATGTTCTTCATATGGATCATAACATATGGTATATGTGTATATGTATATATGTAAACAAATGTACATGTGGACATAATATAACATATAGAGAGGAGAAAAATAAAGGGTAAATATCAGGGGATGAGAAAGGAATAAATGCAGTTAATGGGCATTAGTCATGAAAGGATAAAAGGCTTGTTGCTTTTCTAGCTGTAACTCAACATGGATTTTTCTTTTCTGTGCCATGTAAGTGCATAACATTATATTTAAAAGTGAAAGGTCAAAATCCAGTATGAATCCCCACAGCTTCAGAAAGGTTGTTCTAACTGTGTGGAAGTTCACTGGGATGTATAGAATTGGGTCTGGTTAATTTCACTTTGTGAAGCTGGGTGGTGGTGGTGCACGCCTTTAATCCCAGCAGTCAGGAGGCAGAGGCAGCTGGATCTCTGAGAGTTTGAGGCTAACCTGGCCTTTAAGAGCTAGTCCCAGGACAGACACCAAAACTACACAGAGAAACCCAGTCTTGAAAAACAAAACAAAACAAAACAAATTTTATTATGTGGCATTTTTTTTATTTGCAAGTTCTTTATAATAAAGTTTTTTTTTAAAAAAACTATTAAAAAAGAAAATGGTTGTGGCATATTGTTTTAACTAGTCAAAGATGTGTGACATTTATGTGTCAGAATATTACTTTAACTGTGTAAAGGTGTGTTACTTTTGTTTATGCTGTATTTGTTTCATGATGTAAGGATGTGTGTTCAATTATATAAAGATGGCTCACCTTGCCTTCCTATGGCACTTGATTGGTCTAATAAAAAGCCAGACAGCCAGTAGCTAGGCAGGAGAGGGATAGGTGGGGTTGTCAGGCAGAGAGAATAAATAGGAGAAGATATCTAGGCTCCACTAGAGAAAAGGGAGCTAGAGGGGAGAGAATGAAGGACATGCCCCAGGCAAGAAGTGAGGCCGCTGCCAGCCAGCAGAAGCAAACAGCAGTGAAATAAGAGACACAGAAGGAAAGAAAAGTAAGATGCCCCGAGGCATAAGGTAGATAAAGAGATACAGGTTAAGTTAAAAGAGCTAGCCAGAAGTGAGCCTAAACTAGGCCAAGCATTCAAAACTAATAGTAAATCTTTGTGTCATAATTCGGGAGGTGGTTGATGGCCAAAAAGAGAAAAACCTGGTACAGAAAATACCATTTGATAAGAAAAATAATAAATAAAATATAAAAATAATAAAAAATGATAAAAGTGAAGCAAATGACATTTCCATGACAGGCGGATAGGCGGACGTGTAGCCAGGCGGGAAGTAAAGGCTCTGTCCTGGAGTATCCTTCCTTAAAAATATCGATTACATTTTATCCGTCTGTCTGTGTAAAGTGTGTGTGTCACGGTGTGCATGTGAAGCTCAGAGATAACTTGATGGAGTCGGTTCTCTCCTTCCATCGTCTTGGTACTGGGGGTCAAATGTAGGTCGTCACTCTTGACGGCTAGCGCCTTTACCTGCTGAGCTACCTCCCTGGCCCCTGGGGTGTTGTTGACTGTGGAGGCTGTCCCTGGGCCAGAAGGAGCTGAAATCACCTTTTTATCTTGAGTGAGGCTGTAGGGATGTGAAGAAGAGGGGCAGTGTGAAGGAACAGAGCTCTGTTTGACGGCTAGGCACTCAGGTACTAGTGTGAGGGGCTTGGCATTGAGACTCTCCAAGCTCATAGAACTGTGCAGAACTTTGTCTTAGCAGAGAAACCCTAGGAGTCCCGGTGTTTCTGAGCTGCGGGGACTCTAAGCCTCGTGATAATGTTAGAGTGTAAACTCCACCATGCTTGCTGTAGAATGAGAACGAAGCACACTCGATTACACATAGTCCATAGAACTTGATAACAAAAGACTCTGTTGCTGGGTTATATATTTATTACACTATGTTTTTGCAGTTGTATTAGCATATACTCCAACTTACCAGAAACCATTTTCTATAAAGCTTCTTCAGGAGCTGTGCTACCCAGAAGCAGCACATACACCCGTGTTGACTGTATCTCATTATTGCCACATTATTTTCACCTGTACTTAATTTAGTCCCATGCTACTCTGTGTACCATGACCCTATAAGCAAGAGGTCATGCTATATCTACGCACTACATAGTTTAAATAGGTAGGAGGCCGTAGCATCCAGTCTTGTATACACATATTCTGTGACATTTGAGCAATGAAATCACTCACCAATGTATTTCTCAAAATGTATCTCGATCATTAAGTGGTGTATGACTATATATGATTCAGTAGAAAAATGACAGAAACATGAAACCTGGTTGGCTGTTCCGGTTCTTTCCCTAGGTTGCCTTGGTTTCATCAACCATCAACGAGGATAACAGTAGCTAATACATCATTCGCAGAAGCTGTGTGCCAGGTGCTTTCTGGGTGTGAGCTCACGAGTCATCAAGACGAGGTGTTGCTGTCCTCCAATTCATTTCACAGTGTGGAAGAGCTGAGGCCCAGGTCAAGTAAAGTGTCTAACGCGCTCCATGCGACAAGTGACAGAGCTGTCCTTTGACTCCAGGTTGCCTAACTGCAAAACCTGAGCTTCCAGCACTCAGGTTGGAGCCCACTCTATGTCAAAAGTGTATGAGGATGAAATTTGGAACTAGAAGGGAACAGACCTTTGAAAAGACTGGTCGGCTAGAAAGAACCTGGCAAAGATGGACTCGAACCTCTACCTCACCTTGTAACTAGCTTACCCTTTGAAGAAATCATTTTTCAAAAATATGTGATACTGAATTTTGATGGTCAGTTTGATTGCTAAGAAGCAGACAGGCAGTTAACGAGGTGCGTATGTGGGCATGTCTGTAAGAGGATTTGCGGAGAGGTTTAATGGAGAAGGCTGTCTGCTACCTTGAACGTGGACAGTATTACACTGTGGGCTGGAGTCCAGAACTGAAGGAAAAAGGGGAAAACATCTGCATTCTCTGCTCTCCGATCCATACAGATGTGAGAAAGATGTTCTTGGTATGCCTTTCCCTCTGCAATGGCCTGTACCCTAAAACCATAGCCAAAAAAAACAAAACAAAAACAAAAAAACCCTGTCAATTTAGAGGTTTCTTCTCTGACATTTAGTGACAGCAGACAGGAAAGAATTAAAGTGAGCAACAGAGGCTGCTTTGCTAATGCTAGAGATGAAGCGTTCAACTCATAGGAGGAAATAAAAAATTTATATCCATCGTTGTTCCTATTTTTAATGTATTAGTCTTGAAGACCAAATACATGTATATTTTGTTATACTACTTTAGCTGAGCACAGATTTGCCACTGGGCTTCTGCTAGCAATAGTTCACACTTTCCGAGGGCTTGCAATAGGCCATGGGCCTAGACCTCAAAGATTTTTCATATACAACAATTAACTTAGGTACCAGATGGTGAAGAGGTATCAGGTAATATGATTAGTCACCCCGGCCAACAGTTACTTCAACAAGGCCACACCTCCTCATCCCTCTCAAGTAGTGCCGCTCCCCATGACCAAATATTCAAATATGTGAGCCTCTAGGGGCCATTTTGGCTCCTGGTGACTTCTCACTGTGTTCTCATGGTCCCAGAGTTTCTCTTTTACAAGACTCGCAGTCCCACTAGGTTGGGGCTCTGCCCTTACTTTATTCCTTAATCTGTGTTGACTTCTCATGGTTTCTGACTCCAAATACAGTTATTTTGGGGGTTAGGGTTTCAGTGTATGAATTTTGAGGAGACCTAGTCTTATGCATGGAACCCTATAACCAGAAGGAAAAGGGTAAGAGCTAGAGATGTGTGGTGGAGAACTAGAGGAAAAGGCTTCATCTCTAAGGAATGGGAGGAACTGCAACCTCTTGTCTGCCCTCAGGGTCTATGCTCTCTGTTTCTGTAATTCCACCTGGGCCTGAAGTACCTGTTTCTTTGTTTTGAGTAAGAATGATAATCAAATAGTGGCAGGAGACAAAAATGACTGAATATGTTATTGCATCAGTAATTCTTGAGTTTCAAGCCCTGGGATTTGCTTAACTGTCTCATACTGAACATTTGCCTTCATGCTATAGGAAGCAAGAGCAGGGAGGGAAGGTCGTAAGATGTACCCCTCAATTATAGGATGCTCTATTGCCCTTCCATGATATGCATGACCAGAAAGATGACCCTGTAGCCTACCAGAGATGTCCCAGAAGACCTTGCCAAGAGTTCTAAGGCAGGAAACCCATCTTGGAAGAACGTGGAAGACAGTACAATTAAATCCCATGCTCTCTACAATTCTTTAAATTACAAGTGTTAGAAAAACCATATCGAAGTACCTTAGGTAAGATGGGAATTTTTTTGGTTTGTATGAAAATAAACAGTCAGGCCGAGTTAGTATAGTTCAATTTAGAGACCACCAATGAGATTTGCCTCTGTTTACTTCATCTGGCCATTAGAGTTGTGGCTTCATTCTTGCACTAACAATCCCAGAGAAAGAGTAAACACATTTCCTTGACTGTGGTTAGGTTATATGCCATTCTGAGACTAATCAGTGTGGCCACAGCAATGGAATGTGCTATCATTTTAACTTAACCAGAGATCTCCTGCACATGTGGGTTTGGTTTCGTTAAAACCATAAGACTAGAGAAAGGGAAAGGGTGCTTTTTTTTTTTTTCCCCAAGGGAAATTTTATATTCCTCTTCCCAGAAGAAACTGCAGAGTCCTTCGAAGTGTTGAAGCTGGGTGCTAGAGAGAGATAAGAGGCTTCCAGAGTGTCACACTGAAGTTCACTATATGTCTTTGGTTTAACGTTAATTGAATTGTCCCTGAGGATTACAATAAGGTATATGCTTATTAAAGTAAATTTTCAGTCTTTTGGGCCACTATAGCAAAATACCAATGACTAGGTAACTTAAAACAACAGAAATTTATATTCTTTAAGTTTTAGGGGTTAGAAAATAAATCCAAAATTAATGAATCTGATGACTTCTTGACTTTCAGGTACTCAAATTTTCATTGTGTTCTTGGGTGTCAAAAAGAACGTGAGTTTTTGCTCTTTCTCTCTCTCTCTCAACACCAGCACTGTTTGCTTTTTGTCACACTCTTACAATGCCATTGGTCTCAGTTATCATTTTTATAGGTCTTATCTCCAAATATTAGGACTAGGGCTTCAACAGTGGAATTTAGGGGAGAGGGCCACAGTGTCCTGATGTGGACGCTGGGAACAGAACTTGAGTCCTCTGGAAGAGCAGTAAGTGCTTCTTATTGACTGAGCCATCTCTCCAGCTCCTCTGTCTTTTTTAAAATAAACATATATAATGTTATGTGTGGGTGTTTTGCATGCATATATGTATACTCTGTGTGTGCATGCGTGTGCACTGCCCACAGAGCCCAGAAGAGGACATCATAGCTCCTGAAACTGGAGTTGTAGACAGTTGTGAGCAGCCACACGGATGCTAGGAACCAAACCTAGCTTCTCTGGAAGAAGAACTGTTGCTCTTAACTCCTTAAGTCAACTCCTCAGACCTTTGTTTACTCTTAAAGACAAATATCTAAAATCCATTGGGTCCACTTCATGCTGCCTGTATGATCATGGATGTGGGACCATCTACTGGAGCATGAGTCTATTAATGTTCAAGGATATCCCAGGCAATAAGGAATCCGTTCTTTTCTTTTTAATTTATTTATGTTTTACTCTGTTTAGATGTGTGTGCGCCTGAGAGTATGCCTGTGCATCAATGAGCCCAGTGACCATGCCCAAGGAGGCTAGGAGGGGAGCATCAGGTCCTCTGGGAGTTAACACGCAATTAGGAGCTCCCTGGTGTGGGTGCTAGGAACTAAACAAGGCCTCTGCAAGAACAGTAAGTGCCCGTACTGCTGATCAGTCTTTCTAGTCTCCGAGAAATCAGCTCCTTAATTACAATTAAATGACATAAAAGGAGCCTTGAAAACAAAGAGAGAATATTCCAAATATCATTCCTGTTTCTTTCTGTTATATACACAAAAACATATTTTTGACAGCTTTAGGATTTGGCCTGTCACTCCAGTCACAAGCAGTTCAGAGATACGGAAGTCCAGCTGCAAAGAGTAATCTTGTCCCGGTCTCGTGCACGGCACGATATCTTACTCAGGCACACACACATCTAAACAAAGTAAAACATAAATGAGTTAAAAAGAAGAGAACTGATTCCTTATTGCTTGGGATAGCCTTGGATATTAATAGAGTTAGCAAAATATCATTGTGTTGGGCTATCCTAAGATTTTTTTCAGTAGCAGGAAATACCATCTCTTGAAGGAAAGGCACTTTTTAAAAGTTTTTTTTTCTCTTTCCATTAATTGATTGGTCTAGAATTTCTATTGAATATATTTAACACAGCTAAAATATGCTCCAGCATTCACTGAGGAAACCATTTACATTATTAGAAGCTTAAAATGATAAATATGATTAAAACTTATTTTTTCAAATGGCTGAATGTGAATATTACTCTTTCAGTAAAAGGAACAAAGATATCAAATAAAGTTTGCACCTGACTTCTGAGTTTAGAAAACGCTTGTTGGATTGCTGCTAGGCCCATTTTAGGGATATCACTGCATTACAGTTCTCCAAAGAAGCAGGATGTCTATCATTATATAATTACATTATATGAAATTATAGAAAGATATTATTTATTAACAGGCTTACAGTATTGGGGTCTGGAAAGTTCAGCAAGGGCCATCTGTTAGTCAGAAAGGCGGAGAACTGAGCATCTCTTCTGTCGGAAGCTGGAAGTCTTGGGGGCACTAAAGATGCAGCCCTGTTCCAAGGCTGAGGAAGGGAGCTGAGGGGAATCAGTGGTGCGAGTCAGTGACAAAGGGTGGAAGAAGCTGGAGTCACGCTCTCTGGCAAGGGCAGCCGCAATAGAACTGGATCAAGTGTGCACCCAGACTTAGGAGGAAAGCCCGCGAATCCGGCTACGAATGGCACAGTCAGAGCGAAGGTCGCCAGTGAGAGGGCGAAACTTTTGGAGGAGAAGCGGCAGTGGAGACTCCAGGATGTTGGAAGCGCCAGGAACAGGGGACATTTGCTGAGGGAAATCAAGAGCAGAGTGGAGCCAGCCTGAAGAAGAACCTGCTGACTACAATCGACAAGACTGCAGGAGACAGGGCACCACGTGCCCCGGGACGAGGAACTGTAGGATTTAGCGCTAGACATGCTGCGGTTTGGTCTTGCTTTCTTCCATTGCTGCTCTGCCGTTCTTCCTAGCCCTCCCTTTTGGAATGTGGGATGTGGGACACATTCTCTGCCGTTCTATGTAATGCTAATTTTGATATTATATATTTTGGATTTGGACTTTGGAAAAATGCCAGATCTTTTCTGACTCTGAGGATGTTTGGAAATAGACTCTTTGGGATTGGACCTTACCCTGACCACATCTTGTTTCTTTTTTGTCCTTCCTGGCTGCCATGCCATGAACTCCTCTGCCACAAAGCGGGGATGCCTCTGAAACTGTCAGCCGTTTCTCCCGGAAGTGCTCCTGTCAGATATTCGGTCATAGCATCGTTTGCCTCATGACTAACATTGCTTGTTAGTAATTCCGGACCTCACAGCTGAAGTAACTAGCGGTGTTTGTGGTTCCGGGCCTCCTAGCTTCGCCCTTCATACCCAGCATTGCCTTGGCTTCTGTTAGGTTACTTTACCCACCCTGACCTGCCACGATCTGACTCTGGGACCAAAAGGGTATGAGGGCACCTTTGGCACCAATAAAAAGCTGTCTGTGAGACAACTGCCTCAAAACTGCCACGGGCATCATTGAGTTTCCAGAGTCATCCTGGCTCACAGTCAGCCAGCTGATGGATATTTGGGACAAACCAAGTGTGATGTCACGAGAGTTCGTACTTTTCCATTCCTCAGCTCAGGTCCATTCCTGACAAATAGTGAACTTGGCAAGATCAGGAATCTGGAATCAGGAAATCTGTTCCTGGGAGGGACAAGGGAAGTTTCAAGACCTCGATGACGTGATGAGGAGCTAGAGATGACAAATTGCGCTCCGTGGACCTTCTGCGCCATTGCTCTTGGCGACACAGCTCTTTATCCACATCGCAGCAGGAGAAGGTCCACACCTTCTCTTCCCCGGGCTGACGACTCAAGCTGCTCTGAGAAAAGCTGCTTCTCTTCTTGGGCTACAGCCAGATGGAAAGTTGCCTGCGACCTCTGGCTTCCTATTGTTCGGGACAGACAAAGTGCCGCACTATGGAGAGCTCATCAGGCCCGTGAGGAAGAGGTGTCTGATTCGTTTGTTCCAAGGACAGGTTGCTGTCTCTCACCCCCACGTTAATAAGAGGTGGTAAGTGAGGACTTTCCTGGTGTATCTTAACCACTTTCAGTCTTCCGTTAGGAACGTTACTCCATGGTGTGTTGTTATCTTGGTGTTCTTTGTTGACTGAGCCAAATTTTGTATACATCTATTTGGATGAGTGTTCTAATGTCTTCATATATCTGCAGCAAGATAAACATGTTTTCTTTGTTGAATTTCTCTATATATGTAATATATACATACACATATATATGTAATATATACATATATATATATATCTTAAGCACGGTGGGTGGCTGTTTGTTAACTGTCTTCTTTTCAAACCTGCATTTATGTTTAGAAACTTCACTGCACATGAATGTACCAGCAGAGAACTGCACAACGGCATCTGTGCAAAGACCTTTGCGTTGTCACTACCACATAAACTTACAATCATTTATAACAAAGCCCGGGGGTGTGCTCTCACACAGCCCTGAGCACGCTTGAGCTATAACAGCAGCACCCGCATTTTCAGGTATAGGGTATTGCACTGAGATAAGTCCATGTTACACATGGATGCACAAACACGGCAAGAACTGTTATATTACTAATGCACCACGTGCAGATACACTGTAACCAAAGTGGTCATGCATTTTTCAATAGTAAATATTTGATTTTTTAAAATTTGGATATTTTGTCCTTTCCTTCCTTGTATGTGCTTCGTTAGTAGTTTAGCAACATAAAGTAGATGTTTGAGACCGTTTGCAGTTAAGGGGAGAGCTGTGTTCGTTACTTTTGTATTGTCTAAGACACCATGACCCAGGCAATTTATAAAAGAAAGTGTTTAATTTGGGACCCATGGTTCTAGAGGGTGAGAGTCCATAGCCATCATGGCAGGAGGTGTGGCGGCAGGCAGGCATGATACAGGAGCAGTATCCAGGAGATTAGATACTGATGTAAAGCATGAGGCGACTGAGCTAACTGAAACCTCTTCCAACAAGGTCACACCCCCTAATCCTTCCCAAACAGTTCCACTAACTGGAGATCAAGTATTAAATATATGAGCCTGTAGGGGCCTTTTCATTTCAACCATCACAGAGACATGGTGAAGAGAGGAGGAGAAGAGCCTGTTTCTAGGATTCCAGATGGAAATTAGTATTTTTATCTCCATCTGAAGACCAGTGTTCTCTTCTTTTCATAAAGTAACATGGAGTTGCTCCCCTCAGACTGAACCCTTCGAGAGACTCATTTCGCCTCCCCAGTCTCATCTTGCACATTCTTCTTCACATTCTTTGCATGTCAAAAGATGCAGGAAAGTGAGGGCAGTACAAACATGTCACCCTTAGCAGAGAATATCAAAGGTTCCTGTTCATAAAACGTTTATAATGATTCATGTATATTCATGTATTCACTCACATGTACTTTACACGGTGTCACAAACTAGCTCAATTAATTATATGCCAATTGCTTATTTTGATTTCTTCATCTTTTTCTAGAATATTTTCATTTATTCATGACAATTTTGTTTGTGCTTACAGTGTGTCTTATTCATATCCTCAGCCCTCCCCCCCCCCGCTCTCTGGGTTCCTCTAACACACTCTCTTATCACTTACACATATTCTTCTCTTTTTTTGGTATAATCCATAGAGTCTAGTTAGTGATGCTGTGTGCATATGTGTGTGGGGCCATCCGTCAGGGTATGAGCGACCGACCAATGGCCATACTTCCCCCCAAAAAATGGCTCTCTCCTCCAGCAGCCATCAATCACCAATAATTCCTAGGTTCATATCTCTTCTTGCATTCAGGCTGGAATGTCGACTTTGCTCTTGTGCAGCGGCCATGCCATGCCCAGGAGACATCATTACATAGCGCTCCTTCCTGCCTTCTGGTTCTTACATCCTTTCTACCTCACTTCGGTGTTGTTCCCCGAGTCAGTGTCCCATATGGGTAAAAGAATATAGAGGTATGGAGAGATAAAGGAAAAATTAGGGTATTAAAGAGAGAAGGGGGAGTGGGAGAAAAGTATAAAGAAGGGACCATGAGAGGGACAAGTAGCATAAAAGGTTATTTGAAAAACCATGTGGAAACCTACTACCATAGAAGCTTCTAATATATACATATATAGAGGGGCTATAAATGAAGTCATAAAGTAACAGGGAAAACAATGCCCCAACTAGGCATCTTATGCTGCAAGTAAAATCGTCAGTGCCAGGAATAGTTTGTTGCTAGTTTGAGTAAGAATGGCCTTCATAGGCTCATATATTGGATAGTTGGTGGAACTGTTTGGAAAGGATTGTGAGGTGTGGCCTTGTTGGAGGACATATGTCACTAGGGATAGGCTTTGTGGTTTAAAAGCCCATGCCACTCCGTGTTAGCTCTCATTGACTTGTGCTTATGGATCAAAATGTAAGCTGTCAGCTACTGCTCCAGCACTGTTCAGGCTTTCATTGTCCGTTTCCCAACCATTTGATTCTACAGCCTGGAATCTGAGTGCTAAGGAACCTCCACTAATGGTGCCATAAACAAAGTCTGGTATGTTCTGTCTTCCAATATGACATGGTAGCTTTAATAAGAATACCCCCCGCAAGCTTATATATTGCTTGAATGCTTGGTCATCAGAGAATAGCAGAATTAGGAGGTATGGCCTTCTTGGAGGAAGTGTCACTGGGGATGGGTTTGGAGGTTTCAAAAGCCCAAGCCAGGCCAAGTGTCTCTATCTTCCTACTGCCTGTGGATCCAGATGTAGAACTCTCAGCCACTTCTCCAGCAACATGTCTGCCTGTATGCCGCCATGCTCTCTGCCATGATAATAGGCTAAACCTCTGAGACTGGAAGTTCCAATTAAATGCCTTCTTTTATTTAAGTTGTCTTGCCTGGTCTTGGTATCTCTTCACAGCAACAGAACCCTGACTGAGACAGAAGTTGGTAAAGGGAGTAGGGGATTACTGTGACAGACCTGACCCTGCTGCTTCGTGATGGAATGTGGACATTGGGACTTCGGTTAGGAGAGCAGTTGAATGTGTTAAGATGGGCTTAACGGGCCATCCTAGTAGCAACATGGAAGACGGGGTGCAGAACCAGCTCCAAAGGAGAGAAGCTTGTTGGTAGTCAACAAAGCTGAAAGGAGTTGGGGATCTGAAGAGCACTCAGACATCAGACACAGAGATACAGAGTTTGGAGTCTACCTGGCTGAATGTGGTCTTGTTTTGGTCCAGTATTTCCTGACTGTGCTCCCTTTCCTCCATTTGGAATGACAGTGTATATTCTATGCCATTGTATGTTGGAAGTTCTATATTTTAATTTAAAAATTTTAAAGGGGTTCTGGTTAAGAACGTTCCTTGAGTCTCAGAAGAGACTTCAGACTTTGAAGACTTAGCAGCAGTCTTGACACTGAAAAATTATGGGGATCTTTAAAGTAGGACTGAATGCTTTTTTTGCATTATGATATGGCTATAAGCATATGGGTCCAAAGAGTAGAATGTGGGAGTTTGAGTAAGAGTGGTCCCCATGGGCTCGTGTATTTGGTTATCAGGGAATGGCATTGTTTGAGAGACATTAGGAGTGTGTCCTTATCTGAGTAGGTGTGGTCTT
Source organism: Microtus oregoni (assembly GCF_018167655.1). NCBI lineage: Eukaryota > Metazoa > Chordata > Mammalia > Rodentia > Cricetidae > Microtus > Microtus oregoni. The sequence continues at coordinate 40,457,011 of NW_024543068.1, read as the reverse complement.
GTTTGAGGAAGGTGGTGGGCTTTGAGGTTTCAAAAGCCTATGCCAGGCACAGTGTTTTTCTCTTCCTACTGTGTAGTGGGTCTTTCTTTGGATCAGCAGCTTCTGAATAATGACACAGAGACTTTTTATTAAGAACGGAAGCTTGGCCTTAGCTTAGGCTTGTTCCCAGCTAGCTCTTAAAGCTTACATTAACCTGTTTATATTGTTACATTCTGCCATGTGACTCTACCTCTGCTCAGTACCGCACATCCCACTTCCTCAATGTCTGGCTGGTGAATCCCCACCTCTCAGATTCTTCCCCTGAGTTCCTCCATCTCCCCAGAAGTCCTGCCTATCCTTTCTTGCCTAGCTATTGGACGTTTAGCTCTTTATTAAACCACCCAGAAGGTGCCTTAGGCAGAGAGGTAAAACAGATGCGTCTTCACAGTGTACAACACTGCTGCTTGTGGACCTGGATGCAGAACTCTGTCTGCCTATGTGTTCCCATGCTCCCTGCTGTGATGATGGGATAAACCTTTGAAACTGTAAGCAAGTCTCAATTAAATTCTTTCTTTTATGAGCGCTTCTACCGTCATGGTGACTCTTCACAGCAGTAGAACACCGCCTAAGACACCATTAGATACATTGTAGCATATATATATACATATGTGTGTATATATATATATATATATATATATATATATATATATATATATGAAGCCTAATCTTCATAAACAACCCTGGCAGGTAAGCAGCAGAGCAAAGGACATGGAGAAGTCCGGAGTGAACTACCACAGGTCCAGTCACAAAGCAAGGACATGCTTTATAGCTTGCTTCTACTACAAATGGCCACCATTTTCAGCCAACGGGGTCAACTTGTGAGTTACGGTTCAGCTAGTCCACAATGTTAAAAACCTGACCCGGTGTCAGATTTATTGCTCTATTCGCTCTATTCACTCTTTTCTACCATATCTGGAACCTGGAAAAGGGAACTATGAACAGAAAATGTGTTCAGGTATGAAATATAGCATACATATCATATGTATGATATATTAATATATTTAGATATCACATTATGATATATTTATATATGATATAAACATCATGTAAGTTATTATATATAATATAGTTGTATAATATGTATGTGATATATTTATATATTATATATATTCTGTGAACAAAAAAAAGTGAATTTGTCTATCTTTGGCTTGTTTATTTTGCTTAGTGTCATAATTTGTACTTCCTGCAAATGACATAATTTCATTCTCCTTATATCTGGGTAAAATGACATTATCTTTTACCTGTCCATTTGTTGACCTGTCCTCTCCTCTTTATGGGGTCTTGGGATTTCATCTCCGGAAGGCTCCATGGCTTTCACGCATCTTCTTGTGGAGGCCCGAGAGTCCAGAGAGAGGCCCGTAGTACTCTATGGCGGGCAGGGTTAGTAACTGTGGTAAGAAGGACCCAACAGTCTTGACTGTGGGTTTCTTATCCCCTCCACCCACCCTAATGAAGGCAGTCGAGCTTTGTTCTGAATCATCAAAATAATAATAATAATAGCAAACCATGATTATTAGCCAAGTCTATCATCCCTCAGAGGAAACCCCTGAGCCCAGGAGAGATTACTAGATTGGGTCACAGTACACAGAATTCTAGGAGGGAGTAGCATCCCAGGTGGATTTGTTGACCCCCAGGTCAGTGCTCTTGTCTCTGCAGGGACTCCATGCTAATTTCCCAGTGTGTGTGTGTGTCCATGTGTCTGTGTATCATGTGACCTAAGATAAGGGAGCCCTGCTGTGCCGACTGCTGAGTGCCTAGACGGTGTCTCCTCTTGCTTTCCCCTTCCTTGTTTCTGAACAGTCATGGCTCCACACCCGGGGGCAGGGCTGCCCTGTGCAAGGTTGGTGGTGCGCCCTGCTAGGATCTTGGCACCCCTCCTGCATTTTATCAGGTCGCCTTTACAGAGACTGACACCTGAGCCCCACCCTCCTTCCTCCTGATTAACAGGGCTGTTTAAAATCTCAGTGAGGAGGGGGTGGTAGAATTGTCTCATTATCTATTGGGTTTTCAGGACGTTGTTTTTCCTCAGAGTTGTAAAGATAGAACGGATGTAGGTCAGCTTGTGTCTGTCTGTCTGTCGGTGGCCTGCAAGTATTAACTCTGTGAGAGCTGGGCTGCTGGTCCACACTGAGTCCTCCTCAGTGCCACACTCAATGCTTGTTTACACTTCAGAGTGGAAATAAGCCACTGCTTTGGACTCCCCTTTCTTTGACTAACGGGAGTAATCCCTTCTTGAGTCTTGTTTTAATGTGCCCAGTGGGGGAGGGGAGGCAGTAATCTCTGTGGTAGGCAGCCTTCCTGCCTGGAGAGGACAACAAATCCCAGCCTTGGGAGTGGCCGTGACCAGAGATTTCTACAGGTCTTCCACTTGCTCTGGATTTAACCCCAAAGACACTGCATTTTGGCCGTAACTGCGAGGAGTTCTCTGCTGGACAAGGGAAGGGTCCCTGGAATAGGACCCCTTCCCGGTGCCCCTGCAGGTTAGGTGGCAGCTAAGTTCTTGCTGTGGCAAGTCCTGTGGGTTGCTGTCCGTCAGGGCAGACTTAGCCATCGAGGCTTGGCCCATGTTTGGAGAATTATTAGTCTGTGCTCTCAAGACTCAGACTCACTTGGTTAGCTGTTTATTATATTAAATATTCTTTTACTTTTCACTCCCTGCTTGGTTCTTGTGGTCTTTGAACAGGAGCTAGAACCCTTTTCAGTAACTTTTAAAGAGGTATTGTCACTAGCCAGAGAGAAGAAATGATCAGATTGCCTGATAGGGAAACATGAATATGAGTTTGTATTTTCTCAGTCCCGAGCCTACAGTCCTCTCCCACCTTTAGTCTCTAAATCTATAGCAGCAAATAAAGAGGTAATTTAATACTTTCCTCCAAAATTCTTCTAGGAAAATCCCCTTTGAACTTAACGGATTTTAGTCCAATGAGAAACCCTCTTCCTTTGGACTGAATTTTGCATATTGTCTGTTTCTTACAGAGCTTCCGTATTGTCTCGGGCTCCACTGGAAATGCAGCAAGGATTCCTAGCACATCCCGGTTGCCATAGCAACAGCAGCCTTTCCCATAATGAGCTGCATCATCTGAACTGATGTCACAGCATCATGCAGCAGGTCAAACAAGGCATCTCCTAGTATTGCATCCTACAGATGTGCTGTAAACATCAAAAGAAGACGGCGGGAGCAGGAGATGGTGAGTGTTAAATGTCCGAGCCTTAATTACATGGTTGTTTTGTTGGCTGGTTGGCGGCGGCGTCTGCTCAGGCAAAGAGATGGGGGGGGGGGGGGATGTTGTCTGTTTAAAATGTACTGGTTTAGCTTAATTCTGTTTTCAGGCTGCTGTGTTAAGACAAAGGCCTGCAAGCAGCATGTAAGAATCAAAGTGTAAAGATTTCTTACTCTGGCTCTGCCTGTTATATTTAGTGTTCTCATGGAATAATAATAAAAAAAATAAACGCAGGATAATTTTCTACCGCAAACGCCCATATAAGCTCGTATATGTGTAGTTCATGGTATTGTAGCATTGTAAAGATATGTTTCTTTTTTATGGGGCAGGGCTAATTGGTCCCATTTGCCTCTGTGGTTTATGAAATATTTAGTGACTTGCAGAATGGAATTCAGGATTTACCTCCATTGGGTTTTAGGTTCCTCACAGCGAGGAATGAAGGCTGAATAAGCCTTTGACATAACCCTCAACTGAAAGGCGTTCTCTCGCGTGTTCAAGAAAGAATTTATCAAAAGCATAAAGACTGAAACCAAATGAAATTATTTATGTCCTTTGATTGTACGGGATGTCTTCATGCCCTCCATAGTTAGGAGGCTGTAGCGGGAGCTGTTTGCAGGCTGGCTTGTCGTGGGAGAGGAGCATATCTCTCTGCGGCAGTTATAGTCAAAGATAACCAGGCGAGACACTCTGGAGGGACCAGTGGTTCTGCTTAACTTTAGAGCCAAGCTGATGTGATGGATAAATGTCAGGGTGTCTTAGTACTCGTTAGGAAGGCAAACCTCCACTCATAACATCACCTCATTCTGAAACTCTGGACAGACAGGCATTGTTTACATTTAATCCAGAGCTTGCCTTTACACCCTTTACACTTCTCCCCCCCCCCCCCCCTTTTTTTTTATTTTCTAAAGGAAAGTCCAAGAGGTCAGTAGGGAACGGTGTATTTGCCTTTTGTTTTGGGGAATGAAATGGACCGGATTTCCCTGGTGCGACTGATTGCTGCTAGGGGAGAGAAAGAAGACACATGTCAGCGCAGTTGATCGGTCTGCCTCCTTACAGTTAGGGAGTGGTCCTGGGTGTCAGGGCAGTCCCGTTGATAGTTCCCACTTCTATGATCTTACTGGAAAGGACAGCACCCTCGAGTTCCTTTATGTTTAGCTTAGATTGTTGATGGCGCCTGTAACAGATATACCCTAAGAAGCAGGAACAGCTTGGATTGCTTTATTTTTTTTCCTGTGGAGTTGAGCATATCAGGCCCATTAGGCACTAGCCTGAGTGGGAGAGCTTGGGTTTTAATTAGTTTGTTTATCCCACACCACACGCATGCTGCTCCCGAGTCCTTTAAGGGTACACGGCTGGCAAGCAGCTAACTGGGAGGGAAGAGGTCCACTCAGCCTGGCTTTTCTCTCAAGCACTTAGGAGCATGGACGTTCACTGCCTGCTTTTTTTTTTTTTTTTTTTTTGAGGCGTAGTGTGAGCTGCAAGCTCTGCTGGGTGTGAGCACAGCCAAGCCAGAAGCTCTAAGGTGAAAGGGAGGAGCAAGATGGCAATGGGGGAAGGGAGAGTGTGCCTGGTGGCTAAAGTACAAGTCCGGACCCCGTGCCCAGCACCCATCACAATCCCTCTGAAGTGTGCCTTTCAATGACAAGGAATGAGAAAAGACTTGTCTGGTAATGTGAATTTCTGGGAGTGATAAAATAGCTCACGGCGGCGCTTTCGTGGGGGCTTCTCTGGCCTTAATTCTTATCTCTTCTTTCTGACACTGCTTTCAGCTGCTTCATCATGGGTGACGCGTACAATTACTGGAAGTCACAGGGGCCAGATTCCTTAAGGGCAGTGTCAGAAAAGTGAAGTCACGCTCTTAGGGTGGGGAAGGGCCCTGGCGGGTGTGGGCTGCTGCACAGTTGCTAGTGGAACATCCGCCCAGCGCAGACAAGCCTGTCACCCTCCTCCCAGCCCCCACAGTGTGCAGCAACACTTCCCCAACTTTATGTCTTCATGGTTTTTGCTCCAGGAGAACAAAGCCCTGGTAGCCGGAGCTGTCACCCGGGTGTTCTGTGTCTTAGAGGGCCACAGCCGGGGCTGCACTCTCTTTAGCTGTGTCTTAATTACGAGCTAAGGCTCTTTCAGTTGCTGTCGCTTTAATACATCCCCAAGGGGCAGTGTGTGTGTGTGTGGGGGGGGAGAAATTGTTCCGTGGCTGGATTTATTGGTGTCTCAGTGAAATTTTCTAGAATCTCAAGTATTTCGTTGTGCATAATAACTGGAATCTTATCAAAATCATGTTGACTGTGTGGCCAAGTTTAGACTGTGCTAAGTCCGATGAGCAGTTAACCCCATCTAGGCTGTCGGTTACGGATTTTGTTCATGAATTACAAAATTATGTTGGATTTAATTCTTCCTAAATAACTAGGCCATAGCGGGCCTAATAAAAATAAAAATCGTGTTAACAACTATAATATTTATTAAGCTCATTATATCAGTTTTACTGGAGCAAGCTTTCCGTATTAGCTTGTTTAGTCTTAAGATGACTTTATGAGGTAGGAAGGAACAGTCTCATTTTGCAAGCTTGGGCACTGGTGTTCATATTTTACCAAATCAGTTCTTAGGTTAGACAAGTCACATGCCTTACGAACAACCGGACTATGATTCTAAGCCTGTGCCTCCTGGCTGGAAAGCCTGCATGCTCGCCACAGCGCTCTAGTCTTACAACGTCTGAACCGCCTTAGTCATTTCTACTTTATTGCTCATCCCCTACCCCTCCTAATTCCGATTGCGAGATCAGATTTTACAGGCGGAATGCAGCCTCACTACACTCAGGTCTGTTTAAAGGAGAGCGCGAATCTTGGTCAGGTGTGAGTAATTGCTCTAACCATCGCTGTGTAAGTGATGCAGAATTGATGCTCAGGCCTTGGCTACTACCCTCGTTGGGCATGTCGTTTTAGCTGGGTCTGAGCATGGGAAATGCTACATGGATGGGAGTGAGCATGGCGGAGTCTCCCTGAAAGTGGGTCTTATCTGAGTCCTTAGCGTTTCAAGTTCATTGTGCCCGTCTTAGCTGTTTCTGTAGTGTTCTGCAAATCTCAAGATATTTGCATTTGCTGGCAATGCCAGGCAAATAATAAATGCAAAACTTTTCTCACAGGCTAGACGGTCTAATATGAATTTACCTCTTGAGTTCATTGGCTGGGTGTATCAGCGGCTGAAACCGAGTGCTGAGGGGTCTGGTACAAGAATCCCAGTCTTGGGCAACACCCTGGAAGCCTCGTGCTTGAGGAGTGCAATGCAGTCATCTCTGCATCATCTTGCCCATTCCTAGCTATCCACTCCCGGTGTCATTACAGGGCTCTAGGGGCCGTCCTTTGTTTAAGTATAGGCTAATGCACACACTGACAGCGCACTGATATTGATTCTGGAGGGGTGAATACTTAGACATATTATTCCACTGGGTGCATTAGCCTTTTCTAGGTTCTGGGAAGAAGTTAGCCTTTGTCCTGGACTGCTCCAAGGAGGCCCAAGGGTTTTTTTTTTTTTTTTCTGCGTGAGGGTTGAGAGGTCGATTAGGGAACAGTTGGAGCATCTACATACAGTGTATCCTAGAGGGAAAGGGCAATAAGCTGGTACCATCGCTAGGGTGATTCCTTTTACCTCGATACTGAAAAAAAAAAAAAGATTCTGTTTACTTTGATTCCATGTACTAATATAGAAATCTCTACAACTGTATATCTGTTTATGCCTACATGGGTCATTTATGGAGAGGAACATACTACATTGAATAATAGCCAGTTTTTCCTCCTTGGGATGGATTAGAACCCTGCCATGTGTCAAAAGGCCAACATTGTCATATTAGTATAAGCTACTCTGAGAAACATAATGGCAAAATAATTCAGAAAGTGTATTTCTGTCTCAGCTGACAAAGCTGACTTATGAAAATGAGGAATGTATAAGGCAGCTCAGTTAAGCAGAGATGCTAGAGATTCTAGTGAAACAGTTCTCTCCCTGGCAAACTCCCTTCCTGGGCAGGGTTGTAGGTACAGATAGCGTTCTGGGAAGGCAGACGCCAGTGGAGCTGTGTGCATGCAAGGCTCCAGCCTTGCATGTTTATACTAGCACGCTGTACAAATATCAGTTCAAATGAGAAGGCTTCAAAACAAGTATCTTCATTAATTTCCTTGGAGCTATGCATTTGCGTGAGCATTTCGAGGGCTGCTCTTGTCTGCGTTGCCTTCTCATGCCATTTCATGTCCCAATGCTTCTCCAAAGCAGGGGCTGATTTAGGCTCATGGACTCGGAGGGTAGAGTCTCCCAGGACAGGGATGCCATGGCACAGGATTGAGTATGTTTATGGTGGCAGCAGTTTGAGGAGGCAGTCCCTCCCATCTTGGTGGATCAGAAAGGAGAGCGCTGGATTGGAAGCAGAGGCAAGAGTAAGCATCAAAGACATGCCCGTGTCTCACCTCCCCAAACAGTGACAGCAATTGGTTGTCAAGTGCTTAAACCAGGAACCGTTGGGAATATTCCAGATTAAAACCATGGCAACATTTATGTGTCCATCTTGGTTTTTCAAAGCAGAAAAACAAAACAAACAAAAACCACTTAAGATTGAGAGCTCTTGCATTTTTGTTGGTAACTGAAAACATTTTTTTTCGTTGGAGTATCACTTTTTGTAGGACTTTGGACTTGACTGTTAGGTATTCTAAATTATTAGAACATAAGGTTTCTTCTCCAGAAGCATGTGTCTGTTGGAATCTGAATTCTTGATTTGGGTTAAGACTTGGTGAGGATATAAAAGAGTTTTTTTTCTTCTCTTATATTCCACCAGCTGTACGTTCCTCTGATCCCGGCTATAAAGCGTGCCCCAGATTCTTGCAGCCGTCTTGCAAAGGTACGCTTGAGTCACAATGACAACTAGGGAAAGAATGTCGGACTTTCAGAACAAATTCTCAAACTGCCTGGTGCCTGCCCTGAACCTGGCTTGCAGCTTATGTCATAACCTGTGTGGTTGGACAAATGCCTACGCGGCTCAATACTTCGCTGTTGTGACCTTGGAACTTAATGACATCTGTCTAGGGAGAAATCTGCATTTTTGTTCTCTGCTATACTCTGTAAAGGCTGCGGTCAGTTCTTTACCGACTCTTTGGTGTGCCTTTCGGTGCTGCTTGGGCCCTGTGGGCGTTTGGGTTTGAGACTCTCTTCTACCCTAGCTCTGAGATAGTCAGATATAATTTTAGAACTTTAAAGTTAAGAGACCACTGTTATTAAAATAACTCAGAGCAAAAGACCCCCTCCCGTACCCCTTACCCCATAGGAAACTAACAGCGTGCCCAGCGACTCAGTGGCCTTGCTTTTACAGGCAATCGGGGATGAATTACACCACAGCTGATGTTTGGGAGGCCAGGTTTCTGTGCCACCACCATTGCTTTCAGGGGAGAAATCAAATCCTCTCTGCAAAGCAAGCTAATTAACCATCCTATTGGTTCAATGTTTACCCTGATTCTCGTACCCTTTGTTTCCTACCTGATCCCTATCCACACCTTCTTTAATCCTCATTTAACTAATTACACAACATATTTATGCCGGCTGGGAATGGTTTTTACCACTCCCCCTCCCTCTCTTTGCCCATCATCTTCGTCCCTCTCCTCAGGAGGCCAGGGACCTATGATTTGAGGTTGTATTACTGCAGGCAGAGTTCATATATTTTTTTAATTAGAAAGGGAATTACAGTCAATATAATGAGCCGTTCTCAGCTCTGCCTTGCTAATGTCCCACAGTCCATATTCAGTTACTATTTGTGGTAATGAGACTCTGGTGATTGGCCCTGGGCCTCATGATAGGGAAGCATTCTTACTCATCATGACAGAGAAAGAGCAGCATGCGTCTGGGAGTTTGTAGCTTTGCATAGTTGTCCTGCAATGCCACAGAGGTGGTACATGAGAGATGGTACCTAGAGATGTCTCATGAATGATGGTACCTTGAAAAGTGATAACCTTCTTCTTCTTCTTCTTCTTCTTCTTCTTCTTCTTCTTCTTCTTCTTCTTCTTCTTTTTTGGGGGGAGTATATGAATAAATAGAAGCCCGAGGGAGCTCCAAAGGGGATTTTCTGTCTCTTGGAAGGGTAGATTCTCTTCAAGGATTGAGCCCCAAGAACTTCAAGAACTTCACACCGTAACAGTCTTGATATTTACCATGGTTATCATTGTACAAGCCATAAAAGCAGCTTAGTTCAGATAATTTCACCGGTAGTCAGCAATGAACAAATGCATCAAATGCCCACCATCTGATAAAGGGAAAATCCCAGGACAACCACAAGGCACACATGTATGTTCCCTGCAGAGCTTGTCCCGGAGTCAACGCTGTGTCATTGTCTGGGCTGTGCTCGCAGACAGCCCTGACGATGTCTTCCCTTGTTCTGACACCTGAGATGAAGCGGGCACATGTATGATGAGGTGACGCCAGCAGGCCCGAGGCTGCCCGACCATCTTCTCTTATTTGACTTGTTGATGTAAACACCTTTTTAGCAACTCATTGCCTTCCTTCACTGGCTCAAGCAAAACCATCATCTAGCGTCCTCTTGGCCTTCTCCGTCCTTGGCGCTCAGTTTCCACTGCACCCACAGGCCTGTCAGGGTTAGGACATTTCCAAGCTGGACCCAGCAGGTCCGATCAGCAGCCTCCAGGCTGTGTCACCCTTAACCCCTTTTTATATCAGCATAGCCATGGTCCTCACAGCACTGACATTGTCGCTGCAGCTCCTCGGCTGTGCCCCTTGTGAAATAACCCGCTGTCATTGCACTTTTTATTGTTCAAATACTGCCCTGTCTTCTTGTTTCTGTGAATTGGAGATTGTCCCTTTAAGAAGAATCTTCATCACTCTGCAGGTGCCCCGTCTACTACCATTACCAGCTATAACAGGAGGGTCATATGTGATAGAAGACTAGCTGTAAAATAAACAGAAGTGTGGCCAGTGTGGTTAATAAAAGTCTGTTGCTGCTATTTTTATTTAAAGATAAAGATAGGGAAGTAATGATGAGAAGATGGTAGGCATAGCAAGTCACAGAGATGCATATTTCTTCAACACTGGCTTGGAGTGGTAGCTTTAAAATTCTAGAAACACCTGCTTCAGGAAGGCGGCTGCTTCAGAAAAGAAAAGTAAGCCAGAAAACAAAGGCAAATAAAAACAACCATAGCACATTTGTGTTGTTCTCAGAACCAAGAAAGGATCAGACTCATACACTGAGACAGGAATTTAGCGGTAAACAAAAGTAATTGGTAATCAGATATTTTTTGAAAAGTCTAAACTTATTTGAGCATGGAATGTAAGCAAGGTTTTGTTGCTGCTGTTGTTTAATTTTTGTTGTCCTGGGACTCAAACGTAGGGTTTCACATGTACCGGGGGGAGCATTCTACCACTTAGCTATAGCCTCAGTCCTGGTAATTAGAGCTTTAACATACATGTTTTAAATAAAACTGAAAAGGAATGGAGTTGAGAAAGTGAGGACCAAGGAAGCAATACTATAACCATCTCCAGAAACCAATACCATAACTATCTCTAGGAAACAATACTACAACCATTTCAAGAAAACAACACTACAACCATCTCAAGAAAACAATACTATAACCATCTCAAGAAAAACAACATTACAACCATCTCAGGAAAACAATACTATAACCATTTCAAGAAAATAATACTATAATCATCTCAAGAAAACAACACTACAACCCTCTCAAATAAAGATGAATTTCACCCTGTCAGGTTTTGCTTGGTCATCCTGGCCTCTATGTTTTGGATTTTGCTTTGTCATCCTGGCCTCTATGTTTTGGTTAATACCATTTTGACTTATTTGTCATGAAGGAGTAAGGAATAGTGTTAGAGCAGCAGCGATGTCTTCTCTATGGGGCTCCAGCAAGGGAGCTGGGGCCCTGTGGCTCATTTGACAGGTACATTGAAGGGGAGGAGAGATGGCTCAGGGGATGGTGGCTCACAGCCACCTGTAACCCAAGTTGCAGGGGATCAAATGCTCCCATGGGCCTCAGAGAGGCCTGAACATGCATGGTGCATATAAACTCATGTGGGTGCATACACACATGTAGGAAAAATACAGAGTGCAAACTGGTACAGCTGCTTTGGATATCAGTATAGCGGTTTCTCAGAAAATTAGGAAACAACCTACCTCAAGACCAAGCCATACCACTTTTGGGTATATACCCAAAGGATGCTCAATCATACCACAAAGACATGTGCTCAACTATGTTCATAGCAGCATTGTTTGTTATAGCCAGAACCTGGAAACAACCTAAATGCCCCTTGACCAAAGAATGGATAAGGAAAATGTGGTACATTTACACAATGGAGTACTACACAGCAGAAAAAAATAATGGCATCTTGGAATTTGTGAGCAAATGGATGGATCTAGAAAACATTATATTGAGTGAGGTAACCCAGACCCAGAAAGACAAATATCACATGTACTCACTCATAAGTGGTTTTTAGACATAAGGCAAAGAAAAACCAGCTCACAAATCACAATCCCAGAGAACCTAGACAATGATTACCCTAAGAGAGACATACCTGGATCTAATCTACATGGGAAGTAGAAAAAGACAAGATCTCCTGAGTAAATTGGGAGCATGGGGACCATGGGAGAGGCTAGAAGGGGAGGGAAAGGAACGGAGGGAAGTGGAGAAAAATATAGAGTTCAATGAAAACAATAATAAAAAAGGATGTGAGGTTGACGGCGGACTCTCAGAAAGGCAGTGACGCTGCCTGACATGGGCTTTAAGCACATTGCCACCTCTGCTGTGGGAAGCTCAGTCACATAAATTACACTCATTAATATTTATATATATAAAGACAGACAGATCCCGAACGTATGAACATACATGGTGCACCCAAACTCACGCAGGTGCATACACACACGTAGTAAAAAGACATAATGGAGAGACCAACAGACTGGTGCTTGTCTCCTCCGGTGACTCTGAAGTTCCTTTACAAACAGTGTCATTAATTTGCTTTTGTGAACGGTTCACTAAAAGCATGCTTGGCGGTTTGATTGGTGAGGATTGAAAGCGCGTTGGATACATGCACCCAGTAGGGAGAGCTGTAAGCGGTGGGAGGGAGGCAGCTGTCCTTCCCTGTTTACAACACCCTGATGAAACCCAGCGGGACGGCTCCATGAAGGCAGAAGGGCAGAGGGGCGCAGCGCTCACCATGAAGCCGCTCGTCAAGGCAGCTGTTTCTCTGCTCACTGTCAGTTAGAGGTGGACTCTGGTCAGGAGTAGATACCCGCTGCAGGTTTGTATTTGAAAGGCCTGCTTTAAGTGTCACACTTTGAAATATTTCTTCAAGAACAGGTGGTTTTATTTTCTCTTGAAATTTAACCCATTTTAGCAGCAAACTACTTGTAGAAAGCCTTCCTTTCTCAGAAGACGGACTATGCAGCAGCCATTAGAAAAGCACTTTGAAGAACAAAATTGAAAACTCACAGTGGTTTTTTTCTTTTTTTTATGACGGAAGCAAAACTTAAGTTTACTTTAAAGTGAATTTTAGGTCTGCTTTCCTCAGTCTCACGCTATGAGATAAACGGTTAACACCACCTGAGAGTTTTCTGACGTCTGCAGCACGTGGCATGGCCACTTACAGTGCTCAAGGATGCTACCAAGCTCACACAGCGCTCAGCTTCAAAGGCAGAATCATCAGGGAACCCTTGGTGGACTGAGGAAGCTGAGCTCAATTCCCCGTTAGGGTAATTTCCCCAAACCTTGGCTTCCTTCCTAGTAAAACACGGGCTGAAACAAAAGGGCTACATCTGAGTGAGTTATTTCCTATTTCCTCTAATATTTTATATCTCATTCTCAGGGTTCTCTGTAACAGTTAATTGTTTGACCTTCCAACTTTCAATGGCTTGCTCCAATATTGTGTGTTTGTTGTTCTCACGTAGATGAAAATGGTTAAATGTATTGTCTTAATCCAGTAACTGTGGTTTACTGGCCGCCGTGGGCAGCTTAGCACAGAAACTCAGTCTTCATAGTTGTGGAGGTCGCTTTCCAAGATCGAGGCACTGCAGCCTCGGTGTGAGTAACTGCCCATAAGAGGGAATCATGGTTTTCTCTTGGTCCTCCCTTATATGGGCGGGCACTAATCCCATTCATTGGGGTCTGAATGAGCTGCACATTGGCTCCACTTGTTAACATTATTGCTTTGATTTCAACATTTAAGCTTTTATAACAAATATTTAGGCAATAGTGTTTATATGTCTTTTCTCGCATTTGTGTGCCTCTGGCTCGAATTCCCAGTAGTTCACAGTTGCCAGCCCACAGTTAACACATAAGGCTTCATTTAAAACAACCAATCGCTTTCTTTCACAGTACCTACCCCCCCCCCCCCAGGCTGCCCTGTCTTGTGGATTCATTCGTTCTGTTTTTTAGCCACAACACATACATTCAGTTAGTGACTGGGATAAAATATTTTGTTCCTCTTGCCCCGCCCATTGGGTATGGTATCTCTTAAGAAATTGATACTGCGGCCCCAGACATCTATAAAAAATGTGAGTGACTGCTTTTATTAGTTTGAACCATATGGGAATTTCCATTTTTTTTGTGGTCAAATGGCCAAATAATTATTGACTTTATTTGGTTCAATAAAATCATTTGTTATCATAAAATATTAGCTTTTTTGTTTTTGTTTTTATTTTGTTTTAACTGTTTTTATATGTCAGTGATGAAAACCAGTCCTCAGGAGCAAGTGAAGCAAAGCACAGCATTCAAGGGCCTTGGTGCGGCTGGTCTGCCGTGGGTTTCTGGTTTCTCTGCTATGGACATGTGACTGTAGCAAGTTTCTCAGCTCCGCCGGGCTTAAGCATCCTCATTTGACAAGTGGAGATGGTTTAAATCCTGCCTTGCCAGCCTGTTGGTAATGTTCCCGGCTCACGGAGTGGCACCTGACATATGTTGACACTGGGTAGGCGGCTATGACGCCGTCACTAGCAACCACCACAGAACGTCTCAGCCACGCTCTGCAATTGCCTTGCTGTGGAACAAGCGGCACTCCATAGACTTGAGAGAAGATGCTGTCAGAGAGGGCACGTTCCTGGGAAGAGTGTTTCCTTTCGCATGAGTTAGAGCCACACCCATTAGCACAAACACAGTCCGACAAGGTGCTCCTGAAGACATTTCTGAGGGGAATGAGGAGGCGTCTTTTAAGGCATCCTCAGGTGACTATATCAGGAGCAGAGGTCACAATTTATCTGGCATCTCAAAATTTGCTTAATCTTCCTCCTTTAATTTTTTTATTTTTGAAATAAAAATCCATTAAAACTATGAAGTTCGTGCATTTATAACAAATAGTTTTCGAGTTTTGTTCTACAAAAATTGTGCTAAAATATCTTACTGAGGTTAAATTTTTACTCATGAATTCAGATCTCTAGCCTCTGATAATTTTTCCTGGGGTCAAATACTTCTCCAGTTTTCTGAATTTTTCAGACATGGCTGTTCTGCATACCTCAATGCCACACCCATCTAAACCTATTTGTTCTGAATTTCCTATCTGGAAGACAGCATCGTCCCTAGTCCCTGACTCTGCAGAAAGGTATTAGGGTTATTTTCAGCATCTGTCCTTGCTCTGCCTTCCCCTGACCCTGGTGAAGATCTAATGAGGTTGAGTTTAGGATAATACATTTTTTTCAAACGTGGAGTGACTAGGCTGGGCTTGCCCATCTCCTGGCTCCCCTTTGTCTAAAGTGCAGACTGGGTACAATTGGCTAGTATCTCATGGAGTCTCTCCTGTCTCTGTGATCTGTCTAGATGTCTCTGAACCTTTCCCAGCTCAGCTACAATGTGTGGCCAGGACAACTTCAGGACCCAGTGTGTCTAGCGCACCATGGTGCAGAAGAGGGTGAAAATACACAATGTGAGCCCTCAGTGGAACTGTACTAAACAGGAGATTGTAGCTGACATGATCTGTTACATTTTATGTTTTGTAGTACAAATTTATCTGGTCAAAGCTAGTCACTATACCCTGACTCCAAGGGGGGAGCATGCCATGGCCTCCAGCAATGTTCACAATAGAGCGAAGCGGCAACTTTCATTCCTCTTTGAGGATCCAGAAGACAGGCTCCCTTAAAGAAAGTTGATGGGATGCTGATGAGCTCAGCTCTCCGAGTTCAGAGTTAGCCCACGCACCTGCTAGCTGCCTCCCAGCCTTCCTAGGGCCTGCTTTTCTTTATAGTAACTGCTTTGCCAAATATTGTGAAGCTTGGAAACAGTGTTTATGAGTGTGGACAGTGTGGGATCTGGGAGGGGCGTACAGGAAGTGCCCAACAGTGATCAGTAGAGACTATTTATAGCCCGCTTTTAGAACAGTTTCTGTTTCGGTCCTAGACCTGTGGGTCATCAGTGGTCAGACTATTGTACCAGCCTCTCCCCTTCCTGCCAACTAGGCAGGAAACCGCATCACGCACTTAACAAGGTAAAGAGTGGGGGAGGCACATAGGAGTTCCGCTGATGGATGTAGCCTTGTGTCATCCCCCACAAGCCCCAGGTCCCCTTTAAAGCCTTTGCTCATGCCTCAAACTTTGTCCTCCTCCTTACAAGTTTATAAAGCCATAATTCTTCTATTATATGTTGCTGCTTATTCACATGGTAAACACGTGTACTGTCTCCCCAACAGCTGGGAGTCCTGGTGACAAATCTGCCTGTTCTTGTTCTACAAGGAATCCAGCGCAAAGTGCACTCACAGGAGGCCCTGTGTGGAACTCAGGCGCAGTCTAAATAGCTCTTGGGTGTTTGGGGTCTTCTCTGCTGATCATGGAGCCCGAAGACTGTTCTAATAGCTGGCCTCAATGCCTGCTTTCTTAGGGCAATGTCCCATGATCCACCTGTACACTGTTGTCCTCACTCTGGGTATAGTGTTTCAGGAGCTGTCCAGATACGTGGAGAATTATAAGACAAGGCAGTCTGTGTAGTTCCTGCATAGAAGAGCAATCAAATTTCAGCATGCATTAACTGGGCGTCTGCCTAGTGACCATGGTTGTGTGTACAACACACATAGCCAAACAGTAGTGGGAAAATCAGAAAGACTTTGATCCCATTGAAACTGTGTTTATAAAAGAAATTGGGGCCCAGTGAATAATTACAAATCAAAGTTAAAGCTCGTAATATTGTCAAGGGAACACCCCCATTTAGAAGTATGCCTTTATTCTCTGACACATACCAGTATCTCTAGTATATTGTATACATCAGTACAATTAGCCTTGCAGCTGTAGACATGCTATTGGGTATCCAGGCAGGCACAGAGGTGGTGCATACATATTCAGGGCACAAACTTGCTGGGAAAAAACTTCATTTAACTTCACAAGAACTCACGGGTCTTGAAGAATTGGAGTCGAGAATGCCTGTGAGCCGATTTGATAGCGCACAGTTTTCAGGGTATTTTTGGAAATCATGGCCACTCCCTACATTTCAGGTGGTAACAGTTTTTCTTCCATTACCTTTATCCCAGGTTTAATGAGCAGGAGCCTCAGATTCCAGCCTGCCATCCACAGTGGTGTTTATCTAGGAGACCCGTGCTTGTTAGCAATGCAGGCACCGCGTATCCCATACCACCTGCTCAGTAGGCTTGACGAGCTCTCAGGTCTCTTGTATTTTCTCTTTCTAAATATAGCGTCCCAACAGCCTTGAGCTCAGAGCAATCCTGCTGCTCTAGCCTCTCAACTATTGGGATGAGAGGCCTTGGCCACCATGCCTGTCAGATTTTCTTTTAGGTGTTCCAACTCTATGTTCACAGGTTTCCTTGCAGTAGGGTTTGCATCCTTTGGTCCACGTCATGCCGTCAGGACTTAGAAACCAATATACAGAGACAGAGAGAGGCAAAAACGTCACTAAAAGGCGCCGCCACTTATGACTTCAGAGAACTCTATTCCTCTGTTCTTATGAAGGTTGTTAGCCCGTTTTAGCTAACCTGCATAGATAGATGTAATTTCAACAAATAAAAACCATCCTAACTATTAGATTGTTGGCCTTGAAGTGAAACTATTTAATTGGCACACATATCACATGATGTCAAGTTATCTTAAAGTAAATTAAAGATTGTATCAAACCAGGTTAAGTTTCTTGCCCACCTCTTATCAGATTAGAGACATGGTGATTTATGATTTTCTCCCTGTCTTTGTTCTGATAAAAGATGGATAAACATAGGTATAATTACTCTCGTCCTTATAATACCAACACATTTGTTTGTGCACCCATTTCTAGGGCAGATCTCCTAGAACTCAGTCTACCTATTGTTGTCATGGTAACGAGTTCCAAAGTTTAGTTAATATTAATATTTGAACATTAAAAATCAAGAAATCTGGGGTGGCGAGATGACTCAGTGGGTAAAGGTGCTTGTGTTAAGTCATCAGATTAACCTAGAACCCCTGAACCCACATGGTAGGAGAGAACCAACTCTCACAGGTTGCCCTCTAACGTCCACACATGCGTGCTGTAGCAGACGCAAGACACAGCCCAAGAAAATAAAGACCTGACATTTTATTTGAAAGCATTGATTCTGCGTCTTCTGCTGACGTGGTCCCTTCTGACCCTCTCCCCCAGGAGATGGACAATTTCTACCAGAATTGTGAGTTCTTACTTAAATTCCCTAAAGGTGGCTTTGCTTGCCTAGGTTCTGATAATTCTTTCCTGAAGGAAAATTGTGAGACATTCATGTGAAGTCTTCTCCAACACAGACTAGGGAGGGTTTTCCAGTGTCTTCCCACCCAGTTGGAGTCTAGAGTCTGAGATCACCTTCATAGATTTTATACATGTGTGTTGGTAACATGCTATGTTCATCATGGAAGAAACACAGCCAGATGTTTTGTGGGAACTTGTACTATCTAGAAAGCTTTTCTACAAATATAAAAATATTCCAAAAATAAAATTTTATTAAATGAATGGATTAATAAAAAGTGATATGGGTTTATATTAAAACAACATAATAGTACAGAAAATTAAAACTAAACATTTTCTTCTCTGAGGAGAAAGAGCAGCCACTGCCTTCCAGTGTTGTGGGCAAATAGCGGCAATTTGGCATGCATTCTCCCAGACAGTTCCTGCGATGTGCTGACCCGTAGTCGGAAAGTACATGAACAAAATAAACCTTTATTTTTGTTCTGTTCTATGACTTCCTTCTTGTTTACTAAACAGTGTGTCATAGAGTTGATTTCAGGACAGAGGGCAATGATTTTCCTCAAGTTTCCCCAAACTTTTAAATATTGTGGGAGAGTATTGCTTCCATGGAGGCTTGAACTCTCAAGTCTGTATCTTTATTTTAAAGCTTTTTAGATGACTACTTTATACATATTGAATATTTTAATTTCTTCTTCCAGACTAGAAGTCTAAAATAATCTTTTAGAATTTCTAAATTCCTATTTCCTTATACAAGATTATTATCTTTGGTTATCTTTTTTTAAATATTTATTTATTTATTATGCATACAATATTCTGTCTGTGTGCAGGCCAGAAGAGGGCACCAGATCTCATTACAGATGGTTGTCAGCCACCATGTGGTTGCTGGGAATTGAACTCAGGACCTTTGGAAGAGCAGGCAATGCTCTTAACCACTGAGCCATCTCTCCAGCCCTCTCTTTGGTTATCTTAAAGGAGTATTTGGTAATAGTATAATCTTAAGAAGCAAAGAGAAGAAATGTATTAATGATTTAGAAAAACAGAAGTAGAAAGTTGTCAAGAGCTGATAGCATGTGACTTTGCAGACGGGCCCTAGCTTAGGTGGTTACTGGTGGAAATTGAATGTATTTAATAACGTTACTTCTGGCTTGGGTAGGATGGGAATTGGAACATTTGTTTATCTCATCTTAGAGTCACGGACATCATGAATTGGAATAATCACAGGTTTTGCTTACTTTTCTTCTTCCCCGATGTTTTGGGACATGGCCTCACTTCGTAGCCTAGATTTCAAACTCACTGTGTAGTACAGGCTGGCTGTACTACATGTACTACATTATGAGTCTCCTGTCTCATCCTCCTGAGAGCTGGGACTACAGGCAGGAACCAGCACATTGGCCTGTCTTCTTTATTGCCATTCACAACCCAGTTGGATCTGGGACCTGGATGTGGCTTGTTTACACTGCTCAGAACTCACTCCTGGAATTCTTTCACCCCTCTTACCCCTTCTCCGTAGCTCAGTTGTAGCAGCTATAGAGAGTTCACAGGATTGGGTGGGGACATATGACCTTAGTTCATTGTATGCGTGTATGAAATCCAAGAATATACAATTTATAATAATGTATAATTTTTAAAAAAGAGTTACTCCGCTGTGGGCATGGGTCCCTGTACAAACTTGAAGGACTTTTGGGGCCAGAGCTCTGCTGTTCTCATTCCCATTCTCAACCAGTGACTGACACTTCCCTGTAGGACAAAAAAAAAAAAAAAAAACCCAAGGTGAATCGTAATAGAAACCTCTTCCGCAGCTCAGACCTCATCCCTCTGGTATAAACCGACAGTTTGGACCACTGCTCTTCACTGCTGGAGGAAAGAGGAAAAATACTGAGCGCTCTTCCTCTGTTGCTTTGTATCCTTAGACAATTTGCTTAAAATCTGCTGGTTTTTTATTGCACTGTGTGTGGAATGGAGAGGGTTGTTTGGTCCTCCCGGTGCTAACAGGCGATGCGGGTGTTCAGCGTGATGTTGGATGCCGTGAGTGTTTCTGGCACGGAAAGTGGGAATAGTAACTAATTTCTGCTCAGATCGAGCCCATTCCCAGAAGGCTCATCTACGTCTTGAATCTTTCCTCTTGCTTTGATTCCTTCCTCTCTGGAAATATGCCCGGATTTCTTCTCAGTTAGAAACAACCAAAGCCCGCTCCGGAGTCTGATTCGGTATTGTCTTCCCGGTTCTCCCTTCTGACAGCGTGATTTCTGGCAGAGCAGGGTGCCAGGCTCTTAAGCTGGCTCCTACACAGGAGTGGTTGGGATCCGGGTACATGGAGACTGTTCTCACTGACGCCACCGGAGAGATTGCGAAGCGGGCATTGGATTTGACTCGCCCAATATCCTTTGCCGTCCTAGTGTCCCTCTGTATCTCAGGGAACAACCTTCTTCGTTTGTGGATCTTCATGCAACTGTCAGTTCAGTTCAGGAAAACTGCAGTGGACACAAGCCCAAACAAGTCAGGCCAAGCCAGAAAGTCTGCGGAGTGACGGCGAGGGGCAGACTTCCAGCTACCTGTTCATTCCTTCTCCGACGATTCTTTTCTTGTCTTGTCTATGGACTGCTTTCCTTCTTTCCCCGGGGTCTGGCCTGCTTCATTCTCTTCAGCCTGTGCTTTGCATCCCTTAGCTCTGTGGCTCACAGAGAACTGACTGATTTTCACCTTAATTGGTAAGTTAAAGGAAGCGTTCCCGTCTTTGTGGGTCACTGCGGGTCTGTCCTCACGTGTCTCTGCTCTCCTCGCTTCTGCCGTGGCACTGCCCTGGCTCTCTCTCTTCTTCGCCTGGTTTCTCTGAGCCCCAAGTTTTCCGATGTTTTCTTCTCATACTGATCTGGGTTTTTTGAGTTTTTTGAGTTGTACCACAGACCTCCAGCAAGAGGGAAAACCACCGGTTCCTTTTCTGGATAACATTTCTAAAGGTATCAAACAGAATACACACGAGGATGGTGAGATGCAGCTGTAAAAACACTTCTGAAAATTGTGATACAGCGACGAAAACCTTTGTTGTTGTTATTTTAATTCCGTACTGTAGTTTTTAGACAGAGTCTGAGCGCAGAATGGCCTGGAACTCATAACGTAGCCCATGCTAGCCTCAAACTCACTGCAGCCTTCCCATCTAAGGCTACTAAGAGCTGAGACTACAGGCTTGAGTCCTGATGACTGGCTGAAATATGTTCAGTTGATTTGATTTTTGTTGCTATAACTTGTTTGTTTGGTTTTGAGACAGGATCTTGCTATGGAACCCAGCCTGGCCCCAAATGGTCTGTCTTTCTACCTCCACCCTCAAGTGCAGAGTTATGGGTGTTAGTACCACACCTTGTTCCTTCCTTCCTTCCTTCCTTCCTTCCTTCTTCTTTCTTTCTCTTTCTATTTTTCTTTCTTAGATTAATACACTAAATAACAGATCCAGTGTTAGGTCTGACAACTCCTACAATTTTAAGCAGCAATTAGGATAAATGTGTTCTCAAGATACACTTAAGAACTGTGACATGGTTTATTCTGGTGACCAAATGCCTTGCTAATACTTCCGGGTATGTTCTCTCTATTTATAATTGAAGTTACGAGGGCACATTTCAGTTAGTGAACACGAGGTTGTACTTTTTCTCACACTTAAGTTCTGTGACCTTCTGAGTTCTACCCACGACGCCATTAGGAATCCAAGAGCTCCACGGCATTGTCCCTGCCTGCACCTCACATGAGGCTGGCACCTATGCCAGTGTTTCATGTTGCTGTCCGCATGCCCAGGACTCAGCTTCATCCTCAGCCTGGATGCCAGAGGCCAGGCCCTGAATGTCTCCAGACAGTCACCTTACACATCTTTCTCTTAGGGGTTTCTCACGGTCTGTCTATCCCATGGCTTGTGGTCCTCTTCTGTATAGCTCCCACGGAGCTCTTGGGATGACCATTCTAAAAAGCCATTCTGCCCCAGATCTGAGCAGATTCCCCCCCCCCCCCGACATTCAGTGATTGCTGATTGGCTGCAAATTGAAATAGAGATATTTGCATGTTATGAGAAGCCACCGAGAGGCAACAGCATGGCCTCCACCTCCCAGCACCTTCTTTCCTGAATACTCCATTCTCTGTGCCCTCTGCTGAGAGAGCTCATGTTGACAGTATACACACGTGTCCCTTCCTGCACGGCTTTTGACTTTTCAGGCCCACACAGGCTTCACACACATTAGTATTTTATCCACCGGCTAACTCTCACGCATCTCTCAAGGCTGGACCAAGGTGCTTCCTCCTAGGAAAGCTCTTGATGCTTCATGTACAATCGTTGACTCGCTTCCTTCCTCTTTTCCCTCCCTGCCTCCATCTTTTCATGTTTGAACCTAACATATGCTTCAGGTGAGGATCATGTTACATTGAGTTGCCATTATACACATATATATTTTTTCTTTGCCCTTCAAAGTGTAAAGTTCTTGATGCAAAATCTTGCATTTTATTTATTTATGTCTTGACTCCTAGATGATAGGGACTATTATATAGTCATTATTTCCAAGAAATATTTGTTGACACATTTAATATTACTGAAAAATTACCACTATGCAACTAATGCAAATTAATTCATTTTAGAAGATGAGAACAAATTAATCTCTCCCATTATAAATCGAGGGCAGCATCTTAGCATTGCTGTGCAACATAATTGGGCTTCTCTGCTGGAGAAACCAGGTCAAGGAGCTGCTGGAGCTCAGGAAGCCTGAAGCAGCACACGCTTTAAAACTGGTGTGCAGGTTTGAAGAAACTGACATTCTTATGTACTGTTTTAGTTTGACTATTAGTTTGCATATTATTGCTATTTTTCCAGAATGGTAAATGTTTATCTCAACTGCAGTTATATTTGCAGAAACTCTAAGGGAAATGGTCAATCATTTAGGAATATTTGTGGGATGATATACATGAAGACAAAGACTAGAAGATCAGGCTTGGTGATACACATTTGTAATTGTAATTCCAGTATGCAACAGGAAGATTGTAAGTTCAAGTCCAGCCTGGGCTACATAATGAGATTTTGGTTTAATAACATTTAAAACATATAAAATCACTGAGGAGTGAATGCGAAACAACCTTACAGTGGAAATGAGACATGGCGGCTTCTAGTCCATACGATACTGGGATAGAAATTAAGAAAAGACCTTCCTTCCTCAAAACCCTTCACCACCATCTTTAGGAACTGCTCTGGTAGACTGATCGGTTAGAATAATACATGTGTGTGGCGATATTTTATTCACTCCTTAACAAATAAAGCTTGCCTGAAGATCAGAGTGTGGGACTAACCACACTAGCTGGCCACAGAGGCCAGGCAGTGGTGGCACACACCTTTAATCCCAGTAGAAAGAGGCAGAGGAGTCTCTGGAGTTCAAGGCCACCCTGGGCTCAGCGTTGTTGAATCAGTCTAAATAGAGACAGAGCCTTGTGGTGGTGGGGTTGGGCGGAGAGAGGAATTTAAGACAGAAGGAGACAGGAGCTCAGGGTTAGTCTGAGTATTCAGTCTGAGAACTGGTAGAGACAGGATACTCTTTTCGGTCTGAGGATTTGGTTGAGGTAAGAACTCTAGTGGCTGGCTGCTCTGCTTCTCTGATCTATCTGACTCGAGGTTTTTATTACTAAAAACCAATTCAAATTCATGCTACTCGTATTCTTGCTCTCTTCTGGGAGGCTCTACTGATAATCAAGCAAGTCTATGGTTTTGTGTAGTGCACAGCCTGGCCTGGCCTGCCAAGGGCTCCACTTGCTTCTCCCCTGATCTGTAGCCTTGTGGCCAATCAGTTATTGTTTGATAGGAGGTAAAGCTTTGCAGATAAACAAAAGTACCGGCCCTGCTTTAGTAAAAGACTTGGAGGAGCTGACTTTCAGCACATCCAGGTGGCCCAAAGCCACATCTGGACAGGTGTTTCCTGCAGCATCAACACCAGGCACCTAAGAGCACCGTAGCCTCCAGGGTTCCAAAGCACCGAGAGCATTAGCTGTGTTTCCACGGGAAGTTATCCTAAAGAAGCTTTCCATGTCCTATTCTGCAGCTCTCGGACAGATTTCCAAGCACAAAGTTTATAAGTAGACCAAACAGCCAGGATTTGATCTTAAACTTCCACATCTTAAACTTCCTTTATATGGGATCCAGACGCCCTGTGTATGTGCAATTCCTGGGGTTGATTTTCAACAGGATGCCGGCAACTTTTGTCTCCTGGTTCAAAATGAACCTTTGTTTGTTTTCTTACCAAGAATGATGTCTGGGGTCCAAAATAATTTGGGTATATTTTGTTTCTTTTATATTCCCCTCTTACTTTGATCTCCGACCTGTGTATTGGGTGAGGTCTAGGAACACAGGGAGACAAGAAAAGTTTACACCAGGCATATTCTGGGGTAAATCTCAAGGTTAGAGGAAAGCCCAGATTTCATAAAGCTGGGAGGTGAATGAAACAAATACCAGCTGTAGATGAACTTGTTAACTTAGGAGCTACGGGCTCCTAAGTGTAGGTGTGAGGGATTCCCCGAGGAGCAGCAGGAAGGAAGAAAACTGTGGGATATAGGCAGATGGGAAGATGCCTGGACCAGCCCGAGACTCCCACTGAGTACGCGCCGGCGAACATACAGGCTGTATTTTCAGTGGTGAGCAGGGTTGGTAAAGATGTATATAAATCATCCCGGGACTGCTTGGCTTCAGAGCTCTGCTGGAAGTTTCTATTGGGCAGATACCTGCTGAGGTCCCAGGTGCAGAGGAGATCTGGAGGAATAGCAGCTGGCAGGCTGGTCTCCTGACCGGGGTTGGCTCAGGGTCTAGCCTTGGCTGGATGGGGCCCTCTATTCCAACAATAACTCAGCTGGTGAACATTAGGTTCCAAATGTGGATGGGATTGAAAGGATTTTGCCTTTGTAGGGCTGCCAAAAAGAGCCACACATCCCAAATACAAACAGAATAGAGCACAGCCTGCCCCCGAACGCTTCAGTGGAGTTTAGGAGGAGGAAATCCTAAAGAGGTTCAACAATAAAGCACTATTTACTTTCCCGAGAAGAGACTTCTCTAAAAAGGCAGTCTTTAACAAATGAAAGAGTCTCTGATTTTTTTTTTGCGGCGGGGGGGGGGGGAACATGCTCATTTTAAATATACAAAATACAGAATGCATCAAAGAAAAAGAAAAAGAAGAGCTGGGTGTTAAAGTATTTTATTTTAAAATATTTTTATTTACATATAAGTTGTGAAGATAACAGAGAATATATTCACATCTCTCTTCTGCCTGCCTGTCTGTCTCCTTCATTCAGCTTCCTCTCATGTTAGAATCCAATATAACCAGCACCTGCATAATATCTACCCAAGGTCAAGACAGTCAGAATTCTAACTAGAAGGGGACGTGGTCTCCAATTCCTACTCCTTACTGAAGAGCTCTTGGTGGTTGATAACCCTTGGGGGGAGGAGACAGTCCCTTTTGCAGATGTTCCCACTGGAAGGTGTCCGTACCCCAGTGGATAGTCCAAACCCATGCACATATGGCCAGCACTAATTTGACTTAGTGGTTTATGCCCCCCAAAAGGATGTAAAGTTGGCAAAGGACATTTCTGAGAGCATACGGGGGAGCTGGAGCAGGAAATGAGGGCGGGTAGGTATGGTCATGATCATATTTCATTGTATGCATTTTGAAGCACTCAAGAATAAAGAAAACTTTTAACTAAAATTTTAACGTAAGCACAGTATATTGATGCATCACTATTAATTATAGACTTTTCAGCTTTTCCTAGGGTTTCCATTAGTGTTCTTTTTCTGTAATGATTTACAAACCAGGTTCCTGTAGTGAATTCAGTTTTCATATGACCTCACTGTCTTCTAGAGCGTGATGATTTCTCTATATTTCATAGTCTTTTGTGACGGTAGTACTTTTAGAGACTAGCGGCAAGATGCGCGTTTGTGAATTGGAGACTGTGTGGTGTTTGCTCCAGAACTGGCAGAGGTTATTGATTTGGGAAAAACATCACAGGAGTGCATTTCCCATGGAATCATAGTGGAAGGTTCGTGGAGTCCACGTTGCCAGTTACCGGCGATTTAACTTGGAACACATGGCTCACTTGGGGTTAGACAGTAAAGTTGCTATTTTCTGTCTCTTTCACGGTCATTCCTTACAAGTAAGTCGTTCAGTTTAGTTGGCTTTCAAAAGGAGGCAGATTGAGTTCATCTCTTGGAGGGAGATCTATCAAAGGATGTTTGGCACCCATAAATTGAATTTTTCCTACAGTATAGAGAGGACACTTGTGGCCTGGCACAGGCCAGTTAAGGGCTGCATCACCTTGGATGGACATTGTTAAAATACTGGAAAATCATTGGTCAATCTAGAAGGGACTATTTCTGGGGTTATGCACCCGTGTTATCTGTCTTAAAACTTTTGTCCATTGATCACAGTTTTCATTGGTTTTTCTTGAAACAGTTATCACTGTGATATAAGAGTGATTTTTAATTTCCCCTTTTCAGTTACCTTTATTAATTACATTTTCATGTAAGGAATATTGGCTCCCCTTTTTATATCATTCGCTTAATAAATGCACACATATTTATTTTATAGTTGGATTAGCATCTAATGCTACGGTTGTTTATTACGTTGTCCTAATTGTCTCACCTTTGTATATTTGCTGTATGTTTTTGAGAGGCCGGGGGAGATAATTCTAGACCAGGAACACAGTGTCAGCTCTAATCTCTAGGGGAGGAAGCTGGTGGGATGAGAAAATCCAGGTTAAGCTCAGCTGTAAATGGCAGAGGATGAGGGGAAGAAAGAGGAGGTGACAAACTCAGGCCAGGAGGTCAGTGAGGTCAGCTCTGCAGAGAAGGGAGCAATAGCCAAGTGCTCAAACGCAGTAACTGAAGGATCACTGGGCCCTTCCTGGGAGGCCATCTATGTGTTATTCCATGTGAGAAACTGATCCTTGTGACCTCGAGATCCTTCTCCCGCTTGCAGGGTGTATTTCCAGCTTCCCCTGTGAGAAGGATCAGATTCTTGCTGGTTTGGGGTAAAGTTGCTTTACACTTTAAAGGGCTTAATCTCAGTAGAGACAGACCTCTCCTGTGCTAGAGGGGAAACCATTGGTTTCTGCGTATGCATTTATTACACGGTCACCAGGGGAAGTGGAGTGTGTTTTGCTTCCACACCTAGAGAAAATTTCTGTCCCCTTCTGGGCAGGCTTCTTGTGTCGGTGGGGTGCTCTTGGGCCATAGGAGTCCGGGCAAGCCTTTTCCTGAGCTGCTTTTCCTTCAGCCCTGAAATGAGAATAATTTGTCTAACTTACAGGCTGTTATGAAGACGAATTGATTGATTGGCTAATAGAGCCAACAACCCCAGTACATCGATTGACTTGCTACAGAAGCACAGCAAGGCTTTGAGAATTATTCAAGAAAACAAGCACCCTTGAGGGATTCTCTGGTCTGTTTTTCTGCTTGCGGACCAGCGAGTACCCCCGCATCCAGGTTAAGTGTTTATGTTTTCTCTTTGGAATGTTTTGGACATGAGACTTGGTGTTCATCTCCAACACTGCTGAAGATGTCCAGTTGGAGCCTCTTCTGTCAGCACTGTATGATTTGTGCTCATTGGATGGATGAATAAGATATGCCAGAGATGCCAATGAGTTTATCACCTTATAGGGGATTCTGATACACAGAGGCACTTAAAACTTGGTGTATTAAACCAAAATAACACGGGTACCATGTGAAGGAAATGAGCGAATTCTGCCAGGCTTGAGGAAAGCTTCAGCAAAACGTCAACATTTGGAAAAAGCTCCCACCCTAACTAAGGATTTGCAAGGACCAGGACGAGGCACATGCACCTATGTGCTGTGCAGGTTTATGTGTTTGGGAGGAGAGGGAGTGGCTTCATGGTGATGTTCTGGTAGGGCAAACAGGGAATGTGAACAGGGAAGTATGAACAAATGTGGCGTTTGCGACTTGGGGAGGGTGAATAAATAGACATTCGCTGCAGCAGGCAGTCAGAGAGGCCGTGGGCTGAAGAAATGATGCAGACCTGTGGCTAGGAGTTAGGATTTTTATCTTACTGAGTGTGGAAGCCACACAATCAGGACTGTGCTTTAAAGAGTCACTTCTCCATTAGTTTGAAAGATTAGTCAGTGAGGAGAGGACAAAAATTGATGAGCAAGTGATAGGTTGAGAGAGAAAAGACATGGGCTGAGCTGAGGCTGTGATGAGGAGTTGGAGATAAGAGAAAGTCAGTATTTCAGACATTGTCAGAATACGGGAAGAGGTCAGGACGAAACCAAGATGGCCGTGATAGCTGTAGTGTGATCAGATAAACAGATGGAGTTTCTATCTGAGACGTAGACCAGATAGCACACTCTTGTTAAATGAATAGTAGCAGCACTGTTATTTTGGGCACTGGAGCTACAGAAAAAGCAAGCAAACAAATAGATAGACAAACATGCTTTCCTCTGTTGTAGCATTTGCTGCTCTAGTGAGAAGACAGATGAAAACAAACTCAACAATTAATAAGACCCCGGCTGCTAGCAGGGCACTTATACACTGATGGCTGGGGGACGCTGAAAAACAAGCACGCAAGTCCTCATGGGAAGCAGAGCAGGAGTTCACAGAGGAGCAACGCTTGATTGGAAAAGTGAACTGTGTGGGTCCCAAGGAGGCAAGGAGGCTGTGAGGAGTCCATAGAAAAGGACACACACACGCGCGCGCGCACACACACACACACACACACACACGCACACACTGACAGAGAAGGTACTGCAAACACGGCAGCCTCCATCTTCCCTATTAGCCTGTAAGCAGGGTTAGGGAAGGTCATTGTCTTTCTTGCCAGTCCTTATGTCTCTAGTCTGAGTGACAGGAGAAAAACAAAACAAAATGAAACCTCAAAAGTTGAGTGTGAAGGGAAGCTACTGCTTCTTGGGATGGAGAGGCAGAGACGATGAATTCAGATTATTCTTCTGTGTGAGAAAAGGAAAGATAAACAAGACATAAGATTCTTGGAGAACTGAAGTAATGCAGAGATTAAAGCCAGTTTCTTTCCATTCTCCCTGGGCTTCCAGAAGTTGATACAGAATTTTCTCTCTCATGAACACAACCAGGGATCTTACAAAGTCTGAGTACACCGGGAACCATGGTTGCTGCTGGCTGATTTGTAGCTATAACTGTGGTGTCCGTCCACTATTGTCCCCTTCCATCCACAGAAAGGAGAGAGATAAGGGAAGTGAGTAACTGTACATTTTATTGCCTAATAAAGAGCTGTGATTTCTTTTGCTCTTTCACAGTGGAGGTATTTCCCAAGCTTTTGGAAAACATTTATTTAGATCATCTTCTCCCTCTCCTCTCCATTTGGCATCCCTGTACTCTGCCGGCTCCCAGGAAATTGTTAACTATTTGAAAGGAACTAAGACTTTCAATCCCCCCCCCCCCCCAAAATGTGAAGAGGGGCTCTTTGAATCATTTCTCACCGTTGGTGAGATGATCACTTTTCTAGATGTTGACAATGAACAGAATCGTGTTGGCCATGTCAGGGTTGTACTTAGAATGTTCTGGTTTCTTTTGTATCTAGTTGGTCGATTCAGGCTCCCCAACATGCTTTGACTCTGGAATCGTCAGGTATTTAATTCATAAAGTAATGAGGCAGTTATAAAAAGTAATGGACGCAGGAATCAATCCATTTACAAATGCTCTAAGTTCTAGACTGGCTCTACAGGCACGAGTTAGCCCAAGGGCGGAGGCAGGCTCACATCTCTCCCCTCCAGGACATCTCACTGTCTGACTTGAGTCTGCTCCATATGAAGCCACCTTGCCATGTTCCCTAATTGCTTCCGGAGTTGTTCTTATCTTTCTCTTGATTTTGTAAGATACATATCGGCAGTAACTGGGTCTAGTGAGTCACCTCAAGACAGGAAGTTACTCATCTAACAATTACTTTATGGGAGACTAAGGAGAGGGTTTCCCTAAACGGGACTTTTCCACAGTGCACAGGGGTATCTTTTTGGTGTAACTAGCTCTCTCCCTTTTGTGGTCTCTCAGGGGAACCTGTCACCAAGGACAACTTCAAAACCCATTAAGCCTTCCTTTGGACCTGACCATGTAATGCCTGTCTCGTATGATCAGTTAACCTCTTGACACAATCCTAATCCCTTTCACCTGTGGGAAGCCTCCTCCAGCTTCCTCCAGTTTCTGTAACACCTAGGGAACTTTCAGTCTCACGTTGGTACTGCTATTGGGGTATCTGGATCACCAGACAGGTCTCCCAGCCTGTCCCCCATCTTTCCAACTTCCAGCCCAAATTTTTATCTGAAATCCATTCTTCTTCATTTAACTCACTTCTTCCAAGAGATGGTCACACTATCTATTTCACCAAGTCCCCATTGATTATAAGGTGAGAATCCTTCGCTTCCCAGCTACCCCAAGCCTGTTTCATGTCACTTGTTACTATTTCCTCTGTTCTTGGGGAAAAGTTATCTTTGCCTTTGCTTCAGCTAACTGACCCCTCCCAACTTCCTGGGCTTCCTAACTTCTGGGCAAACCTTCTCTATGCCAGCTTCAAATATCTCATCTTTACTGGTCCTTCTCCTTAGATTGTAACCTATAGACAAGTCTTCCTCTGTCCTGCCAGCCAGCTCCCAAATAACCACATGGAGACTTGTTATTACTTAAGAGAGCTTGGCTGGTAGCTTAGACTTGTTTCTAACTAGATCTCATAAATATTCCATAGCTATTCATTTATGTGTTACCATGTAACTCATGGCCTCATCTCCTACGTGTCATGCTTCCTTTGCTTCTGACTGGTGATTCCACCTTTCTTCATTCCAGAGCTCTCTCTTCCCTGGAGTCCCACCTATACCTCCTGCCTAGCTACTGGCCATTCAGCTTGTTCTTACACCAATCACAGAAATACATTTTTACACAGTATACAGGAATATCCTGCAACATTTCTTCCATTTTTTTCTAAATAAAAATGAAAGGTTTTAACTTTAATATAATAAACCATAAACAATAAAAGCATCATCAGGTAAGAATTACATTCACAATGTCCAGTCCATTTATATTTGACATATTTGGAAAAAATACTCTATTATCTATCTTACCTTGATGAATTTAAAGTTTTATACCTAAACTATTTTCTGTCATAGCCTGAATTACCATCTTAAAACTATCTTTTTAGACCTTAAAACATTTTTGTAGATAAACAATTTGAGCTTTCATGTCTCTCAATGATGGAGGAAGGTCATTGGCTAATAAAGACACTGCCCTGGCCCATTTTATTGGTTAGAGGATAGGTGGGAGGAGTAAACAGAACAAAATGCTGGGAGGAAGAGGAAGTGAGCTCAGAGACTTGACAGCTTTCCTCTCAGGAGCAGACGCCTGAGAGAGATGCCATGCTCCTGGCTCCTGGGCAGATGCACGCTATGAAGCTCTGACCCAGGATGGACTAGGCTAGAATCTTCCCAGTAAGACCGGTTCTCACAGATTATTAGAGATGGGTTGATCGGGATGTGAGAATTAGCCTGTAAGTGCTAGAGCTAAAGGGCCAAGCAGTGCTTAAAAGAATACAGTGTCTGTGTAATTATTTTGGGGCATAAACTAGCAGAGCAGGCGGCTGGGGTGCTGGGAACGCAGCCCCGCTGCCCTTATTACTACATCTCAAACTTAATTTTATACCTCTGTTATGAGTTTCTGTTTTGAATCTGCTAGCAGAGAAAACTGTAAGTAAAATATCTCATCTTAAACTCCATCAGAGACACAAGAAGGATATAATATTATCTAAGTAAACAGGAAGTGCAGAGCAAGCAACTTCCAAATCTATCGAAATGACAGAGACAGCTGGCTGCCTGGACAGTCACCCAAAATTTCCTTTGTAATGTTGGGGCATCATCTTTGGCTTACAGGCCTAGAATATCTGACAGACCTTTCTGTGAAGTAGGAATTTTGAAGGACTATCCCACCTTGTCTTGGCAAAGTTTAACATTCACTTTCTTTTGTGTCCTGCTTGTCCAATTTGAATAGTGGACTGCCAACAGTTGAAGCAAGGGAAGTTTCTTGTCCCTCCCCCCCCCCAGCTAATTTTGCCACAAAGAAAGCGAACTCCATATGGAGGTTCTTCAGTGCCCATCATCATCTCTGAAGTAGATTGGTGCTGCCGGGAGCAGACCTGTCTCGTTGTCATAAAAAGCCTTATGCTTTTAAAACATCTTAAATGCCATATTCTGTAGATTTCTGAAGTGTTTGAAGATTGCCTGTCTATCTAAAATTTATCTCTGTTTGACCTTGAAAACATAACTAATGTGACTACAAGTTTGATTGTTATAGGTGACCGACTACTAACTTGCATTTTTTATTATTCTGAATAGTTTGTAATGATAACTTTTAAGGACTAGAAATTCACATTACATTGTAAAATGAGAGGCACAGGCACAATACCTTAAACAAGAAAGAGAAACATATAATACAAAATTATAACAAAATTGCAAAAAAATTAAATTTGTATCAATATATAAAATTCAATACCAATGTAAAATATTTGAGACAAATGATTGTTCAAAAGTAGACTCAACAATATACACCTTAATTCTATCATTTCTATATTATATCCCCTTTTCTCCTTTTAGAAAGAGATTTTTGAATCTAATCTCCTTTGTTCAGTTTTTTTTTTTCTGATGATGACAAATAGTAACCTGTAACCAATCCCCCTAAACCATGGCAAACATGTATAACCAACCAAACAACCAAAACCCACCCATCCCATTTATTGGGAATGTGGGTGTTGTGTTCTCTAGACAGTTTCCTGTTGTCTGGGAACACGGCATCTTTGGGGGATCCTGAGAGAATTAGACTATTGTTCAAGTCCTAGGAGATCTAGTGGCTGTCCAGCCTTGATGTGCTGGGAAAATGTAAGGGTTACCCGAAACCTGCTGGTGGTCTGTGAGTCTGAACCATCTCAGCAGGCAGCCTTGAAGCTGCTCTGGATGTAGAACTCTGAAGAAATTGTAACAGAGATGCTCTGAGAGGCTGGATGATCTGGGCCACCCATTTTCATGGGTGACTGGACCCCTTGTTCTGAAAACACACGGACTTTCCAAGGTCACATACATGATCTGCATTAACACAGTATGGGATGTGCAGTGTGCACAAGTCAGTTAAAGATGTTTTTTTGTTTTATGTTTGAGCAGGATATATATATATATATATATATATATATATATATATATACACATATATATATGTATATATGTATCATCTATCTATATCCTGTCTTGTAGGTTTTTTAGGTTTTTTTCTTTATGTATGTAGCCAGGATTTTCAAAGGGTCCTCTCCAATCAAATCTGGTCTCTATCAACTTTGGATGAATCCAAAGCTTTTTATATTCTATGGAAATAAAAGCATAAATTCTTCCCCAACATAATTTATTTTTAACTTCTATTTTGAAGTTAAGACATTTTAAAAATATATAGGTTGGTTTAAGTTAGTAGTTTTTATAATCCAGTGTCTCTCAGCAGCTCTGTTTTCTCATCAGCAACCAAAAACTTAAAGCCAATATATTATCATAAAGGATCCAGACTCTATGTGCATTTTGCATTTTCCATTTTTATGAGGCTTATTCTTTTTTAAATTTTTTGAGGCTTATTCTTTTTATACTGTTTTATTTTTTCTTCAAAGACTCTTTCTTTTTCCTTCTTTCTTTCCTTCCTTTCTTTCTTTCTTTCTTTCTTCTTTCTTTCTTTTCTGAGACAGGTTTTCTCTGTAGCTTTGGATCCTGTCCTAGAACTAGCTCTTATAGACCAGGCTGGCCTCAATCTCACAGAGATCCACCTGCCTCTGCCTCCTGAATGCTGGGATTAAAGGCATGTGCCACCATCGCCCTGCTTAAAGACTTTTTCTTATTTATAAACTGTTTTTTCTATGACTGTCTATTTCCATTTTCTTTTCTTTTTAAAACGTATTCACATTTTAAAACATACTGGTATCTTTGTGGAGGTGTTTGTGTGTCTGGACCTGGCTTTACTAAGCTTCTGCAGCGCTCTCTGCTGGTGTGAGGCATTTTATACAGTGTACAGGAATCTTCGGCAACAGTAGCCACTCTCAAAAATCTCTCCAAACAAACAAAAAACACCAAGCAAAGTCATTCGCATCAAAAAGCAGTCCCTTGATTTTGGCCTCCCCATCGTTTTGTCTTTCTCCACCCTTCTTCTGTGCTGTCTTCATGAAGAGTGGCCTGTTCATGTGCCCTCACTGCCTGCCCTATCCTTGCCCATTTTAAGTAGCCCAATGCCTGATTGACAGGTTTCATTATTTTACTCGCTGCTAAGTCCTCCTTTACTGAGAAAGCAGCCCCTGAACTACGTCCAATGCTGTGGATCTTCAAGGTTAATTCTTTATGGGCGTTATCAGACTATACTGACCACTGCCTCTTGTTCCTCCCTGTGAGTGCTGGCAACTATGGCGGGGCCATTGCAAAGCGTTGGTCCTCTGCAGATGCTCGCTGACCACAGTGCAAAGGTTTTTAGAAACTTACTGTGGAAGCAAGGCAATCTGTCCTCAGAACTAAGCCCCTTAAACTGAAGAACACTGACTTTAACTGGCATTGTGTATTTCATCAATTGCTGTGTTTTCTAACTAGAAAGTGAAAAGTTTTTCTCCATATTTGGATTAGAAAATGGTGTGTGTGTGTGTGTGTGTGTGTGTGTGTGTGTGTGTGTTGGGGCTGACAGTCGAAAGTGCCCATCGAAGCTGTAAAACACATTTTGTGTATGTTTAGACTGTATGGCAAATGTGATAGTTATTAAATTCAAGGTGTCACAGTCTCAGACTTGTGTCCTAGGGACAAAATCACAGCAGAGCTCACAAGAGACTGAGGGGAAAGAAATACCCAGGCACACTAGAGGGAAGTACCTGGGTACACTAGAGGGAAGTACCCAGGGCACACAAAGGGAAGTACTTGGGTACTCTAGAGGGAAGTACCCGGGTACACTAGAGGGAAGTACTTGGGTACACTAGAGGGAAGTACCCAGGGTACACAAAGGGAAGTACTTGGTTACTCTAGAGGGAAGTACCCAGGGTACACAAAGGGAAGTACTTGGGTACTCTAGAGGGAAGTACTTGGGTACTCTAGAGGGAAGTACTTGGGTACTCTAGAGGGAAGTACCCGGGTACACTAGAGGGAAGTACTTGGGTACACTAGAGGGAAGTACCCAGGGTACACAAAGGAAAGTACTTGGGTACTCTAGAGGCATCAGAGAGTTGTCTGTCATAGTGGGCTGCTCTGAGTCAGACCACGAGTTATTCAGAAGGCATTTTAGATGACTCCTGGGAACAGAGGTCCCATTCCCCTTGGAAAACTCTGCTGAATGAAAGGCTGAAATACATCTTCAGATTTGGTAGCTGAGACTGTCCTTCCTTCCTGAGTCAGCAAAACAACAGTCTACAAATCCCAGATCACTGGCATTGTTTTGTCATCTAGAATCTTATTGGTTTACATCAGACCCCCTGCATGCAGCCTCCTGAAGTGGGGCTTGACCATATGAAAGGGCTGGAGAGATAGATAGCTCAGTGCTTTAGAGGACTCCTGCAAAGGACCCAGGTTCAGTCCCCAGAACCTACCCGGTGGCTCACTACCATCCATAGCTCCAGTACCAGGGCATCTGGTACACTCTTCTGGAATCTGTGAAGAGCAGGCATGTATGTGGTACATGTCAGCAAAACACTCATAGACATAAGAAATATAAAACCTTTTAAAGAAGGAGTATAAAGTGATTGGAAGCGTTTATTTATGTTCATGGGGTTTTTAATTTGCTTCCTTGTCAATTTTTCAGTTATCAATTTATAAGGAGCTAAGTTTGTGAATTAGGAGAAATAATTTGGTTTGAAAAACAAAATCAGGTCTTCCTTCACCTGAAATTAAAGTGAATAGATTTCCACTTTTTTTTATTAAAAAAAATAGAAGGTTAATCGTTGATCCCAATATCGCTTTATAACTTTTATTGTGTTTTTAAATATAAATGCATTGCCATTAGATGCATTTCTGTATTTTAATTTTCCTGCCAGGGACCTTGTCTTAATTGTCCTGCTCACTAAGCTGTTAGTTCTGTCCTACTTCATCCCTCTAGTCTGCAGGACAAGGGGAGCAGGAAAGGGGTATGGGGTGGAGGGGTGAGGAGGTGGGGATGAGTTTCCTGCTTGCTCAGTGAAGTATGCACTGGGGCCATTTTTGGATTTCCTCTCTCATCCAACTGAGCTATTTAGATACTTGAATCTTTCCAACTTTTCTTCTGTTGTTTACTGCTAAGAATGGTCATGCCCACCTACACCTCACCAAGTTGTAATCTGGTCCATGGTGCATGCCTCTGGAGACAGGGCCCTCAGTGCTCCGCAGACAGCATGTTTATTTTCAGGTATCTTTGACTATAAAAGCCCATAGCTGTTATCCTCAATTTCCTTCCACTCATTCAAGAAAACCCTTGCAAACGCATGTTTAATATTCTTGCAGACAATCTAAGAGTTCTCATCTCTTCCATGTCACCCTGCATTCTTCTCTCTTTTCTAGGTTGAACTAGTTCAGTTTCTTGGTTTGTACTCTTAACCTACTGATTGCTTTTCTCTGGGCTGGAGGGGGATGTGTTACCATTAACACTTAGTGTCCAGAACTCAGCACAATCCACCACAGAGGAAGGCGGGGCTGTCTTTCCATTTCATCTCTCTATTCGTCTTTAGAGACCGTGACATTTTATGTGCAATCCAAGAGCTGTATATGGAGTCCAGGATGGACAGTGTGCTGGGCGAGCGGGTTCTGAGTGTAGGGCTAAGTGTGGTCACAACACAGATCGACTTGGTGGTGAAGGAAATGGGGAGATCCTGCTGCTGCTGAAGCCTGGTGAGGCCTGAGGAACTTCGGGAAGAGCAGGTTGCTGTGAGCAAGCAGTGGGAGGGCCTTTCCTAGACAGGGGGTTGAGGAAGGGCTCTCAGAGGAAATGATTCTAAAGCTGGGTCCTGAGGGAAATTAGGATGAGAGAGGCAGAAGGGGCGGGGCAGTAGAGGGCCGCACACCAGGCAAAAGGAAGGATGTCTTTATGGACCTTGTTCTGAAAAGGAAATAAAATGCAGACTAAAAGGGCGAAGGTAGAGGGGCAGTGGAAGAGGGAGGTGGTGTCCTGATTGTGGGTTGATCATCCAGCACACATTGTGTGTGCGTGTGTGTGTATGTGTGTGGCTGTGTCCCACCATCAGATGACAGCCTTCAGAAAGGAGTCCGTTCTCTCCTTCCACTGTGGAGTTCTTGGGAATTGAATTCAAGTCATCGGCCTTGGTGGCAAGTGCCTTACCCACTGAGCCATCTTGCTGGGCTACCAACATACATCTGAGCATCAACAATGTATTGTAAACAGTTTTAAGCCCTGGAGTTAACTCAGCTATCAAAATAGCCTGCGTGAAGAAAATAAAAACAAACCGCATCAAAATCGCATTATCCCCAAACCGTTGCCCCATGAAAGTTGCCTGGTTATGGTTATTAAGAAGTTCATGTTCAAGTGCCAAGACAGAGAAATTTGGCTTTTAAAGACAGGAGAAAATCACTTTAAAGATCAAGGGTTAGTAATGTGGTTCGGGTCAAGCTGCTCATAGGTAGATATAAAATCCACATGGTGAGGAACTTTAGCAAAGGGAAAACCAAACATTCTTAAATTGCTGAGAACAGTCCTTAGCGACTAGGCGTGGAGACTGACCCTTGCAGGAACCTAGAGGAAAACAGCCCAGAGAGGCACTAGATTGTGCAGAGAGGTGTGAGAGGGTGGATGGGTCTGAGAATGACTTAAACGGAGAGACCTGCTGTCTAAACTAGACAAGAAACAGTTAAGGCAGGAGGCCCAGAAACCTCGCTTCAGATTCACGAGGCCACACTAACCAGCAACTGCAGATGGGCCCTTAGGATCCCCGCTGTACTTTTATCTGTCCATCAGAAGGGTAAAATGCTTGATAAAAATCCAGATAGGTGTGTATATCAGTCACGTTCTCGGAACTGCTCCTCCAGTAAACCTGGGGAGAAACAGCGGTGGGGATCTTAGCCTGGCGCGACCTTCTCCCAATAACTGTCCTTAATCCAAGGGACTACTGTCCCCTTCCTTTCAAAAGCTGCCTTATTGTTACCACATGCCATGTTTATTCAACGGAGTTGAAAAATCATCTTTTTTTCAGACAGGCAAAGGTGAGGACAACCCGTTTAAAACACCGACTTCTTTCTTGCCCTGTTGGCCTGCTTCAAACATCAGTAACAATTCTATGCATTGTTCTCCATGATCTAAAACTGCGAAGCAAAATGAAATGCATAAGTTGCCTTCAGCCTTGCTCCCTATGACCGGGCAGCTCTGCCAGGCTGTTGCAAGACTGTGGTTTCTAAGCCGGTTTGCTTCCTTCCACTGTGGGCCCGGTGCATATAATGTACTGCACCTGTAGGGCAGGCTTAGTGTTCCAGAAGTGTCTACCGTCTGTCCAGTGGGTAGCTGGTAAAACATTGCCAGGCAGTGGACAAATCAGCTCAGGTCACAAACTGGTGCACTCAGGAGGGTGACTTTAGTTTCTCACAGTTAGACGAGGCTTTTTGGGTCTTTCAGTGCCATCGCTTTACATCATGTAGAAATAGGACTATTATTTAGTGGCTTGGGTTCTTAAAACACTTATGCTAAATTCACCAAACTGTTTAAAGTCTTCATTATTCCAATGCTCCCCCCAATAAAGACTGAGTTTGATTCCCTATGAACTAGAACTCTGGTTCCTAATGTGTAGCCGGTAACAGAGCCCTGCAATGGCTCCAACTGCATAGCCTAGAGGCCCAACTATAAATAACGTATTGATTGATTAGAGAGGAAACCAGTGGCTCAGTTAGCACCGGTGAAATGGAATAGTGAGGCCACTAACTGGAATACATTCTTCTGCTTCACTGGAAGCAATTGAAGGGTGAGTAGTTCCCCCAAGGCTAAACCAGATTGCTCTTATAAAGGCCATCAGTGTGAGTAAGTGTTAGATCTCTGCTTAGAGTTCGTGTTTTCTAGATTGGCTGGCACACAAAGACTGAGACAGTTTCGGTATTGGCAGAACCTGTCTCACTCTTCCTTTCTCTTTCCTAACTGTCCCTTCTTCCCTGTGTCAGGCAGAGAGTGACTCATCACGACTTCTGGTTGAGGTTCAACCCGTTCCAGAAGGTGTAAAACCAAGTCACCAAATCACCTTGTTTACATTCATTCCATTTGATTTCTGTGGAGGGAAGATATATAATAGCTTCACTATTAATATTGAGACATAGAAAGGGAATATAGGAGATTGTGGGAAGAGAGCACCAGAAATAGGAATATTAACTAAATCATGACCATTCTTGTTTTGTATGGCCCAACAGACACCACAAGGGAGATATCTGAGCCTCAGTCTTTAAGAAATTTACATGGATTTTAAAAGAAAATTTTCATGTGTTAAAAATTCATCTGAAAGTCTTTTCTAAGAAATAAGTGAATGAACCTATGAAAACCCCTGTTTGTGTTTCTTTAGATATTAAAATGATCTTTTAAGCATTGTTCTTAGTAGACTGGAAGGTGATGGTGGGTTGAAATAGGTGAAGAAGGCTTCATGAAACAGATGTGATCTTCTGTCTCGTTTTCTGAGGGTCAAACTGATAAAAATGAGTCAGAAAGAGGCAGAAGGATGCTTCAACTGTGGCAAGTCAATAAGGCCCAGCCTGAGGTCAGAGACCCAGCTCTGAGTGCTGTGAAGTTGCCTTGGGCAAGTTGCTGCTCTAATTCGAAGGGCAGTTTCCTCATCTGCGTGATGTACAGACCGGTTCTCTTTCCACTCCTATCTATGACTTTCTCTTTTTAATTCTCTCCCCTTTCTTCTCTCTCTCTTCTCCCTTTATCTTTCCTGTTCTTCACCTTTCCATATATGGTTTTCGAATGTTAACTTTATGCCTAACATTGAACTAACATGCCATGGGGACACACAATGACCCATTTCTACCTGTATAGAGACAGACTCTCCATTCAGAAGGATGCATTTGATCTTCAGGAGCCTAGATTGATGAAGGAGTGACCAGCAGGCTGTGGAGAAGGGAAATAATGACAGTACAAATTAAAATGATAACTACCCGAGTAGTAATTTTATTGATGTACTATTTCTCATTTCCTTTTGTGCACAAAGACAGCTCATCTCCAAGCAGACTGTTGGGATTGCATCAATTTCAAACTCTGAACAGCGAAGGAAACAACAGGGTAAAGAGGCAAGCTTCAGGGAGGGGAAATACTTGCAGTTGTGATACAGAGTTAATCACTAAGAATACTGAGCTCAATTCAACAATAACCTAACAAAAAAAAAAGGGCAATGTGGGGGGAGGGGCTGGGAAGATGACTCGGAGCATAACGCACTTGCTACACAAGCATGAGGGCCAGAGTTTGAACGCTGGCACACACGTGAGCGCAAGGGGCAAGGTGGGCAAGGTGGGCTGACCTGTGACTTCAGCACTTGGAAGGTGAAGGAAGGATCTCTGGAGCAAGCTGGCTGGCTAGCCAAGCTGTGTTAGTGCCCTCCGGATTCAGGTGAGAGATCCTGCCTCAGTGAGTGAGGTGGGGAGTGATTGAGGAAGACTCCGAGCATCAACTCCAGACCTCTGCATGCACACACACTTGTGCATGCACATCTGTACATACATGCATGCTCTCACACATGCAGACACACATATGACACATGCAGAACACACCACACACACACATACATACACAAATAATGAAAATACATTAAAAACTAAAATTTGCACTAGACCCAATTAAACATTTTTTAAAGCAAGGAATAAAAATGGACAACACAAGCACGGAAAGTTGTTTAATATTACCAATCCTTAGGGAACTGTATGTAAAACAATGATTCATCACTTCCCTTTCGTTACAATGTCTGTTATCAAAATGACGGGAGAAGGAAGGAGGGGTGGGTACAGACAGGCTGCACTGGTTCAGTGCAAGTTATAGGAATATATTGTAGTGTGACCCTGAATTCTATTAATATGTGAAGTTGGCACACGTTAATCTAAAACAAAAAAAAATCTTTTCAAAGGCAGAGCATAGCAACTGTTTGCGAGGATGTGAGGAAAAATAAAACATTGTACGTTGTTTGCAGGAATGCAAATTTCTGAAGCCAGTATAGAAAACATTATGGTAATTCCCAAGAAAAATTAAAAATAGAGCAGCCATATGGTCTACCAACCCCACTCCTGGGTGTATATCCAAAGGAGATCGTCTCGTTTTGTTGGAGAGGCATGTGCATTCCCATATTTATTATAGTACTGTTCATAATAACCAAAACGTGGGAGCAATGTCAATGAATAATGGAAAGGTGGAGCACGGATACACACGAGACTACTACCCAGGCACAGAAACAATGAAATCCTGCCAGTTTCGACAACACCGGTGGGGCCTAGTCACAGTTTAAACGAGATAAGTCAGCACAGAAAGACAAACGCTGTATGTTTTCTCCGTGTGGGATCTGAAAAGGAAGATAGCACGAGTGGAGGGTGCTGTGGTGTCTCCCTAAGGCTGGGGAGAGTGGAAGAGGGGAAGCGTAAGTTATGGGTGGGTTGTGCTACAGAAGGGAAGGGAGTTTTGCACTCTGTTGCATGACTGAGTGACTGCAGAGAAAGACAATGTACTGTATATATTTTCAAAAGCTAGAATATTTTGAATATTTTCACCAAAAAAATAACCAATGAACACTTGAGGAGATGGGTATGCTACCATTATTTGAACATTGCACCATGAAAGCCCATATCAAAACATCATATGGCATTCCATAAATGTATAATTTTTTTTTTTTTCCGAGACAGGGTTTCTTGGAGCTTTTGAGCCTGTCCTGGAACTAGCTCTTGTAGACCTGGCTGGCCTCAAACTCACAGAGATTTGCCCTAGCCTCTGCCTCCCAAGCCATAAGTGTATAATTTTTATCTATCAGTTTTAAGAAGAAACGTGACAACGCATTGGGTCAGTTAGAAGGAGACAAATTAGAAGCCGACTTTATAAGTGGGGATTTGGGAGTACTTATCTTGCAGCAGGAGTGAACAGGCATGGCCACCAAGGAGACAGTCCAGAAGGAGAGCCAAGGCGATAAGGTAAGTGTGGGCAGGGAAACAGTGGAGGGCAGCTCAGAGCCGGCAGAGTTTTAATGGTGAAAACCCAATTCAAGGCTCTCTGGCCTGCACGATTGTGTGCGTGGTCTTGAGATACGTGGTGCAGTGGGCAGGGGAGTTAGGAGGGGAAGGTGCTGAGAACAGTCTCGGAAGTGTTGCATTTCAGGTGGGTATTTTCAGGTCGCATTTGGAAAGACTCTGTCGTACCATGTACAAATATCAGGACTAAGCTTGTAGACACGGCCTGTGTCATGCTGAGGAAAAGGAATCACTCACGGAGGAGAGCTTGTGAAATCAGCAGAGAAACGGGGCTAGAGGAAGCCTTAGGAAAGTATGCATTTAAGGAATCTGAAGAATAGGTTGAGCTTTGCAATGAGCGAGGCAGAAAGGAGCATTCAAGTGGGAGAAGAAGCCAGGCTTCAGATAGGTAGGTGTGAAATGTTCCAGGGTCGGGGCAGGGTGGGGGAATCAAGGGTGGCGAGGTAGAGACTATGAAAACACTTTGTTCGAAAATAGCAGAATGGCATCTAATACCTCATTGTTAACTTAAAAATTAAAAGCAGGTAGACCGATAATGTCCTGCTGTCATAATTTAAGTTTAGATTTATAGACTCATTGAATCCTTAGAACAACCCTATTTTATAGATGAGGAAATAATTTCAAGAAGATCTTGTAGTTAATAAGCAGTAAAGCCAGTTTTGACCTAGTCTTCCAAACTTGTCTTCCCAGGGTTGCTAGAGAAGGCATTTCCAGAGGGGAAGAGTCAGTAGTAGGACACAGCCTTTGATGATCTGTCCCTAACCTACCTTCCAATCTTACCTTTGGTTGGTTGTTTTGAGAGAAATGCTTGCTATGTAGCTCAGGCTGGTCTAGAACTCACGATGCAGGGAGGCAGGCAAGAGTTCCTGGCTGCACTTGGTGTATCTTCTTTCCCATAAACTCAAACATCCCAGTATCTTCAACACAAGCTCAAAGCCTGCTAGAACTGTCTAAAGTATTCTGTGAATCACTGGCTTCATGAGAGGCTTTGTGGTCTAAAGCAGAGTGGCCCTTGGTCAAATGACTGAGAGAGATACATTACTTCTTTCTTGGAATTTGCAACTTATGGACTAGAGTGTGAGAAATATCGAGACGCTCTACAATACAGTGCTTGTCCTAGCTTGGTTGATCAAGTGTTTTCCAAACTTATTAGAATCTGTTCAAACTTGGGAACCCCCACCCTTCCATTCCTCCTTTGTCTAAAAAATTCCTTAAACATCCCTCATCTGAAACATTACAAGGTTACCCGTGTCTTATTCTTTTTTTTTTTTTTTTTTTTTTTTTTTTGATTTTTCGAGACGGGGTTTCTCCGTAGCTTTTGGTTCCTGTCCTGGAACTAGCTCTTGTAGACCAGGCTGGCCTCGAACTCACAGAGATCCGCCCTGCCTCTGCCTCCCGAGTGCTGGGATTAAAGGCATGCACCACCACCGCCCGGCCCGTGTCTTATTCTTGATGGCTCCAGAAGACATTCCAGAGCTTGGAATAGGCTTCCACATGCTCTCCACCAGCCATGCAGCTGGAGATCATAGGCTGTGTGTGAGATCTTCTGCAGGTCCAGCTGCTCTGCCTCCCATATAGCAATTGTCCAGTTAGTGTCTGTTGAACAGATGAGTAAAATATATAAAACACAAAGGAAATTAGTGTTTAAATTAAGCTAAATGATATTAATGCAACTAACTAACCCGGTTCTAATTGTGGATGAAAATTGGTACTCCAAC
Organism: Microtus oregoni; assembly: GCF_018167655.1. Taxonomy (NCBI): domain Eukaryota; kingdom Metazoa; phylum Chordata; class Mammalia; order Rodentia; family Cricetidae; genus Microtus; species Microtus oregoni. The sequence goes on along the minus strand of NW_024543068.1, from coordinate 40,413,184 downwards.
CCAGATGAAGTTTGAGGATCAAGAGACTGTGGTTTTAGGGTTATTTACAGTTAGTTGGGTTGTATGCATGCGTTTGTGTTCGGTGAGGGGCAATGTGAGGATGGCCACATGGTTTTGTATTTTGAAAATATTTTTTTTCCCTAAATTCTGACATTGCCTTATAATTTGAAATTAGGCTTGGGTTTTGTATCTGCCTAGACCTTTTGAGTCTTTCTTCCCATCTTAACACAATACTTTCTCTTGATTATTCTGACTTAATATAGGTGGCAGTCCCATGGGTGGCTTTCGTTCGTTGGTAAGAACCCGTGTGGCATTTAATCATGTGTGACATTGTCTGATCTTTCTTTGTTTTAGCTGTGTGACACATTTCTTTCCAACTGTGGGGAGAAGACAGCATTCTGAGCCTTCCCCCTGTTCTGTGTTCTGGATCATATGGTTTGGCTTCATGTATTGTTATGCCATAAAAAGTGTGTGTATGTACACACGTGCATGTATGTGTGTATGTGTGTGTTTGTGTGCACATGTATGTGCGTGCGTGTGTGTGTGTGTGTGTGTACGCACTCATGAGAGAGGGGGGAAGGAGAGAGGAAGAGAGAGACACAGACACAGAGAGGGAGAGGGAGGGGGGATGTAGCCGGATCCCAGTGCAAGCAGGTGTTAGGTGGGTGTGATAATCTCCAGAAAGCCCCTGAGCCTTTCCATTTGGAGCAGAACATTAGAGGCCTTGTGAGGTAAGAGGGCTTGGTAGGAGTTTTATTAAGTTTCTATACTTGTTTAAGAGCCCCCTAATTAGTCATAATTATTGTTTTAGAATGAGTCTGAAGGTTTTTATGGAAAAGGCCAACCTCATTGGGAGTGTCCTTTGTTTTCGGAGTCTCTAATGTCACGGAAAGTCAGTTATTTGGATCTGTGTTGAGGTGGTGCTGACCATACTGATATTCATAGAGACAACAGGCATAGCAGACATTTGAATTTAAAGTTGAAAATTTTTTCTATTTCATTACTTAAATATAGCTCACTGTTAAGTGTGCTTGTCTGCTGTGCCTGAAACCTTCTGTTTGACCCCAGCACTGTGTATAGTAGCCCGCGTTGTGATCCCAGCATTTGAGCGGAGGCAGGGGGATCAGAGGTTCAAGGCCATCTTTACTTGCATAGCAATTTCGAGGGCTGTCTAGGCTATAATGTTTGTCTGTCTCAGACAACAAACAAACGAACAGAGAGATTGTATTTGGGAGTGAAAGTTCTGATAGGCAGATTCGGCTGCAGATAACAAATAAACATTATGTTTTATCAAGAATAATCCTTTTATTCTTTTATTATTTTCCACAGTGACATTATGGCACACAATGAAAAGGGAAATATTCTTTTTCTGGCATGACAAACTTTCACTGCCAAGTAAGGAAAGCTAGCATGTGACACCATGGTAATAATATTAAAGTACTTAGAACAGATATTAATGTTTCCTAGAGTGAGCAGCTATTACGATGGCCGTCATAACGCAGTGTTGAAGGAGGAGAATGCACTTCTAGCTGAATGCGTGCGGTTGCTGGTGGAATCCATTAGGCGTGGCTGACTAAGAGGCGCAGAATTCCCACCTCTGTCCCCTCTCCCACGAGAGAGCCTCTGTGCTGCTCTCCCTTTGAAGTCAATATATGGTCTTTGCTTTAATCCATTTTTAAAGCCCGCTTTGAAGTCAGTGGGAGTTCATGCCTGGAAGAGAGGGAAGCAGTGGAGGACTGGTGCCCCTTGGTGATGCCCAGCTGGCTTACCCATCCCCAAAGTGCATTGTTTACCAATTGTCCTCATGCCCTGGAGGCACTTGGCTCCAAGCAGATTCTCCAACGGGTCTAATCTATCTGTCCCTACTGTTATCAGGCCATTAAAATGACCCAAAGCTCGTTTTAGGATAGGATGTGTTTGCTTCAAGTGACTGGGGAAGAGAGAATTTATAAGTGAGAGCAATTATTTGATGGAAACACTCTCACAAATGTCTTACCTGATTTTTTCCCCAGATAACTGAAATAGTAGGGAATACTTGGGAAAGGCCTGCTTTCTCTGCAAGGCTAGTTCTCTTCATCCCAGAGTGGCAGGTGGAAATCTCCAGGGTAAGGGCTCTTTGTTTTCTGTTGCCCTCTTTGGCAAAGGATTTGGATTTATTTTATTCACAGGCAAAATTTCATGGGAGACTAGAGAATAAGGTCTGGAAACCCTAGCTTTATTGCTCCAGGTTTGTGGCTGCAGTTTAAAGACAGGAGGCGAGGAGCAAGGGGGTAGTCTGCACCAGCTGCCTGGGAGTTCCACACAGTTGGATGAGGAGTGTGATATCAGACTTCCACCGAATTTTAAATGTGTGAAATGATTCATTTAAGTCGAGAATACATGGCGAAGAACCCTGGTTTCCTGGCCCCAGGCTCCATTCCCTGTGCTCTTACAGTGTCTCTGATGAACTGGTTTAATAGGAACTGGCTGGGCAGGTTTGGGGGTAATCCAGCCCCACCTCTCAATGAGCTTCCTGAACCAGGGAGAACAAAGTACGCTTATTGTTCCTGGCTCTGGTCTCAGAGAGCATGACTGTCACTGACCAAGTGCCAAGGAAGCCGAAGCTCTGCAAACATGTCTGGCTTCTATGTGTGGGAACGGGCAGGGATTAGAGCGAGGCAGGCTAGGATGCACGAAGAAACGTGGGTAATGCTTACGGTGAAACCTACAATTGTAAAAATCGACCTCGTTTATGGTAATGATGGCCTGTAAAATTAATGGGAGTTTTATGGATCTCCAGCCTTTGATCTGACTGGCACCAGCGACAACAGGCAGGGAATCTAAATTTGGCCTGGCCTGTGTAGCTTGCTTCCTGCTTCACCTGTTGCTGTGCTCCACTGGTCTTGCCTTGCCTTCTCTTGCATCAAGACATCCCCTGGAGTCTTCATGACACCCTCCAGAGAAAGATGGGCTAGGAACCCACTTTTCTGTGTGTGTGTGGGGGGAGGGGGGCAATAGCAACAGCCGTTATTTAGACAGAAGGTGTTTATGGAAGGGAGAGGGGCTATAAGAATCTGTAGGCCTTTGAGAGCCTGGGGTTGGAGTTGGGGTCAGACCAGGAACTGGAGCCAATCAGGTACGAAGTCTCAGTCTTTGTCAAGGCCTCAGCCCTTGGTTGACAGCATGTGGCCTTTGGCAATGGAGTGACAAATCCCTCTTCCACACACGGGGTAGATAATGAAAGCGAGTCGCTGCAGCTTGCTCTGGGGACACTGACATCTCGGGCTTACCTTCTATGGGTTTACAGAGGAATCCAGTGAGAAAGACACTGATCTTTGCTGGGAACAGACTGTTGGTCATTCGCCTGCAGGGGAAAACACAGAGGCTGTCACCTCCTGTGACGAAGGGAACGATAGACAGACGTGGCTGCTAGTAGGGTATTAAGTTGTTTGGAGGGGGAAGAAACAGAGCCGAGGAGTAGGAGACATCTTTGTGGAGGTGCTGGAGGAGGGCTGCAGAAGGCATGCTGGGGAGGCTGCAAATCCAGTGCATGGGCTTTCCAGTGCTGCCTGCCAGGTGCGTGCAGCCAAGCAGAAGCCAGGTGAATCTATGGCAGGGTAGCAACTTACAGAAGGCTGTTAGAGATGTCATTGGGAACAAAAGAATGGTCCATAAGGGGAAATGTACTAACATTTCAGATAGAAAATGTAATCTGTTTATGGACATTATACGGACATACATGAATAGTATATATACACAAATATATTAATACTATACATTTTGTATTATAATTTCTTTTACTTAAAATTGAAATTACTTTTACTGAATCCAGGAATCTGAAAGGCAGGGACAACCTCTACTGTTTTTGTCTTTATATAATGATTCTTTCTCTCTATCTGTGTTTTTCTATTTAAAGAGTGTCTCTAAAGATAGCAAATCTTTGCCTTTTAATTGGAATGCTCAGTTACTTCATATTTAATGTGACTGGGTTTAACTTTCCAAGTGGTTTTCTATTTGTTCTAGCTGCTATCTCTTCATTTCTCTAATTTCTTTTAAGTAGAATATCTAGTATTTAAGTATAGCATTGAGTACTAACGTTTTATCTGCTTTATCTCTTCTATGATTGCTGTGCTACTTTCTTGCTCTAAAGTTTACAAAATATATAGATAACATCATATTTTATATTTACACAATTTATATAATGTAAGATTGAAATGTAATGTGAAAATCAAACAAGTTTCAGATCATTTTCTCTTGATCTTTGTGATATTTTTCTTTTATGTTTTATTTTTATGTGTGGTATAATCTCAAATATATTGCTCTTTAAGTAGTCAATTTTTCTCCTAAGGATATTTTAATGACAAATTTCTCCTATATTTATAAGAGTAGACTTACATTGTTTACATAATTACTATTTGTGGTTTTAGCTAACTTTACACTGGACTGTTTGGGGGAAACACACGTGTACTAGACACATACAGACTTCTTTCTCGTCGTTATTTACCGAACAGTACGGCATAATGACTATTAATATAGCATTTACATTATTTCAGTTATACAGGAGGGGAGCAGAGAGATGGTTCAGAGGATGAGGTCATGTATTCTTCCACAGGACCTGGGTTCAGTTTCCAGCATCTGCATTGAGGAGCTCATAACTAACTGTAACTCCAGTTCCAGGGGATCTGACACCCTCTTCTGGCCTCCATTGGGAACTGCACTCACGTGAATAACCCCCACCACACTACACATAATTAAATGAAAAAATTACACACACACACACACACACACACACTCATGAGCATGTAAGGTGCCTACAAAGACAACACTGTTCCATTTAAGAGACTTGGGAATCCATGGTATTTTGTATTTGGTAGCGATCCTTAACTAATTCTTCATGAATTCTGAGGAACAACTGTATTCCACATAATTTTATTTTTGATGCTTTCCATGTCTCCTGTAGATCTACATTTCTATTGTGTATTATTGATCTTTTGGTAAAACTTCCTTTAAACCCTTCCATAGAGCAAGGTTGATGAGAGTCATTGATCTTAGCTTTTCTTTGCCTAAAGCCAAATTTATTTTTCAAAGCTATTTTCAGGGGACATAGCATTTGAAATAGACAGTATTAATATCTTCCTCTTGGCATGCTAACACTGTCACTTCGTTGTCTTCTTCCTTGCATAGCTCCTTTCAAGAAAGCACCAGCCAAGACAGGAATCTGGGTGCTCGCGTTCTCAAGACTAACTAGGTGGTGAGGACCGAGAATGAGCGAGCGACCTCAGGAGAACTGACGAGCTGTGGCACGAGGCCTCACCTCAGTGCTGGCGCTTGTCAGTGAGAAGCAGGACATTCTGGCACGTGTCCTTTTATAGCAGGAAATAGCTACACCTTTAACCGTTCCATGGCGTTTTATTGTGAACCAGTCCAGTGCCCATGGAGTCCTAACCAGGACAAAGTGTTTGAGGAGGTGTGAAATACTGAGGTTTGGCGTACTAGTGAGCGCAGCAGGAAGAGAGGACGAGGGAAACAGGGTGCCATGAGAACATCAGAAAGGACCACGGTGATGTCAGCGAGGCTTTAGTCCCATGAAAGACAAGGGTATGAGTCTCAGAATTAGATGTGGATCTAAGTCCATGCGGCACTGTGTAATATGCTCTCATTCCACACAAGGGAAATCAGGGTGCTTTTCTAAGTGATAGTTTCCTCATTCCTTAAAATAGAGTGAACTATGACTGCAGAGGGAGGGTGGTTTGGAGTGATGCACAGGTAGCTTAGTGAGATTGCCCGGCACTCCGTGTGTGTTCTCCCCTCCATTCCTGCCTGGCTATGTCGTTTGGTTTTGCACAAGGCTGCTGAGTCAGTTATGTGCTGGCATTTGTCTCTAGGGACACGGGATCATCAGTGAGGGAAAGGCCGGCATTTCTGCTAAGAAAAATGCAGCAGCGAGGTCCTCTTTGGAGCCCTAGAATTCTGAGTAGGAAAACTGTCATTGTGGCTAGTCCCTGTTTTTTTTCGCGTAAGCAGTGGATACAGAAATCTCTGCCGATGCTCCGGCTTGGCAAAGTTAATTTGCCTTCCAGAGCCCCCTCTCTCCACCACCGATTCTAAGTTTGTAATCAAGGAGACCACACATGTTTTATTTAAAGAACAAGCTATCACTTTTCAGGGGAAGAGAGCCTCCTCTCTTTTATCTAGTTTACTTTCAGACAAACAACTGTTTCTTAAATAAGATGCATAATTGGTATTTATATACAAGGACAATGAGTGCTTCTGTGTTTCCTTTCCATGCAGCAAACAGTAGTCCCAGATACAGTGAGCTGTCTCTAAACGCAAGGAATCAGCAAGTGTGATGACTTCTCTCTGGCCTAAGGGATCTCTGCTGTGGTTGGGTTAGGACATGGTTGTAAAGGCTGCTGTGTTGAAGACTTGGTCCCCTGAGAAATGACCCATTGTAAAGGCTGCTGTGCTGAAGACTTGGTCCCCTGAGAAATGACCCATTGTGAGGTCACTGACTTCATCAGTAGATTTATTTATTGATGAGCTCATCATCAAATGGGGTATTAGAAGGGAGGGCCTTGGTGGAAAGTGTAGTGTTGCTGGGGTGTGCCTTTATGGGGTATCTTGTTCCTGGACCCCCTCTTTGCTCTTTCTGCCAAAGCAGTTTTCATCTGTCTTGCATTTCTGCTGTGCTGTGTCGATTTTGCCACAGATCTAAAAAAGCAATGGAGTCAGCTGACTGTTGTAGACTATTATTTTAACTAGGCAAAGATGTGTTACATTTGTTTATGCGGCAGAATATTACTTTAACTGTGTAAAGGTGTATTACTTTTGTTTATGCTGCAGGATATTTAACTGTGTAAAGGTGTGTTACATTTGTTTATGTTGCAGAATATTTAACTATGTGAAGGTGTGTTACTTTTGTTTATGCGGCAGAACATTACTTTAACTGTGTAAAGGTGTGTTACTTTTGTTTATGCGGCAGAACACTACTTTAACTGTGTAAAGGTGTGTTACATTTGTTTATGTTGCAGAATATTTAACTATGTGAAGGTGTGTTACTTTTGTTTATGCGGCAGAACATTACTTTAACTGTGTAAAGGTGTGTTACTTTTGTTTATGCGGCAGAACACTACTTTAACTGTGTAAAGGTGTGTTACATTTGTTTATGTTGCAGAATATTTAACTGTGTAAAGGTGTGTTACTTTTGTTTATGCGGCAGAACATTAACTGTGTAAAGGTGTGTTACTTTTGTTTATGCGGCAGAACACTACTTTAACTGTGTAAAGGTGTGTTACTTTTGTTTATGCGGCAGAACACTACTTTAACTGTGTAAAGGTGTGTTACTTTTGTTTATGCGGCAGAACACTACTTTAACTGTGTAAAGGTGTGTTACTTTTGTTTACGCGGCAGAACACTACTTTAACTGTGTAAAGGTGTGTTACTTTTGTTTATGCGGCAGAACATTACTTTAACTGTGTAAAGGTGTGTTACTTTTGTTTACGCGGCAGAACATTACTTTAACTGTGTGAAGGTGTGTTACTTTTGTTTATGCGGCAGAACACTACTTTAACTGTGTAAAGGTGTGTTACTTTTGTTTATGCGGCAGAACACTACTTTAACTGTGTAAAGGTGTGTTACTTTTGTTTATGCGGCAGAACATTAACTGTGTAAAGGTGTGTTACTTTTGTTTATGCGGCAGAACATTAACTGTGTAAAGGTGTGTTACTTTTGTTTATGCGGCAGAACACTACTTTAACTGTGTAAAGGTGTGTTACTTTTGTTTACGCGGCAGAACATTACTTTAACTGTGTAAAGGTGTGTTACTTTTGTTTACGCGGCAGAACATTACTTTAACTGTGTAAAGGTGTGTTACATTCGTTTATGTTGCAGAATATTTAACTATGTGAAGGTGTGTTACATTTGTTTATGCGGCAGAATATTACTTTAACTGTGTAAAGGTGTGTTACATTTGTTTATGCGGCAGAACATTAACTGTGTAAAGGTGTGTTACTTTTGTTTATGCGGCAGAACACTACTTTAACTGTGTAAAGGTGTGTTACTTTTGTTTATGCGGCAGAACACTACTTTAACTGTGTAAAGGTGTGTTACTTTTGTTTATGCGGCAGAACACTACTTTAACTGTGTAAAGGTGTGTTACTTTTGTTTCTGCTGCACTTGTTTTATGATGTAAAGATGTGTTGCTTTTGTTTCACCTTGCCTGCCTAAGGCACTGATTGGTCTAACAGCTAATAGCTAGGCAGTGGAAAGGATAGGCGGGGCTAGCAGGAGAATAAATAAGAGAACTCTAGGCTGGAAAAAGAAAGAAGAAACGAGAGGAAGAGTAGAACAAGGGAGACACCTGGAGCCTGAAGTCAGGCACCCCACCAGCTGGCAGACATGAGAAGCAGCGAAAGTAAGACATACAGAAAGAAGCTAAAAAGCCCCAAAGCAACAGGTAGATAAAGAGAGACAGGTTAATTTAAGTTAAAAGAGCTAGCCAGGAAAGAGCTAAGCTAAGGCCGAGCTTTCAAAACCAATAAGAAGTCTCGATGTCATGATTGGGTAGCTAGTTAATGGCCCAAGAGAGAAAGGTTGACACAGCTGACCATGGTCTAAAGTCACTGAGACTCTGAGCCCAGATCTTTCCTTTGCTAAGTTTTCTCTTCAGCTGTTTTCCCACACTGACCAGAAAGCACAACTCCAGCTCCTCATTCCGATTTCCCTCCTAAACCAGGCGTCAGTTCCCCAGAGGGCAGATCAGGAGAGAGAGGACTGACTTCAGAGTTACTCTTTCTGTTGCCATCAGGTTTAACTCAGAGATTCATCCCTCCTGGAAAAGGCTAGAGGAGTCTGAAGGAGTGGCGCTTCTCTTAGGAGTGGACCGAGAAGGAGACGGGCACGGTTGACATAGCATTCTGATTTCCAGCTACCCAAACCTCATCCTCAGGTCTATTTCAAGGTTCAGTAATTGCCAAACTATGGCTTGTTTTCAGTGACACTTTTCTAATACTAGAATCATATTTTGATATGGTACAAATTGGTGGCATTTTTTTGTAGATTGCAATCCTACCTTAAACTCAGAAATGTTAGACAATGTCATAAAATAAAATCTAACTGGTGGGCTGGATGATAAAACGTGGTGGAGAGACAGACACTGCAAAGCAAGGCAATTCACAAAGATTTCATCAAACATTCCTCCCAGACTCTTAAATACGAGCTTCATTCAGCACTGAACTGTCCAGTCGCCCGTTGTCTGTAGCAAGGAATGGGGATAAATCTTCATGTCATGTTAGGGGTGGAATTCACATTCCAACCAAGGTGGGCGTTCTGGAGGCTCCCTACCTATAGTGATATTATGAGATTCTTTCCAGACTACTGGGAGAAGCTTCAGCCTTGCCTGGATTCTCTAGCCTGTGTTTCGACTCAGGCTGTTCTCTCACTGACAGTTGTGATGCGTCTTTATAGGACCCACCCTGTTTTCCTCAGCCAGGATGTGTAGGCAGTAACACTGAAGAGGAGTTCTTAATGTTAAGTTCTCTGCTTGCCTGCTTGTGTAGGGAGCTTAGACCCTGCCTCAGACACCCACAATGGAAGGCAGGCTTGTGCTATGATTTCCCATGGGTGTTATCCCTAATTTCCACCCCACCCCTGATTAACAGAAGGTTCTTGGGCTGGAGAGATGGCTCAGTGGTTAAGAGCACTGACTGCTCTTCCAGAGGTCCTGAGTTCAACTCCTAGCAACCATATGGTGACTCACAGCCATCTATAATGAGATCTGGTGCCCCCTTCTGGCCTGCAGGTATACATGGAAGGAATGCTAAATATATAATAAATAAATAAATAAATAAATAAATAAATAAATAAATCTTTTTAAAAAAAGAGAGAAGGTTCTTGCTGCTGCTTCTCATGAGTGGATTTTGTTCCCAGTCTACCTGATCTTAAAGAGAGTAGACCTCGATAGTCCTAACTCAATTTAAGAATCTCAGTGGGGTTTTGTTTTGTTTTTGTTTTCCTTCCTCCAATCGTGTTTGCTTCTATTCTAGTTGTCCTGGGTGCTCCAAACAGTATCAGGGATGGGCTTACTCTCCTGGATAGTTTCCCCCAGGATATATACAGCACCGTAGACTCCAAATCTCATCCGGGTGTTCCCTCACCTAGGATCAAGCTCTGAGGATAAGTATCAGAGTTTCTGTAACCTCCTCAAATTGAATGCAGTAGATCTTTTCTGAGGAGAGGCGTGGAGACTGTCAGCCAGCTCATGAGGGGATTCTTGATTCCCTTCCAAATGCTCAGAATTAATGAGATAGGTTATTAATGGACTTTACCCTGATAATACGGTTTCCCAAGTTGTTGGTGCTGCTCTCCTGACCTCACAAATATTATGTCAATAAGAGTTCCCTTTGTATATTTCAGTTCTGTTATCATGAAAGAGACATTGATATTAGGTGGAATCCAAGCACTACGATTAAGCTGATTGTATTGTACACCATTAAACATGCTGTATTCACAAGGTCCTGCAGTGGCCTTGTGGTGGCTAGGAAGGCAGCCCCAGAGCCAGACAGTGTGTGCTTGTATGACAGTTCTGTCACTTGCTAGCTGTGCCTCCTTGGGCAAAGCCCTTACATTCTGAATCTAGTCTCTTTACTTGTAAATTGAGGATTGCAATTGGGATCCAACGCTTGGCACTGTTCTAAGAAATAGATAAATCAAAGCATAAAAACCCCTTATCACTGCCTAGCACACATAGTGAGCATGGATATTAGCTATTATTGCTATTGCTTTTGTTTTGTTCCACTGTAGCTCCCGTTTTCATGAATATAGATTAGTCATGGTAATGGTGTCTTCTGCATCCCATTTGCCCTTGGGTTCTCTTTTGTGCCACCACGTCAGGGTCAGGTCAGACTGATAAATTGTTTGTAGAAGATTATGTGATTTCCTTCTCCATGTTTTCTTGGTTGACTTTGCCTGGCGGTCAGAGGTCACGTTCTCACCCTATGAAGACATTCAGGTCATTTTAAATATAAGGTCAGGGGAGCAAGATTCTTTGAATTTCAACGAATGTGCCTTACATTTTAAAACAGTAATAACAAATACCTTTTATTTAAATTTTTTAATGAAGTCTTTTAGTCATCATTGGACAGATAGTTGCTATGGAGAAAGATGAAGTGACATACAGGGGTTGGGGCGGATGAAGTTCATACTGCCTGGAATTAATTCTTTCCATTAGCTTCGAGATTCAGCCTCTAAAAAAATGACCAAAGGTTTTGATTAATCTCGGAACGTCTGAGTTGAGTCTATGGAGGTGCTTTGGCTGGCGGGCTTTCAAGCGCCGCTATGGCGAGAAGCAGAACAACCCTCGCGCCCTTGGGGAGGGGAGGGCTTGTGTTAAATGAGGCAGCTTTTGGATTTTATTTTCCTGATTGGACTGGGAAGGATTTAAGAAGGAAGGGTGGATTTCAGAGGCTGTGCTGCCGCAGATTTAAATGCCTATCCTGTGATATTTCCCCACACTTACTCAAGGAAGCAATAATAACTGGTAATAAGGCACCCCACAGGGACATAGTGCCCGCGGACTTCGAACGGACTTAGAAAAGGAGGGGACTTTTCCAAATGATGTAAATTGGATTTAAGATCTCTCTCTCTCTCTCATTCACTGTGTGTGTGTATGTGTATATGTGTGTTTACGTGTACAGAGGATCTCAGAAGAAGATGCAAAAAACCTGGGTGATCTTTAGAGTCCCTCTCTAAAGTGTTTATAAAACATGGGTAGGACATAAGCAAAACAAAGAATATTGAAGGATCCCGAGACTTGCGCGGGCTAAGGGCAGGTCCTTTGAGCCCCTGGGGCTGAACTGGTCAGAAGCAAGCAGTTGTCATAGGGTCTTTGTAGAATAAGCACCCTGACACCAGTAAGAGGAGAAAAGAGGCATCACTCGTGTCTGAAGTCAGTGCAACTCTTAAGAGGCTCCGGTGCTGGGTCCAGTTTGTATTCTCAGTTTGTTTTCTAAAACTACAAGGCGAGTCAGGCAAGAGTTTTCAGAAGCGTATGTGGCCGTCAGCAGGTTGTTAAGGGCAATGATCCATTGTTCCAGCTACTTCTCCAGCTCACCCTACTTCAGACAGCAAGTGAAGTCAAGCTCGGTAGATAGGCAGGACAAGCAGGGCTTCAAGTTAGTCACTAAATAAATCAATAAACCAGTATCTAATATCTGGTCTTTTCTATTGTACTCCACTTCATTAGCATAATTTAGAGCAAAGAGGGAAAGGAAGAACAGGAGAGAACGTTTCTGTTGGAACGGTGGACGGTGGGCAAACCAGGCTGTCTGGAGGGAGAGGTGGCAGCCTTGCCCCCCCACCTTTCTCCTTCGTCAGCTCTGGTACGGGCATGGGGGATCCATTGCCTGGAGAGTCACAGGTCAGAACAGGCCATGGATCTCCATACCCATACCTAGTACATGCTGTTTATTTAGTGATTGAGTGTGCGTGTGTGCGCATGTGCGTACGCACACGGGTATGGGGATATGCATGCCACACTGTGCATGTGGCCAGTGGACAGTGTGTGAGGCTGAGTCCCCGCCTCCCACTGTGGGTTCCAGGGATTGCTCGGGCTGTCAGGCATGGTGGCAGACACCTCGATCTCTGAACCACATTGCTGGTTGAGAACAAGTCATTTTAAAAACCTTCCTCCTGCTTATAATTTACTCTCTGTCATAATCGCATGCATGGTCAGTTGTGGCAATTGTCCTCTTGACTCATCTTTAAATCTGACAACAAAAATAGCCCAACATTTTATAAAGATTAAACTCCAGCAGTAACTTTATTTTCAGGGAAATATACCACATTTAATCTCCAATTTTGCATTTGCCAAGCAAACATACACTTTACAGCTTGCACTGGGTACCACGGTTTTAAATTTTAAACATGAACTTCGAATTCCAAGTGCCCGTGCCCAACAACACAATTGGCCGAGCTCTTGTTCTGTGTTGTTCGCCAACTACTGTTTAACCCAATTCTGGACACTCTGAGGAAGGACCGACTTCAGCCCGTCAGGACCCTAGAACGGATCCTGTTGCCAAGTCACACAAGTGTCGGGATTGACGCTGGAACTGGAGGCTGTCTGAATTGACTCCTAGGCAGAATACAATGTTTTAATAAATAAATTGAAAGAGAGGAGGGTGGGGCCATGTAGCAGTTCTGGGCTTTTGAGTTTTAGCTGTGGTGTTACTGAAAAGACAAGTTGGGCTTTCATTGATTTATTGTTATTTTAAAATTCTCCGCAAACAATACTTTTATTGTATGCACGACAGACACAAAGCTGGGAAGAAGGGGGGTGGTTGACCAGGATGTTGAGTTTTTTTCCAAGTTACGTCTTGTCCATCGCATGAAACTGCCAAGCCCATTAGCCTCCTGTTCTCCTGTTCATGTGACGGAAATATTCCTAAGGTGACTGTGAGGAACTATAACCGAGAGAAACTCTATATAATTCTGCACAGTAAATGAGAACCACAGAAGTCTGAGGTCTTGCAGCAAACGCCATGCTGGCATCAGAGTGCACCGTCCTTCACTGATGTCTGCACCCCTCATCATCTTGTTTTTCCTGTCCTCCCCCTCCCCCTTGGCTTTCTCCGCCTCGCCGCCACCTTGGCCGCTTCTGTTTCCTTCTTTCTGCTTTACCAGACTAGGAATGAATTTGTTCTGGGAACTTTCAGTGATCTATGGAAAAGGCTGTTAAAAGGCTTTATGTCAGAAATGCAGTTGCTTGGTAACTTCCCCTCGTGCCAAGTTTATGTTCAGAGAGTTAAACAAACGATTTAGCCCTGCTGTTCTCAGGCCTGGGCAGCATCAGCTCTGTGGCTCAGCTATGTCCAAGGAACTCTCCAAATAGGCACAGAAAGAAGCTCAGCTTCTGCAGGGCAAGGAGAACTAAGGGAGGGGGCATACACCTGGCCAGGCCTGCAAAGGCTCCCAGGGAGCCTGATCTGGACAGAAGTGCTGGCTTGTTTGCAGAGCTCCTAAAACAGGCAATTAACGCATGCTGGTAAGACTGGAGATCCTCCCTGTTTTCTCTTCTTCCTGTGTTCCCCTTCCTGATATCTCTGCCATTCTTGCCGCCCTTCCTAATCAGTTTGTAAAAACCGATACTTTTAGATGTTAAATCTCCCTAACAAATATTCCTGGGAACAATGGCATAGAGCCTGTTTGTCTTTGCCAACTTCTAGCACAACGCATGTCCATATACACGATGGCAAACCCCCCAAGACTGTGTATTGGGAGACATAAAACTGGAGCAACTAAATAGTAGGTAGGCTGAATCCGAATGAAACATTCGATTGTATTGTAAAGCAGGAACCCTGGCACCAAAACTGTTCAGCATTCCACATGGTCTCCTTGCTGAATGGTGCATAGAAAAGTACCAAATTGAGCTTTCTCTGGAGAGGGGCAGTGTGTGTGTGTATGTGTGTGTGTGTGTGTGTGTGTGTGTGTGTATGTGTATGTATGTGTGTGTATGTGGTGTATGTATATGTGTGTGTGTGTGCGTGCGTGCGTGTGTGTGTGTGTACAGAAATTTTCCTATTATCTGCATAAATTATTGGCCCTATTTCTCTGAAGCACTGCAATACAGAAGAAGACAGAAGCTGTCACAGCCTGAAGAAAAATGACTGTTTGTCACACCATGGGGAGCACTGGTAGGTGGCTGAGCAGAGTTTTCCTCAAGACTGGCTGGCTGGAAGCCAGGATTATGCAAGTGGAAATGAACAGGGAAGGAGGGGAAAATAATAAAAGTCTGTTGAAAGATACAATAAAAAATGCAAGGAGCATTCTAATGTTAACAGTGTTTTGCAGAAGCCGAGGGTGTATCCTTTGTCTGTTAAGCTTTAGTTGATGGACTTGAATTGGTCTAGAGCCTTGAACAAGTGTCAAAAGAAAGAAATAGGTTTAAGATAAAAGAATCTTTTTGCTAAATAGTCTTCAGTGTTTAGAGTAATAGACAGGATACTTTTTGGGTAAAATTGTAATTGTAGCTTGGTAGTCAAAGAATCTTTTCATGTTCCAGAAGGATCCACAATTAAACTAATTTTCTTAAAAAAATACTAGAAACTTTGCCAGAATCAGCGATTCCTTCCCTTGGTTGTTAAATGCACCCAAGTCCATCTGCTCGCTGCTTGAAAGCCAATGCTTAGAAGCCAACAGTTGGGAGAAAACCAAGTTTCTTCAGGGGCTGCCTCTTGAGGACAGGTGGAGGTATTGTCTGTGTAAATACAACCATCTTTGGGGCCCCAAATCTATAAAAGGGCTTCCGTGGGGGAAGAAAGTGGAGTCAGGAGGGCAGATGCTGGCATCAACGCTCTCCCTCCCTTTCATGGCTTGAATATGGAGAGTAACTCTGGCCTCTGGGAACCAGTTTCTATAACTGTTTATATAAACATACTACTTTTCTTCAAGTTGGACCTCACATCAAGTTACATGCTCCATGCCAGCTCCTGCACAGGAGCTAGGATATTGTATATTGTATCTGAGACTACAATGTTCTAAGTGCCAGAAATCTAAAGAAGGATGATTTCACAGTTAGTACCATTGATCACTTAGGCTTCAGAACAGCGGGCAGAGAGAAGGGTTCAAAGAGAAATTCCCAAGGAATAGGCACTGTTCTGTGTGTGTGCAAGTGTGCGTGTGTGTAAGCTTCAGAAGTTCCACTTTGAAATGGATTCCTCTAAAAAGATTCTTCTTTCATGCCAAACGTACTCTGCATATTGAATGCCTGTTCTCCTCTAACAGCCCAAGGCGACAGATAGTATAAAAGGGAATAAAGTTCCATGTTTTCAAAAGGATGTCAGCTGCTCACTCGCTCTTGTTTATGTGGAAGAGTTTTAGAAGATTGTTATGAAAACAATGACGATGGAAGAATTTTCGAGTGATAAAAAGCAAATATTTAGAATTTTACAAGAAAGTTGGCCCAATTCTTCATAGATACACTACATTAATAGTCATTTTGTTAGTTTTTGGCTTTTTAGTTATTTTAAGATACTTTTAAATTTAGACCGTGTTCTTTAAGATTTTGTTAGTTTGTCTTCTAAAGAATGAAATAATATTAATGAGAAGAACTAAATCACATTATTCTTCATAGATGGCTAATTCATGTCTAAATGCAAACTATATCTATACTCACTCTAGCTAGCGTCAATTATTATCTAAGCTGACTTGAAACTCTGCTTTTGATGGAGGCTTGTCTATAAGCCCCAGTATAAAGCTGGAGTTTTTGTTTGTTGTGAGACAGGGTCTCTCTACCTTGTTCTGGCTGTCCTACAACTTCTTTAAAATATTTCATATCATAAACATGAGCGTTGTCTGTTGCTCTTGGTTGCCTCCCAGAGCATGGAAGTAAGATCCTGTTGCTGAAGACACCATACGCTTTGGACACAGGATTTGGGGGATCCGAGCTGGATCTAACCCGAAAGACTTCTTCCTGAAGTTTAACTTTTATGGTACCAGAAGGCACCGTGCCAGCCTCTCAGGGAGTATCCTGGAGTTTCTATTGCTGTGAAGAGACACCATGGCCACTGCAACTCTTACAAAGGAAAACATTTCCACTGAAGTGGCAGTTTACAGTTCAGAGGTTTAGTCCATTGTCATCATGGTGGAAAGCACAGTGGAGAGCAGCCAGACATGGTGCTGGAGAAGGAGCTGCTATCTGTTGATATGCAGGCAACAGGAAGTAGACTATTTCACTGGGTGGGGCTTGAGCATATGTTAGACCTCAAAGCCCATCTCCACAGTGACATACTTCCTTCAATAAGACCCCGCCTACTCCAACAAGGCCACATCTCCCACTAGTGCCACTCCCTTTGGGAGCTGTTTTCTTCCAAACCAACACAGAGAGGAAGCAGCCAATCATCCTACCCAGCTATGACAACTATGGTCCACAGTAACAACCAGCATGGCATGATATCGCCAAGGGTGCAGTAGTGGCACTCACATCTTGGCAGTAACCCACAGCTCTCTAATTGAATGTAAGACTTGCTCAACAAGAAGGAACTCGTGCCTGGTGCTGGAAACCTAGCCCACTACCTCTGGTTGGTAAAGCAATGGTTCTGAGAAGAACCTACAAATGCCACGTTACTCAACCAGCATCATCCACAGCTACATTCTAAATATTTGTCCTTACAACCACAGAGAAGTGGTCCATTTTACCATCATGAAATGTCTTTGCAACAGATGGAGACCATTCCAGAAAACTACAACCAATACAAGCAAGAAGAGTAAGTGATTCCGTGATGCCATCCCCTACTGAGATATTTACAACACAATTTCTGCATTGAGGTGTCAGGGGTCATAGAGGAAGAGGAAACAAAGCTTGTAGGAGTCAGAAGAACAGGAGGGTTTCTGTGAGACTGCATCTCCCAGAAATGTCAGAGAAGCTGTCGCTTTGAAGTCTCATCAACATCGCTGTCAAAACAAGACTTGGACAAGGATAGTACCATTAGACATGCTAACAAGGAAGGGGGACATCTGTGGGGTCCCAACTCTAGACAAAGAATTCCAGGCAACTAAGGAATGCTGAGATCAGGAGAAATAGTCTTCCCCAAGGAGGAAACCCCAACTGGTGATTTAAAGCCAAGTGGTCAGTCCTGAAATCATATACACATAAATAACCTTATATGGAATGTGTAGGTTGCATCTATATATTGAGAAACACACACACCTACAATTAAAAAGAGGTAGTGAATTTGAGAGTCAGGCATGGTACATGGGAAGAACTGAAGAGAAGAAAGGGAAGGGGAAATGATGCACATATATTCTAATTTTTAAAAAATCACACCAATTTTTACATCGAAATGGGAAACTATAGTCTTCCAGTTACATGTGTTTTATTATTTGTTAAAATGAACAAAATAAAACCTATAGATCCAGCTTATTAAAGACCACCTCCAAATATTCTTTTTTAAACCGAGACAGCTGAGAGCTGACTATTGGAATATTCTTATCACTCATTTTCATTTTCTGGCATGGAAAATAGCATTTCTTGCTGAAGAATCTCAAAGGACCTTCAGTGACCATGTCAGTGTCTGAATCACACGTAACGATCAACAACGGTGGGGTCACAGCAAAATGCGCAGTGACCAGAAGCCGTGGCGAGCAGACTTCATCTGAGATCCTTTTGTAGCTGGCTGCCAGTGACTAAGCAGAGCAAAAGCGGTGGCGTCATGTGATAGATATGACTGTGGGGCACGAATTAAAAAGACACAGACAGAGGCTACTGAGAAGGACCTGTTGTTTCCGAGAGCCGCATCGATTATGAGAAGCTATTGCCGACAAAGGAAAGACATGAAAAATTAAAGCGTGATGTTTAGTGCACAGTCATCCTCCACGGCGCCAAGCCGCTGCTGGAGGCCAGTGAGCTGCTCTCCTCGGTGGGGGTGTGACCGCAGGCTTAGCTGAGTGGCCCAGTAAATGAACAGCTCAGATTGGGACCCCTTGTGGAAACTGCAGTTCCTCCTTTCTCTCTGCGGCTCAGCTTGGGTGGCGGTAAGCGCTGGAATCTGACATCCGTCCTTGCTTTCAGACCGTAGCGTGTTGGTGACTTAGGTGAGAGACTATGAGTTGGCATTGTCCTTTTATGTTCCTGAGGTTTCTAAGGTAGAGAGAGGCAAGACCTACTAGATTCTTTGTAGAGGTTTGAAGTCATTAGCCCCTACTACTATACATTAGTCCTGTTATAACTAGTAGTTTTTACCAAACAATGGAGTAAATAATTTATAAAGAAACAATCCAATGAAGAATTTATGCTGAACTAGTCCATGCCTTATGCTTTAGTTATCTTTCAGCATAAACACATAAACACAGCACTCATGAGCTTGTACTATCTACCCCATATTAAGTATATGTGTGGTGTTTTTCTTTGCAGCTCTATTGTATAAGATCCTTATTTGTTCTATGGATATTTTCGAAAGTATCAATTCATTTTGGAGGTAGTCTGATTCAATCAGACATTAACCCTTGGTTTAGATGCCTGACTAGATTGAAATGCTTGACTTGATGTATTTAGAGCAAAGGCACTGTAAGTTATTTGAAACAATGAACTCTGTCTTGTTGAAATGGTTCTGGAAAAGTAGGCATAGTTACAGGCTGTGGAAATCCCTTCTGCAATAAGAAACAGAGAAGAGGGCTCCTGCTCACGTAAGACCTCTGGCCACTAGGAGCTGGGCCATCTTCCATGACTATTTTCAGGATGCATCCATGATGTCTAAGAAGCCTGATTTGCGTGTCTGGGAAGTTGCAATGAGGACATTGCAAATAGGAAAAATGAGTTTGGAAAGCCCAGTCTCTGAGAGTCTGTCTCTGGCAGTGTCTGCTTCCGGGAGAACGGTGTGGTGCTGGTTTGAGGTGCTCTTAGCCTTGCAGCCTGCACAGCGGAAGGCAAATGCCCATGTCTGTGGAACGATTTGGCTCAATTCACCATTTAATTTTGTAGCCTGATTCAGTCGTCTTCAGAATTCAGTTACCTACCTTACGATGTCTGCACTTGGGCAAACCCTGCACTCAGCTGGGTCCCTTCCCCACCTGTGTCTTTCATTGTCACACCAGGCTTAATGTGCAGGAGACGGGGCTCTCTTTTTCTTTTCCTTTTCTTTCCTTCCTTTTTTTCTAAAAAAATGTTTTAGTTGTAATTTTTTATACCATATAGTCTAATCATGATCTCCCCTCCTCATCTCTTCCCAGATCCTCCCCACACATCCCACCCTTCCAAACTTTACACTGTCTTTCCCTCTCCCTTTAGAAAACAGGCAGGCAAATGAAAAGAAACCTCAGTGAAAAGTAAAAATTAAAACTAAAAGGAAAAGCATGCATGCACACACACACTCCCTACAAAAAACAGAACCAAAACTATATAAAAAACAAAAGACCAGTTAGGTTAAAAATAAAAAGTCCAAAAATGAAACAAACAAATCTCCCCAAACACCACTGAGTTCATTTTGTGTTGGCTGTCTACTGCTGGACATGAGGCCTGCCCTTAAGTATGGTTTGTATCTCTAGTGAGACTCCATTGAAGAAAACCAACTGTTCTTTTGCAAGCGGTTGTCAATTGGAGATAGCTTGTTGGCTAGGGAGTCCTTTCTTAGACTATTTGAGTGAAATGAATGCAGCCTTATTATTGAATCGAGTTGAAGTAAACATTCTGTATTTAAAAGTATGGGGCTTTAGGAGCAGGTGATGTGGGATTTCCCCCTGTATACTGTGATTAACATTAATGAATAAAGAGAGCTGGCTTGAGCCTATAGCAAGGCAGAATTCAGTGAGGCGGGGAAAACTAAGCTAAATGCTGGGAGGAAGAAGGCAGAGTCAGAAAGAAGCCATGCAGCCCCTACTGGGGATAAACACCAGACAGAACTTTACCTGGTAAGCCACAGCCACGTGGCAATACACAGATTAATAGAGATGGGTTAAATAAATATGTAAGAGTTAGCCAATAAGAAGCTAGAGTTTATGGGCTAAGTAGTGATTTAAATAACATGGTTTCTATGTGATTATTTTGGGGCTGAGCTGAACAGCCAGGAAACCAACAAGCAGGTAATCACAAATTTGTATGTATGAATGCATGTATGTGTGCGTGCATGTGAGCATGCCATATGTGCGTATACATGAACACGTAGAGGCTCAAGAGTATCATTTCCCAAGGCTGTCCATCCTGTGTTTTGAGACAGTTTCTCACTGATGTGTGGCTCCCCAAGGAGGCTGGCTTGGCTGGTGAGCATGCCCTGGAGATCTACCAATCCCCACTTCCCACACAGGCATAGTTGTGTCATTCAGTGGTGATGATTACGATCCACAAAATGCAAATTTTGTATCAATGATTTGGGCTTACTGGAGCCTAATTCTACCTAGTACAACTCTTTTGTTTTTGAAGTTTGCAGATATTACTCGCTTAGTTTTCTCTATGTTTATCTTCAGCTGGATCCCCAATCCTTTAGGATTAAATCTCTTCCAGGATGTCACTCCTGTCAGCGTTTCTCTCCGTGAGTTGTCTTACAGGAGTTGCTGGCCTGTTTCGGTTCTCATGGAAGTCATTTTAACCAATATGTCTCTACTATGCTGAGACACAGAATGAGTTGCTCCATTCTGGGCTTTGGTGACCTTATGAGGTTTCGTTCTGTCTCTTCCCCCTCTGACCTTCCAAATCACTAGTGACCACTATTCCTGTCTATTCTTTTTCGAGACTGGTATATTTGTTTCCACAAATGAGTGAGAATATATGGATAAAGTTTTTCTTTATCTGGCTTAATTCCGTTAACATGATGCCCTCCGGTTCTGCTGTATTTGTATAGATGGCAGAATGTCATTCTTTTTATGGCTGAGTATCATCTCATTTTTTTATATACACCACATAATCTTTACCTACCCATCCATTGAAAGGCATTTGGATTGTTTCCATATTTTAGTGATTGTGAATTCGGTTAAAAATAAACTTATGGATGCAAGTATGTGTTTGATATAATTATTTCATCTCTTTTTGACACTATACTCATTAGTGCAATTCTTAGATAACACGGGACTCTATTTTCCCATAGAGCAGTCTCTACTGTCTTCCATGTGCTGTGCTGGTTATATTACCCCAACATTCTATAAGAATTCTTCGTTCTCTATATTCCTGCCAAATTGTGTTAATTGCCATCCTATTGGAGTAAGGTAGTTTCTCATGGTCTCGATTTGAGTTTCCCTGGTGCTTAGTTAAAGGTGGACTGTTTATTCGTGCACTTGTTGGCCATTTACTTATCTACCAATAGGCAGGACTTATTTTTCCTTCTTAAGAAAAATACTTATTTTGTTTTAATGTCCATGTTAAGAAATCCAGAGATTGGGAGACAGCACATTCAGTGGATTTACCACACAGACATGAGACCCTGAGTCCAGATCCATCTCATTCACATAGAAAACTGGGCACAGCAGCTTATACTTGTAATCCCAGCACTGGGGAGGTGGAGACAGGAGGGCCCGAAAGGCTTGCTGGTCAGGCCATTTAGCAATCTAGTCAAATCATTGCACTGTAAGTGGTACGAGAGACTGTGTCAAACAAAACAAAACAAGGTAGAAAGCAGTTGAGAAAAAAACCAACATTGACCTCTGACCTCCATATGTATGCTTACACATGTACACGTACACGCCTACCCAGACATGAAAAAATACACACCCACACACACGGATAGAGCAGAGCACTCCAAAGCCATCTAAGTAGTGGTATTTTTTACATACTTCTATCTTCAACTCAGAGCCCATTTCCTAGAATCCGGGACTAGTGCAAACCTTCAGGTCCTCGGGGACGCCTTGCCCTTCTGCAGCCAGTGTCTGACATTATACATGGAGTGCTGCCAACTTGGGAAGCTTCCCTTAAGCTTTGAGGTCCATGATTTTTTATTGGGGCTTCATAGCAGAGTCATGATAGGTTAAATCATTGTCCAAGAAGGTTTCCCCAAAGCCTTAACCCTGTAATTAGAGGGCTGGTTGAGTTGTCTGTCAGGCTCCATTCTGAGTCACCCCGTTAGCACAAACTATCAGACAGGACTAAGGATCCCAGTGGCCTTAAGTCATCCCTTTTAGAAAACCCATGGGTTTAGAGGTTTCCTCCCAGGAGCTCGGACAAGCACCAGACCTCTTTTGGGTTCAGTGATCTCCTCTATCCACCTGCAGAGGTGTCGAGGTCTGCCAGTTCCAAAATACTCGAAGAAAAAGGCAGCTTGCCTCTTTATGAATTACTGGTTTAGGATTTAGCTTTTATCAGCTATGAAAGCCATTTATTACTTGTTTATCTAATTTGTAGCTTTTAAAATATTGTTTTCCCTCTTATTCCTGATGTTTACTTACCAGAAAAAGCTCCCCCTTTCTGTAGTGATTTCAGGTTTTTAGGAGGGAGCAAAATCAGGTATCTCTATTCAGTGGGCTGTCACTACCTAGACATCTCCTTAGCAACCTTTTGTAGAGCACTTGTTACTATCTGGGGCCTGTTCACTGAGTTAGCAAACTCTTAGGAGTTGTTGCATTAATACAGATGACTAGAACTCAGAATGCTCAAAGACGGCTCTGCTGTCGTGGTTCCTTCTCTCTGACTTTACATACTGGGATGATGAGGGACGTGCATAACCTCTTTTCATTGTCAGGCATGGAGAACATGGGGACAAAAGGAGCACCGTTTCACTCAGTGTTTCTATTTTTGCAATGTTTGAATTAATATGTATTTAAAATTAATTTGAATGAAATTTTTAGAACAAGAAAAAAGTAAAATAATTACATAAAATGGTGCTTAGAATTTTTCCACTTTGAGTCTATGGTATTATGATTGTGAACCAATACTAATGGAGAACTAAAAATGGAGACTTCCTTTTATATTTAATGGACTAGGTAGGACAGAACACAGAGTCCCCTTAATCACTCTGATATAGCCAGTCTTCTCTCTCTCTCTCTCTCTCTCTCCCTCCCTCCCTCTCTCTCTCCTTCCCTCTCTCCTTCTCCTTCTCTTTTCTTCTCTCTTTGCAGGATAGAAGTATTAAGGTATATATATCCTTGGTTGATGAAGACTTTGCCTAGAAAAAGGAGTTTTGATTCTTCTAATTTTGATTTTCCATTTCCTTTTCTTGGTAAATGAGGGTATAAAGGACCTGTTTACTCAGTCTCGTGTTATCTGTTTCTCTTTGTAAACCACCTTCTCTGGTGTCTGCAATTCATTGCACACCTCCCAGTACACAGCGTTCAGAGTCCTCAGGACGAGGTGGCGGTTTCTCCTGTAGCCTGTTTCTAGGCTGCACCAATTTCTCAGTTCTCTCAATAGTTCCCTGATGAATTTCTTTTACTTCGTGATCTAGGAGTGTTTTTGTTAACCTGCTCCCCCCTTCCTGGAATCCCTTCAGCCTCTTTCTATCTTTTCCTCTCTAAACCAAGCTCAGTTTTTGATAAGCCCCCTCAAATGTCACCTTCTCCAGAAAATGGTGCTTCTTGCCCTTCTGCCCAGTGATTAACAGCATTCTGTTGGGGCCTTTTTCTTTGCCTGTGTGTAGTTGACTATTTCTTGCCCATGTAGTCCTGGGGTGGGGGGATAAGGACACAGATATTGTCCCCGTGGAACTGTAATTTTTGAGGCTAAATATGAGTCATAAGGTGTTTTACATGGAGTTGATTCTCAGTGATGTCAACTGATGCGAAATAAATCTTAAATCATTTTATTTGGATTAATAGCATCAACTAAGTAACAGATACTGGCGTTTTACTTTGTATTTTTGAGACAGGGTATGGATGTAGCCCTGGCTGGACTAGTACTCATTAGGTAGAGCAGATATCTGCCTGTTACCATGCTTGTCTTAAAAAATGAGTGTTTTACAAATCCAGCCTTTCTCAAGGCATTTTCTCAATCAGGAGAAAGGGGGCTGCCCATCGCTTACAGGTGACTCGGTCATCTTGGGATGGGACTAAAGGAAATGAGTATTCCATGTTATTGTGTCCCATGTACATCTGACGATCGTGGGTGTTTTGTGGCTGACTTCTTCAAGCAGTCAAACGAATCTCTGTAACAGGAACTGATCTGTCCTGGAAGGAAGAAAACATGAGCCGTGATGACTAAGCTGGTCAGGCTGGGTATCCATGCCTCAGGAAGTCAGGGAGGAGGGGTTGAGGAAGGGAATCGATGTATGAAGCTCAGCATTGCTGATGGAAGATGCCATGTCAGGAGAAGGGAGTTAGAGGCGTGGCTGGGGAAGCACCCCAATTGCATCCATGGTCCCTGAGTGAGTAACTGATGTCTGTGCCTGGTGGGAGGACATCAAAGCCGGAGAAGAGGGAAAGACTGATAAATACAAGACAATCCTTTACAGTGCAGAGGTCTGTCCCAGGTCGCCAGTCAACATGTTCCCTCCCCAGGTGCACTGGGAAGGCTTCACTCTGCAGGAGGAGGTTAGAACAGCGCCACCACTCTGAGCCCGCTGTTACTGCAGGAGGAGGTTAGAACAGCGCCACCACTCTGAGCCTGCTGTTACTGCAGGAGGAGGTTAGAACACCATTGCTCTCAGGAGTCCTAGAAGGCACAGGTCACGGTTCTGGAAATTTTTTTTGCAGCCAGAGCCACTTCTTTCTTCCTCAAGTTCAAACTTAACTTTTGACTTAGCAGCAGCTCTTTGACTTAAAGTCATTTGTTTCCTAGCTGAGGACCACACAAGAGCCAGAGAGGTAGCAGGAGTTAAATCCAGGAGAGGAATTGGGTCCTCATTCATCTAGGTAGGTGGTGCCATTTAGTTAAGCGCTCTATTGACAAGTTTCTGTGTTTTCCTGGCAGAGTCTAATCCTGCGGTGCTGGACTCAGGTATAGGGTGTACTTCTTGAATTCATTTTCTTTTTCCTTATGCAATCAGATCATGAGACAAAAATTGAAATAGTCCAGAAGATTTTATTTTCATTTCTAAATGTCAGTATGACTAGGCTCCAAGATGAGCGGTTATTAGAATAGAGAAGGAGGAAATGGAAGAGGAGAAAAGACACTCTCTGAGGTTGGAACTGATGGACTTACACCTAGCAATTGCTTCTACCTCTATTTTGTAAAATGTAACATGCAGATTTGTTAGCGTGGCTAAAATTAGTCCCACTGAGCAAGTAGAGTGGGGAAGGCTGTGTTAAGACTTAGGGTTGGTTTATATGACATCATGGGATATTTCCATGAAAGAAGCAGCTTCTTAAGGGAAGAGGGAACGTTCACGTCCATTCAGGCTTTGACAGTGAGCACGCTACTCTGATTTATCCGCTTTGGGGGCCCTTGGTTTGCTGGGAATATTGCGCTGGTTCGAGTGGTAGCTGGAAGTGCTCTGTCCACCGGGCAGGGCACTCATCTCCTCCGGCGTTCGTGTCCTGGCAATTCTCTCTCTTTCTCACTTAGCACTTTCACTGCGTGTTTGTAAAAGGCCTGCCCGCGACTGCAGTCTGTAATGTATACATTAGCTTCCTAATAGGGCCAGTGCGCGGTCCTCACTTGAGAGTTAGATCACTAGCGGTACCGGAGCGCTGCCTGAGTGGCTTGGAGCAAGGCTGGCTTGGAGCAGCTGATGCTGGCCTTCCTCTTGTCTGGGCACAAGAAGGTGGAGCCAGGAGGAGCCATTAGGAACGAAAGCATCTGCAGTGAGTACAGCTCTAGATTCTGCTTCAAGACAGGAAATTACAGGAGAGAGATGGGCAATGTTGAGGGCTGTGCAGCTGGGGTCTCTTTGCCTTTTGATTTGTCCTAAGAAGGCGGTCCTCCTTAAACACATCTGTTTCTTCAAGTCAAATGTATTCTGGTAACCTCAGGTTCCAACCTGAAACTTCTGGACGGCTAGGGGGAGCCGTGGGTGGTGTGTTTTCTTCTGTTCCCACAGGATAGTGAGTACAGTAAGGCAGGAAAGCCTCTCTCAGAATCTAATAAGGAAAGATTTAAGGCCGTCAGCTTTTTCCGCCTTTGTTCTTTGCATTGCCCGTTCTTTAGGTGTGTGGAAAGGGAGGGTTGGGTGGGTGCTATTTTTAGCAGGCGCAGGGATAAAGAGGGTATTATCTCTAATGCTGGGAAGGTGACCACAGACAAGCATTTGATAGTGGGAGAGAGGGGGAGTCCTTGGATTTCAAACGCTTACTGATAAGTCCTCTGTCCGACTCCGGTGGGTACCTGTATGCACTTGGCCTAATGCTTTCTCCTGCACAGTCACGCGCCGCTGTCTAGTGGTTCTTTCTCTTGTGATATCTTTACGGCTAGAAGGCATTTTTTCCTTTATGAAATGACTCATAAGGGAACAGCATAGAGCTTGCAGCGTCTAGAAGTAGAGGCCTGTGCCGGCTCTCCTACTAGTTCATTTAAGTGGAGTAATTAATTTGTTTCAGAAGCAGGAATGAGTAACGACAAGGGCAGGAAATTCCTCATGAACTCATTACAATAGTCTCTATACGGCTGAAGCTGTTTCCTTGAATTATGGTGCATATTCGCCCTTTAAATCTGACGGGATTTTTGTGAAAACCACAGAGTATAGGCATCTCCATGGTGCTATACTGCAATGTGAACCGTGAATCAGAAGTCAAATGGGTATAGCAGTTGTCTCCCAGGAAAGCGTGCAATTAATTCATTTATGCCGCTTCTCAAGCTTGCTAAGCATATGTACGCAAGTGTTCTTTCTCAGTGTCAAAAGTATATGTAAAGGAAAGCAAACGACACAAACCCAGCTGTGAGCTCAGTAAACAATGTGTTGTCTGTGTCCGCTGGGTCACACAAGAATGCCCTTGCTCGCAGTCTGATTGGTTGGACATTCGTCACAGGGAAATCTTGCTTTGAAGTTTGACTTTCAGGTCTCCTGCCCTCTCCTCCTGTGAAATGCACGTTCTCTCCTCCAGACAGCTTTCTGTTGAGTTTTCCTGTCCCATTTGTCCCCTGCACACATAACCACATCTGTGCTGTTACTCTCAAGTAGACGATTCCGAGAGTCCTGGTCATGTTTGTTCTGCTGGGAAGAATTAGCAACACCGCTATGCTTTATAATTTATCTTTCTTGGTGCGGATTTCCTTTCCTGCTAACTAGGACACGTCGGTGGATTCTGTGTGCGTGCGTTGGTATAATGGTGAGCACTGTGTAGTTGGTACACAGCCTCAGTATAGACAGGATCAGAACAGCAGTGAACTCCCCAGACCTCTGACTGTGGGCGTCTCATTCTCCTGCCCAGATGAGATCTTACTGTGTGTCTAGTTCAGTTCCTTTACTCTGCAGATGAGGAAACCAAGGCAGAGAGATATTGAGTAAATGAACTACGCGCGCCTGTATGTAGCCTGATAGTACATATGGATGTGTGGATGACATGATCACATCACATGTGGATGTGTGGACGACATGACCACATGACACCTGTGGATGTGTGGATGACATGATCACATGACACCTGTGGACGTGTGGATGACGTGATCACATGACAGCACCTGTGGACGTGTGGATGACAGGATCACATGACACCTGTGGACGTGTGGATGACGTGATCACATGTGACAGCACCTGTGGACGTGTGGATGACGTGATCACATGACACCTGTGGACGTGTGGATGACGTGATCACATGACAGCACCTGTGGACGTGTGGATGACAGGATCACATGACACCTGTGGACGTGTGGATGACATGATCACATGACAGCACCTGTGGACGTGTGGATGATGTGATCACAGGACACAGGTGGACATGTAGATGACGTGATCACATGACACCTGTGGACGTGTGGACGACAAGTCAAGAATTCTTTAACATGTGGATGAGCTGATTCCGCAATTCACTCTCTAGTCTAAAGTATGGTGTGTATCACACGGCTTAAGAATCTCACAAAATGGGCAGACAGAGAGGCAGGTGGATCTTTGAGTTTGAGGTCAGCAGGATCTACAGAGAGTGAGTTCAGGACAGTCAGGGCTACATAGAGAAACCCTGTCTCAAAGAAACAAAACAAAAACCTGGCAGCCAATAGACGCTGCCCATTGGTTACACACAACCCTCGGGCCATGGCTGACTGTGTGTGTGTCTGAGGCGGTTCCGTGCTCACCATCTGACTCCCAGCTGTCCTTTGTCTCAGTCTAGTTTCGTAGACAGTCGCTGTAACATCAGGGAGTCCTCAGTTTCTAAGCAATTCTGTGACCTTGAATAAGCAAGCTTGATTAATCTTTGCTATCAGGTTCCTTTTCTGAGGTTGAGATTTGATATTGGTCCCTTAGAAAGCAGAGAACTTTCTAAGTTGTGTTTCAGAAAGTCAGAATGCCAGCCCGTACGAGGCTGGGGTGTAGCTTGTGACATGCTGGGATAGCTCAGTCTTCCTGGGGTTGGATCCCTTCAGTGAAATGTTGTTATCTTTGAGGTTTTTTTTTTTAATTATCCAAGTCTTGTATCACTATTATTTTAAAAATTGAACACAAGGATGATTAAAAGTATGAGGGGTATATTTCTCCCTCCTCTACCTAGGCAGAGAAAGCTGCTGAGTTAACCCAAAACCATCTATCTAAGGAGGCAGTCACCACAGGGGCCAACCAACTTTATGACATGAGTTTGCTTTTTTGCAAATAACTTTGCTTCAGAAAAGTCACTGATAAGCTTAACTCAAAATTTTAGATGCTGGAGAAGTTAGGAAAGGGGAGCTAGACATGGTGCCTGTCAGTCATCCCAGCAGCTGGGTGCTGGAGGCAAGGTGATCAGAATTTCAAAGCCAGTCTGTGTTCCCTGGGGGGGGGGCTTTACTACGGGAGGGGGTGGAGGAGAAAGTGGAGAGAGGAGGGAGCACTGGAAGGGCACTGAAAGAACACAGGATTTGATCACTCTTAAGCACTATGTCCATTCAGCAGATCTGGTGACTCTCCATGCTCTTTCCAGTTAAATGGTGGACAGTTAGATGTTGTTGGTCAAACTGGAAGCTGTCTTGATTTATTTCCCATCTATATTGGTTTGTAGGAATAATTTTGCTTTTAATGTGGTTTATTTTTGTTTTTTGTTTTGTTTTGTTTTTTGTTTTTGTCAACTTGAAACAAGCTAGAATCACCTGGGAAGACAGAACTTCAATTGAAAAAATAATCCCATCAGGTTGGCTTGTGGACAATTCTTTTTGTTGATTAATGATTAGTGTGGGAAGGCTCATAGCCTTTGGACAGAGCTGCCCCTGGGCTGCTGGTCCTAGGTTGGTTGTATAAGAAAGTAGGTTGAGCAAGCCACGGGTGGGGGGGGTGGGGGGGGTGAGGGGGTGGGGGGGGCAATAGGCAGCACGCCTCCATGGCCCCTGCATCAGTGTTGAGTTCCTGTCCTGACTTCCTTTCAGGACAGATGACCTAGGAGGTAAAGTAGATCTTTCCTGCCCTTCCTTGTCCGAGGTGCTTGTAGCAATAGGAAGCAAAGCCAGGCACGGCACGGATATTAAGAATCTGAAGAAACGTGAGCTACTTTCCAACATGAATCACATTACATTCCTGAACTTTTGATCAGCTGCTTTACAGCAATAAAAGTATAACTTGAATGTGTTTTAAAAAACAAACAAACAAACCTCAAACTGTCAACCTTGTAAAATCCAAAAACTCCATTAGCCTTGGGTAGACGCTGCTCCTGAAACTGAAATAACATCCATTTGTTATAAACCATAGGCCCATAGGGTCTTGATGCTGGACCACTGCCAGGAGGCAGGTAAATTTATAGCAGGATCATTGGTAGTAACTAATCTTCATTCTCAAAAGCAAACTTAGTTCAACACGATGCTCAGCTATTATTCTCACTTCTCTGGTAACCCTTTACTAGGAGATGTCAGAACAGTTTATGCCTAAAATTCCAAAAGCCTCTGAAGTTTTCAACATAACCACGTATTAATGTAGCATGGGTTTAACATTAGTTAATCACCATTAAGTAGACTTAGACCTATTGGGATATAATCTATTTTTCAAGAAACTAACATTTTGGAATTGCTACATCTATGTATTTATCATCTATGTATCTATGTATGTACTATTTACTTACCTACCTACCTAATCTTCAAAATGAACACTGAGACCAGCACAGTGTGTTTTGTAATTAGAATACCCTCCTCTGGTTATTCATGTATTGAATATGTTGGCTTTAGTCAAAATGATGTTTGGATGTATGTATTAGGAAAGCCCCTATTAATCATTGTTTCCACATAAGTGCAATATTTTTCTCTCGCCTGTCAACAATGCTGGGAGAGTAGCTCCTTGGTACCCACTGGACCCTGTGCTTCATGTCCTCTCTGAGGAGTACCCCAGAGCATCTCCTGGCCTGACTTGGAGCTTGAAATGCAGCCACGGAGGCCACCGCATTCACTAGAACAACAGGGGAAAGCAGAGGGGCAGGAGGGTGGCATCTTCTAATCCAGGCAGTCCCTCGAAACAGATCTCAGAATTTCTACACACCTATTCCACTTGCTGCTCATTGGTCAGAACTTGGCTACAGGGAGAGCCACAGTTAGCTACAAAGGAAATGGGGACTGTGATTCTTAAATTCTGGGCAGCAATATTCACAGCTGAATCTCAGCATTTTGTTACTAAGGAATGAGGGGAAATGGGTATTTGGGGAGATGCTACCACTGTGGTTTTGTGTTACATGCTGGGTCTTGGGGCTATAATGTAGAAAATCAAACATCTCTTTCTGTTTTTGTTATGAGCAATGGTTTCTTAATTTAGCAATCTAGCTTTATTTAGAAACCCCGTTTCTTCTGTGAAGTATCGTTGCTTTATTTGGCAATCTAGTCTGACTTTGCTTTCTTATTTCCTTTTGCCTTTCAGCTGTTTTGGAAAGAAGTAAGGCTTAGATTTCTCCATGTTAACCATGAGCGTGATGCTTTCCCCACTGAGGTCACAGGACCCGGATCCCATGGCGACTGATGCCTCGCCCATGGCCATCAACATGACCCCTACGGTGGAACAGGGAGAAGGAGAGGGAGAAGAGGCCATGAAGGACATAGATGCTGAGCTGCAGTATGGAAAGCCACCCCCGCTGCACACAGTAGCTGACTGGAAGATCGTCCTACACTTGCCTGAGATTGAGACCTGGCTCCGGATGACCTCAGAGAGGGTCCGTGACCTCACCTACTCGGTCCAGCAGGATGCAGACAGCAAGCACGTGGACGTGCATCTAGTTCAGCTCAAGGTAAGGCAGGTTCTCTGGAAAGAGACTGAAAAAGGCCCCGGGTATCTTAAGTCTTAGTTCTGTGACTGCCAATGAGGAAGAGTCAACAAGGAAAATAGAGTAACAGATTTGAAACCGTCATTCTTGATGGTAAACTCAGATTATTTCTCTTCTAATTTCACTACATATGCCGGTTATCTAGAGCAAAGCCGGCCTTCGAGGATAGAACAGAGATACAAGGGAAGGATGGGGCGTTTTTGTTCAACTTCACAGAAATCAGTTGTGGGAAATGAAAGGATCATATAAAAGACAACGACAGGCGTCACGAAGGCTCTCATGGTAGAGCATCAAGCTGGGATGGGGAGCAGGTCATGTGATTGGTACCTTTGTCCGAAGCTGATGCTGTTTTTGAAGCCAGCAGTGGTTCCTACCCCAGTGGGAAGAACAATGTTCTCCTTGTTGAGTGATCTTCCATCCAAAGACACTGCATCACGTATAAAGGAGCTTTTTATAGTAACCCATCTAATGTCAGACATTTGGGAAATGTCTGTGGCTTCTGGAGACCTTGGGAAAGCGTCACAGCACAGAGAATTGGAGGTGCTAGAGAGAGTGCAATTAAACCAGGGCTCCAAAAATATAGTCTGCGACTTCTACCCTGCATATGGGCCTTATATAAACTTCACATTAGATGGGGTTCTGCGGAAGATTCTTTTACCTAAGCTGGCTCATCTTACGTGACATAAACACATTCTTAGCTCTGCATGCTGAAATGATTTACAGGTCTAACCACCATAGACGATCCATAGGTGTGCGGTGAAGAGAGAGCACATTTCTCAGTGTTTAGAGTGAATCTGGCTTAACCTTTTCAGATTGGTGCCCCAGATCCTGTGACAGAAGTCCCAGCTGGATTCCTACTGTTGTGATAAAGCACTGGGACCAAGGGCACCACGGGGAGGAAAGGGTCAGGTCACAGTCTGTCACTGAAGGAAGTCTGGACAAGAACTCAAGGCAAGAACCTGGAGGCAGGAGATGTGCTCGCTGGCTTGCTCCTCATGACCTGTTCAGCCTGCTTTCTTATAGAACCCAGGACCACCAGCCCAGAGAAACTACCACCCACAATAGGCTGGGTGCTCACCAGTAATTAAGAGAATGCCCTGCAGGTTTGCCTATAGCCGGATCTTATGGAGGCATTTTCTCAATTGTGATGCCCTCTTCATGTCTTGTCCAGTCTGAGGGGACCTCAAAAAAACCACCAGGCTCACTGAAATGCAAAAGCAAGGTTTTTTTGTGTGTACAATACAAGCCGGCAGGGACCTTTCAAAGCTACTGGTGCAACAAGAGGAGGTACCCTGCCCTACTAGAGGGCATTATTTAAAGGCAAAACCCAGAAAAGTTATATTAGCAGGGTGTAGGATGTTGATTGGCTGACATTTGTCTAGGGGTGTCCTGGCGTAAAGCGATGGGTGTGTGCTGGCAGGTGATCCTGTCTACAATGGTTGGAACATTAGGAATTTCTTTTGGTCTGTTTCTGGGTGGTGCCTGGGTAGTTTCAGTTTGTGGTCTTTATGGGAACCAGGTATTGCCTCAGGGTAAGCTACTGAGACTCTATTGAGGTTGTCTCGGCTGGATCCTACATTTATTCACTTCACTCTAGATTATGTCAAACTTACAAAACCTGACCAGACACCAGATTGTTTCATCAGTGTTAAGACAGGTCGGAAGGAGAAAGACAGGCAAGAAGGCAGGAGGGAGGAAGGAGGAAAGACAGAGGGGGGGGACCATGTGAGAGAGTGAATGAGTATAAGCGGGAGAACCGTAATGGCGTTGGTAGCTGCTCCCCACTGGTGGCACAGGCCTGGGGTCTTTCTCCTGCTTTCCACAGTTTCGTGGGAAGACGTCACCAAGATGGCAGGGGCATGACTGGAAGCCACCTCAGTGAGATGCTAGTCCCTGCTAGCGTCCTCCTGTGGCAATAGGGAGTACTGTGACTGAGTCCCCGGTGTAGTTTCTACAGAGGAATAGTCCCTGGCCACCTTGGAGTCCAGAGTAAACTAGAAGTTGGGACACTCCTTTACCTTGCTCCCTCCAGTGCTGAGCCAGTGTGTGGCTTCTGTAAGTTAATGCAGGATTGAGTTTGTAAGGAAAGTCAGCTGTTACCTCTTAAATCCTTTGCGTTTACACTGGAAGTTGGTAAATGCTAGCAGCGAATGGGAGGGGATGGACATAGCTTTAGAAGACAGTTAAAAGCACTATTAATGTTTAAATGGTCTTAAAATGCTAATTTGTTATCAACTTCATTTAATTAGACCAATAATATACACATGGAAGCTCATATTTTACCTCAGGAATGCATATTTTTGTGCCGTGACTGTATAGTTGTATATTGCATTTGAAGAATCGTCCCTAGGGACATCTGCTTTTCTCACTGTAGCTGTCACGACACTTTCATCAGAAGCCTTCTCTTTTCTGTCTCTGCTCTATCCCAGGGTGTGCCTTATTTTCTCTGCTGAGAAAAGAACTGCAGGAGATGTAAGGTCAGATGTAAGGGCATATGATACCAGCCAATGACTCTTCAGCGATAAGCTGGAATTGTTTTATGATACCAGCCAATGACTGTTTAGTGATGAGCTAGAATTGTCATATGATCTCAGCCAATGGCTGTTCAGCGATGAGCTGGAATTGTCATATGATACCAGCCAATGACTGTTCAGCGATGAGCTGGAATTGTCAACCTTCATTTTATTCTAGGAGTTTTGTTAGCATTTTTCTGGGTACTTGTTTCATGAAGTCACTTAAGTAAATTCTCTGCAGTGTTTTCAAGTTTGTGTGACAATGGATGTCAGCAAGCTCTAGTCAGTGTGTGTGGTCTCCACTGCCATGTACAAAGGACTTACTTTTAAATCTCAATATGCTTAGACCATTTCCCCCTTGATTATATAATGTTTCTTTTTCCAGTGAAATTTTGATGCATTTAAATTTTAAAATATGTCATCTTTCTGCATTACGCACTAATTCAAAATAACAAAGGCATCTTAGCACTGTGTCTTAGTAGAAATTGATGAGGACAAACTTGTAAAGCAGCTCCCAGATGAGACTGTGGCAAAGCAGAGGGACAGATCCAGCTTGGGTAAGTTGTCCCAGCTCCACATTCACTGCTTTGGTTCGTTACTCAATTTATTAGTTTGCGGTGAAAAGCCATCCTCGTGGCCTGAGGATGATCTATGACCTTAAAGGCCACCTGGGTGCAGAGACATTTCAATGTTGTTTGTAGGCAGGCTTTTATTTTCCCACTTGCCAGGTCCCAAATAACTGACACAGAGACACAATATTAATTATAAATGCTCAGCCAATAGTTCAGCCTTATTACTAACTAGCTCTTACAACTTAAATTAACCCATTTATATTAACCTACATTTTGCCACATGACATTACCTCTCTTTTATATTGCACCCCCCCCCCCCGCCCGTTTCCTCTCTCTGTCTTGCTGGCAACACCTCTGACTCTGTCCTTCTTCCCAGTGTCCTTAGTCTGGTTCTCCCACCTAACTTTATCCTGTCCAGATATTGGCCAGTCAGCTTCTTTACTAATCCAATCACAGTGTGATTGGCACAGCATACAGAAGGATTATTCCACAGCACTTGTGTATCTGTTCTAATGCGCTCCTAATGCTACAAACCCCAGCTCCTTACCCAGTTTCTCTGCTTGTGTCTTAGCAGGCATCTCAAGTTGGAGATGTCCACTCAATCACTCTGCATCCTCCCTTAATGTCCCAGTAATGGTAAGGGACCATTTTTTTCCAAGCCAAAGCAAGACTTTCTACCCATACACTTCTCTCTATCGACAGGGAACCCATTCCCCAGATGAGCCCTCAGTTCAGTCACTGCTACCATTTCTGCAGCCAGCACACCATGGCACACCCTTGCTTGCCTCGGTACTGACAGCCTCTTAACGAGCCTGGCTTCCTCTTATCTTCACCACCCTTGCAGCTTATTTCCCACTGGGCAGCTACTTTCTAAAAAGATGTCCATCAGGATATGCCCTTCTCTTGCTTCAAATCTCTTCCTTTGACTCATTACTGCCTGAGTCTCTGGCATGATGCTCCCTGCTTGACCCTTATCTTTATGTTGGAGGAGGTCTCTTGTTGGTTCCTGGATGCCCGCCTAGCTTAGATCCAAAATAATCACATAGAAAACCGTATTATTTAAATCACTGCGTGGCCCATTAACTCTAGCTTCTTATTGGCTAACTCTTACATCTTAATTTATCTCATTTCTAGTAATCTGCATATCGCCACATGGTTGTGGCTTACCAGCTAAAGTTTTGACACGTCTGACTCTGGCGGCAGCTCCATGGTGTCTCTTGACTCTGCCCTTCTTTCTCCCAGCATACAGCCTTGCTTTCCCCACCTAGTTCTGTTCTTCCCTGCTGTAGGCTCAAAGCAGTTCTTTATCCATTAACCAATAAAAGCAACACACAGACAGAAGGACCTCCCACACCATCTTTAAGCTCCAGATACACCAAAAGCCCCAGAGAAACATCAACCTAGTTCTTGCCTCATAGTTTTCCTTGTTCCTTTTGCCTAAAGAGTCTTTCCCCCTCTTTGAGTGCTGACTCTGGATCCTCATCAAGCTGTTAGCCAGAGGCACAGCCAAGCTCTGACATCCACTCACTGAGAGAGGGTGGGGCAGAGGTTGGGGACAAGGAGGCAAGACCTATTTTGTGCTTGATGAAGGGAATACACATACAAACATCTCATTGTCTATGCACCTCACACTGCCTTGACAGTGTTTGTTTTAAGTCATTTTAACATGGTCTTCTCTGCCATTATATTAATGTAGACGTTTTAAAAATTGTCAGTCAGCCTAGGCTCATCTCTGGGCTCCAGGGCCTTGTTAGAGACATTGTCTCCACAATAAGGTGGGAGGCTACAGAGGGACAACACCCAAGGTTGGACTCCAGCCTCCATGTGCAGTCACAGGCACGTGCGCACACATATGAACACATATGTACACACAAAATAGATGCTCAGATCTTTTACTCTCACCCTCACTTCCTTCCTCCTCCCCTTACCCCTCCTCCTGCCGGTCCCCCTTCCCCTGCCCCTGTGATATCAGAACATCCTCAGCCTGACTCTCGTTCTCTAAAGGTGATTTTGTCTGTGGTCATTGTGCTTGTCTTAAAGTTTCTCTCTCAGATACCACTTGTCTTAGTCAGTGTCCTATTGCTGTGAAGAGACACCATGACCAAGGCAACTCTTATAAAGGAAAACACTTCATTGGGGCTGGCTTAGTTTAGAGATTTAATCCATTGTCATCATGGCAAGGCAAACTGGTGCTGGAGAAGTAGGTGAGAGTTCTATATCCACCTCTGCAGGCAGCAGGAACACACACACACACACACACACACACACACACACACACACACAGAGAGAGAGAGAGAGAGAGAGACAGAGAGAGAGAGAGACAGAGAGAGAGACAGACAGAGAGAGAGAGAGACAGAGAGAGAGACAGAGAGAGAGAGAGACAGAGAGACAGAGAGAGAGAGAGAGACAGAGAGAGAGAGACAGAGACAGAGAGACAGAGAGACAGAGAGAGAGAGAGAGACTGGGTCTGGCTTGAATCCCAAACCCCAAACTCCACCCCCAAAGATACACTTCCTCCAACAAGGCCACACCCAATCCCTCTCAAGTAGTGGTCATTTCCTATTGACCAAGCTTTCAAATCTGTGTCCCTGTGAGGGCCATTCTTGTTCAAATCACCACTCCACTCTCACCTCCCTTATTTCCAAGTCCTTAGGGGACATTTGACTATAAGCTCCAGATTGAGCTAATCTTTATTACAAAGTTTCCACAGGGGTATGACAGTTCCTGCAAGTTGAAAAAACAAAACAAAATAAAAAAAATCAAACAAAACCAAAAAAATAACTAACCTTAGGGAAAACTGACTTATACTAAATCCTTTCTCCATTATTTTTAAAACTGAGCACACAACTGGCATATTTCACTTTCTACTTTGCAGACTATCCCTAGTAAGAAGTCTGAGAAGCAGCTGAACCAGCTTTAGAAACTTGCCCCACCCACCCCAGGTTTGGAAATTGTGGGGCTCTAGAAAAGCGGACCAAATACTATAAACCATGCCGAGCGGCTGCACACACACAGTTAAGAACTAGACAGGCCAAGTAGGCCCCTTCTCAGGGACGATGCTATTTATATTCCCAAAGACCCCGTAGCAGGGACGAGGCAAGGCTTGGACTAGCTGGAATAAGTGATGTGTGTCTAAGTAAACAGAACTCTGGAAGCGACTTAACTGGAATCAATTCCTGACTTTAAATTCCCCTTTAAACCACCACCACTCATGATTTGCATCTGCGTCTTTTGTTTTCAAAGTCAGAACCCTGGATACAATCTCTGTTTACAAGATGCTCTGACTGTCTGTGATGCCTGTGGCATCTGGGAGTTAATCCAGACACCCACTAGCTCACATGGGGTCTGGAGGTTGCTGGGAAAAGGCTTCTATATCTGCTGCACAGCTGGAGTTTGTACAGATGTGCCTGATGATCTGAAGGTGGTGGAAATCTAGGGGTGAGGGGCTCCTAGGAGAGGCTTCATGGCCATCATAGGACCATGAGATATTTCAGTATGACAGCGAGGAAGAGATGTGGTGGGTAATGGCTTGGAGGATTCCCAGCCCTGGGACAGAGCAGCGTGGGCAATAACCAGTGAGGGAAAGAGTGGATGGTTGTAACCTTAACAGTGATATGTTTGTGGGTCAAATTGACAGGGGTCACTTGTGCTGGCTGGTTTTATGTCAATCAGTTTGACACAATCTAGAGTCATCTGAAAGGAAGGAACCTCACTTAAGAAAATGCCTCCATAAGATCTAGCTGTAAGGCATTTTCTTAATTAGTGATTGACGGGACCCTTCCTATAGTGGGTGGTGCCATCCCTGGGCTGGTGGTCCTGGGATCTATGAGAAAGCAGGCTGAGCAAGCCATGTAGAGCAAGCCAGTGAGCAGCACCCCTCCCATGGCCTCTGCATCAGCTCCTGCCTCCAGTTTCCTGCCCTGTTTGGGTTCCTGTCCTGACTTCTTTCAGTGATGGACTATAATGTGAAAACATAAGCCAAATAAACTCTTTCCTCCCCAACTTGCTTTTGGTCATAGTGTTTCATCGCGGTGGCAGTAACCCTAACCAGGACACCTCACAAAGTCAGGAGAGACAAGAGTGGAGAAGGGCATACACACGCAGACATTAGCCATTTTGGTCAGAATATACAACTATATATTATTTTCTTAATTTCTTTCTTTTTTTTTTTTTTTTTTTGGTTTTTTGAGACAGGGTTTCTCTGTGGCTTTGGAGCCTGTCCTGGAACTAGCTCTGTAGACCAGGCTGGTCTCGAACTCACAGAGATCCGCCTGCCTCTGCCTCCCGAGTGCTGGGATTAAAGGCGTGCGCCACCATCGCCCGGCTTATTTTCTTAATTTCTTAAAGAGAAAAGAAGAAAGCTTGTTCTCTCTTGTTTATTGAAGTGGAAATCATCCATGGGACCAGACAGGAGGCAGCTCACCTGTGGCCTTGCGGTTACATATGAATGGCTCCTTTTGAAGCTGTGTTGTCTGCCACCCACACAGCCTGCTGGAGCCACTTTGTTCCAGGGAAATGGTCCGAATGAAGAGCACTTTGCCCCCAAAGCACAGAGGGGCAGTTTCCTGCCCTCTAAAATGGATGACGTATCATGGAGCTTGGGCTCCATGGCATCGCCTTTGGAAGGCCATGGAGACTAAAGAGTCCCAGGGGACGGTGGGGCTTGATAGAGCAGTCATATGAATATCTATAAAGGTCAAATGTGGTGTAAAATTTTTAAAAAGCCCTCTGTCTTAGTGTGAGTGTACAGGTGTGTACAAGGTGACCAGGAGCGGGGTGTGAGCTGGTCACAAGGCTGCTGAAAGAGACAATGGCTGGACTTGGTGTGGAGAGGAGAAAAAAGAACTAAAAGACCCCATTACACACAAAGCCCGTCACACCGTTGACAACCTGGGGTGAGCAGGGAATTGGAGGCAACTGGCTTTTGTCACCCTCATCTGTCTCTTCTTGATAGGGCTGAGTGATTTCTCTTTGTGTACATGTGGATGGGAGGAGGAGGAACAGATTTGAAAGCCCCCATCTGTTCATGGCCGTTATCAGCAAGCATTTTGGGGTAAGGCGCATCATTATTTGAATAAGTCATGTTTGTCAAATGCATCATTTAGTGCAAAAGGAACGTGTAAACTACAACATGAAAAGTGGTGTGTTCTCTTTCTGAGGAAGAGGAAATGGACCTGTGTCCACTGGGGTCTTAGTTCACAAGGAGAAAGCCGGTGCTTCTTACATTTCCCCTTTTGATTCAGAAACTGACTTTCTGTCAAAGCCCATGCAGTGACCATCAATAATAGTGTCAATGCACTCGGCACAACCCTTTTGAATGCTGCACCTGCTGAAGGCCTCCGTCTCTGAGATGATGAGAGCCAGGCGTTAGTGACTGGATCAAAAGACAGCTTGCAACTGTGTCCAGTTCTTCAAACAACAATAGCAAGCACAGTTTTCTTTCTGTATGTGTCTCCTCTTCCTCCTCCCCAAGCACCCAAGAGTACAGTGTCATTTTAAAAAACATTTTAACTACAGACCTACCTTCCTCACCTTCCAACTTCCTTCCCACATAAAGTAGAGATGCACAGACATGGCCTCTGCAGTGTCTTCAGCATCTGGACCCCGCTGGCCTGGGGCTCCTTCCACTTTTCTCTTGCAGTAACCACTGACTAGTCAGGCCCCATCAGAAATCCATGCCTTAGAGCATCCTCTCTCCCTGTGGAAGCATCAGGTTCCTCATGCTACACAGCCTCTAGATGGCAGCTTGAAGTGCCCACTTGCGAACCCATCTTGCAGGCCCAGCTGGTGAGTCCTTCTATGGCTTTTCCCCGTAATCTCTTGGGTTGTCTGTGTAGCTCGGTCATGAACAGAGCGCTCCCTGCTCTCTCTGCAGGGAAGGACCTATTTTCCTCTTTGCAGCTGTGTCCCTCCCTTGATACAGGGCAGGGCTTTGAAATGGGATGAAAGAAATCAACCAGTGCTAACCAGTTTACTCTGGTTATTTTCTCGACTGGAAACAAATCAATGTGCTCGCACTTGTGATGGCTGAGAGAACGTTCCTGAGCTGGAGTTAGTTCCCACTCCTGGAAATTCGAGTGTTAGGGTTTGTTTCTTTGTTCTAGACAAAGCCTCCTGTGCACTTTGCACTTCAGGAGTGTGACTTGGAGGAGAAGTCCTGGCCATCAAAGTTCTGTTTGCTGTTTTATTTGGGAATATTTAGAGGTAAATTATTATTTTTTAATCATTAAAGAACAGCCTTCTTCAGAAGATAGAAAAATATGGCAGGACATTGAAGGTTTCCTTTGCTGTGTTTCCTGAAGACCACTGTAGGGTTTGTATCCACACATACACAGCTCTTCCATTGTCATGGAAAGAACAGCTTGTTAAACATCCTTGTGGCTTCCCAGATTTCCTGCATCCTCTACCCATATGTGAATTCTGATAGTTGATCCCTGAAGATGTAAATCCATTGCATTGTGGTCTTTTACAGTACAGTAGACGAGTCAAAATACATTTACTCTCTGTTCAGTTGAGTGCAGAAGACATTATTCTTTGTGTGCTATGCATTTCCTTCTCTTTTTTTCTCTTCTCTGCTTTCTGGTAATCTATGAGCATCTCTTCCCGTTAGGTATAAAAATATGAAGAGTCTAGAGCTTCACTAAATAGTCTTGATTATTCCATTTTCATAAAATTATATTGTAGATTTTTTAAATGTTTGGAAAAAGTGGTTAATTTTCTTCTCAAAGCTGGTAGGCATCTGTTTTGTCTTGTTTTCTGAGGTTTTCAAAAGCCTTGGACTTAGCTTCTCTTACAGTGCTAGGGCAGCTATGTATTTTTGCCTTTCACAAGACCATAAATAAGAATAAATATTTTATAGCTTATTTAATGTGGTTTTTCTAAAATTCAATACATCTTTTAAGATGCAAGCCTGTGAATATGTTGCATGTTTGTAGGAGAAATTTATGAAAGCTTGGAGCACAAAAATGTATAAATTTGTGCACTTACTGTGTGTTTATATAATAAGGTTTTATGGTTTCTGCTTTAATGGCGGTATATTTATCCTTCATCAGACCAAAATTCTTTTATTTGATGTGACATTTTATTAACATTTTTATAGAATAGTCAAAGATGGCCCCAAAGAATCCTATTTCAAACAGGTATTTTAAAGATGTTCATATTTTTTTCTTTATATGACAACAGCAACTAGACATTACAGAATGGATTGTACTGTAACTGGGGGTTCCTTTTCCTCCTTCCAGTTCCCGAATAACCACTCTGAGTTTTAATATTAATTACAAACTCTTTGGCCGATGGCTCAAGCTTTCTTACTGGCTAACTCTACATATAAATTAACCGTTTCTAATAATCTGTATATTGCCCTGCGCCCTGTGGCTTCCCGGTAATGCTCTGGCATCTTACTCTTTTGGTGGCTGCTGGCGTCTCCCAGATTCTGCCTTCTTTTTTCCTATGTCTTTGCTTGGATTTTCTGCCTGGCTCTATTTTGACTGGCTACTGGCCAAATCGCCTTCTTTATTAACCAGTACTAAAACATCCACAGCGTATACAGAGAGATCACATCATTGTATGTTTAGAGAGACATTTCTCACTCTGAGCCAGTATTCAGACCGCTGGAGCTGCAGCTCCGTCAGAAAGCCTCCCTGGCTCTGTCCTCTCTGCTCACAGTCCTCCCCACCTGTGACTTAGGACCAGTGTGATGGTCTTGAGTGTGTGAATCTTCATTAGCTTTTTCCTACACCGTATTCTAATCTTCTCACACCACTCTTGAAGCTTTTTAGAGTCATGTAAACACTGCTATTTCTTTGTATAAAACTGCAAATCCTTTTTTTTGTCCTTTGAATGGGTGAATTCTCACATCATCATCTTCTCTTCTCATCGCCCTGTTTCCTCTTCCCACAGACGACATTGGCATACCAGGGAAACCATGACTTCTACGTCACACTGCAGAGAATAATCACATATATTCATAAGCAGTATTAAATTAGTATGCTCATTCACAGAAATGTAGGGGCTAGACACTGGCCAGAGAAAACAGAATTTTGGTGCTATGAACTCAGAGCAAAATTTGACATTTTTAAAATAATGCCGTATTGCTATTTTAATTCCGTTTCATCTTAGACAACAGTCTCAAGTTTCTTGTTGTTTATGGTTTGGGTTTTTATAGCTTTTTCGCAGTCCTGGGCTCCAGATCGGGGCCTTATACGTGGCAGGTAAGTCTCTCCCACACGGATGTATCCCGGTTACTGTAACTCAAAGTCTGTGCTGAGTCAATCTTTTTGCAAGTCCTTATCAGTGCATCTCAAGAGCTGAGACCCTGATGTTGGAAAGGAAGAAGGTTTTGGACTCCAACACTGCCCTAAACCAGTCTGCCGCCTTATTATTCACTTCTTCCTATTCTCTGTAGACCAGGGCACTGTGAGACGATGCTAACTCATGTGTTTTCCAGCTGCTGCCACTTCCTCTTAGGGCTCCTCAAGTTTTTGCCATGCGAATAAGGACACTGATCAGCTATTGACCACATATGCTTCATTTGCCTCAAAGTGCTTTTCAATCAATTATTAGTTTTTAAACCCTTATAGTAATACCTCGCTCTCTGGAGAGAGACTTGAGGCACAGAGTAACTTATTGACTTGCCTAAAGTCACACAGCAGGAAAGAGCTAGAACTAAAAAGCAGGTAGTTTTGTAAACAATAATTTTATTAATCATTTGAGCATTTCATAGGATGTATTTTGAGCATATTCATCCCCTTTTCACCTTCCCATCCCCTCTTCCCCAACTTTGACACTTCTTTTTCTTTCTCCATTGAGTCCTGTTAGTGTTGCCTAGCTAGCCTTGGGAGTGGCCCCTGATGTGGTGTGTGGTGGACTTACTAGGGGTCAGAGTGTTAAAGACAATGGAGTCCCTCTCTCCAGCAGCCCTCAAGTGCCAATGACTCTCCAGTTCATGGTGGGTTTCATGTCCACGCTCCATGCTGGGATTTTGTGTGGCTGGAGCTTTGTCAGATGGCCATACCTGCTGTGAGTGCGTGTGTACAGTTGTCCTGTGGTACCTGGAAACATTGTCCTTCATCATCCACCGCCATGACTCTTGCAGCCTTCCTGCCTCCTCTTCTGCAGGATCCTGGAGCCTAGGCAGTGGGGTGGGGGAAATCTTCTAACTTTGTATTCTCTTCCACAGAGGACTTAGGTGGACACCAGAATGCCCCAATGGGAAGAGTAAGAGAGGTGGGAAGAACACTCAGTTGCACTGTTTAGTAGAATATAGATCCCAGGGGTCTTTGTGCTGTGTCTCTTATTCTGCTTGAGCATCAGAGGCGATGAAAACCTCCATTCCTAG
Source organism: Microtus oregoni (assembly GCF_018167655.1). Lineage (NCBI taxonomy): Eukaryota > Metazoa > Chordata > Mammalia > Rodentia > Cricetidae > Microtus > Microtus oregoni. The sequence continues at coordinate 40,369,091 of NW_024543068.1, read as the reverse complement.
CTGTGGAGTGAGGCTACCAGTCAGAGTCTCACCTTGTAAGAACTCCACACCCTGGAGATTGGGGCAGGAGCACTCGGTCTGAGGCTAGCCTGCTAACATGGAGAGATCCTCTCAAAACAAACAAAAAGCTTTCACTTTCTGGTCTGCTGTTTAGTGTCCGAATCTCCCTGGCCCTTGACAGAGACTCTCTATACTTAGAGATAAAGTCTTAAGAGTAAACAAGGGTGGGCAAGAGCTAACAGCAGAGGCCATTGAAAAGGCTTCTGAAATTTTACTTGTTTATTTATTTTGCGTGCATATGTGTGTGTGTGAATTGGAGGGCCGCTTATGGGAATTGGTCCTCTCCTTCTAGCCTATGGACCACAGGGCTGGAACTCAGGCTGCCAACAGTAGGTGGCAAGTGCCTCTACCAGCTGAGCATCTTCCTGCCCACCCCTTTCAATGGAAGAGGCAGCTCTAGCCTAAAACAAATACATAAACAGGTGGGGAAACAGACAGCAACTCACCTGTACAGCCTCCTCAGCATCGGGACGGCGAGCAAGTGCCGCCAGCCCTGGCGTTTGTATGTACGTGCTGGGGATCGAACTCAGATCCTCGTGCTTGTAAGGCAGACATTTTACTGAGCCATTTCTCCAGCTTATTTTTCTCTTCCTTTCATTTTCTTTCTTTTCCTTCCTTTCTACCTCCCTATTTGCCCCCCACACCACCGGATACTGGGGATTGAACTTGGAGCTTGTGTTTGCCAGGGAATGGCTTTTCCAGTCCAAAGCTTCTTTAATTTCTGGATCTTTAATAAAGTATTTTCTGTGCTTCATTACTAAGAACTCAGATTGGGGAAACCACAAATGAGGAAGTGTGACTTTTTTCTCACCTGGCTGATTATCTGGTGATGAAAACATCTTTTGACCAGGGAAGGGCTTTGTATCTACAAACAGAGCAGACTTGGGAAACGCTGTAACACAGCAGCCCCTGACCTCTGCCCTGGCTTTGCGCAGGTCTGAACCACCAGTAGCTGTTAGTTGGCTTGCCTCAATACTATTTGAGGCTGGCTGCGTGTGAGAAAATGCGGTATTTTGTTGTTTCATCCATTTCGATAGAATCAAAGCCAGTAAGTAGAAAACACAAGCTTCCTAATTCCTAGGAATCCATTGCAGGAGTTGAATCATTTATTACCCTTCCAGGAAATGGGACCCTGCTTTCGGTGCTCCAGCTTCCACTTTCTGTTTCCTCCCTTTGTGCACCTCTCTCTCGGCCTGTTCCTGCAGAGCGAGCAGAGACAAGGACGCTTTCTTGGCATGCACAGCTCTGTTTGTGGGCGTGGGGACTGGCATCTAGGAAACTTTCCAAGGTGCACAGTCACACACAGTGTGGAAACCATGAGCGTAAGCCACGCCCTTGGTCCCTGCTCAGCAGCTTCTCTGCTAAAGCTGCTATGGATGAAATATCTTCTGGGCGTCCTCAAGATGAAGGCCAATTATTTTCTGTTGTTCGCGATGTTCGTGTTGGTTTTTTACATATTTTTATGATTATAAAGTAACACATGAACCATCTTCGTCGACCTCACCATCCCATCCAGTAGGCAGCCTCTGGCCACACGTGATTGTTTGAATTTAATTTAATTGAAGTGAACTCAAACTAACCACAAACTCAGTTTCTTAGTCATACTACTCACATTTAAGTGAGTGTGCGTGAGCCTGGACTGGAAGCCACAGAGAACCATTTCTGTACACGCAGAGTCTCATTGTATAGAACTGGCTAATATCTTAGCTCCTGTTGCTGTACCTTCGCTCATAGACAAGAATAAGTCACGATCTAGTTCTATGCTATAATCTAGTTTAACTGTATTCCACTGCTTGAATAATCCTTATTTTATTTTGCTAATCTACTGATGGTGATATATATATATATATATGTATGTATTATGTGTGTGTATAACTTTCCCTGTTACACAAAGAATTGTGATTATTTTGCATATTTGTCTTTGTATACTTCTCTAAATGTTTAAAATTGGAATTGGTATATATTGGCATATTTTGGCTCATATTACCAAGCTACCCAAGCCACTATATCAAATGACAGCACACTCCTTTGGCTTGCTGTAAGTCATGGGACTTTTCAATTTGAAATAGTAACCAGAGTGAGTACTTAACCATGTTGCTTACTAGGTTATGATGAGCTACAAGTAATATAAATATATTAATATTTTAAAAATGAAAATCAAGGTCTGCTACCATATATGGTATTTATATTAACTTGTCTGATAGCCATGAGGGTAGCAGTCGGAAACCATGACTATCCTGTTATCTGGTTTAACACAAAAGAACGACTGTGGGGATTGGGTAGAAACACGGCCTTAGAGACTCCCTATGGAGACCATGGCTTCAGAGTCATCATTGTGATTGCAGGCACAGGCATGCTACAACGAAGGGAGACTTTCCCAGGGACACCAAGAGAAGGGGTGGCTTTTGTTTGGGCATTACAGTGGCAGAAATGGGGTGGCAGATCATCCGACTATCCTGCACTTTCTACAAACAAGGGGGGAGCCTAAAGAAGTGAGATGACTTACCAGGTAGATCCCATTACCAGCGCATGGTGGAATCTAAAGCCCTAGCCTGCTTACTCTCCACCTAGGGTCTCCCTTCCATCCACCCCACAGTTCTGAAGGATGCAGCCAGACGGTCTTGCCATCTTGAACATAAAAGTGAAGTCTGTGTTTGATAACTGACATTTATTTGGTTTATTTTTGGAATAAATACTTAGAAAGTCTCACCCAGCACTTGAAAGTCAGGCTACAAAATTCCTGCCAGTCACTTGAAATTGCTACAGCAATCCTAGAATTTTTTTGGTACCAACTCTCTAGGCCAAAAAGCAAATTGAATCTCCTCCTTACAAATGGCGAGTCATGCAGTACTCCTTGGAAGCAGATGATTTGGCGATGCCCTTGGATGTTCAGCTAGTCTCTGAATTTTAGTTTTTATTTTAAAAATGGGAGCCCATGAGAACAGGCAGCCTCAAGTTATGCGGAAACCATGATGGTGGCCTGTCAAACCTGCCAGATGGCCAGGCCCTCCCAGCTCTATCTGAATGTCCCTCAGAGCCTTTTCCTGAGTGACGGTGACTACTAGCCTCCTTCAGGGTCTATTTTTTCACCAAACGTTTTCTGTTTAGTCTTTGAGAATTTCATACATGACACACGTAGTTGCTCATATCCGTTCCCTGCTCCCCCCTCTGTAATTCCAGCCATATCCATCCTGACTCCTCACCCCACCCCAAATTGTGTCCTCTTTTTTTTTTCTTTTTAAAAAACCCATCTGGTCTAATTTGTGCTGCTCAAACACACACGGATGTGGGGCCTTCACTGACGTGTGACTTACCTACCAGGAGTCCCACCACTAAAGACAACTGAGTGTCTTTCCCACAGAAGTCATCTGTCAGCAGTGCCTCAGCTAGTGGTAGGCACCCCCCCTCCCTACACACACACACACAGGTCCAGGGGTTGACCTAGCTGGAGGGCGAGGGGATGAAGAAATGACAAACACAGGAGGACATACAGACACATAAAGGCTGGGATGGGGAGGTCTGTGCTCTCTGATGGAGAAGCTGCAGCACCCAGAAGCTCAGTGTGCTGGTTCATATAAGGGAGGCAAGGGTTATTATGCATGGCTGAGTGGGGAGGTGGGGGTCTGTGGTGTACGGATGAACAAGGAGACAGGTTTGGCTAATCTTGGAAGCAGCGGTCTCTGTAGCAGAGCAGCCTTCAGGCCATAAGCATGGGGGTGGGGGGGGAGCTTCAGGTGGGCATTTTCTGTATATATGATCGACGTCCACACTCAGACCAGAGGAAGTCTTTGCTATCCCTCTGAACCTTGCTCAGGGAAGGCTTTGCTGCTCACATACGTCCTTTGGGGTCCTTGCAGTGACTATGTCCCTGTGAGCAATGCACATTCACTCTGGACTCCATTTGCTCCCTACAGATGGGGTATTATGAGCCCCTTCCCACTCTGCTGGAGTGTCGGCTGGCTTGACCTTATACCGACCTTTTGTAGGCAGCCACAGCTACTGTGACTTCATCAGTGCAATGGTCTTGTTATGTTCAGAAGACATGGTTTCCCTCCAGTCTTCCCCAGCCTCCATCTCTCACATTCTTCCCACTCTACTTCCCCGATGGTCCTTTAGAGAGAAGTGGGGGTGTGACCTAGATGTCCCGGATGGGACCAAGCCTGATGGAGACATTGGTTCTCTGCACTTTGACCAGTTGGGAACATTTCTTAAAGGTCCAGCAGCTACTAGAAACTGATCTCTCCGATCTTCGACATCCATTTGATTAGCAGCTGGGTCTCCTAAGGAGTAGCCGGGCTCTTAAATTTAGAATTGTCAGAACCCGTCCAGTGAATCGTGCGTTGAGAAGCAAAAGTGGGACCTGATTTTCTGCAGAGAATCACGGGCTTGTGAGGATTCTGGGTGGAGAACGGCTTCTTTTATGGCAGCACATGGCTCCTGAAGTGCAAGGCTTTATTTGTATGGCAGTACTTGGCCTTGCCCTTGCTGATCTTTTAAACCATAAGCAATAGAGCATGAAGGAACAGACTAGCGGTCTGTTCCACTGGACTAAAGTGGAAATATGTCACAGCGGAAATTGAATTTTTATATGATGTGAAAGGATGAAAATAACGCGTTTTGGGGGCATTTAATTTTAATTTGGTTACTTGCTCTTGATTTCAGATTTATCTTTCTCTATACCATTTTAAAGACATAATTAGAGTTGGTGTGATGGTTCTGTGAGCAAAAGCAGTGACTGCCAAGCCTGACTGTCTTTATTTTTGAGACCCACAGGGTTTCTTCTGCCTTTCACACGGAGGCTGTCACATGTGTGTATTTGCACATACACATACAGTGTTAAAAGCTCACATAATTACAAAATTGGAATGGCAAGTTATTTTCCCAATATCAGTGCTTCTTTCCTATTAAATTGTTTTCTTCTATTTATTAAAAAGCAGAGTGTTTCTTGGGACATCAGTCACTGGACAGTTTGAGGACAGGGTCCCCTGAAATACTACCCAATAGCCATCAATCATGACTTGTTCCAAAACCCTAAATCACCCCCTTAAAAATTAATTTGAAAATTAGTTCACATGCTCTCTCCATCATTTGTCTCGTCCTTGAGCAAAACTGGGTCACCTTGCAACTTGTTCTTCCTGCATGCTGTTGACATGGGCGGGGAGTACATTAAGACCTGGTCGTCTTTACCCCTTTATCTTCCTTTGATCTGCGCTGATTTATCACTCCTGCCCAATCTTCAAATTGCATAACACTTGCAACCTGTTCCCCAGTCACTTTTAAGTGAGGTGTTATTTGCGTTATTGTTTATTATCATACAATGTAAACCCTACACAAACGACTTTCCTGGCTGTCCGTCCTCTCGGAGGAAATGGGCTGGTGCAAAAGGCCACCATAGAGCGCAGCACTTCGGAGAGCGGCAGAAGAAGGGTTTCATTGCGGTTGTTGTTTTTACATTTACTTAGGGTTTTTTTTTCCCTCCAGGGGCAAAGGTTCTTGTTTTGTTTGTTTCATTGCTCCTAGCTTTTGTTTTAAGTGATAGATACACGCCAAGACAGGCAAATCTATATGCATTTCAGAATGGTAAAGTTGGTTAAGATTTGGTAAGTGCACGCCTGTGTTTAGTACGGGATGTTGGTATCAGTAGGACCCCGGCAATCTGTCTGAATATGGTTGTGGTGCCTTATATGAAAAGATCACATTTGGCACAGTTTAATTTTAATTCTGATTGGCCCTATGGTGCTTTTAATTTTGTTGGTGCTATCATATTTATATGGCAAATCTTTCAAAAGACAGGAATAAGTAAAACTATTGTCTTTATGCCACAGAGGAATGCAGTTCAATTATAAGTTCATAAACAAAATAGAAATCATACAGTAGAGAACCTTGGAATAAACACATGTTGCTATCATCATCTGGTTTCCAATGAAGGCGACACAAGCCTGTGCTGGCGAAGAGACAGTCTACATCAGAAGTGATGCTGAGGACCCTGGAAAACAAACTCGCTCCTCGCTTCACACTCTGGGAAAAATCAGCACCAAATGAGCCAAAGTCCTTAGCAAGTACTTTGTAAAGTGTGAGACATTAGGAAAGGCACTCTAGGCTACAGGTGTAAGCAAGATCTTTCAGATCACTCAGAGATGACGACAAATGGACAAGCAGGATTGCATCAAATTAGAAAGCTCCGGCCAGTGAAGGAACAGCGGAGGAAAGGGCCAGGCTCCCAAAAACTATTCATCTGATGAGATCAGCAGAATGCCTCACTGGGTATGACATCATGGGCTCTAACACCCTCGGAAACTGTGAGCCCCAAATTAAAGGCTCGCTTTTACAAGTTGCCTTGGACATGGTATCTTCTCATGGTAGAAAAGTAAGACACATTTGTGTGAAGGTGTCCAGTGAGACCCGTGTCAACTAAAATACTAATTAAAAGCATTTTGTTCAATGGCTGGAACAAAATACCTGCATCAAATTAGGTGCTTTGATTTTTCTGTGGGTGAAAAACAGGACTGGTCTTGACCAGAGCTGGAGAATTGGATCATGTCCATGGACTTCAGAAGTAACTTTTAATGGACTTGGGAATTCCTTAATGCTAATAATTATAAACATTTAAATCAAATAATTATCTTACTAAGAGAGGGGAATAACATGCACTAATAATAATGAATATAAAAATAATGAATGATCTCCAATTTGAGAAACTCAAATAAATAATAGCTTTCAAACTGCTTTGAGAAGTTTCACATGCCTAATGGAAACTATTTATCCTGGGTACAGCGTCATAGGTTGACTTTCTCTCACTGGTTTCTGAATCTATGTCCTCGCTGAAGTCATCAACACAGGGAACTCTGAGCAGCATTATAGTTTCGTGGCTTAAATGGAAAAGTAGAAGAGTTCTTGAATAAATTCAGTTTACCGCCCCCCCCTTCCCTGAGGCACAGTCTTTTAAACCAAAAGGTTGACCATAGTGGGAAAGCTCACCAAGGAAGTTTCTCTGTGGATACCAGATAAGAGAACCCCTGAATTAGTGTATTTAATAGAAAATTATCGTCTATGGAGTGTGGTTTGGGAAAGGTTATCTCTAAGGGGGTGGGCTTCAGTATGGCTTGGGGACAGAAGGGCATGGAGCTCCTCCGGTAATGTCGTGTTTAGCAGCGTCTGGTTAGGCCATGGGGATTCTGAGTCTGCCAGAGCTGCTTGGCAAGCTCCGCTGTGGAGTAGGGGCAGCTCACATTGAGCTTTCTTTGAGGGGTTGGAAGTTCTTCATCCAATAGATCTGATGGAAGCATTTCCTCCCAGCGCAGTCTGCAGTGCCCTGGAATAGGTCTTAACACAGCAAATCTGACAGAAGCGCCCCTTCCCACAGTGCAGTCTGCAGTGCCCAAATCTGATAGGAGCGCCCCTTCCCACAATGCAGTCGGTAGTACCCCGGAATAGGTAGAGCTAAGAACACCTTCAGGCCTCTTATGAATGTGGGACCAGCTTCAGGCTTCCATACAGCGTGGGAGGGGGAGTAGAACCACACTGACGAATGTCTGTGTGGCCAACACCCTGGACTTGCTTCCTTTAGGCTTCGGGGCTTATGGACACCTGCTGAAGCTGCACAGACAGGGTCTGGTCTCTGGGTCGCTTGCCTTTTATTTGTGGTAAACATGACATTTTCAGAGTGTTTCCGTCAACATTTGCATCTCTGTTTAGAGGCCATGAGCTCTAATAATTTAACTGGGACTCCACTGGCATTATGCCAAAGGGAAAAAAGTAACCATCTTCATTTGCTGCCTGAGACCTCTTGAGATCGCCTCTCCCTAGGTGGGTGAGTCTGAACTCCCATCGTGGCAACTTAGTTGCTTACTTTGCCATCCAGGGGTTCTATCAATTTTCTACAGTTATTTTCTAGGGACCAAAAGTTCTGCTTCACTTTCCTGCCTGGTTGAGAGTTCATTGTTGTCAATGAAAATCACTGGAAAAATAAGTATAAATATGTACAGTTAACTTATTCAGGATGATATTTTAAAATATCCTGAAGCAATATTAGTGTTCAGAAGTGTTCCTCCTCTGCCTGACCCGTTCCTGGTGGTGCTTGGGATCAATCCCAGTATTTGCATGCTTTAGGCAAGTCCTCTACCCCTGGACTGTATTCCTATTCGGAGTCTTAAGGCTGCTTTCCTTCCCTCCTGCTCTCCTTCCTTCCTTCTTTCCTCCCTCCCTTCCCTTCCTATCCTCCTTCTCTCCTCTCCCCCTGCCCACATAAAGCAAAGAACTAGGAGCCAGGGCAGGTGGCCCATGTCTTTAATTCCAGCGCTCAGGAGGCAGGAGCAGGTGAACTTCTTTAAGTTCAGGACCAGCCTGGTTTGCATAGCAAGCAAGTGCCAGGCCAGACAATGCTACACAAGATAAACAGACAGACAGACAGACAGGAAATCAAATACAATAACTAAAGTTGAGAAATGGCTCAGTGGTAATGACATGTGCAGACAATAATAATGTAAGTTTGATCCTTGTGTCTCATACATGGGAGGAAGGAACTGACTCCCACAAGTTGTCCTCTAACTTCTATACAGACTGATATGCACACACAAGAAAGAAAGAAAGAAAGAAAGAAAGAAAGAAGCAGAACTTGAAAGCTGAGGAAAACTTACTTCAAACAGAGTGCTTCCGGTTAAGATCTGCATGTGTTCCTATGGGAGCTCAGAGCTGTAACATTGTCTTGTTGTAAACTTGAAGAAACTTAAACCTTACTGCATCCATTTCTTCTTCAGTCAAGCAAGGATAGATCTGACCTTGTAAAACTCATGGACAGGAAAATGGTTACTGCTTTCTGCAGAAAGCATCAGCGTGTACTGTTTATGCTACACTTGGCTTTCTATGTTACTTTTTAAGGAATTTATTTCTATTACTTTCAATTTTGTGTATGAGAAAATCAATGCGCATGAGCACGGTGCCCATAGAGGACAGAGGCAGCCAATCCCCCGGAGCATGGACTTGACCATGCATGGGGTGATGTTTACAAAGCAGGACCTTGTATCTTCACTGAGGTACCAGTATGTCTGGGCTTTGCTTACTAATAGGCTTGCTAATAACCAGAGGTCAGAGGAACTCAGATGAAACAAGGCTGGCTGAAGAGCCCCTCTGTTATTACCCAGTGATGGATACGTGGAAGTTTGTTGTTCTTTCTTACCCTGTTTTGTATCTTTGAAAATTTCCATAATAAAACGGTTTTAAAATAACACTTATATAAGATTTCTCATATAACATTATATGATAGCATGAATATTATCATCAACATAGCCCACAAGTGAGATTAAAGAGGCGATCATTTTGAGACCACCCCTCGAAAAAAGAAACTGTCCTGGGCACATGCCTCGAATCCCAGCACTTGGGAGGCAGAGGCAGGCGGATCTCTTTGAGTTCAAGGCCAGCCTGATCTACCAGAGCTAGTTCCAGGACAGGCTCCAAAGCTATAGAGAAAACCTGTCTCAAAAAAAACAAAACAAAACAAAAAACCAAACAAACAAAAAGAAAAAGAGGTGATCATTTGCCTCAGGGCTTGTAAGTAGGGTGTTAGAATCAAGAGTCTAGCCCATCCTCAGGTGTCGTGTCTTATCGCTTTGCTGGCTGTCTAGTCATGTTATCTTAGGATCAGAGAGGGCCTCTTCCCTGGTTGGCTAACCCTTCCCAGGGCTCTGGTTTCTGGCTGTGAGTCTGGCAGCAGCAATGCTCCTCTTCACCCAGAGCCCCACTCTTCCTCCGCTCAAACCAGGACTCCCCTTCCATCACCGTGAGTTAAAATGCCCTGCTTTTCTTTGCTCCTATTTCCCCCTCTCACGTTCAACTTTCTTCTTCCCAGTTGCCATTTTCCATGGTCGTCCCCCTCAATCACTAGGTGACTTTTCACTTTTATGCCATGTTCTTGACACCATTCCCTCTTCCCCTTCTCGTTCTAAGAATGACCGATGTATCTTTCAAAGCCCTGAATTCATCAGCGGGAGCTTTCCCTGGGTGTGTGCAGAGCAGGAAACGAGATAGAAACACTCACGATTATGAGTTTTCTCTGTTTGAGAACGGCTGGAAGGAAAATCCTGGCGCCTTGAATGCTAAGGACGTCAAGAAGGAATGACGTCAGAGAGCTAGTTTTATGCCCCAAGTATCCCATACGCTGTATGGAGCAGTTTAAGTTCTCATCCCTAGATGCCTCGCTCTCTATGCAGGGGATGAAGACACCGAAGCCCTCAGAGCCGATACTCAAGCCATGCTGTCCAGGGCAGCGAAGGCTAAGTCACCTCTCTCAAAGTGCACAGCATTAGGCTGGATGATCCTCGTGGGCAGGGACCCTGCTGATCCAAGTTTAAGCCTCTGTATAGTGAGGCCATGGTGGTATGCTGTTGTGGGATGTTAACACTTTGGTTTAGGTCCAGTGACTAAGGGTCTCTGCTGTCACCCGTCTATAATGCCACCACGACAGAAGGCAGCATAGAGCAGTCCTTCCTGCCTTTGGTGTCCTTAGCGGTCTTCCCACTTCCCTTCTCTGTCTTTCCCAAGTACCAAACATGTCCCCTCATATTTTCTCCCTGTCGAGATCCTACCGTAGAAGGAGCTGAGGGCTGCATTCCTGCCACCCGGCTCCCGGCTGCCTGGCTAGCTTATGCCCCGAAATAACAACACACAAACTGTATTCTTTTAAACACTGCTTGGCCCATTAGCTCTATCCTCTTACTGGCTAACTCTCACATCTTGATTCAACCCATTTCTATTAATGTGTGTAGCACCACGAGGTGGTGGCTTACCGGAAAGATCTTAACCTGCATCCATCTCAGAGAAGAGAGCTATGGCATCTGCTTGAGGCGTCTGCCTCACTTCCCTTCTTCCCAGCATTCTGTTCTGTCTACTCCACCCACCTAAGTTCTGACCTATCAGGCCAAGCAGTTTCTTTATTAATTAACCAATGAAAGCAACAGATAGATAGATGACCCTCCTCCATCATCCTATCATCAACACAACAACCTCGAAAGACCCTCCAGTCCCTGAATGCCCTGCACTCCAGGTGAGCAAAACCCTTTGCTCTAACATTCTCACATCACTTCATCAATGTTAATATTTCTAGATATTGATCTTAGGCCATTGGTTGCAAAAGGCTCTTATAAAATAGGAATGGGGAGGGAGGGCTGGAGGGCAGGCTCAGCTGTTCAGAGAAAGTCCTACTCTTGTGGAGGGCTTGGGTTCGGTTCTCAACAGGCACAGCTTGTAACTATAGCAGGAGAATCCAAAGCCTCTGGGCTCTGTGGACAGAGCATACTCATGTACTGACATCCATGTACATGTAAATCAAATAATAAGTCTTTAATAAAAGAGAGAAGAGGAGGATGGGGACTGGGGAGATGACTTGTCTCGCAAGCCTTATGACCAAGGTTCCTTTCCTAGAAGCCAAATCAGAAAAAACCCAGATGTGGTGGTGTGCATCTATAATCCTGGAGCTCTTGATGGGGGTGGAGGTGGGAAGAATGGACAAGGGCACTTATTTGCAGAGGAGGGGCAGAGAGTCAGGAAAGGTCCTGACTCAAAACAAAAACAACAATCAACAAAATAAAAACGGCAGAATTACTCCAGATTATTCTCCTTAGGGGACTGTGTAGAACTGCCTGTTTTAAACTCTGATGATGTCACTTGTAGAGTTATTAAGTACGCATTCCACTAGCAAATCTGCTTACCCCCCCCCCCATTTCATTAATCCTCCCCCACTCGCTCAACCATGAGAACCATTGCAGCTTTGGGGAGGTGCTTTGCTGTTCCTCCTTGAGATCTTGGGCCAGGAAATAATTCCTAGGCCTTGTCAGATAAAGTTCCTCAGCTTGCTCTGAAGCAGGCCCCTGAATGCTGCTCTTAATCCCCAGTGGTGATTTTGTTTACAGTCTCCTTTGTGTGACAGTATTTAAGGGACTTTGTGACACATAATCCAAGTAATTTATGAAGAATTAAAACCATACATGTACACATTGGAAACATTAATAGATTATGTGATGTTTAAACTACCAGTAGATTAATAACATTTTGCAGTAGTAAGCTTTTGAACACGTCCAGAAGTCTAATATAAACCCAAGATAGTTTCATCTTTGTAAAAAGATCCAAAGGAAGATGCTGAACAATTGTCATTTACTTGTTCTGCAGCGCCATCTAGTGTTCATAGAGAAATGCGCTTTTAAACCTAGTCTTCCCCTGCCTGAGAATTATGTATCTAAGCAGATTATCACCCTCACCTGCCAGCCAGCATTGTTCAAGGATGCTTCCAATTTACATAGCCATATATCAATTTTCACAGTGAAGGATTTTGTATTCTATTACCTAATGAGAAGAATTGGTATATGTAGCAATATTCATATCCAACATATTTTATCTCAAAGCTAGTACCTTCATTTCTCGATCAAATAGCCCAAAGGTGATAGGACTTACTGGTTTACTTTAACATTTCTTGCCCTTACAACAAACATCTTTAAGTAGCAAAGCACTAATTCTCCTGAAAATTATTGTAATATTTATTATATGACACGCCATAGTGAAAATGTCCTATTGGGTCCAGGGCTGGATTCATATAACTTCTGCAACAGATTCTTCACCACCAGAGAAAAAGCCACAACACACCAGCTGGGCCCCGACATTCAGAGCTTTGCTACCGTAAGTGGAACCTGTACCAAAAGCTTAGACAGCCCTTGGCAGGTGTTAGGTTGTGGGGTCTCCTTACCCCACCCTGCCTACCAATTCACATGCCTCACTTAAGATTCCAGTGATCCAGATGTATATTAACCCTTGGGAAGAGCTATTCTAGAAATTTCTTCCCCTCGTGCTCATTGAACATCAGTCAACCAAGACTAAGGACTTCTATTGCAATTTTGGATTTACGGTATTTTATTCTCGGAGAAAGTTACATAACTGCCCTGTCTGACTCATGGCTTATTTTGTTGTATCATGGTGGTTGCTAAGATCCACACCAGGACCGTGAGGGGTGCACCCACACACTGAGACAATGGGGATGTTCTACTGGGAACTCACCAAGACCAGCTGGCCTGGGTCTGGAAAAGCCTGGGATAAAACTGGACTCTCTGAACATAGCGGACAATGAGGACTACTGAGAACTCAAGAACAATGGCAATGGGTTTCTGATCCTACTGCACGTACTTTCTTTGTGGGAGCCTAGGCAGTTTGGATGCTCAACTTACTAGACCTGGATGGAGGTGGGGGGTTCCTTGGACTTCCCACAGGATAGGGAACCCTGATTGCTTTTCGGGCTGGGGGGGGGGGACTTAATTGGGGGAGGGGGAGGGAAATGGGAGGCGGTGGCTGGGAAGAGACAGAAATCTTTAATAAATAAATAAATTAAAAAAAAAGATCCACACCAGCAGTTGAACAAAGCAGGTAGAAACCTTTCCTGTCTGTCTGTCGTCTGTCTGTCGACTTCATTGCTGCAGAATCAGGAAGTTGAGAGCAATTGGCAGCTGTGAAATTTCAGGGCATGCAATCACTAAGAAAAATACTGTAAGTCTGCTGTGACAGAATCACGATCTGAACTCACAGTAGAAGGTGAGGCCTAAGTCCTCACACCTGAAGTGCGAAGGAGCACTTGGGGCATATGGTATTAGAACGGGAGACTTCAAAGCACAGGTTTCCTTGGCTCTTAATTTTATCCTGCTCTCCTCCTCTCTTCCACCTATAATCTACCAAGTTTACTATGAAAATCAAAATATTCACAGCCATTTGTTTCTTTATTAGCTAATGCTCAATTGGTTCATAATTTAATACCATTCCACATTTAGCCTAATTTCCTAAGACAGTTAATCATCTAATGATTCCAGATAATAGGATAGACTTCAAAGTGCAAGGCAATCCCTTTATAGACTGGGGGCAGTTTAGAGAGTATTTGACATGAACAATTATGACAACCCAGGTTCTCACATATTACAAAATTCTTTCCTTTTCCAAAATTTGGGCTAGTACACATTTCAAGTTAAGACTCCAAGGTGTCAGTTTTTTCAAAACCTTCTAACATTATGATAAATGGATTGTCTCCATAGTCCCGAGAATTACCTTTGTAATTAGCACACAGTTCCGCAAGCTAGGTGAATCCCATTCTCTCTGTGGTTCTAATTATCCCAGGGCTTAGAGAAAGCAGAAGAGATTTGACTCAAGGCTGGCCCTGGAATCTGCTGGTCAAGGTGTACGACAACACACACTGAAGCAGGACTTAGACTTTCTAAACTGCAGATCACGTGCTAACCCATCTTTGGCTTGTCTTCCATGTCAGTAGAAGAAGCCTGGTTCACAGTTACAAGCTAGGACTGCTTCACAGCCCAGCGTCCCTTGTCTTCTGCGTGGATCCTCCCTGCCTTCGCTTTTAGTGTGAGCCCTGCAACACCCACTTGTTCAGCTGGGGTGGGAGGAACTCTGTGCCTCCCACTATGGCAAACGTCTTCTCTGCATAAGTCGTGTTATTGGCACAGGCACCTCCGGCCAGGGCATCAGATGTCTTCACAGCTTATTTTATTACCTCTCTAATTCCTCTAGTTTTATAGAATCCTACTGACATTGTATGATACTAGACACATTGTTACAGGACTCTAGTTGGAAGGGCAGATATTACAGAGTGTTAAGAATCCTGGGCTATGACTTAGGCTAACACATTATGAACGCTAATTTGAAAAATAATTCTTCAGTACGTAAAACTTAGTAGCTTTTGTTCTTATAAGAAATGCTACATTTGAGATTTGATGTTTGCCAGAGGCCCCTAGGCAGCCAGTTCTGAGGTTCTGACCTCTGCATTCTGAAGGTTTTGCTGGGGCTGAGGAATGAGTGTCTTTCAGAGTCCCAAAGCCAGATCAAGCGTACAGTGGAACTGGATCCTAGAGCAGCTACAGTAGAGACCTGAAGTGTCTCCCTCCAGCTTTGTACCATCTCCAGGGGAGAAGTGGCTGGGTGTGGAGAGCTCCCAGGGAAGATGTGGTCATGGATTAGGCAGTGGAGGATCATCCCAAGAGGGTTCAACTGCTGAGCAGCCAGCTCCGAAAGGCTAGGGGAACACGGAATATGAGTTCTGAGCAGAACAGCCGTCTAGGCAGCGAGAAGTGTAAATACATTTGCATTTCTTACAAGTACATTCTCTGTTACTATTATTATTAAAAGGGGGCTGTACCAGGAAATAAAACAGGGTCTTTAGCTATGGAACTTAATTCAGAAGAAGTACTCTGACTGCAAACTGATCTCTGATGCAAATGGCAGGTCCTGGCTGGGCCTAGAGGCCTTGTGTAGAACGCAGGAGAATGTGGCCGCGATTTGGCAGGGAGATGGATGGCAGCCAGGCTCTCTGAACCAACTGTCCCCTGCAGCTGTGAGACACACACAGCCTGGCTGCCAAATGCTGGGCTCTATTTGTACTTGGGCCGAATTCAGTTCACTCCTATGGCAACTTGAGAGTCAGCCTTCACGAATATTGGTCTGGTCTGCCACCGTTTCCATCTCTTAGCAACGGGAGAGATAGAAACTACCAGCTGGGTAATTTGATACTGGGAATCTGAAGGTCATGAAAATGGGATATAATGGCTGTTTGTGTTGAAGGAGGGGGGGAAAATGATGTAATTCTAATGTGTAGAAATGTTTGGAATGCCACAGAGATTACAGAGGAAAATCCAGTTCAAACTGGACTCTGTTTCACCCTGAGTGATTAAAGTTGGGCCAAGGCACTCCTTCAAACACTGATATTTTTCTCAAATATAAAATGCCTTGGGGTTTTGGAGCTGCAGTGTAAGAAAGTGGTTTACTCTGCGTTCGTTTTCTCTGAGGCTGACTTATAGCTTTTTCACACGGACGTTTTGCAAGAATGATTTCAGAGTAACAAAGATGACAGGTTAGGATTACATTGCACTGGGTACAGGACCGGGGGTGAGGATGGGGGAGGGGTGGGATGAGGGTTGGATCTTAGACACAACAAGATCTGCTTCCTGGAGGTTCTCGCCGTCTCCAGGGCGCGCGCGCATGCGCACACACGCACACTCATAAAGGATCTGCATGGTGCGAAACTAGAAAAGGGAAAGTAGAAACTAAAGGAAATTCTTGATAACAAGTTGTTGTCCTTTGTCCCTGGGCCCAGGGTGGAGGCCATCTAGTTTTCAAACCGGAAAAGCCAGAAAAATGTAATGTTTGTTTCTGGAATGAGTCAAGTTGGCATAATCTAGTGACAATTCCAAGGCAGAGAGAGGAACAGGGAAGAAGGGCATGATGGTTCCCATTGCTCTCTGTGTTCCTCTAGATTCATGATCCAGGTGTTCCCCAGCTGTTTGGTAAGCCTGTCCCGACAAGATGCATTTGAAGGGGTGTGAATTCAGCACAGAGAACTGGAAATCCAGTGTTTTGCATGACAGGTAGCAGCCTGGTATTGTTCTCAGGATAGCTTGTGCACCTATTGCACATGTGGCTTTCCCACTGGCACAGTAGGAAACAGGCAGAACGCCCTGGTCCCTTGTCTTGGATACTGGTTGGACCTCCTTGGCACAGTCTTACACAACTGGATTGTCGATCTCATGCAGACAAGAAGGGAGCTCTGTCTTATCCATCAGTGCTAAAATGGTTTAATTTCCCCCATATGAAGTGGTTTAGCGATACAGCTTTAACGAGGTGAAGTAAAATCACTCACTAACAAAAAATAAATCTTTTTATACATCCACCATTTTGTATCCCCAGCCCTCCAATGACCACATCATCCAACTTAAAACAGATGAAGATGAATTATATGAAATCGATGTTTGTGTAGGTCAGAGACAGCCACACGCTGGTTAAACCATGTGTATAAACAAACAAGTCCTCTGATATGAAAACACTGCCCTACGAAAACTTCCAGTAGGATTCTCCAAGAAGAGAAGGTTTCATGGTAAACAGAGCGAGGGATTGTTTTGCAATCAAACTAAATCCAAGGTGTGTCTACCTTCTGGTGCACAGACCAAAAGGAACAGGAGTGGCATCTTGCCGAACACAAGAACATCTGCCATCCTTGGTAGGTTACGTCGAGGTCATTGAATCTTGCCTTGATTTTTAAACTTCTCTTTGACGTTCTACATCCCCCGCTTTTCAAAATGGTTCTGATTCTGAATCTTTGCTGTGAAGAGTGGGAAATGCACCAATTACGGCAGCGCAGGAAAAGCCTTAACCTTTTGTTCATTTGGACAAGAGGTATACACTTGATAATTCTCACAGACCTGTGAATCCATTCTTAACTGCCTACTTTTGTTTGAGACACAGGAAGTACATGTCTCTCACGTTTCTGTCTGGAGATGAAGACACAAAACTACAGCTCAAGAGCACGTTACAAAGGAGAGGGCGGCCTCGGCGCAGAGTTTCACTCTTTCCTTTGCCTTTAACTTTGTAATAGTCATGGCAAACCTCCACTCGACATTTATCCCAGGGCAAGTGCCCGGGCTGCACTAGATCGAGTGTTTGGTTCATTCTCCACGATGCGGGTGCTGGTTCGGACTCCCTAACAAATGGAGCATCTGAGGAGTGGTTCTCCCATGGAACCAAGGTAGTTAACGTTAACTGAACCTCAGAACGCCCTCGGAGTCCGTCTCCTTAATAACTGCTGTGCTCGGCCTTCCTATCGACTGCATTTGACCAGCCGTCCCTTTGCCCATCATGTCTAGTGATGTATTTGGGGTCAGTTCTTGTGTTGAAGGTGACATTGGGGCTGGATGTTTTGCAGGACCGGTGATGGGGCCTATTGACGGTTCAATGAAGAGCAGGGAGAAGCAGCAGCTCATGACCTTTGAGGTGAAGGAGACAGGACTGCTGTATGTGGCAGGCCCACTTCTCTGCCCTCGTACGTCTCAGCCTGTGGGGCAGACCTGCAGGCAGGCACAAGTCACAGTCTGTCTTAAAAATAAAATTTAGTGTGTGTGTGTGTGTGTGTGTGTGTGTGTGTGCGCGTGTGCGTGTTTGTGTGTGTGGTGTGTGCCTCTGTGTATGTGGTGTGTGTGTGTTTGTGTGTGTGTGTTTGTGGTGTGTGTTGTATGCTGTATGTAGTGTGTAGATAAGTGCATCTGTGTGCACGTTCTTGGAAGTCAAAGGATACCTGTCTTCTAGTGTCTTCCTGATTTTAGACAGGAGCTCTTACTGAACCTGAAGCTGACCAACGAGCCCCAGAAATCCTCCTGTTTCCATGTCCCCAGTCCCCAGTTCTAAGGCTATCCATACATAATAGCCATGTCTGACTTTATGGGGGCTGGCGTATCTGAAATTCAATATCTATCTTATACAGCAAACACTTTTACCCATGAGCCATTTCTAGTCCCTGATCTCTCTCTCTCTTTTACTTTTAAAAAATATTTGTTTTTATCTTAAAAGTTGTCGCGCCCACCTCGACCAGCAAGGAAGACGCAACACCGGAGCTCTTCTTGTAAGCAGTTTATTCAGGACCTTGTTCTCTTTCTCTTTCTCTCTCCCTTTCTCTCTCTCTCTCTCTCTCTCTCTCTCCCCCCCCCCCGCCCCCAGGCAAACTTCTCCCAGCCTTTAAAAAGGCACGGGCCGCCAACCCCGGATTGCCAGGTGGGCACTGCCCATAGGTCCACGCATATGCAAGCAGCTGACAATCATTGCGTGATAATAGCATGAGTCAGGCCTTAGCCAATATTTGGAGTTGATTATCACAGAGAGCACTCGCTTTCGGGATCGCGGAGGGCGGGAGTCAGCACCATAAGGTGTGGCTCCGCGCAGCTCTCTACAAAAAGTGTTGCACCTGCATGTATGTGTGTGCCTTGTGTGCGTGCCTGGTACCATCGGAAACAAGAGGAGGATGATGCTTGATCCCCTGGGACTAGAGTTACAGATGGTTGTAAGCCACCATGTGAGTGCTGCAAACTAAACCCAGGTCCCCTGCAAGAGCAGCCTGTGCTCCAAACCATTGCACCATCTCTCCATCACCCTTCATGTCTTTCTAACATCTGTTCAATTGTTTTATGCTCACAGTGACAAACAATGCTTACACTTTATAGGAAATTTAAGACTGTACATTTCCTGCTTTTATGCAGAAACGAGTGTATGGTATAGCATCCTTTGATACATTTCTATGATGTATTTTCACTGCTTTTTGACTTTGTGCTTAAAGAAAAACTGCTGAAAATTCTGACCTCGTATGTTTGCTGTTCCCATAGCAACCTTCCAGAGGATTATCTACACCAGATTATCTCCTGGGAAGGAGAGTGGCTGGCTAGAAGCGCTTCCTTGGGGGTTGAGAGGCAGGAGAGAGATGCACAGGGTCTTTTATTCAGGTGCCTTCAAAGCCACACTACTTAGACAAGAAAAAACGGCAAAGGAAAGGCTAGAAAATGTCTAAGTAACTTCCCTTGTATGATTTACTCTTGAGGGTATATTGTCTTGACAAGCAATCCAAATGCTGACTGTTAGCCTGATTTCCCACACATACACTTTTATCTTACTGCATTCCACCTTCTTCAGATGAAGATTAAGATCCTTATATAGGGGGCTCCAAGCTGAAGATCTTTCTAAATCGCCAGAGTTAAAGATAAGAGATAAAAACCTGTAAGCGGAAGCGCAAGAAGATGAAAACCATGAGCGGCATTCACGGTTCTCCCAAGAAGTAGCTGAGGCTGGAGGACTGAGGCTGAGCTCTGAGGCAGTGTGCCTTCCTTATGGATATGATGTCCACCTGACAAACTATTTAACGCCACAGTTTCCGGACGAGTGTTGTATCACAAGCCTGCAAAAATGCCGTCCTCCTCACTGACCTGGTACCCCCTGCACTAGAGTTAGCCAGATCTTTTCAAGCAGTTTTTTTTTTTAAATATAGATGTTGTTACAACTGAGAAACATCATAGAGCAGTAAGTAGGGGCATTGATTCTTAGAGTATGTATTGTATGGATCATGTATATGATGGAACTTATAGACTGAATCTCTCTATACAATGTTCATATATCTAAATGAGTTCATATTTACATATATGAACTATACATCTAAAATTCACATATATAACAAGTCCTTACACACACACATGGGGGGGGGGGAGATTGCTAGGATGTTTATTAGAATAGCTTACAGGCTGTGGTCCAGCTCATCCAACGTTGGCTGCCTATGAATGGAAGGTCCAAGAGTTCAGCTGCTCAGTCCACAAGGATGTCGCAGCTGGTCTTCAGCACATGTTGAAACCATGAAGAAGTAGAAGCAATGCACTTGCTAGCAAGAGTGGGAACAAATAGGCAAAGGGAGTGAGTGTTGTTTATTATTGGTGCAGCAGCCCCCGAATCTACTGCTGTTCCTGCTACTGACTGTGGCCCTGCAATCCTTACCCTGCTGCTGCTCAGGCTGAGGTCCGGCAGCATCCTGCTTCCTACAAGAACCACCTCTGCCTCTGATGCCAAATGCAGTTTTTAACTAAATCTCTATCATTCTTTTGACCAGTAGAGACGTGGGAGTCAGATACTAGGGTGAAAACCTGCCGTCTTTCTTAGCCAGTGACCTGGAAAGAGAGTTTCCTTCTTCCACGTCCTTTACCTAGGCTGCCAGCAGAAGGTGTGGCCAGGATAAAGTTGAATCTTCCCACCTCAGAAGAGCTATATTAAAGGTGTAGTTTCCCACCTCAAAGATCCAGATTAGAAGCGGGCCTTCCCACTTCAAATGATTTAATTAAGAAAAAGCTCCTTCACAGGTGTGCCCAGTCATTTGGGTTTTAGTGAATCCCAGATGTGGTCAAGCTGACAACGAGGAATAGCCATCACAGGGAAGATGGCTTGGTCAGTGAAGTCCCTGCAGCACAAGCGCGGGACCTGAGTTAGCTACTCGAGCACCCTTTGAGCTGCTGTAGGCACAGTGTCTCTAGCCCCAGCACGGGAGACACTGAAGCTCATCAGTCAGCCAGTCCACCTGAATTAATGAACCCCAAGTTCCCTGAGACATCTTGTCTCAACATGTCAGGTGGAGAGGGATTGGAAAAGGCAGTCAATGTCAACCTCTGTCTCAGTCTCTGTCTCTCTCTGTCTCTGTCTGTCTGTCTCTCTCTCTCTCTCTCTCTCTCTCTCACACACACACACACACACACACACACACTCACATACATCACTAGTATTGCTTCCTCCTGATAACAAGAATAATATATATTCCTCTAAAATCATGAGAAACATTATCTGTGACCCACTAGCACGACTTTGCCATTTTGGTGAATTTCCAATATACTAGTTCTCATTTATATGCATGAAATTTGGCCTGGATCCCATCACAGTTTTAGGCATTTTTTCTCTAACTTAATGTTATAGTCTGAGCTTTTTACCCCCCTCTTGTAAATGGACCCACGAATGGGCCAGGAATCCTTCTCATGATTCTTGTGCTTATGAAGTCTCTGGGAAGCTTATGATGGAGTTCTGTCATGGTCTACATATCAATCCTGAATATCTGAGAGTGGAGCCATAATTAGAACTGTCACCTAAGAGGACCACAAGATTCCTGTCTTCTCAGTTGTGGAAGAAGGTGCCACATAGGAGTGAGAAAGTGTGCCCTCAACATACACCACATCTAATAGTGTCCTGTTTTCCCAGCCTCTTGAACTGTGAGAAATACGTTTGGTTGTGTATGGACAACCCAGTTTATGAATGACAGCCCAAGTGAAGCTGTATGCTTTGAGACTGGTATCAAGAAACGGGCGTGTTGCTATAGCAACCGAGAATGTGGAAAAGGGGTTGGGACCGAGCGATGACTGGAGACTGGAACCGTTTTGTGGTGCGGGTAGAAAAGCCAAATCCCCTCTGTAGACTGTCAGGGTGGTCCTGGTGACAGCTGAAGGAGAGGAGGGGGTAGTGGAGAAAGCCTCACTCTTGCCGAAGGACACCTGGGTGGCTTGGCATAGAATAGCGGTGGAGTGTGGGTGGTACCGGCCATCTTACCGAAATCTGAGAAATAAGGGGGAAAGACGCCCCTGGGCAACAGAGGAAAGGCCAGCGATACGGTTCTTGGCCAAATTGCATCTGTGTCCTGGCATTCTGTGGAAGGTAGAAAACGTGAGTAATGAACCCAGAGCCGTCTAAACCAAGCAAGAAGAGCCTGCTTAGCGAAATGCTGGAAAAAGAACCTATTTCAGGAAGGCATTAATAATAAAAAGGAAAGTACAACTTAAAAATTTGAACTGGGGAACAATAAGAAGACCTTTTTGGGCAGAGCAGGGCTGGTGAAGTGGTCATTTGATGAGGAAGTTAGTATGGATGGCTTTTTAAAGAGATGCCAGATGATACCCATTATGGCAGCTGGGTAGTAGCCTTCTAACCCAGGATCTGTAACTTCCAAAACGGAGAGAATGCATTTCTGCTGTTTACAAGCTATTGAGAAATGGGGTTTTGCTATAGTACCCCACACAGACTGAGAGTCTCTGTCGCCTTTACCGTCCTCATACTGGAGTCGAGATGGCTTCAGTCCTTTGAGGCAGGATGAGGATCGGTGATGCACCTTGAACTGCGAGGGGATAAAAGAGTGTTTCTGTAAATGAAAGGGAGCTGGGCTTTGGGCTTACATCTCTTAAAGTTTTGCTTTGGAGGTATGTGATAAAATTTGTAGTCTGTTTTTTTCATTTATTTCTAGAAATTTATTTGTCCATTTTATGGGTACGAGTGTTTGACCAGCATGTTTGTGTGCCTGGTGCTTCTTAGGGCCAACAGAAGCCTCTGGATCCCCTGCAACTGGAGTTGCAGACAGTTGCGAGCCATCATGTGGTGCTGGGAATCAAACCCAGATCTGTCAGAAGGGCAGGCGGTGATGCTGTCTTAGCCACTCAGCCCTAGCTCCAGCCTCACTAATTTGTTTTCCAAGTTGAACAAATAATAAGGAGCTTCTTGGGCGAGGGAGAAACAGGGGTTCTGTGTCAGCTCTCTAAGGAGACACAGCATGTTATCCTTTGGAGGAGACTGGAAAGTTGGTGCTCCAAATGAGAGAAAGGAGATCAGAGCTGATGTAAACAGTAGATTCTCCTATATGGTCTCTCGCACTCATGAGAGATCTGTGGTTAGCCCCGAAGACATGACCAACACAGCAGCATAGTCACGGGGTTTGCCTTCTTCAGCATCTGAGCCTGGTCGCGGAGAAGGTGCCCATTCATGGTCACACTGTCTAGTGTGTTTCTCCCCGTGGTTTGGAGACATTGGTATAAAGTGACTAACGCAGCTATCTTGAGAGAAGAAAGCCATTTTGCAATTTAGTACTAATCCAAGCGGAGCCAAGAGGTTTGTAGATGCTGGAGATTTTTAAAAGTGTTTTTTCTTTTCTCATCATTAGTTTGAATTTAGATTGCACTGGAATAGACAGGTTTTGGTATTTAAATAGCTAGAGGACAACTCCCAGCAACTGAGCTTAATCTGCTGATCTCCCCGTCAGCTCAGGTTGGTCTCTGTACTCCCCCGCATCTTCCAATACCATCCGCACAGGCCTGAAAGTGCTTCCGGCCAGGAAGGATCTATGTGGTTTCTTCAGTTGCTTCAGTGCAGGGAATTATGCATATGTAAAGTTCCATCTCTGATAAAGGTATCTTAAAATATGCTGTATTTCTTTATGATAAAAAGATTGTAAAGTTAATAGTCAACATTTTTCTCTATTCTGTAGTGAGAACTTCTATTGAGCATTTAATGTATAGTCATTTAGTCTTTTGGTCTCTGGTCACATTCTTACTGATACAACCTTTAAGGATGCACATTGCTATCCCATGACCAGTTGTCTTCCATCATAAAATACTTTGGAGTCTACATGAAAAGATTGAGTCTTTATGTTCAATTGTGTATTTTGATTGATTGATGATGAGATAACATGTTCAAGGAATCAGAATTCTTAAGGAGGCAAGCAGAATGGTATTTGGAAAGATGTCTTGCCCATTTCTCCTAACACACAGTCCCCTCTCCAGGGGCAAATCTTACTGTCAGTCTTCCCCGAGAGGGAACACAGCTAGCACCAGTGAAGGCATCTGTGCCCCTCGGCACAGAAGCAAGCTGCAGCAGGCTGAGCCCACAGGAGGAGCAAGCTTCCTAGTTATCGGGAATATTGTCCTCCTACAGCCATTGTCCCCGCAAAAGAGCCTCTGGCTACTGACTCTGCTCCTCCAACTTCTGATGATCTTGCTGAACCTCAGTGTTCACTCTACACCGAAAGATACGTCGTCTTAGAGGGTTGTAGCATTCTTCAGTCTATCTGGTTTTGTGCCTAAGATAATTATAGTCATAGAAGATATATGTATCTGTGTATCTGGCTTCTTTTGCTCAAATGTTTATGGCTTATAAAGTTTGTCAAATGCTTTCCCTCCTGAACATAATGAGGGCATGTGATTAATTATTTTTTTCAAATATAAAGCCAACTTTGTTTCCCAGAATCAATCTATCTAATTTGTGTATAATGAGAGTGTGCTTGTGTGCGTGCTTTTATGTGTGCAAGTGTGTATGTGTGCACACACACACACACACACACATGAACTAAGCTGTCCTTAGTGTGGTAGTTGGTGTCTAGTAAGCTAGTCTGCCGTAATGGAAGTAAAACTAAAAACAAAACAAAAACCGCACCACAGTGGGAAGCTGTCTGACTGTTAGAACGCCATAGAATTGTCAGACGATAGTATTGCTTAATGTCCGTGCCTCTGGGAGGAGCAAATGACCTCAAATCCTATCGTCCATCTTGCTGGAGCGCCCGTAGAAAGCACCCTTCCCTAATTGCTTCGTGCCTCCCGCCAGCTCCTTCCTTCTGGGGTCACCCAGTTACTCATGATGGGAAATGAGTAACATTCTCTCTCTTCACAACTTCTCTGCTTTCCCACACCAGATCCTGTCAGTTCCTGAATCATGCCTTTTGTCGTTGCCTGCTTGGCTTTTATTTTATTTTATTTTTTTAAATAAGTTTGTTCACTTAGTCTCAGCCCCACTGATTTTGCTTGGGTCATAACTGCACTGAAGAGACTCCCATTCCTGCTCTCTGTCTGAACAAGGCAAGGTCCTTCTAAACCATGAGTCTGGCCTGAGTCTTTAGTGCCTTGTTTAAGCCTATCAACAGCCCTCTGGAACTCACTGGATAGAGCTGTGTATATTGTACACATCCTTTTGTGGCACGTTCTGTAGCCTGACAATTTGTGCTGTGGGTATTAAGAGATCTCTCTTTGCTCAGGGGCTGCCTCTACCTGACAATTTGTGCTGTGGGTATTAAGAGATCTCTCTTTGCTCAGGGGCTGCCTCTACCTGACAATTTGTGCTGTGGGTATTAAGAGATCTCTCTTTGCTCAGGGGCTGCCTCTTTTTGACTTGGGACTCTTGGAAAGAGTGACCTTTTTAGATTTATTTCCTCTATAATAAGAGGAAGTTGAGTCAGAATATTTCCAGTTCCAGGGACTTTGGGATTCTGAACCATTGCCTTAAAACATATTATGTATCCTTGTAAGAGTTAGGTTGTGCGCATCATACAGAGTGATCTGGTTCTGGCTGATTTCTGTTGCTATGATAAAACACTCTGAACAAAAGTAGCTTAGGGAGGGAAGGGGCTTATTTACACTCACAACTCAGATTAGGGTTCTGCATTGTGCCAAGTCAGGGCAGGAGCTCTAAGTCAGGAATTCTTGCTGTTCCACGCAGCTTTACCTCCAACCAAGGAACCCTTTTCGCAGCCCACAAGTAGATAGGAGCCAGCCTGCACTCGGCCAGCCTTCTTACAGAGCTCAGACCTGCCTGCTGGAAGGGGACAGCTCTCTCTCCTCTCCGATGTACAGGTCTCCCAGTGTACAGGTCTCCCAGTGTACCGCTTCTTCCCCAGTGCTTTCCTGCCAGTCCATGTGGCTCTTTATGAGGTTGATACACTGTCGCTTTGCTACTTTGTCATTAAGTGGGCAGCTTAGCTTTTGGAACTTGATCCGGATTTCTCTATTACCTGGCATCCCTGCCTTCTGAGTTAGATGGTGTAGTTTCTGCTTCCTGTTCTTGGGTCTCAGCAGGTAGCATTGGGCTCCCAGAATGGCCTTGCACTCACTCAGCTGCTCATCTCTAAGACAAGGTGCTTTTCATTTTCAAAATTCTGAGACCTGAATATAGAGCTTATAGATGAATACAGTGAACATTGAACTTATTAATTTATATTTAAATAAACACATATGTTTTATATTGAATGCTAGCCAAGAAATTGAATTCTCTTAAAATGGAATTCTCTTTATAAGAGATCTTGAAAGTAATAGGCTTGTATTTAACATCACTAAGCACCCTCTTTTAAACAGATGCACGTGGGCATGTGCACACGCACACACACACAGACACACATACACACACACACACACACACAAACACACTCTGAGCATTTGTAACTTGAACTGTTAAAATATAAACTATTCCAAAACCTGAAACTTTTTGAGTGCCAATATTTTCTCAGAAGTGGAAAATCCAACACCTGACCTCATGAGTTGTTTGCAATAAAAACACAGGTACGATAAAAATAACATATATGATTACCTTTAAGCTACGTACACAAGATGTTCAGGAAACATAAATTTTGTGTTCAGATTTGTGTTCCTTCCCTAAGATATCTTATCATGCACATATAAATATTCTAAAATCCCAAAGACTCTGCAAACTAACCAGCTTTTGGCCTTGGATAATGAAAGCTCAATCTACATAAACATTTTGGGTATGGAAGACTTACGGAAAATTATATTTGGACGTTTCTTAGATTCCAGAAGGAATATGTAACTTCTCAACTCTGCAGAGCCTTTTCCAGACTGATCTTAATACTTGGCTCTGGTTAGAAAATCTCTGTCTTGACTTCGCCATCTTTTTTTTTTTCCTTTTGAGCTAGCAAGAGCTGACAGCTATTTAAAAAAAAATTAAAAATAGTACATGTCCTGTTTGCTCCTGCCAGGGTGCTAAGTGACCGTGACCACAGAGCTGAAGTTCTGAAGTTGTAAGTGCTCTCTCTCTCTCTCTCTCTCTCTCTCCCTCTCCCTCTCTCTTTTCCCTCTCTCCCTCTCTCTCCCCCTGTCCCCCTCCCTCTCCCTCTCTCTCCTCTCCTCTTTTCTCCCTCCCCTTTCCCTTCCCTTCCCTTCCCTTCCCTTCCCTTCCCTTCCCTTCTCCTCTCTTCTTTCTTTCTCTGGCTCTTCCTCCCCCTTCTCTTCTCCCCCCTCTCCTCTCTCTTCCTTTCTCTATCCCCTCCCTCTCTCACCCTTTCTCTCATCATTAGTTTGAATTTAGCTCACACTGTGATAGACAAGCTTTGGGATTTAAACACTAGAGGAGATACTCCCAGCGACTGAGCTCAACACACTCAGTCAGCTCAGGTTGGTCCTCCTTACTCTCCCCCATCTCCCAATACCGTCCGCACAGGCCTGAAAGTGCTTCTGGCCAGGAAGGATCTATGTGGTTTTCCAGTTGTTACAGTGCAGGGAATTATGTATATTTAAGGGTCCATCTCTGATAAAGGTATCTTAAAATATGCTGTATTTCTTTCTGATAGAAAAATTGAAAAAAATCATGTCAAGCAACAATTTTTCCACATTTTGTAATGAGAACTTTTATTGACCATTTAGTGTACAGTCATATAGATAGGAGGTAAAGAGACCATTGAGATGTGAGATAATTTGCCACAAACTTGTTATCAAGTAGAGGTGAAGTGATAAAAAAAAAGTAGTGATTAAGATATGTTCTAACCATCTAGATATCTTCACTCCTTTTAGAGAAAAATTTTTCCTTTTTTTTCTTATTTTTGAAAGATTTTCAAACAATTCAGAAGTTAAAGGGTCACCATTAGCTGTGGCCTTCCACGTTATGAAATGGCTTTGACCTATCGACCTTATAGGTGGCCGGGAAGACACAAATGGAAGAATTCCAACCTGTGGGACACAAGAGCAACTTGGGGGGAAAGTGGCTCTGTCAGGAGGGAGTAAAATGAAGAAGCCTTTGGGGTTGGGGTAGATGGAATCTTATCCTCAGGCCTGAGAGACGATAGATAGCCAGTCTGGACGGGTGACCTGGGAATAGGCTCCAAGTGAGTGGCATTTGTACTAAAGCTTTGTTATGCCTTGGGCTTATTTGCTTCTGCCAAAGGTATTCTTCGAATTTATAATGTATTTTATAACATACTCCGTGTGGCATCTGTTGGCCACCTCAGGACTACTGGTCACCCTGAGCTAGTAGCAGGTTAGATGGAATTCACTCTTTAACTCCAAAGAAGAGATTCTGTAGCACGCTAGAGCTCGTCCCCAGCAAACATATGTTATTACCTTCTAGGGACCCAGCACCACTTTAATGCATCCCTGCACAAACCAGCTGGACATAGCCAGTACCAGCTAGGGTTGTCTGTTCCGAGTGTGGGCTGTGCGGAGAAGACACTGTTGAGATCAGCAACAGAGTCCGGGCTCACAGACCAGGCATTCTGGCAGGCAGGGAGAGGTAACTGTTGGGGTAACCTGGGAGAACAGGAGCTAGGGAGAGGATGTTCTCTTTTGGGGGGCAGGTACTGGGATGAATCGGGACCAGCTGTTGTTTAAGCTTCTGTGACAAGGAGGCTGACTGGTCCTCAGCAGATCTCCAGTCAGGGGAATTCTAACTTCTGCTTCCTCCTCCGAAGCAGTCCCTCTCCCCTGGAGTCTGGTGTTTGAGGAAGCTGGAAGCGTCGCTGCCAGGGTCGGGCACCGGTAAGGGGGCACCATAACTTTCCTTCCACTGTCTTTTACTTATTTCCTTTCCTCGGATCCACATTTAGAAGCCGTCATCCTAGCCAGTAGGTGGGGTAGTTTATTACAAATACCTTGCCCAGGAACTATCAAAATATAGCAGCTAATTCTTCTAATTGTAGAACTTTTATATTTCTGGCTGTCTCTGGAGGGAGTGGGTGATCTTGAGAAGGTTCTGTATGGTTTCTTTGTCCTGAAACTCCTGTGCAGCAGAGCCCTCTGTGAGGGATACTGCCAGCCAAAGTTTAAAACCATTTCTTCAAACAGCTGTCCGAGACACTCACATGGTTCTCCCGGATTCTGGGCTCTGACAGTGCAGGCTGTCCACAAACCTGTGACTGCTGTCTGCCTCACGTTCTGAGCTCCTGTGGGTATTTAGAGATGTGGATTATCTTCCTGCTTCTCCTGGACTGAAAACGGCGCTCACTGGCGTGCAGAAGACACGCTGCACAACGGCAAACTCCTCACACGAGCTTCTAGTGTAACCAGGCAACTGACACACTAGACAGCTTTTGCCATTGGCCCACATTCTCAGGGAACTTAGGTCAGCACCTAAAATAACCCTGCTAACAGTGAGGGGCACATGTGGAAAGAAATTCCAGTTCGCAGTCTGGGAGCCGAGCGACCGAGCATTTGAAACCTCACTGTCATCCCATTGCACTTCAAGCCTCTTGTTAGTTAGGCCCGCGGCTCTTGACGTGTTCAAGGAAGGAAGGAAAGTCGCGCATGTGTGTTAGATTCTTGTGAAAACTGGCTAACCAGTGCAGATAGTTGGAAGCTGAACCGACTTGAGTTACAAGATCTGGGCTTTCTCTGTGTTGCGTCCAGTCTGTTGGATGGTGGCATAATTGACAGAAGTGGATGGCTTGGCCAAGGGACATGGAACCACAGTAGCCCGGTAGGACACAGCCACGCTCGGGACCTCTTCATTCAGGTAGGCTGTTGGTTATGGGGAACTCTTTATAAAGGCAGAGGTCATTAAACCAAGCAGTAGCACTGGAGTCTCTTTTCTCTCTCTCTCTCTCTCTCTCTCTCTCTCTCTCTCTCTCTCTCTCTCTCTCTCATACACACACACAGAGGCTTTGGTGGGATTTGGGTTCCACTGCCAAGCTTAGGCAATGTGCTGAAAAAAGACTTCATAGTGTTAAGTACGTTCAGATTCTAGAAGGTAAGGGAGGCGAGTGGTTTCTCCAGCTTGTGATAAGTCCTTCTGAAGGCCAGCCATCCTCCTCCTGTTGCGTTTCTCTTATTCTAGTTGCAAAAGATGGGGTTTGGCATGTGTGAGAGCAACGGGAAAGTGTTGGTCCTCTCCATTTCGGAGCAGACAGCTTTTCTATCTTAAGAATAAATGGTCCACGTTGTATTTCCAGACTGATTAAAATAAGTACCATGCTTTCCCTACTGTTTGTCCTGCAGTGTAGCATACAACCTGGTCTGCTTACCCTGTGCTGAGCTGCCTCCTAAAGTCAGGTTTGCTCTAACTCCCAAGGATGTGTCATGAAAACACGTATATAAATACTGTCAATAAGTTGGAGCTTTTGATTGAGCATTTTAATTCAGCATTTATTTCAATTAATACATATACCTCGCATCAGATGACACGTGTATTACTGAAAATATGCAACAAGCAGGTTTTATAAGTGGAATGATTTACCATAT
Organism: Microtus oregoni; assembly: GCF_018167655.1. NCBI lineage: Eukaryota > Metazoa > Chordata > Mammalia > Rodentia > Cricetidae > Microtus > Microtus oregoni. The sequence continues at coordinate 40,338,675 of NW_024543068.1, read as the reverse complement.
ACACGGAGCGGACAGCTGATCACTTTTCTGGAGCCTGTGCAAAGTTATCAGGAGTCTTTGTTTGTCTGAGATAGGGTTTCCCGTGGCCCGAATTGGCCTCAGACTCTTTCTGCAACTGATGATGACCTTGAACTCCTGGTCCTCTTGGGTGGATCAGCCTAATTGTTCAGTAGACAGTAATTCATTTTGGTGCAAGGCTAGTCTTTAGCCAGCCTTAACCCTTAGCGCTTAAACAGCAAGAGTGAAGTATTCTTGGAATTAAAGTGTGGGGGTCACCAGTTAAAAACGGGGCCTTCAGCAGCTCTTTCTGTAGGCAGATTGCCTAGGGAGGGGGTGGGACCTTTCTAGTTTGTTTCAACTTTAAATTTTATGTTTATGCATACACACACACACACACACACACACACACACATATATATGCATGTTTGTGTTCTTGTGTGTGCATGCGTGCGTGAGGGTGTGTGTGTGTGTGTAATGGATGCATATGTGTGCCAGTTACCTGCAGAAGTCAGTAGAGGGTGTTGGACCCCTGAGCAGGAGTTGCAGGCAGTTGTGAGCTGCCTGATGTGGGTATAGTCATTGCTCTAGTCCTCTGCAAGAGGAGCAAGAGCCGGTGACTGCTGAGCCGTCTCTCCAGCCCTTGGGTTATGTCTTTCTTTCATACCTCAAGTTCTTTGTTTGTACCTTGAAAAGAAATTGTTTCTGCCCCTGGCATTTATCAGACCCAGTGACCATCCTTGATGGCTGGGATGGTGTTTAGTAGGACTTAGGGCATCTTTCAGAAGGCTCCTGTGTTTAGTGTATAAATGTACCACAGAGTACGCTTTTGGCAGTAGGATGAAAGACTGTTTTATTTACTCATTTAGAAATGCTTTCTCATTTACATTTCAGCTTTTTCCTTTGATACATGGGTCATTTTTAAAGTATTATTTATTTTCTAAATATTTGGGGATTTCCAAGGGTCTTTCTGTTATTATTTCTATTGTTCTATTATTCTAATTTAATTGTATTGCATTAAGATGGCATACTTACTGCAGCTTAAATCTTTTAAATGTTCTAAGACTGGTTGTATGATTATGATGTATTTTATAAGATTTTTCACTTGAAAAAAATACAAACTGTGCTGTTAGCCGGGAGGAGCAATTGACTCTCCGACTGACTTAAAATGTCAAATTAGTTGCTAACATTCTTCAAATATTTTCTTTACTCATATCTTTCCGTGTATATTTTTTCTCATGCCTTATTAAGAGGGGTAAATCGAAATTGACAGTTATAATTGTAAGTCTGTCTGTTTTGCCCTGGAATTCCATTGCTGCTGCTTTATTTTGGAGCTCTTGCATCAGGCCATGAATACTTAGTCATAATAAATGTTCTTGATAATTTTGTCCTTTTAGCAACATGAAATGAACCTTTTCATCTCTGGTAATATCGTTTTCTCTGAATGTCTTTCTAAAAATCACAGAGCCATTTCAGTTTTTTTCCTCAAGATCTTCTCCTTTAGGGAGTTTCGACAAAGGCTATTCCTGGGAAAGACAAATGGTGTATGTTTTATATATTAACATATTTATTCGATTATTAAGGTATGAACATAATTTACTGGTAGCTTTCTCCTGGCCTATAATTTCATATTCACACTGCTAGAATTTCTATAGCCATGCTTTTCTCTCACCTATTTTACATTTAGCAAGCAGCGGGCACCGGCCAATCAGAGTGACCGTCAGCTGTTAAGAACAGGTGCCCGCAACAGCTGCCTTTTTCCGCGGTAGGGGTGGGGACTGTTTTCAGTCTTTTATATATACTTCCAACATCTACAGACAGCATGGAGAGAGAGCCTCACCACTCAGACTCCTCAGGGAGCCCCAGGAATCGGGGTGTCTCATGATAGCTTTCTGTTAAAGGAAAATTCCAGAAGCAGTTTTAAAGGTTCATTTTAGATATTAGCTCTTCGTTTATTACTAGGCTCATTTATTAGCAAGTAGCTAAAATGACTACTGAAAAAATAGGAATAATGGCTACCATAGTGAGCAGTCTTGCTCTCCTGCAGGCAGAGGGGCTGGTGGGAGCATGCTGTCATCAACAGAGTTCAAGTTCAGCAGAGTGGTGGGTCCGCATTTGTTCCCTTAGTAATTATGTGCTGCGATGCGAATTTATGATTTATAAGCTCCTAGATATGCATTCCATGTTTTAGAGCACAGAAGTTTAGAGCACACTGGGGAGAAGTTAGAAAGCAGAGTGAAAGAGGAAGTGTGATGTCTGTTCACTCGCTTGTGCGGCTACTTCCGTACAATCAGGAAAGCTGCTCCTCACCCCAGCTTGTCTATTGCGGCTACGGAGATCAAAGCCTCCTGCACGCAAGGCTAGCACTACATCGCGGAGCTCCTGTCCTAGCTCTTGCATCAGTGTTTAGATAACTATATTTCTATTTCTCAGCCTTACATAGGCAGTTCGTATAAATTGTGCTTGTTCAGAAGGTGAATATGTATGGTGGATAATAAAAGCTGTGATACAGAAGCATTTATATAACAACTGATATGCTATTAATAATGTGGTTGAGATATATTATGTCATGTTGAGATACCAATAGATGCTATTCATAGTCAAGTTTATCACAATGTGTTTTATTATTATTATTATAACAAAACTAACATTGACTCCAATCCAGTTCTCATGTTTAATTTCTTTTAAGCATAAATCACTTCACAACAGAAAGGGAAATTAGACACAATATTCATGTTACATGGTCTTAAGCTGGGCAATGGTGGCACACGCCTTTAATCCCAGCACTTGGGAGGCAGAGGCAGGCGGATCTCTGTGAGTTCGAGGCCAGCCTGGTCTACAAGAGCTAGTTCCAGGACAGGCTCCAAAGCCACAGAGAAACCCTGTCTTAGAGAACAAAACAAAACAAAATAACATAACATAACATGGTCTATATGTTTTATACGTGATACTTCCACCATAGTCGTTATAATTTCTATAATTAAAAGTAAGCCTTGCTTAGTAAGTACTTATATACCTGAGTAAGAAATATGAAATATTTATTACAAAACATTGTCTATTTGGTTATTATTTTTTTTTAATTTATTTATTTATTAAGGATTTCTGCCTCGTCCCCACAACCGCTTCCCATTTCCCTCCCCCTCCCCCGATCAAGTCCCCCCCCTCATCTGCTCGAAGAGCAATCAGGGTTCCCTGACCTGTGGGAAGCCCAAGGACTGCCCACCTCTATCCAGGTCTCCTAAGGTGAGCATTCAAACTGCCTAGGCTCCCACAAAGCCAGTACATGCAGTAGGATCAAAAACCCACTGCAATTGTTCTTGAATTCTCAGTATTCCTCATTGTCCGCTATGTTCAGCTAGTCCGGATTTATCCCATGCTTTTTCAGACCTAGGCCAGCTGGCCTTGGTGAGATCCCAATAGAACATCCCCATTGTCTTAGTGTGTGGGTGCACCCCTCGTGGTCCTGAGTTCCTTGCTCGTGCTCCGTCTCCTTCTGCTCCTGATTTGGACCTTGAGATTTCTGTCCGGTGCTCCCGTGTGGGTCTCTGTCTCTGTCTCCTTTCATCGCCTGATGAAGGTTAATATTCCTGAGGATGCCTATGTGTTTGTCTTTGGATTCACCTTATTTAGCTTCTCTAGGAACATGAATTATAGGCTCAATGTCCTTTATTTATGGCTAGAAACCAAATATGAGTGAGTACATCCCATGTTCCTCTTTTTGGGTCTGGCTTACCTCACTCAGGATAGTGTTTTCTATTTCCATCCATTTGTATGCAAAATTCAAGAAGTCCTTGTTTTTTACTGCTGAGTAATACTCTAATATGTATATATTCCATACTTTCTTCATCCATTCTTCCGTTGAAGGGCATCTAGGTTGTTTCCAGGTTCTGGCTATTACAAACAATGCTGCCATGAACATAGTTGAGGATATACTTTTGTTGTATGATAGGGCCTCTCTTGGGTATATTCCCAAGAGTGGTATTGCTGGATCCAGGGGTAGGTTGATCCCGAATTTCCTGAGAAACCGAAACACTGCTTTCCAGAGTGGTTGCACAAGTTTGCATTCCCACCAGCAATGGGTGAGTGTACCCCTTTCTCCACAACCTCTCCAGCAAAGGCTATCATTGGTGCTTTTTATTTTAGCCATTCTGACAGGTGTAAGGTGGTATCTTAAAGTTGTCTTGATTTGCATTTCCCTGATCGCTAAGGAAGTTGAGCATGACCTTAAGTGTCTTTTGGCCATTTGAAGTTCTTCTGTTGAGAATTCTCTGTTCAGATCAGTGCCCCATTTTATAATTGGGTTGATTAGCCTTTTACGGTCTAGTTTCTTGAGTTCTTTATATATTTTGGAGATCAAACCTTTGTCAGTTGCAGGGTTGGTGAAGATCTTCTCCCAGTCAGTGGGTTGTCTTTTTGTCTTAGTGACAGTGTCCTTTGCTTTACAGAAGCTTCTCAGCCTCAGGAAGTCCCATTTATTCAATGATGCCCTTAATGTCTGTGCTGCTGGGGTTATACATAGGAAGTGGTCTCCTGTGCCCATGTGCTGTAGAGTACTTCCCACTTTCTCTTCTATCAGGTTCAGTGTGTTCGGACTGATATTGAGGTCTTTAATCCATTTGGATTTGAGTTTTGTGCATGGTGATAGATATGGATCTATTTTCATTCTTCTACAGATTGACATCCAGTTTTGCCAGCACCATTTGTTGAAGATGCTCTCTTTTTTCCATTGTATACTTTTAGCTCCTTTATCGAAGATCAGGTGTTCATAGGTTTGTGGGTTAATGTCAGGGTCTTCTATTCGATTCCATTGGTCGACTTCTCTGTTTTTATGCCAATACCAAGCTGTTTTCAATACTGTAGCTCTGTAATAGAGTTTGAAGTCAGGGATGGTAATGCCTCCAGACCATCCTTTATTGTATAAGATTGTTTTGGCTATCCTGGTTTTTTTGTTTTTCCATATAAAGTTGATTATTGTCTTCTCCAGATCTGTGAAGAATTTTTATGGGATTTTGATGGGGATTGCATTGAATCTATAGATTGCTTTTGGTAGAATTGCCATTTTTACTATGTTGGTCCTCCCAATCCAAGAGCAAGGGAGGTCTTTCCATTTTCTGGTGTCTTCTTCAATTTCTTTCTTCAAAGACTTATAGTTCTTGTCAAGTAGGTCTTTCACTTCCTTGGTCAGGGTTACCCCAAGGTATTTTATGCTATTTGTGGCTATCGTGAAAGGTGATGCTTCTCTGATTTCTCTCTCTGCTTCCTTATCCTTGGTGTATAGGAAGGCAACTGATTTTTTGGAGTTGATCTTGTATCCTGCCACGTTACTAAAGCTGTTTATCAGCTGTAGGAGTTCCTTGGTAGAATTTTTGGGGTCGCTTATGTACACTATCATATCATCTGCAAATAACGAAAGCTTAACTTCTTCCTTTCCAATACGAATCCCCTTGATCTCCTTATGTTGTCTTATTGCTATTGCTAGAATTTCAAGCACTATATTGAAGAGGTATGGCGAGAGTGGACATCCTTGTCGTGTTCCTGATTTTAGTGGGATGGCTTTGAGTTTTTCTCCGTTTAATTTAATGTTAGCTGTTGGCTTGCTGTAAATAGCTTTTATTATATTTAGGTAGGACCCTTGTATCCCTATTCTCTCCAAGACCTTTATCATAAAGGGGTGTTGAATTTTGTCGAATGCTTTTTCCGCATCTAGTGAAATGATCATATGGTTTTTTTCTTTCAGTTTATTTATATGGTGGATTACATTGATAGATTTGCGTATGTTGAACCAGCCCTGCATCTCTGGGATGAAGCCTACTTGATCATAATGGATAATTTTTCTTTTGTGTTCTTGGATTCGGTTTGCCAGTATTTTATTGAAAATTTTTGCGTCGATGTTCATGAGTGAGATCGGTCTGTAATTCTCTTTCTTGGTTGGGTCTTTTTGTGGTTTTGGTATCAGGGTAACTGTAGCTTCATAAAAGGAATTTGGCAATGACTCTTCTGATTCTATATTGTGAAATACATTAAGGAGTATAGGTATTAGTTCTTCTTGGAAGTTCTGGTAGAATTCTGCATTGAAACCATCTGGTCCTGGGCTTTTTTTCGAAGGGAGATTTTTGATAACCATTTCTAATTCTTCGCGAGAAACCGGTCTATTTAGATCATTCACCTGGTCTTGGTTTAGCTTTGGTATATGATACTTATTTAAAAAAATGTCCATTTCTTTTGTATTTTCCAGTTTTGTGGCATACAGGCTTTTGTAGTAAGATCTAATGATTCTCTGAATTTCCTCTGTGTCTGTGGTTATGTCCCCCTTTTCATTTCTGATTTTATTTATTTGCGTGTTCTCTCTCTGTCGTTTAATTAATTTGGATAGGGGTTTGTCGATCTTGTTGATTTTCTCCAAGAACCAGCTTTTTGTTTCATTGATTCTTTGGACTGTTTTCTGGGTTTCTATTTTGTTGATTTCAGCCCTCAGTTTTATTATTTCCAGTCTTCTACTTCTCCTGGGCGCGTCTGCTTCTTTTTTTTCTAAAGCTTTCAGGTGTGTTTTTAAGTCCCCAATGTATGCATTCTCCGTTTTCTTTAAGTGGGCACTTAGTGCTATGAACTTTCCTCTTAGCACTGCTTTCATTGTGTCCCATAGGTTTGAGTATGTTGTCCCTTTATTTTCATTAAATTCAAGGAAGACTTTAATTTCTTTCTTGATTTCTTCCTTGACCCAGGTGTGGTTCAGTAGTTGACTGTTCACTTTCCATGAGTTTGTCGGTTTTTTGGGGGCAGCGTGGTTGTTGCCTTCTAACTTTAATCCGTGATGATCTGATAAGACACAGGTGGACACTGATATTTTTTTGTATCTGTGGAGGTTTCCTTTGTTTCCGAGTATGTGGTCAATTTTTGAGAAGGTTCCATGAGCTGCAGAGAAGAAGGTATATTCTTTCCTATTTGGGTGGAATGTTCTATAGATGTCTGTTAAGTCCATTTGCTTCATTACCTCCAATAATTCTCTTAATTCTCTATTAGGTTTCTGTCTGATTGACCTGTCCCTTGGAGAGAGAGGTGTGTTGAAGTCTCCTACTACTAGTGTGTGTGGTTTGATGTCTGCCTTGAGTTCTAGTAATATTTCTTTTACATAAGTAGGTGCTTTTATATTGGGGGCGTATATATTCAGGATTGAAACATCCTCCTGATGAATTGTTCCTGTTATGAGTATAAAGTGACCGTCTCGGTCTCTTCTGATTGATTTTAGTTTGAAGTCAGTTTTGTTAGAAATTAGTATGGCCACACCTGCTTTTTTCTTAGGACCATTTGCTTGAAACACCTTTTCCCAACCCTTTACTCTGAGTAGGTGCCTGTCTTTGTGATTGAGATGTGTTTCTTGCAAACAGCAGAATGTTGGATCCTGTTTTCGTATCCAATCTTTTAGCCTGTGCCTTTTTATAGGTGAATTGAGCCCATTAATATTAAGTGATATTAATGACCAGTGGTTGTTTACTCCGGTTATTCTTATTGCTTTTGGTAGTAGAGATTGTGTGTCTCCTTTCTTTGAGATGTGCTCGTGAAGGGTCATTAGATGCCTGGGTTATTGTAGGCAGTGTTGGCAGTGTTGGATTCCTTGGGTTGCGATTTTCCTTCTATTACTTTCTGTAGGGCTGGATTTGTGGCTACGTATTGTTTAAATTTGTTCTTATCCTGGAATGTCTTGTTTTCTCCGTTGATAGTGAACGATAGCTTGGCTGGGTATAGTAGTTTGGGTTTGCATCCATGGTCTCTTAGCTTCTGCAGAACCTCTATCCAGGACCTTCTGGCTTTCATAGTTTCCATCGAGAAGTCAGGTGTAAGTCTGATCGGTTTACCTTTATAAGTTACTTGCCCTTTTTCTTTTGCAGCTCTTAATATTCTTTCTTTAACCTGTATATTTTGTGTTTTGATTATTATATGGCGAGGAGATGTTTTTCTTTGATCCAGTCTGTTTGGTGTTCTGTATGCTTCTTGAATATTTAAATGAATATCTTTCTTTAAGTTGGGAAAGTTTTCTTCCATAATTTTGTTGAAAATATTTTCTGGGCCTTTGAGCTTTGACTCTTCTCCTTCTTCTATTCCTATTATTCTTAGGTTTGGTTTTTTTATTGTGTCCCATAGTTCCTGAATGTTTTGTGTTGAGAATTTGTTGGCTTTGCTGTTTTCTTTGATCTGTTCGTTTATTTTCTCTATGGTGTCCTCAGCATCTGAGAGTCTTTCTTCTAGCTCTTGTATTCTATTGATTATGCTTATTTCTGTAGACTCTGCTCGTTGGCCTAGATTTTCCATATCCAGCTGGTCTTCAGTTTGTATTTTCTTCTTTGCCTTCATTTCAGTTTTCAATTCTTGAACTGTTTCCATTACCTGTTTGATGGTTTTTTCTTGGTTTCCCAGGGTATCATGTACGTATTTACTCACTTCTTCAAACTTTTTGTTATACTTCTCATCCATTTCTATAAGGGCATTTTTTACATGTTGTTTAAGGGACTCTATTATCTTCATAAAGTCGATTTTTTCCACTTCTTCTGTGTTAGGTTGTTCAAATACTTCTGTTGTAAGATCATTGGGTTCTGATGTTTTCATGTTGTTTTTCGGAATATTGGGTGAGTTCTTGCCTTGGCGCCTGCCCATCTCCTCCTATTGATCCTATCCAATGGGTCCTTTAGAAACCGGATCAGGTTTCCCTGCTGGCCAAGGGCTCCGCTTACAAAATGCCCTCACTCTCTTTCGTGGTTCCTGCTGCAGGCCAAGAACCCTCTCACCCCTCCGAAGGATCTTCAGGACAGGACCAGGCTCCCCTTGTGCCAGTGACCTGGCCAACCAAAGGCCTACCTCTTTGATTCAATTGTAGTAGGGCGATCTGCTCTCCTTATTGCACGCCTGTCCCTGCCACTTGGGTCTGGCCGCCGCTCCGCCGCGTCTGGCGCCGCCGCCGCGTCTCTTGGTTATTATTTTTAAAAGTTTAATTAATATGTTAAAAAAGTATTAGATGCTCAGATTTTGTCCTCCCTCCCTCCCTCCCTCCTTCCCTTCCTCCCTCCCTTCCACGCTATCATATGTATGACTCAGTTAGACTAAGCCTTTACTTTCAAGGAAAAAGATGAGAAGAAGGTAGAAAAACCAACGTGTTTCATTAGCTTGAGCCATGGAACTGTTAACAGGAAATAGCAGCAATAATTGCTAGTGGTGATCTTGTTAGCAAAAGACTCCAGTGAGCTCCCTGAGCAATCCCGTGCATGGCCTGTTCATGTGGCAGACTGCTACGCGGAAAATACTTGGTAAGATGAACACTGACAATGAACACTGCAATGCGTTTGCAGGACTCCTATTGTGAGGACAGAGTTTGAAAGCGCGACCATATTGAAGCCATCCGCTGACTGCTCCTTTCGCTCGTGCCACTCCTCTGGTATCCTTCCCTAGAGTTCTTGTTTGGGACAATCCAGAACTTTCCATCTGGACACACGGGGCCACAGGGTATAGGCACATCCATCTAACTCATCTCCTCGGGGCTGGTGTGATGTTGCCAGGGCCTGTACTCGGTAGAACAGTGTCGATCCTGGCATCGAGTCTCCCCTGAGCAGGACTTTGGTACATTCGGGAAGAATACTCCATCAGGGAGGTGCAGCCGCTCTCAGCTGGTCTCCGTGTCTCTCAGTCTCTTCTTTGCTGGTCTTGTCAGAGGTTTCTGTACTCTGAAGGCATAAGGAGCATAGCCACCATTCTGTTGTCGCACACTCTTCCCTGGTCCCCTTTACTCCAATTTAGGATTAGCAAATCCTTTTTTTTTTTTTTTTTTTTATCTTAAAGGGGAAGTATGTACACAGGGTCTTTGAGTGGACTCCTGGAGGAGTGAGGTTGAGTCCCCAGCCTCATCCTGCAAGCACAGGTCCCTCTGACATGGAACAGCGCTGAGCAAGCTCCACTCTACGTGGCGATGCAAGGACTGAGATTTCCGTGCTGAGCAGAGCTATCCAGCTGAAATATAATCATGGGACAAAAATGTGAACCCAATACGCGATCCTAAATTTCCAAGTAGTAACACATTAAAAAGTAAAAATAAATGGGTAAATGAATCTTAGCAATATGTTTCATTTACTCATTATTGTCCAAAATGCTGTCATTTCAATATGTAACCAAGGGGAGCTGGGAAATGGCTCAGAGGCTACAAGCACTAACTGCTCTTCTAGAGGACCCAGGTTTGAGTCCTAGCACTCACATGACATCTCAAAACCATTATAACCCCAGTTCTCAGGGATCTGATGCCCTCTTCTAGCTTCCATGTGCACTAGGTACCTATATGATGGTCAGACATACATATAGGCAAAATACTCATGCACATAAAATAAAATAAAAAAAAATAAACACTTTAACATAATCAATATAAAATTATTACTATGCCATTTTAAGTTCCTTTGTTCGTGTGAAATCTTAAATCCAGTGTGTTTTATACATACAGTCTACACAAGTGGGACTAGGCACGTTTCAAGCTCACACATACAGGACCCTGTCAATATGGAGGCTCGTTTCTAAGCCTCAGGATTCTCTGGGTTTTATGAGTGCAGGCACCACACCCGGAAAACAGAGTTCACTGAGCGTTCCAAAGTGCTCTTTAGGGATTAGGGCCACTACCAAAGTGTATCAGCTCTGTCCACATTCTGATGGCCAGCACTCAACCATTATACCCACCTAAGCATCCGGAGCACTTGAGAAATGCAGAGGAGCCCAGGAGAAAGTAGGCGTGCCGAGTGCATGCAAGCCTCCACCACACACTTCCCACATTTTACAACTCAGGAAACGATGCCTGAGCAGAATAAAGGACGGGAGTTAATGGGCTAATGTAGGCAGAATGCAGAGCCTCTCTCTCTAGGGTGGTGTCTCCTCCGTGAGGCAGCCTCTCCTCTCCTGACCTTGCCCCGCCCCGGTTCTGTCCATGCAGATGCGGTTCCTGCAGTGAACCCACTGTCTTCAATATTTTATTGCATCGCCTCTCGCTTAATGACTGTATCCTGTTACTGCTGTTTTAGCAAATGACAGGCAGCCCGGCACAACGCAGCAAATGCGCTTTACCCGTAAGTGGTTCAACCACCACAGCCATTGTGAGCACTGCATTATCATCTTGAGTGGGCCTCCTTCTCTATGCCGAGACTCCTCCTTCACAGAAACGGCTATTAAGGTCTCCATCAAGCCGGTTCAGTCAATGCATAAATCGCATTTCGTGTTCTAATGATCGGTCTGTTCAATTGGAGTTTTTGCTTTTTAAAAGTGCTCAGAAGACTGTTGACAGGAGAGCTTTCAACAGTGGCATTACTGAGGTGCCTGGGTGGGCGGCTTCATTTCGCAGGCTGAAGGACATATTTCTGTCAGAGAAACGAAGCAAGCTTGCTTAAAGGAAGCAAGTGCCAAAGGGTGCTGGAACCTCATAGGTCCTGATTCTAACACAAGGAACCATCAAGGGCTGGTTTGACTGAAGAAAATGGACTTATGTACCACCATTCTTTAGCTGGAATTTTGCCCACTGCAAAATTGGTTTGGTATTTTGTCTAATATTTTTGCATTTGAAATATATTCAGGAAAGCGAACTATTTAAACAATGAAAGATAAACAGTGTAGGGACTGCCCTGCATCTGTCTGGGTACAAGTTGGCCCTTCAGCCATTTTCTTCCTAGTGAACCCCAATATGGTCATATTTTGTCTTGTTTCTTGTGAATCCTGCTAGAGTTTGTCTACACGTTCATAAGCGTGTAGTCATATGGATTCTCATTTTTTTTCTTGTTTCGTTCTTGTGGGCGCTGCTTTAGAACCGACTTCCTTCTCCCTACTTGAACAGGTTTTATTAAACATCAAAGCCAAACCACAACACAATTTCAGCACAAAAAGGCTGCAGTGTTTGCGGGAATATTGTTATATATCCATACAGCTAAAACCATTCCTTGAATCATACAGTAACATAGTAGACTTTTCTGTGGTTAAAAGTAGCCTATATCTAATAACGTAAGTTTTATTATTTTAAACTATTGTATCACACTGTGCATTTTATTTTTTGCTATTATATACTGGTTTGTTATGATTTTAAAACATGGCCTTATATTATAAAAATTGAAGTTTGAAAATATTTCTAGAAATCTATATGCATTCTTAAAATTTAAGCCTATAGTTTTGTGCTTCCTATGGAACGCAATTCTACAAATTTAGTTTGAGAAACACCTTTTTCTATCTCCCTCTAAGACAGTGGTTCTCAGCCTTCCTAATGCTGCCACCTTTTTGTACAGCTCCTCATGTTGTGGTGACCCCAACCAGAAAATTATTTTGTTGCTACTTCATAACTTTAATGTTGCTATTGTTATAAATTATAATGTAAAAATCTGGCATGCAAGATATTTGATATGCAAGTCACAGGTTGAGAATCATTGCTCTAAGAAATATAAAATCAATATTTGCATAAAATAGAAATATTTTATAAAACACAATTATACAGGAAATTTATATTACTAAACACATATTAAGAAAAAAGTTTTGGATAATTATTTTTATATTTGCTAAGCTGTCTTACCCTTAGTGGCTTCTTTTGTTTCAGTTTTCACAGGCTACTCTCTATTTTCCATTTTTTATTAAAATCAAAATTTTCCATTCTCACCCTTAGTGTCCACCAAAAGGCAAGCCTGTTATTATTCGAGTTGAAGTCATGTTATTTTTATGGCATTGCGTAGGGAAAGCCGCTATGTCAGAGATGTAGAGCTTTGCTGTGTAAGACGATGTGCTTTTAGAAAATTCTTAGTCCTTTCCTGTGGTTGGCTCTTAGTGGAAACTCTTCAGTAACCTTTTCTGCCATTGGTTCTCAGTGCTTCTTTTATTTGAAAGGACAAGACATTTTAGCTTGTTGTTGCATTGCTAGAAGTGTTTCCATATCTTTTTCTAGGAGCTTGTTATCTATTTGTGACAACTTGATTTCTAGATGTTATTGTTTTTGCTCATCTGATAGCATTGTTTTGCTTGCTAGAATTTTCAAGTTGATTCTTAAGTTTTCCCAGCTGTGGAATTATGTCATTCTTACACAATGGGAGCCCTCGCCACCTTTGTAAAAGCTGCCACTCTGGTTGTACTAACTCTTAACTTATTGTGAAGTTAATCTTGATTGAGGCTTGATTGGATGAAGAAACATTTCAGTTTCTTAAACACCTGGGAAGGCTTTTCAGGCATCATTCGCTCTGAGAACTCTGATGTCACAACTGGATTAATCCGTAATGGACTTGTACTATGATGGCGTTATTTGGAGGGAGGGGACGAAACACAGGAAGGTTGGAGGAAGCAGGTCCCTTGGGTATGTGTCTGGGATGCTGTGTCAGCCCTCAGCTCCTCTCCGTGCCCTGTGTCCCTGCTTCTAAGCCCTGATACCATTATTTAGATGTAACAGAGGGTCTCTCACCCTTATGACTCATGACAAGATGTGTTTGTTGCTCAGGTCCTGTGTTTATCCCCAGGTGACCTTTCCCTCTGTTTCATGCCTTTATCGTCAGAGACCATGTTGAAGGAGTAACTCCACCTGAGCTATGTCTTCCGTCAACCCAGTAATTAGTATTTTTTAATGATCCCAGTCAGCCTAGGGAATCATAGAACAGCAAACCTTAACTGGGAGATTTATATACTTATTGGTAGAAAAGTAATCAGACTTACCCCCAAACTTGTAGTCTGACATTTACAAGAGGCACTGGTGGAAATCCGAAGAGGGTTGAAGCATGGAGCTTCTGGAAAGGACCCGACTCTGGTGCCTCCAAGGGTCAGATAACCTTCTACAATCAAAAGAAGAAAGGTAACAGAAAGAATTAAGATGCAAAGTCTTTCCAAGTGCCATCTGCCAGCACCAGAATGTATTGGCTGGCTCAGCGCTTTATAACAGTGTTTAATTTTGTGCTGTCTCTTTCTTTAACTTCCTGCACACAGCAATGGCTACCATCCCACTGTGAATGACTGTTCCAAAGCAATATATAAAATTTAGTGCTGGGTTGAGTAGGGTAGGCAAATACTCTGCTGGGGTGCAGAGGACAAGGAATCAGTGTGGCTTGGGCCAGGCTTTGTGAAGGACAGGTCTTGAACTGTAAAACCAAATGCCGTAGACGGTTCCTAAAATACATATATATATATGAAGGTGATTTAAATGACATGATCAAAGAATGGAAGGGACAGAGTCCAATCTGAACCATCTCTTGTTCCCAAATGAAGCTTCCAGTACTAGGAACTGGTCATATGTAATGACTTAGCTACAGACGTCCCGTGGGAAACCCCAAACAACCCAAGTGTTTCCAAGGCCATAGGTTGCTCTCCCCAAACTGACTGTTGCTGAAGACAACACTTATACCACTCACTGAATATAATGAAGGTGCTGGTGCCTACCTAGAACCTCACCGCTACAGGAGGATAGCTTAGGTGACAGCAATGGCATGAGCAAAGGAAGAGCCAGGGTGAGTCACACTTGTCTCCAGGACAGTGTGAAAAGTTTCCCCCGAGTAGGGGACCTGGGTGAAGGTGGGTATCTATAATAGGAAGTACCCAGTGGAGTCTAATGGGCAGACCTGGTCTGCAAGCTTGGAGATCCGGCTTCTGCCCTAATCAGCTTCATGCCCACAAGAAGACATTAAACATACTAGGCAATAGTTACCTGAGGTGAGATGCCACTTTCAGATAAAAAACTGTAAGGTAGCTCCTTATTTTATGTGATTCTCTTATGGTGGTCCTTGATAAACTAGAATAAGGATTTTGACTACATCCTCCTACTACAGGAACTTAAAATATGTTCTGAAAAAAGAATCCTGTAACAGAAGGGGAGCTTCTTGACACAAAAGAGGCAATTATTGGAATTTAATCCAGTAAAGAATGACCTCCCTGGTGTGCTGGATAGTTTTATGTCAGCTTGATGCAGGCTAGAGTCATCTGGAAAGAAGAAACATCAGCAGAGAAAATGGCCTCCATGAGATCCAGCTGTAGGGCCTTCTCTTAATTAGTGATTGGTGGGGAGGGCCCAATCCATTATGAGTGGTGCCATCCAGAGCTGGTGGTCCTGGGTTCCATAAGGAATCTGGCTGAGCAAGCCATGGGGAGCAAGCCAGTAAGCAGCACCCCTCCATCACCTCTGCATCAGCTCCTGCCTACCAGTTTCTGCCCTGTTTGAGTTCCTGTCCTGACTTCCTTTGTTGAGGAACAGAAATGTGGAAGTGTGAGCCAGATAAACCCTTTCCTCCCCAAATTGCTTTGGTCACCATGTCTCATCACAGCAACGGTGACCCTGACTAGGACACCTGGCCAAGGGGATCAGGCACACTGGGAAAAGGAGCCAGCTTGGGTTGTGCTGCTCCTTCAGATGGAAGCAGGACAATTAAAGTTAAAAGAGACAAACACTCAAGTTATTTGCATTAATTCTTTATCAACCATCAAAAGTTATACTAGGTTCTAGGGATCTAGTAACAAGCAAGGCAGGCAGAAAAGGCTTCTATTTTAGAGAACTTATATTCTAACAAAAGGAAAAAGCAGAATTTGATGGTTTACCATCACCATGTTTGTGCCTTTCAGAGAATGAAAAGAGGGATAGAGGGATGGCCCAAATGACGAATAGCCTGCTCATGAGCATGAGGGCCTAACTTCAATCCCTGGACCCTAGTTAAATGGCTGCTGTGGCAGCATACACTTGTAATCTGAATGCAGAGGGCGCAGAGGCAGGTGGATCCTTGGGGCTTCTACCACAAGGTATATGCTTGTATACCTTGCCCAAAATTAAAAAAAAAAGAAAAAGGAAAGCACCTAAGACATGACACCAGAGTTTGTCCTCTGGTTACTATACACATACACACACACACACACACACACACACACACACACACACAGAGAGAGAGAGAGAGAGAGAGAGAGAGAGAGAGAGAGAGAGATTATAAAGAGAACCAGCAAGATGGCTCAGGGTACAGAGGCTTGCTTCACAAGCCTGATGACCTGAGTTCAACTTCTGGAACCCACATAGAGAACAGAGTCCACAAAGTTGTCCTTTGACTCCACACACGCGATGGTGGGCATCATCTGCACACACGGTGATGGTGATGGGTGTCATCCCCTATACATGCATAGTGTTAAAAGTTCTCAAAAAGAATGAAAGGCCAAATGTATAGCAACTAGGAATTGACTTCATCTATACTGCATGTTAGTCATTCCTAGGAATTGTTAAACATGTCAGTTTACATGAAGAAACATGCATGGTATGCTATGGGCAAAAGCAACAGAAATGTGGATGAACACAGCATAGAAACATTGTGTGTAAAGTAGGAAATCTATTTTCTCCTCATCCAGTGATTACCAGGTGCCATTTCTATACCAGGCCGCTTTGATGTGTGGTAACAAAAGATAAACATGATCCCTGATTTTTTTTTTAAATTTTATCTTATGTGTATTAGTGTTTTACCTACATGTGTGTCTATGTAACACATATGTGCCTAGTATGTGCCAGAAATGGGCTCTGGATCCCCTGGAACTTGAGACACAGTTGCCTGTCAGCTGTCATGGCAGTGCTGGGAACTGAGCCTGGGTCCTCCGCAAGAACAGCCAGGGCTCTCAACCCCTGCACCATCTCTGCCTCCTGATTAATTTTTTCCTCACGTTTTAAAATTATTTCCTTTTGCAATGATCTTAATGTTTTTTTTCTGTTGAAAAACAACGTATTAAAGTTTAAAAGAAAATCTACTCATTTGTGTGATTTAAATTTGTTTTCTGAATCATCATTGACTGTACAAATGGAATGAGGGTCACACCGCTAAAAATGGCAGTCCTGTCCTTTGTCCAGTCCAGGTCTCAAGCAAGAGAGGAGGTGGCCCCAGGACACCAGCTCCCAAAGTGGTCAGGACTGGATTCTGTCTGGCACCAAAGCAAGTGGACTCCTGCTGCTGAGAGCTTGTATCTTGGTCTGTTTACTGCGTTCCAAAGGGGTGGATCATTCTAGCCCGGTGTCGGTTTACACTTGCTGTATGCTACTGGGCGCTTTTTATATTCCTGCTGAAGCTGCCTCTCCCGGAAATCTCTGTCATTCCATGAGCTCTGCTCCCTGCCTCTGCTCGCAGCTGATCTCCGTGGTTTGACAAACAATGTCTTCTGGTTACATTCAAAGCAAGTTTGGGGGTGAGTTCCTGGCCAGGGCTTTGCCTCTCCGTTTCCCACAGATGAGTTGAAAGGGGAGGAGCTTACACAAAAGCGCTGGTGTTGTTTTCCTGTCTCAGGGCTTCTGATCACGTGATCAGCTTTTGCTCTACTGTAGTGATTATACTCCCCTGGCTTTTAAGGGCTGGATCCTTTTGTGTGTGCTGAAGAATGAACAAGCAGGCGAAATGCAGCAATTTCTATTTTTTTTTTTTAAAAACATTCCATGTTTCTTATAAATTAAAATATAAAAACAAATATATACAGATTCAAAAACCAAAACAACAGCAACAAACTGACCTGCATATAATCCCTTTCCCAGGGAACACTCTAGTATCATTTTCTTCTTTGTCTTTTTGGCTCACACGATTGTCTCAGCTTTTCTTTTAACATTTACATAGCCTGTTTATGAATCTCAAACTGCCTGTGCCAATCCTGTAAAGCTACGAAGAACAAATACTATTGGAATTACTTTACTTTTCCTAACACCATGTAATATCGGGATATCAGTTTCAGGATAGCCCCTGCTGGAGGAAACTGCCGAGCAAGGGGCCAATATTATTGTCAATGGATGAACCCCAAGAGGCATTTTAGTACAGGGACCTCCTGCGGTCATTGATGGTTTTGACATTTGTAGTGACCTGTGGAAGGAAGAAGAAAAAGGGGTCCCTCTAGACCAAATCACTCTACGCGGTCTTTTCCATCAGCCTGGGAAGGAAATGGCTCTTGACCTTCGTGTGCTCATCACAGAAGGACACCACTTTGGCACAGTGTAAGCCGACAGACCAGCGGGATGCATGCACACAGAGTCCTCTTTTTACCAGCAAAACCTAGGTCTTCTATGGGACTTTCTGTTGCTATCGCTGCTCTCTCCTGTGGTCCAGTCCTCTTCAGACCAGATCTCCCTACTCCTCAGCTCTCTCTCAGACTTTGCCTTCCAGGCAATCTGCGTTATGTCCACAAAGATTCCACGCAATTCCGAAGAAGTGGTCTTCTCTGGAGGGTCTTCTAGATCTTCGCTTGTTGCGTGCTCTGTGCAGACATTATTTCAGAGCTCTCCCCTTACGTGACTGTTGACGGCCCCGTGTGTCTGATTCCTCTACCGGTCCTCTCAACGTTCACAGCGCCAAAGGGCGTGCCTGTTTGTAGTGGCCAGCCTGTTTTAAGCAGCTCCCTCCACTTTAAAGTTTGCTCTCTTCCAAATGAAAATCCACTGCAGTGCCCTACCTTGCTTTAGACTGAGGTCAGCTCTAACTCACAGAGAAACAGCGGAAGCCGTTTGGTCTGGTGCGTCTCTCGGCTGTGCCTTCCTTCCTCTCGTTCCCAGCATCTCCTGCTCTGCTGCCCCCTTCCTTTGGTGTCTTTCATTTTATTTCGTACGTTTCTTCTCTATCTACACATCTGAATCTTCACTAGAGTTTCACAGGCAGGCTTCTGTCTACAGCGAATGAGGAGGGGGCTGAGCACACGGCTTAGGGCACGTGGGGCAGAGTTCATCAATCTTGGATGAAATATTGACTACACCCGGGTTCAGATGCTGTCCATGCTAGCTCAGGGCTCGTTTATCGATCCTGCCATTTCTTTTGTATGTTTTCTGAAGCCCCGCCCTTGTTCAAAAGGAACTGAATTCTCTGCGTATAATCAGGGAGAGGAAGGTTCTTCACTAAGTTTATTATAGTCAATCTAAATAAGCAATGAATGAGTTTTAAAATGGCTTTTTAGGGAAAACATAATCTAGACATATTAAAGGTGAATTGAAGTTGAATTAGTTTCTTAGCTTGTAACCGATTTCAAAAGCAAAATACAATGCCCTTGGAGAACTTGAAGCACTGTTACAGGATTATTTGAATAGACCCTTCATCCTCCATTTTGGCAGGTCGTTGGGTATTAATAATGGATGGCCACTGTGCTTGGCGGTCAGATATGTTATTCTTATCCATTTTTATTTCCCAGAGGAGCCTCTGGAAAAGGGCAGAGAGGGTAGATTTAAAACCACGTTATTGGAATTCAATACCTTTCATCTTGTTTCGTATGTCTAGAGCTTGCCGAAGAACAGGACTAATATGGAGAGTCAGCCAAGCATGGGGCAGGCAAAATCCCACAATGGGTTTTCCTAGGTAAGACATAGGCTGGATCCCATGTTTTAATTTAGGCTTTCAGTGACCAACCCTAAAATCCCCAGAAAATGTCGGAATGTATGTTTATGTAATTGATCGTTTTGCTTTCGTGTGGATGAAGGAGTCGATAAAAAATCCACCAAGGCAGATTATTTAGGCCAGTGAAAATAAATAAGAAATCATATAAATCAACTATAAAAATGTACTAATCATAAGAAATTATGATGAACTGAAATTCTAGTCACATAAAGTGAACCTCTGAGTGCTCAAATGCCTTTGTTCTTCCCGTGATTTCACAAACGCCAGGGAGGGATGAGTTCAAATCCCAGTGTTATCACCACTCACCTGCCAAGTCTTGGAACCCACCCTCAGAAAGGTAGCTCATCTTCGATGTTTTATGTGAAAACGCAACAGAAGCCTGGTTGTCTCTTCAGCCACACTCCGAGGGATGAGTAGTGTTTCGGTTCTCACTGCTATGTCGTGTCGGGGTGAATACATCTTTTCCATACCGTCTTTCAGACTGTTGTCCTTCAAGCAAAAAGGAAGCAAATACACACAGTAAAGTCTTCAGAACCAGTTTTCGTGATGTGTTGTTTATGTTGGAAGCAGACGAGGAGTCCCTGGTTACCTAGGGGTCCTAAGTGATGGGGGCCAGGTGACCGGAAGTGAGTCAGTAGTATCTTTCCTCATGGAGAGAATACTTCAGATCCGCTGTGGGTCCTCAGCCTCCTTGGCATGCCCTGTGTATTACTAGGTGTCTTCCCCGCTTGCATTCCCTAATTGTCTATCATTTGTATGGCTCTAACTTTACTTCTTTGTTGTTAAACTTCCCTCCCCTCCCCATCCTTCCACCCCTTCTCTCTTTCTCTTCCTTCTCCTACAGATGGACAGTACAGCAGAAACCGTTTGTATGCTGCCACCTAGAGAAAGCATTAGGAATAGCTTTAATGCCTTGTCCAGCATTTTCTCTATGGGCATGCTGAAACAACCTTTCGTAGAACTCTTGCTTGTAACTTACCTTTTTCTCAGCTAAACTATATCATGACCACCTGATGCTTTTTGATGTACTTTGGTGCTTTGTCTATATTTAGGGTCCATATCAGTGGTCCTCAACCCATGGGTCACAACCCGTTTTACAAATGTGGCTTAAGACCATTGGAAAACACAGATACTTACATTACAATTTATGACATTAACAAAATTATAGTTATGGAGTAGTAACGAAAATGATTTTATGGTTGGAGGGTCACCACATCATGACTGTATTAAAGGGTCACAGCATCAGGAAAGTTAAGAAATGCTAGTCTGTTTTTTTGTTTTTGCTTTTTGTTTCCCATCCAGTGACAATTGCATGAGGTTCAGTACACCTCTCTTTTGGTCTTTGAGTAGCTAATTTTTTTCTTATATTGCTATACACTCTGATACTGCCTAAATTGATATGCACAAGTACAATATTTTAGGAATGAATTATTAGATCCTTAGAGATGATGGGAATTTTCTGGGAGGCTGAGACTTATTTTCCAGCCATTCCCACCTGAAAGGGTGACTGGCATTGGCTATAGAGTCTGAACTGACTGATATCTCCCTTACAAGCTCCTAACCACGGCCTCTAAAATTAGCTTCTCATACCTCTCTGGTCCTTCAAGGGTTCATTTCCTGTCCTAGGCTCACAAGAAAAATCTCTTAAAATCCCATGTCTATTCTATCAGTTCCCAGAGGCATGTCGTGGGCGTATAGAAGTCAACAGCACAGCTAGTTGCTATGGATGTCTGTGTGTGTGGAGGAGGAAGACACAGAAACATATCCTCAGAAGCTGTGCCATGGTCTTAGTGGTCGAACTATATAAAGTACATCTAAAACGAGGTTGACCTGCCCAAGGTTACAACATGAGTCAGCAATGAAGTCCCAAACAGAATTTTCACCTTTTCCAATGTTTTCTTAGCGAGAAATATTTGTGAATAAGTCCAGAGATAGCATTTATAAATGAAACAATAAGACTCTTCATAACTAGAAACACTCCTAAGAGCCTTTCAAGAGAGTTAGAAAATTTCCAAGTCAAATAAAACAAATATAAATAATAGGTATTGATGGTTTCTCTGCCCACAAGGGGGACTCTTAAATGATTACAATGAGGGTGAGTGATATAGTCAGTTAGGCACAACCTCAAAATAATATGTGTATTTGTGTTTCTAGTGGGGAGAACTGGAGGGTGGAGGAGTAATGGTTTGAAACCACCATGCTAGTCAAAGAAAAGCAACCGAAATGGAACACTAACCCTGGGAGGTATATTGCAGTTTTGTCCCTTATTCTGAATGAACTGTAGAGCCTTCCCATCCAACTGTTACCCAGGGCCCAGGGCAGAGACCTGCGTGAGTCAGAGAGGACCATTTCAGTGTCCTCAAACCTGCACTGCAGAGTTTCCCTCTCCCAGTCCAGGAGTCGGCCTATTGTCATAAAACAGCAGTTACTTTATGAGTTTTCAAAGATACACAAAAGAGTCTGTGTAATTCAAACTCACGCTATTATAGGAAGAACATACTAAATAACAAAGCATTAGAAATTGAGAGATCCCCGAGCTTCCACTATCTTTATAGATTCGGTCACAAGGCTTAGCCGTCTATGGGGACACAGACTAAGAGTACATATGGAGGGCTGGAAATAAGTCTTTCTGAACTCATCCTAAGGCAGAGTGATCTAGAGAGATCTTGTCATTCATCTCCTCTTTCTCATCTTCAAATTGTCTTTTTTTTTTTTTTTTTTTTTTTTTTTTTTGCTTTTTCGAGACAGGGTTTCTCTGTGGCTTTGGAGCCTGTCCTGGAACTAGCTCTGTAGACCAGGCTGGTCTCGAACTCACAGAGATCCGCCTGTCTCTGCCTCCCAAATTGTCTTTTTTTAATTAACACATAAATCAATCATTTCCTTCTTTTCCTTTCCTCCCTCCAGATACCTCCACTCCCATGCCTTGCTCACTCTCAAAATCTCCTAGCCTCTTTTTCTTCAGTTGTCACACACACACACACACACACACACACACGCACACACACATGCACACACACACACGCACACACACATACACACACACGATGCCTGGGTACATAAATACAGCCTGTTCAGTTCCTTTAGTGTAACTTGTTTGTATATGAGTTCATGTATTAATTTAATGTGAGTCTGAATACAAACTCATGATATTGGGTAATCAGTTAGAGGGCTCATCAGCTGGAGAAGACTATTATTTCTGCTCTTAACATTCTTTGGTTACCTACAAGTCTTTGCCTAGGGATGGGTCCCCATAAGATTCTTCTCCTCTGTTAGCATGACTATTGCTATGCTTCCCAGGTCTTGTTTAGGCATCCACACTCTTGATGCATGGGTGAGATTTTCCAGGCATTTCTAGGAGACCCAACTTCACAGCAGCTTCCTGGTGCTCTGGCTCCCACGGTCTTCACAGCTCCTCTTCCACAGTGTTCACTGAGCCATAGGTGAAGGAGGCGTATTGCAGGTGGACCAGTCAGGGCTGGGTACCCTCCCATCTCTTCTTCTCTGCATTTTGACCAGGTGTGGCTTTCTCTAAAGGTCTCCTATTATAAAGGGGAGTTTCTTTGATAGGGGATGAGAGTTACACTTGTCTGTGTGTATAGGGGTAGCTACTTAGAACATGGTTAGGGATTATGCTGGTTTAGTAAGTTGGCAGCAGGAGTGTCTTTGCGAAGATTCATGACCTCGTTAGCACCTGCTGTTGGCTAGATTTCCAGTACCAGCCGTGATTTTCCTCCTATTGAGTAGACTGAAATCCATTTAGAGAGCTGTTGGCTGGCACCAAGATGAGTGTTGCCATTGTGTCCAGTAGGGTTATTGTGCCAGGTTGGTTGCTGTGGTTTATAGGCACTGCAGCTTGGCTGGACTATTGGTTGCTTCTCTGCCTTGGAAACTTATATATCACCTCCCAGTACTATGAAAGCTAATCCTCAGGGAGGAGGCTCTCAGGTCAGACACAGAGACGCTCCTCTGGTCTTGTGTCTAAAGTGCATGGTGTCTTCAGCAAGAGGGACTTAAATTTAGTCTCTAGGAGGCAACTAAGGGCAATAGCCACAGACTGTATTATTTTGGGAGTCACTTGAACTCCCCTGACCCATAACTTGGAAAGAGTTTCCTCATGCCTCATGTAGCTGTTTTTGTTAGTGTATGGCTCTTGAGGAGACTTATATGCTTTGTATGTAGTTTAGGTAAATAGATAATAATGTGATCCTTTATGGTGTTTTCAGACCTGATTTTATTTTCCATTTTCTCTTTCCTTTTGTATTGACCTACATTCCCCAAATAAAGTCTACCACCCCCATTTTAAATCACTTTTTATTTCATGGTTTATAAAATCAGCACCAGTGACAACATTGAGTATATATGCACGTGGTATTGTGTGATATTAAATATAAAATAGTCACACGTAGCACTTGCTCTACAAGAGTCTACTAAAGCAGACAGAACTCAGAGAGCTAGACAGGAAGGACATACAGATCACTGGACAAACAAAGCATGTACTTGTCTCAACTCCAGCCATGTGAGCTGTTGCGGGGACTTTCACAGGATGTTCCTTGCAGAGAAGACCCATGGTAATTACTGGATAACCCTAAACTAGAAAGTAATCACAATCCACGGCCTTATGTTGGAGAGAAAAAAAGAGAACTCAAAACTAGAGTTCCAAGTCTTTGGCACATTGTTGATTGCTTCTCTCGCTATGTTTTGTCCTTTTGCTTATACTGTGATGGTCAGTAGTAGGCAAAAGTAGCTACTGTGGGAACTGCATAGGGCACGCCTTCTAAGACCAAATGACCTTTCCTTTCCTAAGTAGTTGTTGATCATGTGGTTCTTGTTACATTTTCATTATGAGTACATTTTGCTTTAAGCTGGATATTGAAGACAGCAAAGAAACTTATGAAACCTCAAACTCTTATTAAACTATGTAAACTGTGATACTACAGTATAAGTTATTTTATTTTATTTTTTGTTTTTTGAGACAGGGTTTCTCTGTGGCTTTGGAGCCTGTCCTGGAACTAGCTCTTGTAGACCAGGCTGGCCTCGAACTCACAGAGATCCGCCTGTCTCTGCCTCCCAAGTGCTGGGATTAAAGGCATGCGCCACCACTGCCCAGCTACAGTATAAGTTATTTAATCTCAAAGCCCTGATAAGATTGCCCAATGACACACTGCTCAGCATACATCTCTGTGGTTGAGTGATACATGTAAAAACAAACAAAAAAAATAGAGAAGTTGTGTTAGAAAAGCCTTCAGACCTCATATTGTCCTAGAAATGATCACAGCACGCTTAGTATTGGGCAAATGAAATTCTCACCAATTGTTGTCTGGAGAATAAATAGGAAGAATGCAGATCCTTGTCTGGGTCCATCTGTGTGAAGCTGGAAGTGGACTTGCTCTCCCGATGCCTTGAGTCTTTGTTTATATGGCTGTAGCCGCAGGCTCCCATGGGTCTGCTGCAGCTTCAGTCAGTGGAGACACACAGCCCCTCTCTGGCCCCGTGCTTTACCGTGTGTGGTACAGAGAACACCAGTGTCATGGCTGCCAGTGGTTCAGAAAATGTACGGCCACCCTTTCAGCACCTCTCCTCATTAAAAATGAGAGCAAATTTAATGGCAGTTTCATTTATTGGCCCAAAGCTTATCAGTGACGATGTACCTCAGAGAGTAAATAAACTCATGCCTATTTTTGAGGGTGCTTTCTCTGAATTTTGAAGTATCATATTTTCTTCAGCTGAATTACATTCTGCAAACATCCTTTGGAACTTGTTCATATGTGTGGCTGGGTTCTGCTGGTGTGCCCTTACAGACACAAAGACAAGCAGGGCGTGTCTCCTGCCTTGGGGAAGATGGACTGGTCATGGAGCTGTATGAGTTAGAGCTATAATTATAACAGCAGAATCATTCCTAGGGGTGGTCCCATTGCAGTCATCCTGTTCACATAAGTTTACCCGTAAAAAAAGGATACCCATCGTATGCAAATTTCCACAGTGCGAATCGTAACTGCCTTTCCCCACCCTTCCTATTGCTATACATTAGAGCTGTTCTCAGTGACAAAGAGCAAAGTAGACACAGAAAAATGTGTCTGCTGGAGGAAAAAGGAAGTGATTTAGTTCATGGTTTGGAAAGATTTTACTTATTTTTTTTTAGAGACAGCTGCACCTCTAAGATCACAGGCTGTCTGGAAGATTGAGTGAAGTGAGAAGCAGTGAGCAACAAAATGTAACGTGGCCGTGTCTTTGGTCCTGTAGTGATTCTGAGTGTCACGGGGACTGCAGTGTGTGGGTGACTTAAACAAGACAGTGGAGAGTGTCACTTTTCCCTAGCACAGCTGTTTCTGAGAGAAAGCACCTCACACATCAAGAAGTGTGAAGATACACTGTCCATCGCATTTCTTCATTTTAGAGGTGACCCTGTTTGTTCTACACTCTCCAGAAAATCGTGTACGAGCTCTGTATAAATTACTACATAAAACTGCTGCTGATACTCACAGTGTCATGACCTTCTATGCTTTTACTTTTTGCAAGATGTGTGAACCGAAACAAATTTCTATGTTCATTTTACTGTGATGATGAACGTTTACTATTTTTAACTGGTCAGATAGAATTCACTTTCTTAGTTCATAGTCCTGACATTTTTGAACTGTCTTTAATAATTATGGGTTGAAATGGGGACAATTTGAGCATCTTTTTAAAAACGTTGTTATTCAAAGGATATTTTTAAACTATCCTCAGTTTGCTATTTTTAGAGTCATCTGTTAATCTAATCATTTGAGGGAACTCAAATGGACAACAACTTTTCTCAGAAGGGAAGGTATAAATGAATGAAATTCATGTAGAATCATGGAGATTTTAAACAAAGAAAGCAACTGGTAATATTGAAAACTAAACCTGAATTGTTTTATCTACTAGAATTAATTTTTTAATTGTCAGTCTGTTAAAGCAAGACTCATAATGTTTTCAGTCACAAAGTAATTGGTAGCTACTAAGTGTAAAGAGAACCATGGGTTCTACTCCCTGGTTAAGAAAAGCATGGGAAGCCGGGCGGTGGTGGCGCACGCCTTTAATCCCAGCACTCGGGAGGCAGAGGCAGGCGGATCTCTGTGAGTTCGAGACCAGCCTGGTCTACAAGAGTGAGTTCCAGGACAGGCTCCAAAACCACAGAGAAACCCTGACTCGAAAAACCATAAAAAAAAAAAAAAAAAAAAGAAAAGCATGGGATAAAACTGGACTTTCTGAGCATGGCGAACAATGAGGGCTGATGAGAAGCCAAGGACAATGGCACAGGGTTTTGAACCTACGTAATGTGCTGGCTTTGTGGGAGCCTAGCCAGTTTGGATGTTCACCTTCCTAGAAATGGACGGAGGGGGGAGGACCTAGGACTTACCACAGGGCAGGGAACCCTGACTGCTCTTTGGACTGGAGAGGGAGGGGGAGAGGAGTGGGGGAGGGGGAGAAGGGTGGGAGGAGGGGGAGAAGGGTGGGAGGAGGGGGGAGGGAAATGGGAGGCTGGGAGGAGGAGGAAACTTGTTTTTTTTTTTCTCCTTTTCTCAATAAAAAAAAAGTTTAAAAAAAAAAGAAGAAGAACATTTGTGGACAGAAGTAAATCTTCTGGGTGAAGTTAGCTGCATTTTGTTGGTGATAAAACCATCCAACTTTCTATGAAATAGTGTCCCATTGTCAAATAATATCATAGGAAGTTAGGTATAGTAACTTCAATTTGTCTCTGCATACAAGACAGTGGTGCAAGGTGACGTCAAGGAAATGTCTAAAGGTTAGCAAAGTTTGTCTTGATCACTTCGACGAGGTCTTTCTTTTCTGCGTTTCTTCTGCTTTTACAATCCCAAGGTCCTCTCTGTTCCCAGACATGGCTAACAAGGGCTAGAGCTGCACTAAGGACTCTGTCTGAAGCCGAAGTCGTGAGCCTGAGTGCATTGGTAGATCTTACACTCCCATCATTCCAGGTGACCAGTAATTCCCAGGTCCCATCACTCCTGGTTACCAGTAATTCTAAGGTCCCATCATTCCAGGTGGCCATTCATTCCAAGGTCTCATCATTCCAGGTGGCCATTCATTCCAAGGTCTCATCATTCCAGGTGACCATTCATTCCAAGGTCTCATCATTCCAGGTGACCATTCATTCCAAGGTCCCATCATTCCAGGTGACCATTCATTCCAAGGTCCCATCATTCCAGGTGACCATTCATTCCAAGGTCCCATCATTCCAGGTGACCATTCATTCCAAGGTCTCATCATTCCAGGTGGCCATTCATTCTAAGGTCTCATCATTCCTTGTCACTATTCATCCCAAGGTCCCTTCATTCCAGGTGAGAAATTCTTGGAAACAGAGGAGTCTGGAAGTCAGATAATAAAGGTCTACATCAGAGAAAAGGCTGAAACCAGCAGGAACCTGAGTAAGAATCAGATGCAAGCAAGAGACATGGGGTAATTTCAGAGTAAGGCTGTGAAGGATTAGCCTTCCCTATCGAAGGATGTCTACAATACTTTATGTCTCTTTCACAGATGATGGAATGGGATCTATGTCCGGTCTGTTACTTACACTTTCTTTAGCATCTTTGCCCATATTCTGACCCTCTTGACTCAGATCCCTGCCCACCAGTAGTCTTTGCTCTATCAAAATAGAAAATGACTTGAAATTAAACACTGCCTCTTGGATTATTATAATTCCCTATGAATTTTAGCTATGATATCAGCTTAATCAATTATCTTCATGCTAAGTGCTTAAAAATTCTACATGTGGGATGAAATAATGTGTTTCCCATTAATATTCTCAGTGGCAGATAAAATAATATGTGTATATATTCTTGAGATGGATGGTTGGATGGATAGATAGATAAAAAATCTGACCATGAAGGGAATGTTTATCTTCCTAAAAAAGGATTTTCTTATTTATTACTTAGTTTGCTCTGGGTAGCAGATGTGTATGTACCAAGACCAGTTTTCAGCTGCCATGTGCTCAAGACACAGATGCGATGGGGTCTCAACAAGAATCATTTCCTACATGGATGGGTTAGGTTGGTCTAGCCCCACCCTGTGCTTCCTGATCTACAGGCCCTAACCAGTCAGAACTCCTGGAACTTTGAAATTTCAAGCAATTCCTGCTGAGAAGCCACCAATTATTTTTTTAAAGTCTCTAATCCCTAGATTGGATTGCATTAAGTTAGCAGGTTCTCCACAATCTTCAGATAATACAAAAATCTTCCTTCATATAAATGTCCATGGAACTGGCAATTGTTAAGAAGCTAAATATTAGATCTCTGAACTAATTTTTCTATAAATAGTTGTTTAATATTTATGTACAGTGACAGATGAAAGTAAATTTTTCCATCATTAGAAAGCAAATCATACAGAATTATTTAGTTATTTTTCTCTCATCAAATCTTTCATCAGGTGTTCAAAACAAAGTCCATGTTTTGGAAGTAGGTACACACTCACATATATGCACATGCAAGCTCAGTGTACATATGCATATATGCACACACACACACAGAGAGAGAGAGAGAGAGAGAGAGAGAGAGAGCGCTTTTTATTCTACAGTCTGTGTGTTCATATGGTTTTGGTCAGGCTAAGCAATTGGTAACAGAGTAGAAGGCATGAAATAATTTATAGATTCCAGGAAGTTGCATCACGCCATGCATTATTTAGTTTTAGAATTTTAATAAGGGTTGTACATTGCCAGAATATTCATCAGAGGAAGGCCCATTAGTCCATCATAGTCCAATGTCCTCCTCTTCTGGATATGCAGGAAGATGACTGACTGGCATCAGTGAACCCTTGGTGCCCTTCAAGGGTAGTTTCTGCTGGATGGTTGCCTGGGAATCTTGACCCGTCACCTGATTGCCTACATTCCTACACTCACCATGAAGGAGTCAAATCATGTGTCAGAGGAATGGTGGCATGGGTTTTGGCATGTGGTGCCATAGTTATATATAACCTATTGTGCTGGGTGCTGAAAGTGGGTGAGAAATTCCTTTTAGTCTATTCTGAGCGAGCGACATTAGGATTATTTAAGCTATTACTGAATGAGTCTGGAAGATGTTTTTCCTGCTCTATACTACCGTCAAATAATCAAGAACATTGAGAAAGCCAGGAAACGATTCCCTGACCAGCACATCGGAAGGGGAGCTAGTGGTTTGAAAACCCCTTATGCTGGAAGAAGTGTGGGGTACAGTTTTCCAGAAGTGGGTTGTGAGTTATGAGGAGGTCTGATATGCTAGTTGTCGTCAGTGCTTTCACGAATGGAGAAGAGTTGCAGACTCCAGGTGCTGCCTCTTTTCTGGCCTCATTTGAACTTGGCCCGATCTGTCATGAGTGTGTCCTGGTGTGTCCTGGGTGCAGCGCATCAGAAAGCCAGTGAGACATGTTTGTGTGCTTCCATATGTTGGAATTCACCGAACAGTAGTAAACTGGCTGAAATCTGCCAAGTGGTCCCCTTCTCTTTGATAGCTGGCCATTGACAAGCCCAGGCTCTTTGTATCACAATCTTAATGATAAATACTCACTTTTAGGTCACACGTTCTACATGACATAGTAATTATATCTACATGTGGGTTACAGAGAGAAATGAT
The DNA here is from genome assembly GCF_018167655.1 of Microtus oregoni. NCBI lineage: Eukaryota > Metazoa > Chordata > Mammalia > Rodentia > Cricetidae > Microtus > Microtus oregoni. The sequence continues at coordinate 40,308,761 of NW_024543068.1, read as the reverse complement.
GGCAGAGCTCAGGAAGGAGGCAGAGCTGACAGAGAGATGTCACTGTGCAGGCAGGTATGGAGGTGTTAGATGACAGCACAGAGGCAAGGCAGACGGTGGTTTGAGGATTGAGTTAGACCCCAAAGGCGAGGTCCAGGACCATAGATGCCCAAGAGGCCAGCCTGTGAAATGAACAAACGGGGGGCTGACAGCGGAAATATGAATTGGCTATCAGCAGTAGGGACTGAGCTAAACTGAAGCCCCAGGCATACAGGAGATCTCTACCTGTTGGTCCCGTCATGCACACACACAGTGAGTAGTCAGATAGTCAGATGGCAGGTTGGTGGAGATTATAGCAGTATACTTTTCTTTAGGGGGGTCCATGGAAGGATGCTGCACCTTTCCTTAGTCTGTTTTTCTCTGATATGATTTTAATGCACCCATGTATTCTTCTGGTCCCTGTATAGTTTGGTAGGTTTATATTATAGCGGGTATCTTCTTGCCTTAGGGTTTGGTCTGTGCTTTGTGAGATATGCTGAATGGGGGTAGTGTGTTTGTGCCCAAGGTGCAGAGTCATCTTGCATTTTTCACTCAAAATGGAGCCAAATGTTGATGGCAGGTTAGAGTTACCTACGGCAAAACACAGTCTAAAAACACTGTTTTATGTTTTATGGAGCAACAGAGAACAGCACAGCCTGATATCAACATGATGGATGTGCTTTATGTGGTTATAATGATGTTATAATGAGACCAAAGTCCTCTGGTGTGTCGACATCCTGCCTGATCTAGCTGGCTTGGTGTGTCTTGCAGCAGGTAATATAACCGGGTGGTGGGCACTGGAAAGCATGTGCCCGTTGGCATCGATGTAACTTTGCATGTATAAGAGGCCATACTTGACAGGACAAGGGGCTGTCAGTAATTTTGTTGTCTAGGCTGGCAACGAAGTCATTTTTTTTCTAGATATTTGAAGCGTTCTGCATCCGTCGGCTCAAAGAGACAGAGCGAGGTTAATAAACAAACATCAGGAGTGTGAGAAGTTGGGAAGACTGTCAGGAGAGTCGCTGGAACGTTAGGCACAGATGCCGTGCTGGGTGGGGCGGGGGGGACTGGGGCCTAGGGGATTCTGTCTGAAGCAGGAATAACCGAGCTGGAAAAAGAGGAGCTGGTGGTACATGAGTCCTACTGACAGTTACCCAGACGGAGTGATGACAGGGTCCAGAGCAGGGCTCTGGCAGAGAGATGCGTTGGTGGAGCAGGGCTGGAGGCCTGGAGGTTCCAGAATGGAAGGGGTCTGAGGCTCATCAGGGTGAATATGAATATTGCTTAAGATGGAGGTATGGTTGGTATGGAGGGGGAAAATGAGAGCCAGATGCGTCTGTCAGTGTAATGTCGTTAAGTTCTTTGAAAGAATCCAACTGAAATCCATACCCATGAAATCAGAAGACAACCTTCCTAGCGTAGAAAGATTGTTTTGACATTGGAAGCAGGGCTCAGAACTCAAATGCTTCTCTGAAAATTCTGCCTTAACTAACACCCCCCCCCCCCCCCAGTTTAAACACCAGCGATAGAACAAGACTGACAGACTTCTACTTGTACGCCACGTAGTTATTATTTTCATTCTTAGTAATCTCTTACATGGACCAACACATGATCCTTCATGGGCCTCACTTCCTGGATCTGTCCTTTTACAGCAAAGGACACTGGGAAACTTGTGAATCAGCTGCCACATCGGATGTGAAATCTGCCCGCGTAATACTGTGCGGAGGTGATTGAAACGTGGAGTTAGTGATGTTCTTGTTTAAGATTTTTGGCTCTTAATTTTTTTTTTAATTTTTGCATCTCAAAAGTAGTTTCACCTGCCAAATAAGGGTTGGAAATTTACATTTTCTCTGGGACTTTCGGCATTAAGTCATGGTGCGCTTTGGAGAGTGGCCATGGCCCATTACGCTGAAAATTTGATAGCTAATTTAGAGTGGCCTGGGACTCTTAGGAAATACATTCTAGCCTTTCTCTATTCCTAGACATCGGGCTGACACATCTGTTCCAAAAGGCTGTGTGCTCAGTACAGCTGACCAGCATCAGATAGAGCAGCTTCTGCTGTCTCTAGACCCCAAAAGATTAATAAGAGGACAGAGAATGTCAGAAAGAACTCCCAGCTGAACCTTCAGCTTGAATACCCAAAGGAACAGTGTAAAAACCCAACCTTCCCGCACATGTAGAAGGGTCAGTATAGGCAAATACACCTGCAACTGTGTAATAGAATGTGAACAAAGGCAGCCGGACACCTAGAACATTCGGTGGCAGGCCTTTGTGTTTGGTGAGTGACCTTTTGTGCCCGTCCTCCCCAGGATAAGATTACGCGGCCCTCACGCACTTGCTTTTCTTTGCTGCAGGACATTTGTGAAGATATTTCCGACCATGTCGAGCAGATCCACGCGCTCCTTGAGACGGAGTTTTCCCTGAAGCTGCTGTCCTATTCCGTCAATGTCATTGTAGACATCCACGCAGTCCAGCTGCTCTGGCACCAGCTCCGAGTATCCGTGCTGGTCCTCCGGGAGCGCATCCTGCAAGGGCTGCAGGACGCCAATGGCAACTACACCAGACAGACCGACATTCTGCAAGCATTCTCCGAAGAGACAAAGGAGGTAAGCAGCCTTGGGCAGCAAGTAATGCTTTGTCGGGTGTTTCCCTTTGAAAACATTTTCAGTTTAGAGACGCGAGAAGGGAGTTTTTGGAGATAGGTGAGCAAGTCTTTGGCTAGGGTCTGGGTGGACTGAGTAGAAACAATGGTACCGGTAGTATAAAGGGGGCTTTTGACATACAACATAGTTTGTGTAGATGTCGTCCGTAGAGGTGTTAGCACTTTCTGACTTCCCACCTCCTCTTCAATTATTTCATAGATATTTAACACTTACTATGTTCATATGCTAGATACTAGAATATGATCCAAGGGGCTGGAAGAATGGCTCAGCAGTTAAGAGCACCGACTGCTATTCAAGAGGAAGTTTGAATCTCCAACCCTCCCATGGCAACTCACAACTCTCTGTAACTCCATTTCCTGGTGACCTGACACCCTCTTCTTGTCCCAGTGGTTACCAGATGTGCATAGAATCTACAGACATACCCATATACATAAAATACACGCCCCCAAATAAACCATTTCTGTTTGTGAGGAGATTTGAATCTAGTAGGGGATGGAGAGAATTGAGCAGATGCTGAGGCCAAACAGTGATAAGTCTAGAAGATGCAGTAGGATGTCAGAGAAAGAAGCACCTGATTGGCAAACGAAACGTGCGTGCCCCCAAGGGGAGGCAGGATTAGATAGAAGATGGCCAAGACAGAGGGAATGGCAGGATCAAACCCAAAGCAAAAGGGATGGGACTAAGACAAAGCTGGATTTGTGGAGAGTCCGGGAGAAAAGGCGGATGTCTGATAATAAAAATGAACTTTTAGAGCCACATTAAGAGAATTGGATCTTAGAGGACAAAAGTATTATTTGTTGAAGGAGCCTGCGTGGTTATCGTCCTGCTGCAGAAAACCAATCTGGATCTAGCAAATCAGGCAGGGGCAAGTAGAAAGCTGTACAGTCAGGTTACTTTGTCTTCTTGTGTATTTTGTGAGTCCTTTAAACAGTTTGTTGTTATTCTTGAGGCACTACTTGAGAGTGGACACGGGGTGGGAAGAAGTCAGTGGTGGGTGCTTATGCGGTACCCAAGGCCCCATGTTTAGTCTCCATTGCCAAAACAGAACAACAGTAACAACAAAATCCCCAACTATGGGCACCTGACTCTAATCCAAATGAACTCTATCATCCTCAAATACAACCGACATATATTCAAGGAGTATTTGTATAGATATAGATTCAGGTAGAGATGCAGAAACCATGGACTGATATGTGACGCTTGTCTTACAGTTCTATGGCTCTTGATACTTAGTTTAGTACTTGGCTATTACCTTTTTTTTGGAAAACATTCTTCAAGTTTATAAGGCTCGTGTAAGATTAAGGCACTTCTTACCAAGTGATGTAGGATTCACTAACTTATTGGTGTTTTGGTGGCTGCTGAATTAGCAACCCCACGAAACAAATCTGCACCTATTTTAAACATGTTGTACTCCTACTGATTTTGTTCAAAATAAATTCCAAATAAAGATGCCATTGCAGAAAACCCGTGCTGGCTTTAGAAGTCTGCGGGAATCCAGGTCTGCTGTGTTTTCCTCGACGTCTGCCAGCCTCCACCTGCAGTTAGAGCTCCTGGCTGTTGTGGCTGGAGCCATGAGGCAAAAGTAGGGGCTGTGCTGGCTTTCTGATGCAATGGCTTCCCAAGTCCCAGGGGCTCTCAGGTGCGACTCTCATGGCTGTGGGAGACTCCAGGCTCCAGCTGACCGTCTTTCCTGGAAACCGACCACCTGTGAACATATGTGCAGATGGAAATCAGGGATGAGGGGTACTTGTCTGCACTCGAAAGACATCATTCTTCAGATCGTCTCTGTCTACTGCTGGGAGGGACATGAAAACTGATTCAAAGAAATTAATTTTATATATTGATTTGCTAAGTATAAGTGAGTTGTTCACCAGATCTTTGTTATAGGAATTTGAAGATACAGCAGTGAATTTATCTCTATTGTTTTATGGATTATAATTTGCATTTGACCTTGTAACATTCATGAAATGGAAACTCACACAAAATGGGGAAAAAGCAAATGAAGCTAAGTGCTAATAGCTAACATTTTCCTGACGACGTTGTGCGATTGCCTCACGAAGTATCCATTATGATTCTTATGAGGAATACTAAAAATGTATTTCTAAATCTTATTTGAAGCAGTTTGGTGCATTTTTATATTTGAGGACAGTTTTGGAATTATTGTCGAGAGACAAGAACACATAGCGTGTAGGGTGGAGCACAGAGGCCTTTTCGCCGCTGCTTTGTGGGTGTCTACGCGGATCAGGTTCTGCCTGCTCTCACCCTTCAGGAACACGTTCTAATCCCATTTGTTCATGACCCCAGAGAACCAAGGGATGTTTCTATTTTTGCCAGCGTTCCAGAACTGAGAAAAGGGCAGGAAATTCAGATAACAGTCTCAGAATGCATTCAGTGGTGGGAGATTCATAGGAAGAAAACAAAATTGTAAAACTATACACAATAAAGCGAAACACTGATAAACTAGAACCCATCCAAGGAAGGGGATTCATTTTCAGAATCCGTTTGAATTTCAGAGCCACACAGAAGGGGGAAGAGTGAGCTTGGAAGACGAGAAAGTGGCAAGTTCTAATTACTTGAATCTTCTTCTCTATTTGAATATTGAGTAGACCATATATAATAAACAAAATGGCAGGTATGTGGTTAAAATCAAACAAACCAAGCAACTAAACAAATGTGTAAAAACAGCTCTTTGAAGTAAAGCTCAAACTGTACACATTGTACAAAGGCCCTTGTTACCAGCTGGTTTCTATCGAGACAAAGTACCACCAGCCTGTGAGCTGCGTAAGGACCAGCTCTTCCACGGCATGACGGTCCTATCACTGTATGCAAATGTCTGTAGATTAAATGAAGCAACTTAAAGCAGATAACCACTGCTATTGGTGTAGAAGGAGGGGGTATTACATTAGATGGGTGAACTGGGAGTCAGTCAAAGTGATTGTCTGATTTATAATTTCAATCTGCAGAAAATGAAAATTATTAAGAATTATTATGCGGTTGAATGATGTTGAAAGATTTTTTGTATATTTCCCCACCATCCATGAGAATGAAGTTTGCTTCACTTTCCCTATTATACCCACTCTTTCTCGTCCACGGTTGCTCTCTGGAACTCAACTAGAATCACAGTCCCTAGTGACAAAGATGAAAGGGCCATTGGTCTGAGGGTAAGGGTGTGGGTAGGTAAGAGGACTGTGATTTTGTACGACAGAGATATGGATTATTGTGTAGTGAGATTGTAGCATCTAGAGAAGAGAGGAGGGGCAGTGCTGAATTGGGGGACAAAGGTGATGGGTGCTGACCAGCCAAGGGCTCTGATATGCCAGTGGAACTTATTAACAGGAGCAGCTACTGAGTTAGCACTGCTGCAGCTCCAGCCGCTGACAAATGCTAATATAGTACCGAGAAGAGATGTAAGAGCATCTGGGCCTAGTTAACTTAATTACAGGCAAGAAACAAAGCCTGGTTTCTGTCCAAATTCGAAAAGACGCAAGTGAGGCTCCTTGAAGCAGATGATAAGATTGAAGCCAATAATAAAGCAAATGAATCACCACTTACGTACAGCACATCCTTCATTCAAGAGCAGCCTCCTGACATGGGGTGTATCTGAGGAGAGGCATTGCTGGGCAGCTTGGACACAGCCCTCATTACCAACAGTATGGGCGATACTTCTGGGTTCTAACTGTGGGAAAACCATCCCTGGGTTCCAAGACTCATTGTTTACAATATGTCCGTGATGTGGCAGGAACCAGCAGAACTAAATGGGTGGCCCTTCCTGAGCAGACTTGAAATAATTGAGCTCATCAGTCATCTGTATGAGAAACTTCAGGGAACTTATTTCCCCTTAAAATTGCCTCTGCAGGGTCGACAGTATATATATATATATATATATATATATATATATATATATATTATATAGCAATAAACCTAGCCTAACATGGGCCAGGCCATTGGTTCAGTCCCCAACATGAAACCCTCCTCTCCTAGCAAAAGGCCACTGCATAGTAAAACCTAAACTGGTTTTATTGTTCTCTTGTTGCTGTTCAACCTCTCTCACCCCTGCCCCCAATGCTAGAGATTAAGTTCAGGTCTTCAAGAATTCTGAGATAGTATCCCACCCCTGGATTCCGTTCCCCATCCCAAGATGATGCTGTTTCTGCTTGATGATCTTTTTTGAGGGATAGATTTTTTCCATTTAAAAATTCAATAATAATAATATAAGTGCTTTTGAATATGTTTTTCTAAATCAAGCCAGTAACTGGCTGGAGTTCCCCCAAAGTTTACAAAGGTTTCATACTCTGTTCTCTTAAATGAAGTGATTTATTTATCTATCATATATTTTTTAACATACTCATGTCCAATTATTTATTGAACATCTACTGTTCAAGATTTTGAAGACTAAATATACTCCTGGCCTTCCCTGTTTGTGCAAAAACAGGTGGTTGATGCTTTCAATATCTAGTTATTGCCTAAACTCTGAAATTTATTCATTATAACAATAAAATTTTAACCTCAAAGTCTTGTAGGACAGTAAGTATAATAAAAAAAACAATAGAAATTATATTCCTAATTCCTACTAGTTGACAGTTTAAAAGGCCTTACAGAATGGCTTAGGAACATAACCATAATTTAAATAGCTTTTAATATAATATTTTATTAATTCTTTGAGAATTACTGCAATATGTTTTGATCATATTCAACTTCCACTCCTCCCCTTAACTCCTACCAGATTCACACCCCTACCCCCTTCAACTTCTTCTTGTTTCTCTCTAAATATAGCCCATCAAGTCCAATCTCTGTTGCCCACATACTCCTGGTGTGGGGCCATCCACTCGAGTGTGTCAGCCTACTGGAGGCCATACTCTTAAAGAAAAATAGTTTTTTCTTCTTTCCCAGCTGTCAATAGCTCCTCAGCTGGGGATGAGGACCTATGAGTCCTTCTCCATTCTTTGCTGGAATCTTGTGAGGATGTCATGTGGATTTGCACAGATGTGAGGATGTTGTGCAAGGATGCATGGCTGTGCAGATGTTATGAGGAAATGCACAGGTGTGCAGATGTCATGCAGGTGTGCACAGATGTGTGGATGTCATGCAGGTATGCACAGATGTGTGGATGTTATGCAGATATGCACAGATGTGTGGATGTCATGCAGGTGTGCACAGATGTGTGGATGTTGTACGGGAATGCACAGATGTGTGGATGCCATGCAGGTATGCACAGATGTGTGGATGTCATGTATGGATGCACAGCTGTGTGGATGTTGTGCGGGGATGCATGAGCGTTAGTTCATGAAAGCACTGGTCCTGGTATATCTGTATGATGCTGTTTTCCCCCAGTCTTCCCAGACCTCTGGCTCCTTCGATCTTTCTGCCCTTCTCTTTTACATTAGTCCCAGAACCTCAGAGAGGGGGTGATATAGAAGTCCCATTTGTGTTGTTTTGGGGGTCTCCAGGATACCTCTGACCAACAACGTGGGTGGAGGTACCTTATATCTGGCACTGGGTTTTTTATTTGGCAAACTATAATTCCTGGGAGGAGCATTATGCCCCTGCATAGGGTAAATCCAATTAAACTCTCTCTTTTATATATAAAATATGAATTGTATCTTTATAGAAGAGAAATTCTTCAGTAATGGCCAGCAAAATCAAACAATTTTTAAAAATCTCCCCTTAAATTGTGAGATTTATTCTCTTAAAAGCTGCAAACTGTAACTTTTGTTTGTCTGACTCATCCCTGGGTAGTTTGGGTTTCTGGCAGGAAGCCTCGATGCCACACACAACTCCACTTAGCTCGTTTTTGTTGAGGTTGGAGGTTAATCTTCAACCCTTGTTCAGGTGCTTTAGTTGTAGAGGTGACTGTGCTTCCTCCTCAATATGCTTCATTACTAGGAGGAATGATATCCATAGCAACAGAGGCAGCATCCACGGGGCACTTCCCATGCACAGACTCTCGTGCCGTGGATTCAACTCCCTTAAGTCTCTATCTCTGTGGCACCACTTAGCATTTTTCTTTGACTTCTTCTCTCTTCCTCCCTCCCTCCCTCCCTCCCTCCCTCCTTCCTTCCTTCTATTCTTTCCTGGAGGGGGGGGTCGGTTCTAGACATGGTTTCTCTGTTTAAAAGTCCTGGAATTCTCTGTGTAGCCCAGGCTGGCCTCAAGCTCACAGAGATCCTACATGCTGGGATTAAAAGTATGTACCACTGCTGTCTGGAAATTTCTTTTCTTTTCAACTTTTTAGTGTGTGTGTATGTATGTATGTGTGTGTGTAACTGTGTGTGTATGTGTGTAGTGTGTGTATGTGTGTGTGTATTGTGTAGTGTGTGTGTGTGTAGTGTGTGTGTGTAGTGTGTGTGTGTGTAGTGTGTGTGTGTAGTGTGTGTGTGTAACTGTGTGTTTGCATCTGTGCCATAGCATGCATGTGGAGGTCAGAGGACTCCGTTCAGGATTTGGTTTTCTCTTTCTCCCATGTGTGTTCCTGGGTTCATACTGAGTTGTCAGCCTTGGTAGCAAGCATATTTACACACTAAGTCCTCCCCCTGCCCATCATTTCCATTTGATAGATGAAGGAATTGAGAATTAGCATCCTCAAGCTGCTGGCCTGACTCACAGAGCTAATTAGTGTTAGAGTGAGAATCTGACTCTGGAACTTAGTGAGTTTATTCATTATGTCAAGTCTCCATAACCAGGGGAAGAAGCTCCACACAGGTGTCAAGTGACCACAGAATCTCACCATATTGTTCATGCAGCAGGTATGTCTTTCTCTGCACATGTCTCTATGATGCAGAGGCCCTGGTCAGATAATGTTTTCTGTGAGTGACAGTCTCATGATGCTTTTATACAACGGGAGAAATAAGTTAGATGAATAAATTCAATACTAATGAGTTACTATTTCCCATTGAGATGTGCAGTTAAATGAAAGTTAGCATGGACTTGAGAGCTTTCTATGATTGATTCTGACTGAGGTGAGAGGCTAAAATCTTGATGAAGTAAAAACGTTAGCTATTATCTAAGGGGTAAAGAAGAGTCTGATATTTGAGATAAAGTTGTAGACAGCATTGCAAAGTCCCAATGCAGGAGGGAACCTGGCATGTTCAGAAACCGAAAAAGAGACGCTGTTGTAGGATGCCATGGTGGGGGGAAATGGCATGGGTGGGAGAGAGAGAGAGAGAGAGAGAGAGAGAGCGAGCGCTTTTCATATCCTGCCTTCAAACACAGTTTGGGCTTGGGGCAGGGGCTGGGAAGGTACCCCATGCCTGGCACTGGGAGTTTGAACTGGGAGAGAATTAACAGAATGGATTTGTAATTTATAAAGTCCCTCTGCTGTCAGCTTAAAGTAGCAATCAAAGTTAGAATTTGACTTCAGGTCAGACAGACTCAGCACAAGGCCTAGGCTGGTACTTAGTCACCAGGCCATAGTGACTTAGTTTTTTTTCTTTTTGATGAAATATACCCAAGGAAAATTGTGCAGACCTCAGAAGAAAGTGGTCAGGGTTAAATGAAGGAGCAACAGTAGGAAGCAGCCACCCCCACTTGGAAGGAGGAAGCCCAGGCCTAGGAAAGATCATTTACTATAATTATTGTTTTATCTGGATATTTTAGAGTAAGTGCTGGGATTGGGAGATAGAAAGGAGGAGAAGAACTGAAGGGAGCGAACAGTCCAGAGACAAAATGAACACTCGGATAATAAACACCACGAGTCATAAGGAAGCCAGGTCTCAGGATGACCGGGCAGAAGGGACACGGGCCCAACAGTTAGATGAGGGTCTGGCGTTATTGCTTCTAGTCCAGTGCCCCTGCTAAGGCAACAGGAATCACCTTTACACTCTTGCTTCATATGCTTAGGGCCTAGACCAGGATGTCCTTCAGCTTGGTAAGCAGAATCCAGTTTGTATGCTACATCATCAATGAAAAAACCTTCTTGTTTGTTGTGTGGTATAGAAACTACGTTTGCAATGAGGAAAAAAAACCCCTCAATTTCACAATTAAAGAATAAAAATACTTATAATGCTGTTATTAGTGTGGATGAATTTCAAATCCTATTGGCCCACGTGGAATCATAGATAATAACCAGGAAGGGACCGCTAGCAATTGAGATGCAGTGTTGAGAGCAGGAGGAGGGAGAGATATTGCAGAGGAGGGGAGGGGTGGGGGCGATGAGGTTTGAACACTAACGTTCTCAAGCGTGAGCTGAGTGTAGCTTTAAAAGGTGAGGCCAGATAGAAACTGCTCTTAAACAGTCCCTGTTACATTTTAAAACACTTTCCTGTGATTTGTGCACGAATGTTTGACATTACGGGATTAATACAGTTTGTTATTCTACTTAAAATCGTTCTTGACTTAGCCACTGTGGTAGGTGCTGGAATGGGGGCACAAACAAAGGAAGCCCAAACCCCCAGAGGTTTATAAAAATTCTACTTTTGTGTTACTTTCTTCTTCTTCTTCTCCTTCTCCTTCTCCTTCTCCTTCTTCTTCTTCTTCTTCAGAAATGTGCTTTTTACTTAAGATTTTAGTTAAAAAAAACGTGTATAAAGACAGGCTTTGCAGTGTGATCCTGGCTCTTCAGGAGGCCACAGCAGAGGGATTGACAGTTTACACCTGACAAGTTCAGTGTGGGTTCGAGACCAGCACCAGCAACTTAGCAAGCGAGAGTGAAGGACAAGCTGGGGACAGAGGGTGACAGTGGAGCCGCGGGTACCTAGCATCCTAGTCCCGTCCCCAGAGCCACGCACAGCAAACAACACCTGAAGGGCTTTGGAAACCATTAATGTTCTGTTTTAAAAAGAAAAGACACAGTGGGAAGGTTGGGGTTGGTCTCCACCATCCCTCAGACTCTACACCTCACGTTAAATTCTGGGTACTTAAAGGCAGATACTGTGTATAAAGCAAAGTGATTGGTGTGCCTTTCTATGGGCCAGTCTCAAGCAAGCACATCTGGTTCCTATTTCACATGGAATACAGATGATATATATATTATCGGTAATGCCCTTACTGACACGGTTGCTCTTGTGTGTTCCAGGGCCGGCTTGATTCTCTTACAGAAGTGGATGACTCAGGGCAGCTAACTATCAAGTGTTCGCAGAATTACTTGTCTCTGGACTGTGGTATCACTGCATTTGAACTGTCGGACTTCAGTCCGAGTGAGGATCTGCTTGGCGGCCTGGGTGACATGACCTCTAGCCAGGCCAAAACGAAACCTTTTGACTCCTGGAGCTACAGCGAGATGGAAAAGGAGTTCCCGGAACTTATCCGAAGTGTTGGGTTGCTTACCGTGGCCGCTGACCCTGTCCCTTCCAGCTGTGAGGCAGCCAGTGAGGATGCACCTCAAGAGCCTCTTTCAGAAGAGAATAAAGGTGAGCAGGAGGAACACAGTGCTTCAACATCTGGAGAGCAGCCGGGCTCAACGTCAGGGATGCCGTCCTTAGGAGACGCGCTGACAAACGCGGCGGAACACCCTTCCGAGACCGCAAAGCAAGACCCCAGTTCCTCCCCACAGCTGGGTGCAAAGAAAACCCAGTCTGTTCCTTGTGAAATTATGACTCCCAAGAGATCCATCCGCGATTGCTTTAATTATAACGAGGACTCTCCCACACAGCCCACGCGGCCCAAAAGAGGGCTTTTTCTCAAAGAAACTTGCATGAGTGAGCGGAAAGGCAGGGACGGCAAGAGGCAGCTGGTTGACCTGAATCCAGAGTTGAGCAGAAGCACTCCTTCCCTGGTGGACCCCCCTGACAGATCTAAACTCTGCTTAATATTACAGTCTTCCTACCCCAGCAGCCCTTCGGCTGCCAGCCAGTCCTATGAATGCTTGCACAAGGTGGGGATTGGCAATCTTGAAAACATAGTCAGAAGTCATATTAAAGAAATTTCTTCCAGTTTGGGAAGGCTTACTGACTGCCATAAAGAGAAATCTCGACTGAAAAAACCACACAAGACCTTGACAGAGGTGCCTCTGTGCCGAACCTCTAAAAGAGGAACTGGTTCGGGAACGCAAGCCCAAACCACCAAGGGCTCAGCAGTGCCGAGCATGGTGCCTCCTGGGGCTCCCAAAGACACGGTGAGACCAGAAACGGATTCTGCCTCAACATCCTCCTTCGAGCTGCCCCATCAGAGAAACTGGAGCCGGCTCTTGCCAGCGCAGTCGGAGGTCTCCAGCTCACCCCCTCGCAGTCATAGCAGTGAGTCCTCTGTTGGGTCCGATAGCAGCAGAGCTCCAGGTCCTCTTCTTTCAGAGAGTGAATGCCGAAAAGATGGCTCCCCTGCTCCAAGTCACATCACCCAGAGCAGTCAGGAGGAGGAGGCCTGGTACGGCTCCGATGAATACCTAGCGCTACCGTCCCACCTGAAACAGACAGAGGTGCTGGCCCTGAAGCTGGAATCTCTCACCAAGCTTTTGCCTCCGAAACCCAGAGAGACGGTCCAGAACATCGACGACTGGGAACTGTCCGAAATGAACTCTGACTCGGAAATCTATCCAACATACCACAGTAGGAGAAAGCACACAAGGCTAGGCAGGGTGTCCCCAAGCTCATCCAGTGACATAGCTTCTTCTCTCGGAGAGAGCATTGAATCCGGGCCCCTGAGTGACATTCTTTCTGACGAGGACTTATGCGTGCCCCTCTCCTGCATGAAAAAATACACGGATGAGAAATCAGAGAGGCCTTCGTCCTCTGAGAAGAACGAGAGCCATTCTGCTACAAAATCAGCTTTAATTCAGAAGCTCATGCAAGATATCCGACACCAAGACAACTATGAAGCCATATGGGAAAGAATAGAGGTAAGCTTGGCTTTACTAGTGGTTTCTTGCCCGAGTTTCAGAAATAATGCTGGAAAGATTGCATTCTCCAATCCCCACTGCATTCTCAAATATGGTAACAATTTTTTCTTCTTCAAAGAAAGACATGGAAAAGATACACGACCCCCACCTTTAGGCATTTTGTCCATCCCAAGGGTCTGGTCAGTATAGTCACTGCCTGCTGCAGAATTCTGTTGGTACTGCTCAAACTGAACGGGGTTCCTGATGAACCATGGGCTGATGCCATTGGTCGAAAACAGCTTCTAACATGTATATCCAAGGGTCTCCGGATGGAGTATCACAGTTACCTTCAGCACTTTTAAATCTCTTTTCTTAGCCCTAGAATGGCTCCCGTGTCTCTAGTACCTCCCACTGGAAAGACCAAACATGTCCATCTTACTGTTTTTTTTTCTACTCCTCTTCCTTTGGGGGACCTCTGGGTTGTTTCTAAGCTGTTTCTCATATGTATTATCCAAGAGAATCTGGGAAAAGAAATTTAACTTGGGGTAAATCTCTACTTTTGGAAGGAATTATTGGATGTGGTAGAACCTTTGAAGGCAGTCATCAAAACTCCATAATATAAGTTACGATTTTGTTCTTTAAGAGGCATCTAGATCAAAAGGGTTCGCTTTCTCTAGAACTCTGTTGGAAGCAGATCCAGTTAATTTGATCATTATTTAATTTTTAATCGACGTATAAATGTCCATACCTTGGAAAATTTGTTCAGTACTTTATCTGGGGTAAAAATCTGCCAGGTACACTTCCAAGCCCGTATCAGCCGTTATGCAAAGAGGGCAGATCACACGTGATCATTCCTCTTTACGTGGATGGAAACATGTCTGGCGAGCCTATGTTTGCTCTCCACGCTAAACTGGTTGGGTCGACAGACATACCAACTCATCAACGCCTTTCCCAGGAAAGCTAAGCCACAAACCTCTGTCTTGGTTCTTCAGTTGCTTTCACTGCTGTGGCGGTAGAGACTGGAATGTCTCCTACAGGAAGACCAATAGCAGTGGAGAACCAGTGTCAGAGCCATCCGGATTTAGAAGAGAATGTCCCTGTAACCCCTGGGTCCACTCGGACACTTCCCTCATTCTTTGACGTATGTTTACTGTTGAACACTGTTCAGGGGCCACTATAAGGCTAGGCACTGTTAATGGCACACATGGACAGAATAACTTACAGAAAAAAAAACTAAGTTCATAAAATAAAATTAGCATAAATATAGACTAGTAATGTTTCAAACAATTGTTACCTCAAGTATCGACATGTCCAATCCTCCTCACAATCTTAACATTAATTACAAGGGGGTTAACTAATTGGGATAATATAGACAAGAAGAGCCGGACTGAGAGACACCAGGCGGTCTTCTCTGGAGCCCACACTACTGTCTACGTGTTCCTGTGCCCCTCCTGTATTGTAATAGAGGCTATCCGTATTCTTGCCTGGAAATGCTGTACACAGTAGGTGGAGATGATATGGCATCTCCAGAAATTCTCACGAAGTCCTAACCCTTGTGTCGAGCATCGAATGGCATGCAGGACTTAGACCTGTAGAAGTCTAGGACGTGTACACCAAGCTGCAGGGGTCAGAATGGGATGAACTTGGCCATGGAGATGCACAGAGCCTTCCTAGCTGGAAAGTCTATGGTCAGAAAGTGGAAGTTTCCACACTTAAAGTTGACCTTATGCTGCAAGGCTCATCACAAAACCATTAGGTTTTATTAAAAGGAAAATTCGCTTTGTAGTGTACTTTTGCTCTTCAGAAACCCACTCTTGTTGGCTTATTTTTGAGATTGTAATTTAATTACAAGTCTCCCTTCCTGTCCCTCTCTCCCAAATCTCTCATATACCCCTTCCCACTCTCCATCAATTCCTGGCCTCTTTTTTCATTGATTGTTGTTTTTTTTTTTTTTTTTTTTTTTTTTTTTTTTATTTTTTTTTTTTTTTTTATTTTTTTTAATTTATTTATTTATTAAGGATTTCTGCCTCGTCCCCACAACCGCTTCCCATTTCCCTCCCCCTCCCCCGATCAATTCCCCCTCCCTCATCTGCTCGAAGAGCAATCAGGGTTCCCTGACCTGTGGGAAGCCCAAGGACTGCCCACCTCTATCCAGGTCTCCTAAGGTGAGCATCCAAACTGCCTAGGCTCCCACAAAGCCAGTACGTGCAGTAGGATCAAAAACCCACTGCAATTGTTCTTGAATTCTCAGTATTCCTCATTGTCCGCTATGTTCAGCTAGTCCGGATTTATCCCATGTTTTTTCAGACCTAGGCCAGCTGGCCTTGGTGAGATCCCAATAGAACATCCCCATTGTCTTAGTGTGTGGGTGCACCCCTCGTGGTCCTGAGTTCCTTGCTCGTGCTCCGTCTCCTTCTGATCCCAGTTTTACTCGGTTGCCTGTAGTTCTGTGTGAAAGGCTTAGGCCTCATGGCCTTTTCCCTGTCCATTTTGGAAACCCATTTTTTTAAATAGGCAGAGTATTTACATGGTTGAAGAACATAGACATTAAAAATTACCCAGCATATCTCTCCTTCCTGTCCCTATATCCAGTCTTGGGTTCTGCCCTGCCCTGAGGTAACTGTTATCTACAGGCTTAGGTCCTTCAAGAAATTCTTGTTCTAATGGAAGGAATACTTTATAAACTAGTCACACCCTTTCCTTCTGCACACATTGAAGCTCCGTTCTGTTTGTTAGTATTTCATGGCCTTCATAGGAAGCTTGAGGGAATTTTTCTCAACTCCCCATGATTTGCTGAGAGCCTATGGGATAGGTAAGTTGATTGAGAGTTTCAGGTTTGAGGGTCTGCTGCTCAGTGAGCTTTCAACATAAAATTAAAAGAGAAAAATTAAATCAAGTTACCAAAGTGGCTTTTTTCTCATAATGCATGACATAGAATAAAAATGATGAGGAGACGTTAGGGAAGGGAGTGGCCAAAGCAGATGGACTTTAACATAGGTTAAAAATTAACCAAGTGTAACGTCTGGATCTGTATGGTGTAACTAACCTTAGGGTTAGCTCTGGCCTGAAGGGTGATTCTAGCCCAAGCCTGTTTATTCTTACTGTTGTTGCTTTGCTTTATTTTGTTCCATTTCTTCTTTGAAGTGCTGAGCAATCAAACCTAGGACCTCATACATGCTAGGCCAGTGCTCAGCCGCTCAATTATTCCTAGCCTGTTTGTAAAGTCATGCTTTATGGGAACACAGCTATCCTTTGTTTTTTTTTTTTTTGTTTTTTGTTTTTTTTTTTGTCTATGGATGCTTTTGCTCTGCAACGATAGACTTGAGGAGTTGTGACAGAAAATATATAGCCTGTAAAGAAGGAAGCATTTCCTGTCTAGTCCTTTGTGGGGCAAAGTTCCTAGCCTCTGCTCTTGACGAGGAGAAAGACAGGAAGCCACTTCTGAGTCACATGTATTATATGTTCATTTCTGCAGTAGAGCCTTTCATTTCATTTATGCCATGACCCTGTGGAACACCTCTCCCATCTTACAGATGATGATTCTGAGGATCAAATGCAAATGGTGGGCCTAAGGTCAGAAGATTGACTGCTACCTGTAAGGGCTGGAATCCAGTTGAAATGCTAGATAAAGGGACTTTGTTTTATCGGTGAGATAAAGTGAAATGCCAAGGATTTCAGACAGTAATCATACATATAGATTAGAAATTTATTTATTAGATCCACAGAAGCACTCCTGGGTTCATAAATGGACAGTGGATGATTTTCATGACTGCTTGGGAAACAGTCACTTGTCTAGCAGGGGCTGGGGGAGGTGAGATTCTTGGATCTACTGTAACAGCTGAGTGATTCCCAGAAGAGCAGCCCTGGGTGGCGTCGCAGTGACGTCCTGATAAGCATTCTGTGCTGTCGTCCAAGGTCCAAGGTCCGCTTCTTACACCCCGAGGCTCGGGATGGATGGCGCTGTCCTGGAGAACGCACCTTTCAGTTGGACGTCTGCACATCTTAGATAGGTCCCATTCTCCACACGGACACAAATGTCTTCAAACAGCAGATTGTGGTATCTCGGCTATAGTTAAATGGCTCAGCTGTTGTTCTGTCTTGTTCGGGAAGGCATCTATAAACCAGTTTTAAGAACTTTGCTTGCCAGCTGGGGATGTCATCGCTTGTAAATTATTTTGGATCCAGGGCAGCAAATACCAGTTCAGTGCTTGCTCTTGGTCACTGGGCTGCATGAAATTGTCACCCTGTCTGCACAAGGGAAGCTGTCATTGTGCTCCGAGATGGAGCTGGGAAGCAGTGGGTTGAGCGTCTTGTGGGTGTCGGAGAGTGGATTTAGGTGGCGCTGGCTTTAACACTGATTTCCCACAGTAAGATGGGCACAGACAGACGAGAGTGGATTTAGGTGACGCTGGCTTTAACACTGATTTCCCACAGTAAGATGGGCACAGACAGACCAGTCCGTTCGAACTTCATTTTGGGTATGTGCTATTACATCCATGACAACACCCTGATGGTGGCCATCATAGTGTAGCCATTTTGTTGTCTTTCCTTTCTGGTTTCCCTTTGTTGTGGCTATGCAAACCACACAACGGAAGTTGCTGTTTTAACCATTCGTATGCAGTTCAGTAGTGTTGGGTGAAACAGCTCTTGAGAGCGTTTTCCTCTCGCAAATCTGAAACTCTGCAGAGGTTCTCAGCCCTGCTAATGCTGTGGCCCTGTAATATGGTTCCTCGTGCTGTCCCAACAATGCAGCTTAAGGAAGAGGGATTTGTTTGGGTGCACCCTTAGAAGATGGGACACAGTCCATGACGGCAGGGAAGGCACAGCAACAGGCAGCTTTGTGGCGGGGGGTCATGTGACAGGGACTCTTTTTCAGATCTCAACAGAGCAGGGTGCAGACTGGGAGTTGGATGTGTAGAATTAGATCATCGTCAGGACCCACCCCAGACACTCATATCCTGCAGCAAGGAAGGCTCTACCTCCTAAACGCTGCATGACCAAAGCAGCCATCAGCTGGTGAACAGGAGCCTACGGGGCCATTTCACACGGAAGCTGTAACAGCAACCCACTGGCTCTCATGTTAGTGAGAACAGACACTCCTAGGTGTTGGAGGTGATGTCTAGTAAGAAGGCACAGGGACATGCTGGCACTGGGTTCTGCTTCTCCCTGCTGTTCCGTTCAATGATTGTCTTGCACTAGCTTCTTCCTCCCACTGTTCCAGTGTCCCTCATGTCGTCCCTTGTCTCTGCATTTACTCTCTTCTTTCCGCCTTCTCTCTCCTTCCTGCTTCTTCACTCTTCTGGGCCTAGTGTTCATTCCGGCTTCTGAGAAGGGAAGTGTGAGAGGCAGTCAGCTTTCTTCTATAGATGTGAAAGTTTCACTGATTTCAACTGCTCAGAGGGTCCGGATCACAAGGGCATGTCAGAAATGGACCTGTGCGTGTTTCCTGCTGGGAGAGGAAATGTGTGTTGTCCCTGCTGTTTAGAACAGCTCCTTAAAAGGACGGGGGCTTCAAAGTAGGAAGAAAGGGGCCAGAGAGGGAATGCAAATGCCAAGTGTTTGCACAGCAAAGCTACGAAAGAATCTGTTTAATGAATACTGGGGTAACTGAATGAACGAGTGAATGTTTCACTAAATTTAAACTTCTTCTAGGCGAGGGCTGCAGACTAAACTGACTCTAAGAGACCAGGTGGGTGAGCTAAAGCGGCCGTATAGGATGTATAGAAGCGATATGTAGGATATATAAATAAATATAAATAAATGCATAAACCAGCAGACTTATACAACTGGAGTCTCCACGACACGTGTGCGGGCAGCCCCTTCCAGCTTCAGATGGCATTTGCACAGGAATGTGGCCTTGTATGGCAAGAAATTTGAAAAAAAAAAGTAGGAAACCTACATTTTATGTGACATCTCCCAGTTTTTAAGTCTGAATCTGAGCGGTCTTTAAACAGACCCAGCAAACACATTCATGGGAAAAGATTTGGCTTCAAGTCACTCACCTGTAATCTTTGATGGGAAACTGCTTAGGATTTTTGGCACATAGGGTCGGTGGCTTCTAAAAAGTAATCTGGCCCTGGTTTGGGGGAAGCCTCTAAGCACTTGGTTTTCAGCTGTGGCTGCTCATTATAAACCCTGGAGGTCATTCCAAACATCCCTGTGTCAGGCTTCGCCCCAGGGCAATCAAGCCAGAATCTGATGGTGGGTGCTTGCCCTGCAAGACTGGAGACCAAGATGGCTCAGTGGGAAAGGGTGCTTGCCATTCAAGTCTGGAGACCTGAGTTTGATCCCTGGGACCCACTAACGGAGCGGGGAGAGAATCCATTCCATAAACTGTCCTCTGACCCCTATGTTCATATTGTGGCACACACATATACACACAATAGGAATTTTTTTTTAAAAAAAAGTATTATAGTTCTTCAAGTAGCCGCAGTGTCTGGCTAAGTTGGAAAATAAACCTTTAAGCTGTTTTGGAATTTTCTCTTCCTTCCTTCCTTCCTTCCTTTTTCCCAGTAGGCTAGTTATGTTACCACATCACTGTGTCTATAAAGACAATTTGTTATGTTTTTGTGTCTGTTTTAAAATAAGAAAGAGGGGAAAGAGCTGACTGCAGATCTTAAGTGGAAATTTGGGGGGTGGGATGAGATGTAAGGAGTTAATGAATGGCCCCCTGGGACCACATGAAGTTAGGTTACACAGTAAATGTCATCTTAAATGCCGATCCTGGGGCCGTAATCCAAGTTGAGAAGTCTAAGTCAACACAATGGTTTTAAAGATAAGCCCACAAAATTCTCATTAGAGATAATAACAGGTCTTCAGTGTGATGCATTTGTAGCAAGGCCACGAGGGCAAAGCAGTTGTGCATTAACAGTGCTGATAGATTTGTCGAGTGTGTCAAGGTCATTGTTCAAGGTTGGCTGAGAAGAACCGCAGATTACAAACAAATTCCTTCTTGCTTACCCATGAGGAATGCATCTGTGCAGACTCGGGTTTCTGCAGAACTTCCTATGGGCCTTGACGGTCTATTAGTGATGACTTTGCGCCACCGTGAGGCAATATGAGGCACTGCAACTGGTTCTCTCGTTTCTCTTCACAAATTTAAACATGAAGATGAAAATATCAAGGGGTGTGTGTGTGTGTGTGTGTGTGTGTGTGTGTGTGTGTGTGTGAGTTTGGTATGGAAGGGCTGTGATTTGGCAACAGTCTCAGGTAAAAATATGGCTACAAAATGCATTTGGTGTTCAGGTTCACATTTTAAAGACATTTTTAAATTTGGAGAGGAGATAGGGAAATAGTTGGAAAGGGGAGAGGAGGAAGGAGGGAGGGAGGGAGAGCAAGCTGCAGTACATTTGCTGATGTCAGGAGACAGCAGGCAACTACAGTCTCTCCTCCCCTGCTATGGCAGGGTCTCTTCTCTGCCTTTCTCTGCACTCCAGGTTAGCTGGCCTACGTGCTTTGGTGTGGCATTGCTGGCTCTACCCACTAGCTCATCATACGAGCACTGTGATTATGGACATGATAGCATCTCCAGTTTTTGGCGCTGTTTCTGGGGATTGAACTCAGGTCATCAGGAGTGCACAGCAAACGTCTATCCATTAACCCATCTTGCAGACCCAAATGCTTAGGACATCAGAGAATTCTTCTCTCCTACTTCAATATGAAGGAATAACTTTTCATCGCTCTGGTGCTTTAGAAGGAGACAGTTGCAAATCAAAATCTCGACCTTTTTTGCATACTTGTAACATTTCAGCAAGGATACTAAATAGTCAGTCCTTCCATGCCTTATCACATTTAACTGATAAAGTGTATAAATTGTCTCTTTTATTAATTAATAAAGGACAGGAGAGCTACTGGAAGGTGCGTGTTTGGTTTTCATTCACAGCCCGCATCTTAATTATGGGCACTTAAGTCTCTAAAAGTTTACTGTATAAGTTTTGTGTTTTTTTTGCTTGATTTTATTTCTTGAGATAGAGTCTAACTTTGTAGCCCACGTTGGCCTAGAACTTACTCTGTAGCCCAAGTTGATCTCAAACTTGCGATCTTGCTGGCTTAACCTCCTGAGTGTTGAGCTTACAGGTGCGAGCCACTGAGATTGGATGAACTTTGCAGTTTTGAGATAGGGTATATTTTTGTTACACCATTGTATTGATTATTTTATGAAATTCTAAATAGTAAAGGCTACATGAATGCTATTATGATTTTCCCCTATAAATCTAGAGAATTGGCATCACTTATATTGAACAAAACTAGAATAAATACTTTTGGTCCCTTGTCTCAATTTTGAAAAATAAACAATAACCAAATTTCACTGATTGGCCTAAGTATATTTCTTAGGTCTGGAATTTTGTATAAGGTTGGCTGGGAGAAACAAGGAAGCCACTCGTTCTGGGTCAAGCATTCATTGGGATGTGTCACTTCAACATGGCTAACTCTGTCACATATGATTATGGAGGAATTTCTCTTAGAAAATCTCAGTGGTAGTATGTGAGAGCTAGGCTGTGACATTAGCAAGCTTGGACGTGTGAAACTATTCACGATGCGTTCTTGGCGCTATAACATGACGAGGAACAGACATCCAGGAGGAATCGGGGTCTGAAACAGACATCTGGGAGGAATCGGGGTCTGAAACAGACATCTGGGAGGAATGGGGCCTGAAACAGACATTTGGGAGGAATCAGGCCTGGCTATAATTTATAAGATGCCCAGAGAGGGACCAATGGTGACAGTAAGAAAGTGACTGGCCTAGTAAGCATTAGACGTGGGTTAATATGAATGTGTGTCAAATAAGGTCAGGTAAATGCATCGTACTGCAAACCTTCATCTCGGCAGACCCGCCTTTGTGCTGCCCGTCAGGACTGTTGTTTGCCCTCTGTTCATGCGAGGTAAGGAAAATCATTCCTAAAGTGAGGGTTCTGTGTCAAGGTCACTCATGAAGTCAGCCCCTGTCTGAGCCTGAGGTTCTTGCCGTCCAAAGCTGATGGGCTGGGAACATTCCCGTGAATAAAAGCTTCCACGAGGAAAGATGCTTCTCTTAAGTCAGGCCTGGGTGTTTTCCATTCCTCAGGCCGAAGGATGAAGATGTTGGCTTCCATCCCAGGAAGCTGGTGGCTCGGTCCGGTTCCCACAAGAAGCACTGACCTTCATGCGTTAGCTAGGAGTGAAGGAAGTGACTCTATTTTATTCTTTCTTGAATGAGTTAAGAAAATCTTATTGGCAAAGTATCACTTAGAGGTGATGTTCTGACTTGACTTTCTGGAGACTCCTCAGAATCACTTGCGTGGGTGCTTGTGCATGTGTGCATGTGTGTGTGTGAGAGAGAGGGAAGGGAGGGAAGGAGGGAGAGGGAGAAAGAAAGCAAGAGAGCAAGAGAGGTATATCACAATTTACAATTTGACACTGTAGCCTTTTCTTCCTCTCTGACTCCCAAATTAAAGACAACATAGTTGACGACACATTTTTGCTATTATTTCCTTATTTTCTGGAGCACAGAGATTTGTATTTCTAGCTACAAAATAAACATTTAGATTTAAATTTCCATTTGCAATGAAAAGTTTCAGTAAAGCTATTTTCCTTGTCCGAGCCTCACTCACTCCAAGTGTCATACCACTTGGTGCATTGTGTTTAAGAGACTACTGACCAAGGTCTGTCTGATGAGGTGTAGGACCTGTAAGAAATCGCGCTGTGCCCGGATCTTCTGCTGACACAATCTTCCTGGGAAATCAGCAGATGAAGAATTCCTGTAAGAGTCCTGCTTCATATATAAAAAAGAAGACCACAGAAGCATGGGAGACAGGACTTTATCACAAAGGGAAGTCACACTCGGTGGGGAGAGATTTGCGAGTAATGTGCTTGTGAGTGAAAGGCTTCCCTTATTCTGCATGGTGGCAAAATAAGGCCAAGAAGGAGCCACATGTCTAAACTAACTCACACTCCTGTGTTAAACTTAGCATCTGTCTTATCTGCAGTAAGTATTTTGACTTACTGCAGTTGTAGCCCTTGTAAAATAGGATTACTGCCCCCATCATATGACAATATGGCAAAAGAATCATGAGTTGAAGCCACCGAGGACAAGCCAGGGAGGCCAAAGCCATCCTGTACATATCAAGACACTATCTCAGAAGAGCACCTCCAAAATGAAATAGGTACATGGTGTAAGGCCGTGATAACCAATGTGCTTAAAGTGTCTAAAGAGCCCAACGTGTTACTTAACACCATTTTTCCCCACTTCCTCCTCCACCCATGAGTTGCCAAGGTCTCTTTGAAGTCAGCTTCCTACCTGGTCCCCCCCCCCATATTGTTCACGTCTACCCCTCCCACATCTTGGGACCTATCATGGCTAACCCTAGTTTCCTATACCCATTCTTTGTGAAGCTCTGGGCCTCCTGCCCTGAAGGATGATGTTTATGTTGTATTAGAGCTGATTTTCTCCTAAATGGTCCAATAATTTTAGGTAATGCACTTCTCCGTCATCTTAGGAAGTTTATGTTGAGGAATTTATGCAATGACTATGTGTTCAGAAAAATATAAGCAGCATTCTAGTTTTTAACACTGCCACACAGCAACCTTATAAATCATATGAACTTACTTATTTGTAAGTATGAATATTTATACTATATTTATAATTATATACTAATAAATAATTCCCACAGTAAATTTAACCAGGAGGAGGGTGATTATACTATATCATGCACGGAAAGGGGTAAGGCTTCCAATAGGTTTAGAAGTGTCCATCAAACTCCTGATGAATAAAGACCAAAAGAAATGATCAAGAAAAGATGCTGAAAAAAAATCACAATAAACTGGAATGATTCTTAGGAGATGAACATTTAAGGTGGATCTCGAAGGACAGGTACAGTAAGTAAATTGAGTGTGTAGAAAAAAGATCCGTTCCCTGTTAAACTATAAGGAAGAGGGTGAGCCGTACAGAAGAGAGGAGGAATGAATGCCTCTCGGTTTGGTGGTCTCGTTTGAGAGCCAGTGCCAAGTCCAGGCCAAGTCCAGGCAGAGCATCTTGCATCCAGCTTCCACAGCATCCAGCGTCCTCCCCGTCACTCATGATCAGCGCTAACCTCCGTGTGGCAGCTGCTGGCTCTTTGTTTTTAAGTATCCAGGGACTCTAGAGAGGTTTCTCTTCTGCGAGTTTGGTTCCTGTAGAAAGGTTTCAGCATCAACATTAAGGCACAACCGGAACCACCAAGGCGGACGGAACACAAGGAGCTGACGTGGAGACACTTGAGTGCATTATGTGTTTCAGGCATCACAGTACAGAGCACACAGTAGGTCTGCTGTCTCCACCCCACTGCTGGCTCATCTCATCCATGGCACAGTCTCCAGCACCATTCGCAGGCTGTCACCGACTAGATCTCCCTGCAGAATTCCAATCTCACACATTATCTTTTTTGCTGGACGTCGTAAGTGAGTGGGTTCAGAAAGAAAGTTAAGATCACTAACATGCTCCCCATCTTTCTGTGAACCGCTTGTGAACTTCCTCTCCTTTCTGTCAAGGAAGAGTACCTTCAGTTATCTCAGACGCTAGCATCTTTATCTTCTTGTTATCAGTTGGTCTGGTCCCTTCTACCTGCTGGCATTCTCCATAAGCTGCCATCTTCTGTCCGTGTTCAGTAGACTGGTTAGTTTTTGTCAAGTTGACCCATATGTGGGTCATCCAGGAAGAGGACCAATTCCTCAGTTGAGGAATTGCCATGAAATTGTCCTGCGGCCATATCTGTGGGGCATTTTATGAAATGTTAATTGATGTAGGAAGACCCAGTCCCCTGTGGGTGACGCCATCCCTAACCCAGCAGGACTCCGGAAGAGAAGCAGCTTGGCAAGGTGGAGGGAGCAAACTGGGAAACAGTGTTCTTTGTCTCTGCTTAGTTCCCACCATGGCGTCCCTCAGTGATAGACTACTCTGTCAGCCGAATGAGCTCTCTACCCAAGTTAGCTTTGGCCGGTGTTCTTCTGCAAACTAGGACACTGATGTATTTTCTATGTTCCCCTATTCTTCCAGTAACTTATAAGTCTAAAGGAGTTTTTAGATCAAAGGTTCTATCTACCTGATCCCGCAAGTTCATGCCCTAATGTCCTGCCCTCTGAACTGTTGAAGAGCATGGAGTCCTGGCCTGTGAGTCCTAGAAGCTGCTACAATTTCTGATTCATTGTGAAGTCTTAATAATGAAGTGTTTAAAAACGACTTAATCCACATATGTACGGACTTTGTGGAGTTTAACGAAAAGGGCAATTTAATATTCAATCCAGCTGGCCTAATGTTACCCAATGCATAGTTTAACCAGCAGCCTTGGAAATCGTATGATCCTCAAAGCCCTTGTCTGTCTTCTTACTTTGAACTCCAGGACCCTCATCCAAAGGATGCCCATGGCAACTTTAAAACATACAGTTACTTGTGCTTTGAAACTCGAGGATGTGATGGCCACGTTCTTCTGGGGCAGTTATCCACTGGATGTGCGCTATGGCTCAGTGTGTAACTTTCTGAATCTCATTTCCCTCACTTGAAATTGGGGTGCCTTGAAGTAGGCAGACTTGAAGGGGTGTTTGAAGACTGGCTGTGTGCTTTTGCGGGTCATCTGTACTAGTGGAGAACTAATGGGTTGTGCCCCCTACTGATTGGCAGCCCTGACATTCTCCAGAAGCTGTAGCATTTTCTTGCTCGCATGAGCATCTCTGTGCGTGGGATTGTAATCTTTTCTCTATGAGTGAGAGCCTTGTTATTATGAAAGAAGTGCATGTTTCCTAGAGGAAAGTTTAGACTATTTAAGTAACAACTCAACAATCACAGGTAACCTTTTGAATAACCTTAGTATTCTACAAATACTCCATCAGTCTATGTGTGTTGCTGTAGAAGACATTTGGCTTGTCGGGTCTTAATCAGGAAAGCATTTGTGGGCAAATCCCAACAGGATTATAGCAACATGTTCTGCTCCACACTTGTGTCAAGGATCGGCCTCTTGTTTTCTGCAAACTTTATGGGAATGTAAAAAACTATTGCTTACTGAAGGCGATTGAGTCTCCCTAACAAAATGGAGAGGGGGAGAATTTGAGCTGTGGATAAAAAACACCAGAAAGAAAAGAGGAGAGAAAGGAAGAAGAAGAGAGAGCAGAGAGGCAAAGAATAAGAGGAGAGGGGCTTGGAGAAGAAGGGATGAGCAGAAGATCAAAAAGAAACAACAGTCGAGACAAATCAAGAAGAGAAAAGAGAGCTTAAAATAGAAAAAAGGCTTTAAACCCCTAGCTGGACCAGGATTGGATGGATTGTGGGGCAAGGACAAAGCAGGTGCAAAGGTGTGGGGTAAGAGCCAGCAGCAGAGGGTCTTGCCGTCCCTCTTTCTCTCCTGGCACTTATGAGGGCAAGTTTGTCCAGACAGAGTTTGGTGTGGTGGTCCAAATCTGGAAAAAGACTCCTAAATAATCGTTTCGTAGCTTTACGACTTTAAGTGAGATGCATAGCTCGTCTGTGCCCCAGTGTTTTTATCTGTGCACTGGGAAACCCGTCAATGATGCAATAGCGCTGCTAATTATTAAAATAGCTGGGGTGCAGCGCTGAAATGTTGAGCCTTTAAAGTCATGCCTCTGCTTATGAAAAACCTGCAGTGAGACCATTTAAGGGGGTGGAGAGGTGGATCAATGGATAAGAGCACTGGCTGCTTTTCCAGAGGACCCAGGTTCGGTTCCCAGTACCTGCAGGGTAGGTTGTAATTTTAGCTCCAGTTCCAAGGGGCCAATGGTCTTCTTCTGGTTTCCTGGAGGGCTGCATGCACATGGTGCATGGACATACATGCCGACAAAACACCAATAAATACAATAAAACATTTGGAAATCGTTGGAAAAAACATTTAAAATCATTATTATTGTAAATTCAAATATTTTATAAATTCAAATAATATTGTAAATTCAGATATTTTGTGCTTAGAGGCAAATAAAGATCAACTAAGCTGTTTGAGTTTCCCTGTAGGTTTGGGGGTGCTCAAAGTAGAGTCCTACTTAGAGGGAGTCTGCAAATCTTGGGGCATGGCGAAGTTACTTGGGAACATGCCCAGTTCCACGCCCCACAGCTGTTAAGTGTTCGAGTCCATCCATGTCTTAGCTTCTTCCTTATGAAGCAGAGTGTATGGGTATCTTCTAGGATTCTTGCGAGGATTAAAATAAGGCTTGATGAACAAGTACTCAGTTAATACGTTTTAATTATCAATGGTTTATTACCATTTGCTGTTTGTTCTGAAGTATTTTAAAACATTTTAAATTAGACCTTCATGCTATGCATTTCAGCCTTCTTATGTTCCTAGAACCTTTGATAATTTCTTTATATAAACAGGAAGCAATGAGGTCAAATTTCAGTTCGGCTTCCCTCCTGTAGATGGCTGAGCTCAGAATGGAACTTCTCTATCTGGTTAGTTTTAAGAGCGCTACTTTGTGACATTTCTGTTTGTTTTCATCTGATGGTTTTGCCCTTTCCTTCTGCAACAGTTGCCCTGGGACGCTTTTCTATTCTAAAGCCACTCACTGGACCCCGAGGAAGGAAGCTAAAGGCTTCGCAAAGCATCAGGCTGCCAATGGCTGACAACACATCTCTCTCCAGTGTTTGCCTTCTTCCCTCCGGTTCTGGGCTTTGTGACCAGGCAGGGGCAGTGAAGTGGCAGAGTCCCTAGAGAACTGCTTCTAATCCCTAGGACTTTACCTCGGGCCTCTGGATCTGCTGACAGGGAAGCAAGCAGATACATGGTTGGGAAGAGATGAGCTGTGTTTGAGTATGATCATACAAAAACCTAAACTAGACATTTCAGATAGGAATTCTGTATGAGAGTTATGCTCGGAAATGTGTGAATCTGCATACCGGAGGATGTTCACATCGAATCTCAGCGCATAATCTTGCTTCTAAGTGGATTCCTAATTTGCTGGCTGCAGATCCTGCACAAAGCTGCACTGTGGCGAGGCTGTGATGTCCCTTAGCTGTTACTTGTTGGTGGCCCCACTGCTAAAGATTTGTTCCCAAGAATATGGCCTTCGCCCCACCCCCAAAAGGTTATTAGATTATATTATGAAATGTTTGGCTATCGATAGAAACATTTGTTGGTGACATCCTCACCGACCTGTAGGTTTCCTGACTGCGCTCTATCCAATGGCTCACTGATGTTGGAAGCAGGACCGTGGCTGTCTCTCTGAATGCCCAGAGCAGTTGCTGACACCCATCAGGCTGTGGCTGTATGGGGACATCTCTCATCCGTCTTCTCAGCAATGCCTAGCACAGTTCTGCACACTTACTGAACAATTGTGTGTGTGTGTGTGTGCATGCACACATGTTTGCATGTAGAAATGGGGTAAATCAGTGTGCATGTCCATATAGAGAACAGAGGTCACGTCAGGTGTCTGCATTGAGACAGCGTCTCTCCCTCGAGCTGTTGCTTGTTTTTTTGAGACAGGGTTTCTCTATGTAGCTTTTTGGAGCCTATCCTGGAACACACTCTGTGGTCCAGGCTGGCCTCAAACTCACAGAGATTCACCTGCCCCTGCCTCCCGAGTGCTGGAATTAAAGGCACGTACCACCACCTCTTGGCTCAAAACTGAACATCATCATTTGCATTTTTCAGGGGAACGGACTGATGTTCAAAGGCAGGAAGTAACTCGTGTAGAAACTACTGGAACCAGATTCTGTTCCTTAGAGTCTACACTGGCTCTTGATAAGCGTTCCCTCTCCTCTCCTCTCCTCTCCTCTCCTCTCCTCTCCTCTCCTCTCCTCTCCTCTCCTCTCCTCTCCTCTCCCCTCCCCTCCCCTCCCCTCCCCTCCCTCCCTCCCCCCTTTCTGTCTCTTTACCCCCTTCTCTGACTCTCTTTCTCTCTCTCCTATGAGATACCATCTTTGCTTCCCCTACCTAATCTTCATTTTCAACTTTGAATTTTTGGGAAGAAAGGCTACCAGTACATCAGCCTGCCTTCCATGATTTCCCGTGGCCCCAGTGAGACTCTTGTAGTTGGGTACCGAGTCCATCACCTTCTGGCTCCATGGCATCGGACACTTGTCCTCGCCTTCCGCCCTTACTCTTCTCATCTGCATATTGAGGGTGACAGCAGTCACTAGCTCGTGTGGTCGTTCCTGGGCCCAAGTGGTTTATTTTATAGAAGATGCTTACAGCAGGTCCTAGCTCATAGGGAGGGCTGCATATTATTTCAGCTAGAATTTTCTGGATGGATTCACCGAGCCCTTAACTGTGGAATACTGAGAAAGTGACCGTCAGGCTTTAACGATTTAAAATCCTCACCATCAGAAGTTGCCATTTTTTCCCTCCAAACAGTTAAGCAGTTCACACTTCCAAGGTTCTTCAGTGTGGCCCTGTCCGAAGGCAGCTGATTTGGTCTAGCCTGGGTCTGAGTTCTCTACCAGGTGATAGAATTCAGGTGTGTGTAGTACACATCCCAGTGGCAAACACCATAGGGAAACTGGCCATGCAGGAAGGGGCTAACTGCCATCTGATAGCCATGTCCCCAGTGGGTAAACTGAGTCATTCATCTGTAGCAAGGCACAGGCAGAGAAGTCTTGCTCAAGCACTTAGCTTCCTCTAACTTTTCCCGCGATACGTTAGGGGTGAACTCTGTAGGGATCTTTCCCGTTGAGCTTCTTTCAAAAGCGGGGACAGATATAATGAGTGTGATGGGAGAAGGGACCAAGGAGCCAGAGAGCTTACCTCAGTGTGTGGGCTGTGGGGTTGGGGGGGTGCTCATCAGCTGGTTACCGTGTGTCTCTGGAAGCACCCCTCCTTGGCACAGTGTGGCACCCTGGGAGGATCAGACTTCAGAGTAGGATCTAGGTTCAAATTTCGCCCCTGGCACTGGGCAAATCACTCCTCTTCTGACTATTTTCCTTGTTGGTTAAGTGACCTTCTCCCAGGGCTGTGGGGACAGCACAGCCTCGGCTTCCTGCTGTGTGAGTTCCTGGCCCTTTAGGGAAATGGTTTTCAGTTTCGAATGAAAAGTAATAAAAACTTAAAACAAGCAAAAATAAAACCCTTATGCCTATGATTCCCTAAGTCAGGGCTGTGTCTTCTCTCCCAGCGAATGACTATGTCCTGGTGCTCGGAAAATCATCCTCTGTACTGTGGGTGCTCAGGTACCTTTGCCGGTGGGGGAGGGGTCAACCCAACAGTTTATATTAATGAGAAGAAGCTGGCTATGGGGGGAGACAAAGGAAAACACAAGGAATAATGAGTATTCACAGCCTGTAAATGTCTTCTATCATTGCTATCTTCAAATGTTTGATGTTAGGACTCTAGCAAACATTTTATTATTGTTTTCATTATTGTTGTTATTATTACTATTATTACACAAACTGGTAAGTGTGAGATTCCATTTTATTTTTTAGTCATTAAAGAAATAAATAGATGCTTTAGAAAATTTTAAAGTAAGTTTAGCGAAAACAAAACAAAACAACAAAAGAACACCTCATGACAGAACTTTCAAGACATAAATGATTGAGGGCAGAGGTGTCCTACTGACCAGTGACCTTAGGGCCGACCACAGTGCTGTTTTTTCTTCCGGGTTCCTAATCCTGTCTTGGCCCCGGTTAAGATGTCTCAGACTGTGTCAGATGCGAGTGTGGCAAGAGATCGGGGTGGATGGGAGCAGCTGGGACGAGAGGGGCTGGACCACCAGCCCTTGGGGCTCAGGTCACTCTCCATGTGTGTCTAGATGCTGAACAGAAGGGATACCAAGGACTAATAAGGAAGATGGGGCTGGGAATGACTGAGGCATTGGTTGAAGTTTGAACCTGGAGGACCACAATGATTCAGCTGTGGCCATGAGTCAAACGTGAATAAAGGGTGCAATCCACACAGGGCAGGGCAGGGCAGGGCCGGCTGGGCAGGAGCCCACCAGGCTTTTAGAGTGAGCTTTGCCTCCCATGTAAATCTGCTCTCAGAATGCTGGAGAAACACACCCGCATATGGCAGCACCAAACACAGGAAGGAACAAGTCTGGGTTCACACAAGAGTTCTGTGCATGACGGAGTAAGCGTCTCACTACTTATTACAAATGTCTTTTTTTTTCTCTCACATGACCATATATCAGAGTTTAGACATGCTTTCTATTCTTCTGGCATTGTTTGTTTGTTCGTTTTTGTTTTACAAGACAGGACTTTTCTGCATAGTCCTGGCTGCCCTGGAACTTCCTCTGTAGACCAGACTGTCCTCAAACTCAGAGATCCACCTGCCTCTGTTTCTTGAGTGCAGCTATTAAAGATATGCGCCACCATGCCCAGCCATCTGTCGGCAGTTTTCCTACAATGATATTCATCCTTTTGTGCCCATTTTTGTCTAACACTATGCTGGAACATAGTAGGATTTTAGTAAATATTTAAGTGAATAAATAAATGATCACTCTTCTTCTGAGTAAATTGGGAGCATGGGGACCTTGGGGGAGGGTTGAAGGGGGGAGGGGAGAGGCAAAGAGGGGAGCAGAGAAAAATGTAGAGCTCAATAAATTATCAATAAAAATTAAAAATTAAATGATCACTCTTTGCTGTACTATAATTTGAAAATTATAAATAAATTAAAAAATTAAAAAATAAATGATCACTCTTTGCTGTACTATAATTTGATCCATACTTCAAAATAGAAAAAGCATTTCTAGATTTCCCCCATTTCAACATGTTGTTATTCATGTTGGCCTCATTTTTCTTCATTCACACCTCAGATGTCAGCGGATCCCCTGGAAGCCAGATTGACTGTGCATGTGTCTAAGTGTGAATGTGTCTGCAAGTGGAACATTCTTGGTTTAAGAGATGTCGTATCCGGTGATGGGGATTGCACACGTTACCCTCATGCACGAGCCCCCCGATAACCCACAGAGGTTCTGGAACAGTGGGGAAAAATGATGCAGGAGATAAATGTACTGAGAACGGAGCAGTCTCCGGTGAAACCGGGTTTCCATTACGCAATCTTAGAGCCACACCCAGAAACAGCAGCGGGTAGAGAGCCACGGTTTGCCTAACGGAAAGCACAGCCTAGCTTTGGTTACGAACGGGAACCCCAAGACTTGTTTTGTTTCTATTTCGGTGTATGAAACGTGGCGATGCCAGGAGAGGGGTTGCAGAATATGCAGCCGATGAGAATTGGTGAGGATGGGCTGCAAGCAGGGAACAGACCCTGATCTTTGGTGTCAGCCCTGTTTTGTGACTAGCTGGGCTACACACAGAGAGACACAATCAAGGAAGATTTCCCAGGCTCCTGCATTTGCTAACCTGCATCCAGAAATCTCAGTGAGCCATGCACGCATGGCTGTGTGAGGAAATATGACACACGTGGTTTAAAACTCTTTGACTCTGGCCGGTTTACTATGATGAGGGGCCTGGACACTCTTATGTGCTTCAATTGTTGCTTCTGGAAGACAATTTGTCATTTAGTATTGATTATATTTAAAATAGCATACTTTACTATTTGTCTTTTGGATTCAACTAGCTGTTTCCAAATCTTTTGCTTCCTGACTTTGTCCACAACCCAATTTATATACAATAACTTAAGTCAAACTTAGCAGTAAGTGGTGGTTGATGTGCGGACTAAGCTATGATTTCCATCCCAGTTGTCGGTCATCGGCACTGTCCTGCAAGGGAGAAATAAGGCTTCTTTAAGTTTGTGTACTCACCAAAGAGTCTCGGTTTTGCACAAAATTCGTTGTGGTACTGTATGATGATTTGAGTTCCACTGGACTCCACTGTGCCCACAAAAGTAATGTAACACCAGTGGTGGGAATTTTTAAAGTATTGAGAGCCTGGGAGGGAAGCGTGGGGTGGCCAGGAAGAGCCTGGAAACACATGGGCGCATCACTCAAGATGGGAGTGGGAGTGGCGTTCTGCAGTCAGAGTCTCTGAGCCTCTGTGACATCTCTGATCTCTTCCCTTTGTAACAGAAACATTTCTCTGGGCTTTGTTTCTCTGTTTTTCTCTTTTCTAACCCTCTATCCCATTTTCCTTTATTCTACTGATCTACTAGAGACAAATTGTTCAAATTAAGCGTTATCAGTCTTAAAGACTTATCTAGAGTATACTAAGTAATAAAATTCTTGTCTGAGAAGCATGACAAGAAAATGGATTTCTATGCATCAGTCTTCCCTCTGTGTGTGAATATCCGCAGGAAGGTATTAAGGTATCGATCATAATTAGTCTAAGATTTAAAAAAAGGAAAGGATTTAGCGTCATAGGGAACAGAGAGTGGAAAGGACACAGAAGCCTGCTCTTGCTCCGTGTGACCTCCAGGTGGTGCTGTCGACCCAGACATGGAAAGCCCATGCCAGGCTCTGTTTGTAGCTGGATTTTCAGTTTTTCAAAACTATTTTCTGTCTCTACAGATGTGTTCTTTTAAATGGTCAATAAAATTTTATAACCACTATTTGAAAAATCGCAAGATTATTGTGATTTGTGCTTCCCGGGCGAGGATATTTCTTTTCGTCCAGACATTCTCAGCCAGTCAGATGTCTGCATTTGTTCTGTCGTCCCTTTTCCGTCCTGCCTGTCTCTCCAGTACCCAGGCTCAGCCACAGATACGTGGATTGTTGACAGGACTCATTGGGTATCTTTAGATACTGTTTAAATTTAAAATACACTTCCTGGTTCAGCTATAGTAACTCAGTCCCATGCACTCTGAATGGACACAACCTTTTTTACACCCCAAGCCAGCGTGAGATTTGGAGGTGGTCAGGGAGATGCTTGTCACACGCTAGAGATATCTCGAGGTCACTTATGCAGTGCACCCCGTGGTCTAATCATGTTCTCGAGGAAAGCGTTCCTAGATAAACACCCGGAGGAGCTTTTGTTTCCTATTTAGAAAGATTTCGGGCCACCAGCTGAGGAAATGCTGTCACCAAAAAAGAGCAGGATGAGGCGTTACCATAACGTGGGGGCAAAGTGAGGAATTTTTAAGACTGACTTTAAAGACCATCAACTAATTTTCCTTTTGTGTCCCTCCCGTTTCTCTTCTCCCACAGGGCTTTGTGAACAAGTTGGACGAATTCATCCAGTGGCTACATGAAGCCATGGAGACCACAGAGAACTGGACTCCTCCTAAGGCAGAGACGGATAGCCTTCGGCTGTACCTGGAGACACACTTGGTAGGCATGGTGGTGTTGTGTATTGCCGTTTCTGTAAAGGACTTAGATGTGATGCTGGTTTGTTTAGGTCCAGTAGTCACTTTAGTTACCAGAAGTCTTTAGAAGCTAATGAGGCCAAGCTTCAGTGGGGTTAAACCACAAGCTGAACATTTGCCAGCATTTCAAGCAGCAAGATGACACCCAAGGCCTCCATATTTCAAATCGATGTTTCAAAGCTCTTTCCAGAAAGGCCCCTGTTTTAAAATAGCTTAGAAAATCTTATTAGGCCTGTGTTCTCCTAAGTGACAATTGAAGATTTCTCTCTTCTTGAAAGAAACAAATGAACAAAAGAGAAAAATTGGATGACCATTCTGAGGCGTTCTAGAATTCTTGTAAAATTAATGAGCCTCTCATTATCAAGAAGGTCTATTTAATCTGTTCTACACTTGGCTATTTTAATAAAATATTTAAAATGATGATCTCCATCAATTCTGCTGCTAGGTGGATTTTTTCAGCAGATAATTAATACAACTGTCATTACACCGGGCCCCGTGCTTAGGGAAAACCAGGGAGTAGTCATGGAAAACATTAGGATGGCTGCGCTTTGGTTCTGCTCAAAGCAGGAATTATAGACCAGGGTACAGTTGATGAACCTCGGGAGGTTTGTGCCGAATGCTTTAAATGGCCGATATCAATTATGAAGGGGTGGGAACCACGTAGCGGAGCGTGATAAAGCGTGGCGAAGAAGCGCGTTGTCATAGGAAACGAAAACTTAGGCTTTAAGGATCTCATCTTTATTCCTTTCACTGATAGAATAAAATTGACAAAGGCAAGGAGCACGAAGCCTTGGGTACCCAACTGTGGGACTGATTTCTGCCCCCTTTACACGCTTGGAATGTGGATTAAGTCAGCATCGTGTAGTGTCCCATGGATGGCGGCTCATAGGAGAGACTGGAGAAGGACAAAAGGGGGCAAGAAAGGAAGAATTTTTAGTTCCCTTAGTGTTGTGTTTGGCAGCATGCTTGATGTCACTGCAAGGAAGGTGGCCGCAGGATCCAGTTGCTGCTTGCAGACAGGCTTGTGGGTTATCGCGGATAGCCTGGTGGTGTGGAGAAACGCCAGTGGCCCTACGTGGCTCTCTTGTCCAGGGGTTTTTAAATGCTGCCCTTAGCATTCAGTTCCCTGTAGAATTCAGTTCCCATCTTTTAGAGGGCATTTCATAATCGCGAGATAAAGATATTCAGTGCTTTATGATGTAAATTATATTAATTAGAATGTCAACTTTTCACTGGCATTGTTCTGACAGAAATTCTAATCTGTGTTTAAACAGGACTATATGAACTTTATTTCACATCAAGTGTGCTGTCTTAATTTTCTTGATTTAACATTTTATGGAAAACACACATTCAGCTTTTGAGGTTTCAAAGGGCACAAGGGCATAAGGGTGCCTTGACTGTGGGTTGCTTACGGAAAGCCAGGTGCGGCGTGCAAGCCGAGGGCCCTGTCCTCTCCCAGCGATATGCCCTTTGTTGCCAGTGCGTCTTCCTGTCCCAGTGAGAGGGCAGAAATTCTTGCTTGACATCCTTGTGCTGGCCCCATCTCGTTCTAGCCCGAAGCTTCATATTGAGCAAATAATTTGTATTGTTCTGGCTTATGCAGGTGTTACTAACTTCATGTATCTAATGGAAGAACTAATTTTTGAATATTCTCATTCAATTTAAATTGCCACCTCTGTCTACTGCCTTACTCTATGCAGCCTTAACAACTGCAGACCTTCTTAGAGGTGACAACAGGGAAGCCCAGCCATCCACACCTGCCTCTACACAATGTGCTGTGCTCAACACAGGGGTCATTACCCACTTGCTGTGGACCACCACAGGGTCCTTCTTGAGAAATCTCTCTTGTAGAGTGGTCTGTTTCTATCAGAGGGTTAATACCTTTTGGGGGGTGTTTTTTTTTTCTTTCTCTGTGTGATCATTCTGGTGGGAATATAGGTGATATTGGGTCAGTTTGCTGAGAAATTCTGGTTTATAGGCCAGTCCACTGAATGCGAAGTCAGTCAGACCTTACTTCTGATGTTCTGAATTTATGTGATGATGTCATGTGTGGTCGCCTCTTTAGCCTCCTCTGCACGGTTTGCTGTGGAAAGTTCCAGGAGTCACCGAGAGTCACTGGACCATTTCCCAGGCCACTGACCCTAGGACGAGACTCAGTTCCTCTCTGTCCACATTGTCCTCCTGCCCTGGCTGTCTCCTGCACCTTATTGCACTGCCATTATACTGAATTAATACTCTTCTTAGTCCTAAAAGGAGGCAAAAATCTGCCTTTCTGTAAGAACTGTACAAGTGAACCTGGGAATTCCTACCTAGCTCACTCTACACAAACCGTTCCTGTTTCCCAATGAGTAAGCAGATGGGTTTTGTGGTGTTACTCGGCGGTAGAGGTCCTCAGACAACGCTCGTTACAGCATTTTTCTAGATTCTACCACTCAGTCTTTAGTCCACACAAGCATGAGACCCCAGAGTGATATTCTTCTCTGGTGGAATATGCTGGAATGGCTGGCGTCTTCCAATATTTACTGTAAAGAAAAACAAAAACCAAAACAACAGTTGTACATTTGTATCTTGATACGTAATTCAATTATTTTCCAAGATTGTAGCCAAGGCGTTTTTTTTTCCCCCAACACACATCAATTAAAGTTTCACAAAGCCTTCCTGAGAGAGACACGGGAAGTCTATTTTAGCAGTGGGAAATGGTGAGAAATTGTC
Source organism: Microtus oregoni (assembly GCF_018167655.1). Taxonomy (NCBI): domain Eukaryota; kingdom Metazoa; phylum Chordata; class Mammalia; order Rodentia; family Cricetidae; genus Microtus; species Microtus oregoni. Next base: position 40,271,481 of record NW_024543068.1, on the reverse strand, counting down.
ATGGTACATCAGCGGTTTTCCATGAGAATTAATCATTTGCTTGCAACCTGGCTGCTTCTTCAAAAATACAGTTCCTATCTTTCTGGAAACTGGCATTTTCAGGAAAATGTCATTTGGGGGCGGTGTGTTATGAGTTCTGGCCATTCTCCCCCGCTGAAGCAGTTTTAGAAGTAGCGCCGGGGAAATGTATCGTTGGGCAGATTTCCTTTTCGCTGTCTTTCCGTCACTTCTGTCCCCTTCCTGGCCTTTCAAAAACAGCTTTATTGAAGTGTTTGGCCTGCCCTGGATTGCGCATTTTAGAGTATGAGAGTTGAGGAGCTTTGACAATCTGAACGATACAGACACCAAGCCAAATCATGGTAGCGAGTGCATGCATCGGCCCACCCATGCGTCAGCCCACCCATGTGTCAGCCCACCCATGCGTCAGCCCACCCATGCATCAGCCCATCCATGTGTCAGCCCACCCTTCCTCATGCCATTTTGTAATTCCTCCTCCCAGCCCCTCCCCAGACTCCTCCCTAAGCATTTGCTGATTTACTCTATGTCGCTCTCCAATTAGTTTGGACTTGCTCAAATCTCACATGTATAAGACCGACCAGCGTGCTCTCTGCTGGGGCGTGAGCCCGACCTGGGGTCCAGCCTGTCTCTTGATAGATATGTCGTCACTGTATCTGTCCGCTGTTCTTTCTGTTTTCTTGGTCATAGTAACTGTCACAGGTACATGCAACATGCATGCTTGACTCATGAAGTTCCCGATGAAGCTGTTCCTCTGCAGTCTTTCAGAGTTTTTTTTTTTTTTTAAGTCCAGATGAGAGTTGCCTTTCCCTCCTCTCTCCCATCCCCCTGAATCCACACCTCCTCTGTTTCTGTTCAGAAAGGGGCAGGCCTCCCATGGGTATCACAAAACATGGCATATCAAGTTGCAGTAAGACTTAGCACCATCCCTATGTATTAAGGCTGGGCAGGGCAACTCAGTAGGAGGAATGGGGTCTATCTCTCTGGGAGTCTTAAATCTGTTATAAGATCTATCTTACTATGTAGCCCAGGATATTGGGGAACTCGCCTTGTAGCTCAGGCTGGCCATAAGCTTGTAACCTCCTGCCTTGGTCTTCTGAGAACTGGAATAGCAGCAGGTACCACCACAGTCGCCTTGAGAAGAAACATTCTTAAGTCAATTTGATACATGGGAGCTGTGGACAAAATGAGAGCTGTGGAGCCAAGATTCAAGCTCCTATAGGTCAGGCTCCACGAGGGCCAGGCAGTTGCTTCGGTGCTAGTCTATGGTGAATGAAGTTGGCTTCTTTTGGGGGCTTTCAGTTGAACAGAGGCAACCCCAGGTCATGTGAAATAGTCCTGGCCGGTAAAATTTTTATAGGATAAATGAAGAAGTTCAGCGAAAAGGTTTATCGTGTTCCCAGAGATAATTGGATGGATGCAGTCCTCAAAGGGCTTGTATCATCCTGCGGGTTAAAACAAGAGCACAGAGCCTGGGATTTCACAAGAAGGATAAGGGAGGTTACGGTTAACCTTAACCATCTTTAAGCATCTTTGGTGGCGATGACGCCATTTGCCGTCAGTGTCTGAGGTTACCTTAACCTCAGCTGGCATGGGTGAGACCCAGCTTGAGCCTTGCAGGTTGGTGTTGGGCAGGAAGGGAGACTAAATGACATTTTAAATGGCCAGACTTTTCTCTGGGGCACCGAAGGTTTGGCTGTGCTTCAGAATAGGAGAGGGAGAGGAATCCGTTACAAATCCCGTGGGGGAAAGGCCAGTCTGGCTTCAATGAGCTGAATGAGGTTAACGGAGTGATCATGGCGGAAAATGGGCCCGACTGTAGCATTTGAAATTCTAGCACAGACTAGCCACTATCATATTTCAAAAGCATGACTTTTTGTGTAAATATGACAGGAACTTCATAAAGTGAATGACAGACAGCACAATGGTTAAAGTCTGCAGAGAGTCCCTCTCTCACCGTCTCCTGGATATCAGCTCTCCTCGCCTGCTCTCTGTCATTTCAGAGTCATTCCAAGTGTTGAAAAACAGCCACACACACACGTGTGCTTTGCTTTGTCCCCAGTTTGTATTAGCAACAGGTCAAAAGCAGTAACTATACTATAACTCTATCCCTGTGTATGGCTTGTCAGCCTTTCCTGTATGAGCACGCCATGGTTTATTTTAACCAATCTTTTATGCTGGACATTTAGGTTTTGTGTAGGCCTTTTCTATCTCAAATGATGCTTCTGGGCCAAGTGCTTAGAAATTAGTCATCTTGTTTAGTATGGGTGTGTCCTTACACGGGTAATATCCGGCCAAAAGGCTGTGCACGGTCAGCATTTTCATCTATTACTGAAGCATCTTTGGTGGCGATGACGCCATTTGCCGTCAGTGTCTGAGCATGCCCCCCTCAGTCTTGCTGCTGAAGCTTGTAGGCACACTGCTTACCTTTGTCCCCATGGTAGTTGGCAGGGGATGCCTGTTATACTTCTGGCATTTTTGGTAGAGTTGGTGTTGTCTTCATGTTTGGGGGATTATTTGCATTTTTTTCCTTGGGACTGACTTCTCATTACCATAGCCCGTTCTGCTGGGTCCTTGTTACTTCTAGATTGACATGAGCTTTTTAAATATTAAAGGAATCAACCCCCTGTCTGTGTTGTGGATGGAAACAGTTTTTAAAGGAGCCATCAAGAAGTCTCTCCTAAAGGGACAGGGACATTTCAACAATTGGTGCCCATGCTTAGGCAGAACCAGGAGGCCAGTCAGGAGTAGGCCAGGCCCTACTCCTGACAAAAGTCACAGAAAAATTCCTGCCCCAGAAAGACCAGCATGTGGAAACTCCTATCTTAGACAGGCAGGAATGAGTTTAAGATCAGAGAGTCCGTAGATGAACGCGGAGATTGAGAGCATTTGAGCAGTGAGAATTGTGGGTGAGGTGGGAACAGAGAACAGGAACAAACTGAAGGACAATGAGAGATTTGAGCCAACAGCTGCTCTTTTGAGGCTCGCTCACGTTCAGTCAGAAATTCCAGCAGGCATCTGTTTGCCCTGCTCTAGTCTGTGGTATCCTGCACCCAACATAGCGTAGGCAAGACTTGTGCGCAGTGAAAGATTGGAGGCTGCTGTCTCTGGGCGTGACCTGGGCCTCCAGGCAGGGCTAACGGTGTGTGACCCGGTAGTGTGGCACCGTCAGTTGTGGCTGAGGAAAGCACGGCCATTGTCCTTCGCTCAGAGTCTATGTAAAGGGAAACATTAAACTGTACCCAGTGGGAAAGTCAGACAGTATGAAGCAGTGTAAAATGAAAAGCAAAACCCTCCACCCTCCCGACTGACCTGGCTAGGCAGTTTGTCCTGTGCCTTTTTGAGCCCTTCAGTGTAAGGTCAGTGTATTTTAAAGTTTGTGATGTCCGTTCTATTCAATAACTTGTTTCCTCAGCATATATCCCATCGGAATAGAAAAATCCAAGGTGCATTTTCCCAGTTCCTTAATGTTTTATCATGTGGAGGACGTGCCTCAGTTTAATTAATTAAATCTTGTCATGGTAGCATTGAAGCTGCCTCCATATCTCTGCTTTCTTTTTCAAATAATGCTCCATGAATATTCAGGCTAACCCTGGTGGAGCATCTCCTTGTCTTTGCCAGTTGGCCTAGAGCAGCAACTCAGAAACCCCCTGTAATCAAAGAACTATAGGCTGAGCCAGATCCATGTTTGCGTGTGTATGTGGTGGCTCTCTGAGAGTCCCTGTTTGCGGGTGGACTTTCAAGGCAAGCCTTCTGACCCGTTTTTTTTTTTTTTTTTTTTTTTTTGTTCCATTTAGTATTAGTCCCTGCAATTTGAACTGGCTGCCACAAGGTGGCAGAGGAGCACCAAAATCCATTTGTTCTTGACTCGCCATCCTTATTGTGTCTTTATCCCAATCTTCATAAACACAAATTGGACTTAACTAGCAATGCGTCTGGTTAAAAGAATGATCGGCATAACGATATGTACCCATTTGTCGTCTCTACTTAGATCCTGATGTTTTGTTTCTGATCAAATTGATTTCATTTCTATCACAACGAAAACCAGTGCATCACCCACAGTTTTCCCTCAACACTTCTGACTGTCTTTTGTTTGCCCTCCTGTGTCTACCTCTGCTCCATTTCTTTCTGCTGGAAGTTAAGAAATCACAGAGTTTTTGTTTTTGTTTTTGTTTTTTTTTCTGGCTTCCTACCTCTCCTCCTCCCTTTCTCTGCTGGGATGATGGCCAGCTATGGTCTGAGCAAGGGGCGCTTCACAAGACCAGTAGCTGCCTTGAGGTTGTGGCACTCAGCTAATGGGGCTCAGTCAGCCGGACTTCAAAAGCCAGAGCTGTGTGTTTGGCTCAGTTGCCTATCAACCCCTTCAGCCTGAGGAGCAAGGCTGTGGCCTGACAGGAGCTTTGAAGTTCCATTTGCTCGTCCCCCTTGAACTCCTTCCAGTTTAGAGCATGGCTGAGTGTGTAGCAGGAAGAGAGCGACGCTGGTTCTCCTCTTTGGTGTCATTTGAAATAATTCCCAGGCTCCAAGCCTTTGCTATGGTGGGTGGGGATGCCGGTCTGTGAGGAATTTACAGCGTGTGGGCAGTTTGTTATTGCTTGCTCTGAGGAAGGGACTAAGCCGAGTGGGAGGCTCCCTTTGGACATGTGACAGTCATAACCACATTCCTGTGCTCATGTGACTGACTCATTCCATGTGTTGAGGAGACCTGTGTGTGCTGCCTTTTCAGCTAAAAGGGAAGTGTAAGGCGTGTGAGAACCATGCCTTTTTTTCTACTTGGTTTAAAGACTCTTAGTTCTTAATACTCAACAGTTCTCACTATTCCAAAAATTGTTAGTGCCCAGTTTACTAAGCTATAACTTATTTTTTAAATTAGGCATAATAACCGCTTTTAACTAGATTGCCAGGGACGCCCTGTGTTTAGCAAGTACTGCATTTCCAGGCAACCTGGGCAGTGAAGAGTTTCCAGACAGGCCTTGCTTTAGGAGGCCCACGTACAGGGCAGAGAGCATTGATTCTGGACGAGGGACTCACCAGAGTTGGGGTACCTACCTAGGTCTTTCCTGATGGACCTCAGAAACAGTTCCTCTTGTATGCATCTTACTATGTGGAATTTTGGAATCTTCAAGCAATTTTTTCTGGTGTAAATAATAAAAACTCCATATCTTTATATTAGCCAGAAAAATAAAAAACCCAAACCTGTCGTGTGACGGTTGTGAAGGCGGGGTGGGGCAGCGGGAGGTCGGAAAGACTTTTCTGTTTCAGGGACTTGTGCTTTCCTCCCTTGAATCCTTACAAATATATGGCAGGAACCGCCCACAAATTCTTAAAGAAGTTGCTGCTGTCCCCACCTGCCCACCCTTGACTGTTTGTTCTCTTTTGGCCGTCACTACCTAAGGGCCAGCTTGGTCTCATCTGGGCTCATCATGCGTTGAGTCAGTCACTAGACGCATCAGCTAGGTGAAATGATTGAACGTTGTAAAAACACGTTTGAGCCATTGTGGGTACAAATTCCAACCAACGGAACACATTTTCAAACTGTGATCACCTATGACTTCAAGGGTTAAAAATTCCTTAGCTTTAATATTGCTGTTTAAAAAGATGAATGTGGTATGACTAGACAGTATGTTAATGACTTGACATTACAAAAATTTATTAAATTTATTTTTAAAGTGGTTTGGTTCCCCCTTTCAAATGCATGAAGCGTGTGGGAGTTGGAATAGATCTGCCCCAGGCTGCCAAAACAAATTTTTAATGGAACTGGAGTCCTTCAGGGATTGTCCTAAATCCACATAATATTCTTAAGTCCTGGTGTTTGCACTGGGACCTGTGTATTAGCAGATGTACGTGCGAATAATATACGTAGAGCCATCCATCACCCGGATGACTCCACGTTCTCAAGGGCTGGCGCACATCAATTATTCCACCTCGGGGGGTAGAGAGATATTTGGGCTAGCATTGACCTCCTTTTCAATCAGGGCTTCCAAACAGTATGTTCTCGAAGTCAAATAGTCCCTTCAGACGGAACCTCTGTTTGAGAATGCGCTTGGCCTGATGTCGCCATGCTGAGAAGTCAATGTGATTACCTGTGTCAGGTGTGGAGGCAGCATCCGGAGAAGCAAATGAAAATCCCGTCACTCGGAGTCACGTCAGCATCCGGGATCTGCCCCATCTATCTACTGCGTGCATAAGTTAGTAGCCAGTCTATCAGGGAAGACTGTCAGCCTTGGTGAGCTGCATCTACATCCACACACAAAAGCAACTCTTTGAGATAAATTAGAAGTTGCTCCAGGAGCTAGATTCACTTTCAAAGGCTTGGAGCCGTTTTATGAAATGAAGGGAGTAAAGCCTCCTGAGGAGGAATGGGGATATACTTTTTTTGTATGTGTGTGTTTTTTTGTCTGTTTGCTTTAAAGGAAAACAAAGACTATTTTTAAACATATGGTTTTGATTAAAAAAATTAAAAAAAAACAAACAAACCTGGAAGTTATTCCTTCAATGCACAAAGTTCTCTTCTGAAGCTCCTGATGTCAGGGCTGAAGGGACGTGACAGGTTGCTGTGTGACCAGTCAAGCGGTGACAAAGGTAACCACTTCATTTTGCTGGGAAAATGTACAATTGAGGTAGCGGCTGACCATCTATTTAATTGCGTGGTGAGTGCCATATGATGAGAGGGTAAAGTTAAATTGATGATTCAGGCTACCCTAGCCAGGGTACGGTTTACATGGCAATTATACTGGGTCATCTGAGTGTAATTGGCAAGTAATTTTGTAAGCGAAGGAACATGACAGCTCATTTACATGGTGTTCACTGAGTAAAATTTGGGGACATTCATCAACCACTCTAGAGTGCGGAGTGATTGCATTGATATCCCCGAACGCTGCAGGCCCGAACGCTGCAGGCCTTGGATGCTGGTTTACGGAATGCCCGCCCCCCAATCGTGGATAGCCGTGTGTGTGCACGCGCAGTTGTGTGCAGCGCGCTAAGCGCTTTTATTCGAATGTGGGTGAAATCACCGCTCTTTTTCTCAGGGAGCTCACGGGTAGGAGACAGACACACCCATCATTTTAACCGAGTGTGGTAAACGGAGGCTGGGCGCTGTGGATGGATGCCAATGGGACTTTGATGAAACAGTTCTTGCCAGGTAGAGGCCTGGTGAGAACAGAATCCTAGGAGCCACTAGACTAGGGGGTGGGAGACTCTCAGAGCTGACCTGACAGGACCTGCAGTCAGATAAGGCCTGAGTCTGGCTAGCTATCCAAGGACTTAAGAAGAGGTGGGCCCTATCTAGCTGTTTTGAAGATAGACCATTTTGTATAGTAACAATTACTGTGCTATTATGATATACTCGGCTCTAGTCTCTGTGCATCAAGGGATATTTTTATCTTTACGACCACCCAGAAAATAGGCACGAAAATTCCTTTTACAAACGAGGGCACTAAATAGACAAAGGTTTCCCAGAATCACACAGAGAGAGTGGTGGAGGAGCTGGGCTTTGAACACCCGTATCCAGTCCTGAAGGCCTTGCTCACCGCTAGCACTAGCCCATCCCATGCTGTTGGCTTCCTTAGCACAGTCCGCTGGGATTCCAGACTAACTCCGTCCTGTGCCCGCTGTGCCCTCTAGGCTCTGAGCATGCTGCCAGGGCGGTGACTTGCCATTCTGCTCAAAGTCACATCTCTAAGTCTGAGACAGCCGTGCCTGTGTTGCCACTAACATACAACAAAGGTGTAGCTTTGAGGGAGGACAGGCCAGAGACCTCTGTAGTCAGCCTCACAGGTGAAACATTGAGGGCGGGGAGCTAAGGCAGTGTCAGTGTGGAGACGCATAGATGGAGCCGGAAATTGGCTGGGCTCGGCGATTGATGGGGCGTGTGGATCCTGTCGGTACACCCTTGTGTCACTTCTGATTTCTAACCATTGTGCTGGAGAGAGGACTTTTGGCAAAAGAATCCGAGGAACAGGGAGGTTCACACTGCTCCCTGCTGAGCTCTTAGATTCCTGGGAAGAACTATGTGGACTCAGGATAAAAGTTAGAAGAGACTTCCCCAGAGGCGGCTAAAAATAGAAGGGACGGTCCGGGGACAGAACCACCCTGGGGTGGATGAGTGGTTGGATGGCCTTTGGGATTCTTCTCTCTTTGAAAATTCTCTACTTGAAAGTAAATAAAACTCCTGTTTCCTTTTCTAAACTGCCTGGATGAAAAAAAAAAAAGATAAAAATCAAAGTATTCAAGGGCTGGAAAATATTGAGTCCAAACGCCTTGATTATAGATAAGGGAAGGAAGCCCCGAGGGCTACATGATTCATCCGAGGACACCCCTCCAGGAGGAAGACAGGGTCATTGCCTTCCCTTCCTTTTGTCTCCAATAGTAACATTTTTGTCTTGGGTTTCCCTGTGGGCAAGCCACTGGTAGACATTGGCGCAAAAACAACAGAGACTTGGCTTTTGTCTCTAGGGAAAGTGGAGTATTGACAATAAGGGGTGCCTGTCACATGATGACCTAGGACATTGAGCAAAATGAGAAAATTGAATTTAAACATTCCTAAGAAGAGTTAGAGAGATGGCTTGGTGGGTAAGACCATTTCACTGGCAAGTATGAGGACCCGAGTTCAAATACTTGGTAGCACGTAAGAAGCCAGGCATGGCTATATATGACTGCAGCCCCAGCACTGGAGAACAGAGTCCCAAAGCTTACTTGGCAGGCAACCCAGCTTAAAGGATGAGCTTTTGGATCAAGCGAGAGACTCTATCTCAGGGAATGAAGAACCAGAGAGTAAGACATGTCATGTGTTGCCCTCCGCAGAATGTGCACGGGCCTGTGAACTGAACATTCCTGTACATACAGCACACACCTATACCACACATATAAAACATAATACACACCAAATCTCTCTCTCTCTCTCTCTCTCTCTCTCTCTCTCTCTCTCTCTCTCACACACACACACACACACACACACTCACTCGTTCTCTCTCAAATCCACATGGATTTTTGGAATCCCTAGTCATTCCCATCCAGTTCTAACACGTTCCATTGACTGTCTCTGAGTCTTGCAACCCTACGGTACTATTGTTTTCACTTAATGCTTTGAAAAAATCCCGGAAACATAACCTGCTTCATGAAATCTGACTATGGTAACTCCTGAGCCCACTGTCCGCAAACGATAACATTCATTATGTTGTCTTGCAGCCAACTTTGTCCTTGCAATGATATTGTTTACATACTAATATCTATAGTTTTATCACTATAGTTCTGAGTCATTTTGGGTTGTGGAGTCTATCTGTGTGAATTGCCTCATCATCATTTGAATTGCTATATAATATCTTACTTTCAAGAGATAACTGAAATATTTACTGAAAGAACTCTCATTCTCGACTCCCAGCATATTTTGAAGAATTTATTTTCTATCATGAGCAACTGTACATCTAGCTTATATGCATGGCTTTGTGGGGCAGTGAGCAGGAGCCGCTGAGCTCCTCATGGTGATTATAACCTGCTTCCTTGCCAGGGGCCCTCTGAGAGTCCAAAGAGCGCTTGTTTGACCAGGGACAGAGCAGGTCCTGGGCAGAGAGACAGTAAGTGACTTCAAGCTGTGGCTTTTCTAACTAAATACATATCTCCCCCCTGCCCTTGTGCAAAGGCCTGCTCTCGTTTCCTGAGGGAGTGAGAATCTTTGTGTGAAGAAGTGTCACCAAGTGTCTTACTCGTCAGCATGCGCCCACCATCTCTTCAAGTGACAGCAGGAGTAAGTTCATCAGTTCAACGTGCCTTTCACATTCAGAGACTCCTGACTAATAAAATCTGGTATTTATCATCAGAACAGCCAAAGAACTGGATTCTGGCACACGCTGCTCTCACGCATGGAGAGAAACTTGAAAAGACAGAAGATTTGCTCCAATTTTCTTTCTTCTCTTCATCTAGAAGCAAAAGCATACCTTTTTTCAATTAAAAAGAGTATGAGCACATGGAAACATCTGGCCCGTATCACCACGGCAGCCTCCTAGAACTGCCTGCTTTGCCTCCAGTGTGTCCTTTTGAAAAATCAAGTCTGCAGCAGCCAGCAAGTGCTTCCTAGCTCATAGGTCTGCAGCAGCCACTGCCGTCCCTGCCGTATTCCTCATGGCTCTTTCATGGTCCTGAGGGTCAGCTCCTGTGTGGTCACCATTGCTCCCTACCCTGCCTGCAGCCCACCCCAGCCACATGGAGCACTTGGGCTTTTGCTCCCCAGAGGACATCTCTGGACTTGTAGGCAAGCCAGTTCACTCCTTATATAAGCTCTCTTTAGACTCTGCTAAGACTGGATCTCATGGGCTCCCCCAGCCCCTGTCAGCACTGGTCTTTTATACTTGGCTAGTGTAGTAGGTTTTAATTTAAACAAACAAACTTGAATCTCATTGGACAAGGCTATTATGGCTATTATCACTCAATTTTGCTTGAGGCAAATAGCCCCACCACTTTGTATCACGAATAAGATCCCAATCACACATGTAATCTATGCTAGGCCATTATTCCTATGACCCGGTAGACTAGACTATAAACTGCCTGCAGGCTGGTGTTGTGCACTGCTAACTTATATTTATATAATCTGGTAGGGGATTCTCCATAAATATATCTATTGTATAAACCCATGCCTTAAGGAAAAAAAAAAAACAACAAAATCCCCTCAAGAAAGATTGTGTGGCTCTTTTGGTCACTTGTGTGGCTTCACAAATGTACCAATACTCATGGTGCTCGTTGGACCTGGCAGATGCAGACAGTACCCACGGGGTGGCTGAGTGTCTGTTACCCTACCATGCTGGGAGGACGGAATCACATTGAACATTTAAGCCTTTGAATGTGCTCATTCCCCCGTCTCCGGTCCTAGGTTTTCCCTCAGACACGATCATTTCTGTGCTCCATTGGGAGTTCCTTATTTCATCCCACGGGCATGCATGGTCTGCTTCATCACGTCTGATCATGGCTCAGGTGTAGTCATGGGCATAGCTGAATTTCCGATTCAGATTCATACAAACCAATCATGCCAGATGTAATTACACCACTGCCCATTGGTTAACTCATGGCAATCATTTTGATAATCTAGCCATTGAATCTTCTTTTAAAAAATGTTTTAGAAAATGACATATTGATTGATTGATTGATTGATTGATTTTTGTGTACGTGGGCGTGGGTGGGGGTGTGTATAACATGGTGGGGATCGGAGGGCATTTTTGAGGAGGTGGTTCTGTCCTTATACTAGAGATCATGGTCGAGTTATCTGGTTTGGTGGTAGGAGCCTTAACCCTCATCAATATTTTGCTTGTTTAGACACTTGATTTATATTTAACTAATTATTTTCCTGTGTGTTTATATGAGGGTGAGTGGGGAAGCCAGAGGAAAATTTGCACGAGTCAGTTTTCTCCTAGTGCGTGGGTCCTAGGGATTGCACTGAAGGCACCAGGCTGGCTGGCGAGTGTCTTCACCCACAGAGTCATGTCTCGGCCCCTCACTGAGTTTCCCTTCCTCTGGTTCCTCTCTTTTCACTCAGTTGCACGCTGCTTTAAGGACACCGGAAAAGAGTCGGCATTCCCTTGGATCCGGGCCGCTATCTGTGGGACATTTCACATTATCTCAGTGACACAGGATCCTGGAGCGTGCCCTTGCCAATGTCCTTGCCACAAATTCAGTCCCTAGAGAACTCTTTGCGCGGTCAGGGTGTGGTACAGGTGTGGCGGAGGGATGAAAGATGCCGTAGGTATACTGGAGAAAATACGCCAACGGTGTAAGGATGGGGGCGTGTCCAGCTATCAGGCTAAAGGAAAGAACAGGAGAAACCGGACCCTTCTTTAGGGAGCGGTGGGGGCAACACCCAGAGGGGTTCCTCAAGAATGCTTTAGCAGCCTGGCATCCCACTGACAGTTTCGTTAACGTGTCCGCTGGGCTGCCTTCTCGGGGGCCTGTTGCAAATTCCTTGCTTGATATTATTAATGGTTAATGGGCGCACCTGAAATCAAGCAATAATGTACCATTTGCGTAATAGTTATATTAAATGGTTCTTTTATACAACATCAAGCTTATCAGATTATCTCGCTCCTATTAACGAGTGCCTCATCTTTGCCAATTTCCTTATCAGATGTTTCCGCATCATCCCCAAGTGCAGCCGCTTCCAGCTGCGGTGGCACTGTCTCCTCCATTTCAATATATCGAGGTGCCAGCCTCCTCATGCGTCTTCCCTTCTCTCTGGCACGGAGGCACAGGCCCGATGTGCCTTTTGGGAAGCTGGTGGTCACCAGCCGTTTGATACAGGCACATTCGGAGTCAAAGACAGCACGAGGCAGAACTGATAGTGATGTGGAATTTTTACGACAGGCTTCTTCGTGAAGTCTGGGGCTGCTGAATTAGTCTCAGACGTTTCTCTTTTTCCTGCTCCCTTTGCTGAAACTCATGTGCTCTAGTCTGTGTGGCGGAGCCCCAACACACAGGGACAAAAAGCAAAGGATGCTATGCTTCACTGTAAGATAATAAACGTTTAGTAATCCAGGGGCCCTGCCTTCATTGGGCGGATCAGAGGTATAGAGGAGGCTGAAGCAATGGCACAACAGTTAGCTAACATTTACTTGCTCTTACAGAGGACCCAGGTTCTGACTCACAACCATCTCTAATTTTATGTCCGGGGACCCCACGCCCTCTTCTGGCCTTCACAGGTACTGCGTGCCCACGGTGCCACAGCATACACACAGGCAAAATACCCCTACACAGAAAATAAAAACATCTACAGATATTTTTAAACAATTATCTTTAAGAGGAAGCGTCAAGATTCCTGACCACTGTGTATTTTATTTTATTCAAATGCATACCTGTAGCCGAAGGCACAAATGGGGAAAAAATGCAGAGTGGTGTGTTGGGAGCCAGATAGTGTCCTTTCTAGAACGTTCGCTGTAATGATACCGCATCTTGTGAAGGAAGGCTGGCTGGTACAGTTCGTCACTTTGAACTGCTTTAGTCCAATCCTTATCTCTATGCTGCATCTCGTATTTCTCCCACTTCCAGGTTTTCTTTTCGTTCTGATTCTGTCTTTGGTACTTAAAAAAAAAAAAATGTTTCTCTAGGAAGTAAAGAACAGCTCACATTTACCGCTGAGCATCCAAGACAACTCACTCTGTACTCGCCAAGTTCTGCTGCCCATTAAGGCCAAAATCCATGCTTGTTGGTCCCCAAGTCTCCAGTGGTGTTATAGACCACACGCAGTTCGCGAATCACTGAGTTGAAGATCCACTCTCACAATTTATGATTATCCAGCTCTTCAATTCAAATTAAATCCAGTGTGGAGTTAACATGGCCTGTGTCATGTATGCTTAATATAAAGTATAGCACAATGTAGCTTTTAAAGACAAAGCCCAGAAGGCGCAGAAACCCTAGTATAGCCCCTAGCTGCTCCTCTCCATCCAGTGCCTCATGCAGAGTCAAGGAACAGAGATGAATCAAACCATGCTGTATTAGTGGATGCATATACGTGCACATCAGGCTTCCGGGTTTTTCTGCTGACAACTTCTATGGTTTCATAAGTACTTAAGAAAAGCTCGCATGTGCAGGTGGGAATTCATTATATTTTATTGAGGACGGCTACTCTCGATAGAACCTATGGGGTGTGACTTTTCATAAAAACCTAATGAATTTCTAAATTTGTTGAGCTGCTTCCAAACAGATGCGCGCTGCTAATCTAACAGAAATGTTTAGAGCCTAGACCCCAAATATCAATAGCTTTTAGTATTGCAAATTAGTCTGTCTGTTGGGTAAATTGGGCTGTGTGGTTCTCGATTCAAAGCAGCAAGTGATTCTGCACGCGTGTTTTGTGCGTGACTGCCTCACTGGAGCCTGATGGCCGTGTGCTCCTTTGCAGAGTTTCAAGTTGAACGTGGACAGTCACTGTGCTCTCAAGGAAGCCGTGGAGGAGGAAGGACACCAACTCCTGGAGCTCATTGCATCGCACAAAGCAGGTAAATCCTCCTGAAATATTGCGGGTCTTTATGTCTCCAGACTATTAAGAATGAAGAAGCATTGCTGTAAATTACTGCATATATTCACTTCCTTATGTATTATTAATATTTACATTATCAGATTGACCTTCAAGATTTATAAATGTTTCATATACTGCATACAATGCTGTGATACTTATACGATGAAATAGTGCCTCCAACCGCCTGTTCATTTTATTTGGGGCTTACCATTCGCCTGCGTTCCTATTGAAATCCCATTCCCAACAACTTCACGTTGACATGCTTTTTGATGTAGGAGCTCTGGAAATAACGTTAAGATAATGAGTGAGAGCCGTTCTTACAGACACGGTGCGTATGCACTAGGGTGTACATAGAGATCGCCATGGAGATAAGGCAGACTGTCCATGGACATCTGATTATTTCTGTGCCAGTTCACGCATGTGGACGTGTGGCATATTCTCTGTAGGCCTTTGCATCAGCAGAGGCTTTGGCCTTCAACCAGTTCTTAGTCCAACACAGATGCATTTAATGAAGAATGTATACTAGATTTAAAAAAAATGTTATATGGTCCTATTTATCCTGATAATCAAAGGCCACAAAACAGGACTGGTTAAAGCTTGCTTGTTTGGTTTTTTATTTTATTTTATTTTATTTTATTTTGTGTCTTTTTTTTTCTTTTTGCTTACTATTTAAACAGGAAAAGAATAGCATCAAGCAGATGTGTTATGTCAGAGACCACTGTCTTGATTCTGGCCCATTTGCCGTATTTCCCATTGAATTACCTGCATCTATTTTCAGATGCCCATTTGATCAACACAGGGCCTTGTGCTGCAGGTGCCCAGCTCTAGTCCCAATGACACCTCTCCATCACATTCTGTTCCGCACGCATGATCTCCTCCAACCCAAAGTCTGCATCGGTGTCTGCATCGGTGTCTGCATGTGCTTGTCCCGTGTTTGTGCTGTTCTAGCTCAGAATCTCTGGTCTCGGTTCTGAGGGACAAATGGCGGGTAGCGGTAAGGTCACTGGAGAGCAGGGATGTGGCTGGAAAGGGCCGCCTCGCTTTCCGTGTGACAGACAGAAAAGCAGGCAAAGATGCAGCGGGGCCCACAGCTTTGCTTTCCTTTGGAGAAGGACTGAAGGACATGCTGAAGATGATTGCAAGTCAATGGAAGGAGCTGCAGAGGCAAATCAAACGACAGCACAGCTGGATTCTCAAGGCTCTGGACACCATCAAAGCGGAGATACTGGCTACTGATGTGTCTGTGGAGGACGAGGAGGGGACGGGGAGCCCCAAGGTAAGTGGCTTGAAGTTTGCTTTATTTCCCCGTATTCCTGTCTTCTTTTGAACTAGGCGCCACTGAAGTTTGCTTTCCACCCCTAAGGCTCTTTGTTTCTAGTGAGTAAACTTTGTAACTCCTTCTCCCTCTGTCTCCCTCCGTGTGTGTGTGTGTGTGTGTGTGTGTGTGTGTGTGTATGCTGAAAACAAAAGGCGAGAACTTTCAAGTTTTCTAGGAAGCAGAAGGGGGACAGGATTCTAGGGGTGGGAGAAAGGGGGGGGAGGCATAAAACATTTAGTAAACAAAACATAAAGCATCTTTAACATGAATAATCAGAATGGTTTTAAATTGTTTTGTTGCAACTATAAATCACTATAATCAGTGCAATCACTCAGCTCTGACATCCATTAGCCGCTTGGTTACAGCAAATTAACAAAGAAGGGAGAAAGTGATTCATTATCTCATTCCTGTTAATGACTATCAGATGCATTGCCTAATTAGGGGATGGTCATTGTAGTGCGAAGAAGGTCATATGCTTTGCTACAAATCTTTTTGCTCTGAGTGTAAGTTTTCCATAATGGCGCACGCACCGAAGGCAGCAAGTATTTTAAAAACGAGTATTGGCAGGCTTTGATTATCCATTTTAGATTTACAAAATCATCTTGGAGACATAGGCCACCGAGCACCAAATGAAGTGCCTGTTAGTGTAGTGTGCTCTGGCCGTAAAGGTGAATCATTTAGACTTACCATGTCGAGGACAATTTTATTAATTTGACATTTTCTTGTAGTTTCTCACTTTGTGAAAAGGAGTCCAGAAATCTGTAGACTTGGGACCAGAGCCTAGTGTAGCACGGAGGGAAGCAGATGGAAAAGTTCAGTTTCTATTCCTGGCATGGACAGAGAGAGAGAGACATCGTCAAATCCCATTTCCTCAGCGTGGCCAGAGCAAACTAGCAACCGCTTTGCCCTCTGAGACTCAGATGCTTCAATACAGGCAGAGCTGGGACCCAAACCAGCCCCACAACACTGAGACCGTGCAGCCAGCCAGGGGAAAGCTCAGAGGACCTCTCTTTATCTGCTGGAAAAGAACTGAATGGCAAGATCAGTCCCACCGGAACCTCCACCACCGAGGAGGCCGCACTTCAGGAAATACTCGAAGAAAGGAAGGGAAGTGGCTTGGCACAGGAGCACATATTTTAGGAAGGGATGTGATTGGAGGTTCAAAGCCGCAGCTAAAGCCTGGACTGCCTCTCCAGGCAGAGGAAGCAGACCGCAGGGGGAAGTTGATTGGCCAAGGCTTCACTGTGGAAGAGGGGCAAAAACTATCAGAATGGGCACGACTAAAATCTGGGTTGTGTCCTATTTCTTTAACAAAAAGAGGGGTTGGGGAGTGGCCTAGAGGCAGCGCACTTGCCTAGGATGTATGAGGACTTAGGTCTCATGGCAGACACCACAGAACGAGAGCGCAAGCAAGCTACCGCTATGTCATTCAGCATCCACTCCCAGGTTTCATTGGCGTACTGAGAACAAAAGGCTTATTTTCTGAATTAATGCACCTCTGTCCTGTAGTACTTTCCTGTCCGCACACAAGCACACATCATATCTGAAACAATGACAAGAAGAGATTGTGTGTTGAGGGATCGACACATGGGGAACCTGGGAGCTGCAGAGGCAGACAAACCCCAGGCCTTCCGCTGGTACCAAAGTTAGTTCTCTCTTCACCAGTCTGGGCTGGATTCTACCCCAGACAAACAAACACACTCACATTCAAGGATGAATGTAATATAGATGCAAGGTTAAGCTACTATGGAGAAAGATGAGATGACTATTTTTACCCATTTGTTTAATGTTTATAAATTGTTTCTCTCAGACTTGGGGCAGCTGAATACCAGGGAGGTGTAGACTCCAGGTTAGACCCTCTGAACGAAATGACTACCGTTTGCCACTAGGTGTTCTTGAGGCAATTACCTGGCTTCTCTCTCTCTCTCTCTCTCTCTCTCTCTCTCTCTCTCTCTCTCGTATTTATCATCTGTAAAATAAAGGCAACAGGGCCAACAAGATGTTCAAAGGACAAAGGCACTCACCATCTGGCCCCTTGGCCTGGGTTCAGTCTTTGGGAGACCCACACGGTGGGAGAAAAAGCTGATGAAGTGGTCTTTGGCCTCCACGTGTGTACTGTGACATGCAGAAGCCAAGCCAACCGCTCTCTCTCTTCTCATAGAACATAATGATACATATATATATATATCATTTTAATATCATATCAGATATAATATTTTATCATATATATATATTTCAACTTTTCAAAGGGGTAAAATTATAATTTCTGCTTCAAAGATCTGCAACATGGATCCTTTTAAAGAGGTCTTAGAATGAGAGGGTGTTTTGCGTACTCAGGACACAGAGGCTTAGGATGGCTGAAGATGGAGGCCAGCCTGCCCTTTAGGTGAGCTCGAAATCAGCAGATGACATAACAATGGTGCTGAGGCCAGAACCTTGACTGGAGTAAATCTTCAATAGGGTGAACTGTGATGTCGAAGCCTTCCTATTCTAATGACACAATAGGCAAATAATTATAACGGATTTGATAGAACGCCAATAGAAACTGGTACAAGATGCTATAGGTAGATGGAGAGGGGCCTCAAGGAAAGATCTGGAAGGAGCTGACTCTTTGAAATAAGGGTAGAAGGGTGTTTGCCACGGTCCAAGTAATGGGCAGGGGGACCAGCATTTTTAAAGACTCGATGTGAGATGGTTGGTGTGGAACCCAGAACCATGGCCAGGATGATTATGCTCGGCTGTCAAGGTCTGTGCCAAGGCTCCCGGTGTCACAAGAGTGACCTTTACCAATTAGTGACGGGAACAATTGCCAGGATCCAAGTCCTAAGGACAGACATGCATATTGCATAAGAATTTTATCTTGTGTCAAGCAGTGCAAACTGAATCAGGCTGCCTGTGAGTCCCTCTAGCCTGAGAGCAAGCCTCTGCTCCCTGTCCTTCACGGGAGCCTTCTTCCCACGACGTGACCTTGCTCAGGTCACCCGCAAGTTGCGCCATGAGATGCATCCCCAAGCAAAGCGGTATGATCATCCATTTCATCTTAAACCTAAAAGAGAAACTAAAATTAAAACATAATAAAAATAGTTCCAGAACTTCTCTTAGGTTTACTTCAGAAGCTACTGAAAGCTTGAGAAGCATAATAGGAAATCTAAGGAATATATCTGGGGGGTATTTTTCTTTTTTACCTTGTTTGAGAGACTGCAGAAAAGGGCTTGGTCTTAGAAATCTTGTAAAGCAGGAGGATAGGAGGAAATTCAAAGACTCTGGGAAACGTCTCCCCTAGGACCCGGCAGCATACCTTATTTGTTGTATTTCATTTTTTAAAAAAGTGTTTTCCCAGGACTGCGGGATCTTTTATACTGGGAAATAGAGAGCGGAATCCATCAGTTCTGGAACTACAGCTTCAGCATGCACATCCAAGAATTTAAAATATGCTTGTAATTATGTATTTTAAGAAAGGTTGATAAAAGTTTCTCACCTTAAACTAGAGGCTTCGTATTTTAAACATTTCAGTGATGTGCAGTGAGGAAGATTTCAAAATATAGTGACTACCCAATGCCTATCAAATGCTGTGTTTCTTTTTTTGACCTTTTAAAGTAAAAGCCAGGCCATCCTAAAGAAAAAAATATTAATTGACATCATCTCCTTTAAAATGTTCCCACGTGCCCTCTTTTCTCTTCCGATGCTGGTATCCTTCAGGACCTAGAATCAGGACCAGGGTCTTCCCACGTGACTTACCCAAGTTTGCCTCACTAAATGTAAGCAACACCAGCTTCTTCATCCTTTCAAAGGAAACAGACGGGTCTCTAGAATCCAGAACACCTGCAGATTTTATTGTAAGAAATCCAGAAACCTTGCAGCCATGACAGACACGGTGACCTGACCTGGTTCCAAGAAGCATCTTCATTTCCTCAGTGAAAGGATGGTGGTGTCGGGCTGCTGTGGACTCCAGGGATGCTGATCATCCCCCTTCTTTGAGGGTCTTAGATTGAAGTCATACTCCTTTGGAAATGGGTACCAGACTCCAAAGGTCATCAAGGATATCAACACAGCATTAGCTGGAGAGCAAACTCACAGATACCTTTGAATATGTTTTCTGGGGCCTACAAATGACAGTTTTAGCTACTGCCTTGAGATGGGGATTTGTGTTCCTTTTGACTTGGGGAGTCAGTGGCTGTTGGACTTGTCTTCAGATGTCGCGTGAGGGAAGTACAGGCTTAACACACACTCTGGTATATTTGTTTGCCTGATGCCCAAGTCTTGACTCAGTGCTTAGGCAAATAAATTATGTGTAACTCTACCCAATGAAAGAAATATAAAAGAGTGATTTGGGGGACACATTAAGAAGATACTCTCGGTATTACAAGATGCCTTTGGGATAATATTGTAACCTTTTGGTATTGTTTTGGAATATAGTTTCATCCTGAATCTGTTGAAGCATCACCGAGACCAAGCATTGTCCATGCATTCAGCTCTGTTTGAGCTAATGGACGTATGTGCTCAGTATGTTCTTTAATATAAGTTCTTCATAAAGAGCATTAAGGTCATAAGTGGGAACCACATTTAAATATTGTCAGTTCCTGTACGAAGACACATTCATATTAAAAGCTACTCAAGACGCCCTCCTTTTTACCCAAAGCAAAGAAAAACATAGCTACCTAATGTCAAAAGAAAGTGGAAACGATATAGTAAGATTCAGTTGTACCTAATATGGGGAGAAAGACAACAGGCAAAGGCCTAGCTGCGTGTTTATTGAGTGCCGACAGGAACCTCTGCCCAGTGCTGAGCCGTACATGAGAGAAGACACGCTCCCTTGCTCAGTGGTCTTATCATTCATGTAAGCACGTAGTGTAACGCCTTGTCTAACGTGCTTTGGGCTATCTTAGATCTAGAATAATAGATCACCTACGATTCAGATCATCTTAATTAGGATGTTGGCAGCCTGAAATGGAACGGTGTTCTTGATGAAAGCAAATGAGTAGGAAGTGCATCGCCACCTCCATGGCATCCGTGCGGAATCCTTCCTGCAGCCAGCTCTGACGCAGACCTTCCTTGCTCAAGTGTGTAATCATAGCTCTGCCTTGAGAACCTAGGGAGAGCTTTCCCCTACTGCAGATTTGTCAATGACCCCTCTTTTGTTATTGTTAGGGCAACTTTTCTCCCAAAATGCGTTTTGAAAGTCAGAAAACAAGACAAAATACCTTGTCTTGAAGACAAGTGTGGTTACTAAATTTGTGATGAAATACAGTTTTCAAAAAGGTTTCTCTAGTGTCCTTGTGTTACTTCAGCGTGCATATGATCAATCTGTCTCTGATGAGGTGACTGATGGAAGGGTTAAGAAAATAAACATATCTAATGGTAGATCAAAGGTCAGCTAGCAGTCATCTCTATACTAGACTGCAGGTGAATAAGACCATAGCTTAGCCTTGTCCCCTGCACATCCATTGCCAGTGACCTTGACTATGCAAGGATGTACATGTTTGACTCAGCAAGAATCTGAGAGAAATTCTTCAGTGTCTCTGATCAACACGTGGAAACTTCACTGGCATTGGTAGGCATTTGACTTTTCCGTATTTATTTAGAAGTACCCAGAAGTGAAAAAGATGAATGATGCTGGCTACAAAATTAGAATCTGCAGAAAGCAGTCTTCACCTATCAGGTTCACACTTCACCTTTCTGTTCCTTATGCAGATGGTAGCTGCCAAGCACACAAGGGAGATATTTTTAATGCAGAGTCACCTGTGTTAATAACTCTGTAGTTTATAAACACATACACAAAAGGGCAAGACACAAAATTGCTCCTAAAAATGCTTTTAAGTTAATAAGTAGATTCTTTGAAAGTGTGAAACAATGACCTCAGTGTGTCATTTACACTTTTTATTTTTTTTTCCTGGAATGTGTTGTTTTTGGCAGGGGAGTACTTGGCCAGCAAGAGCCCTGCCTGCTAACAGGGATCCCTCTGCTCTGGCTCTTGTGTTTATTGAGTCACACAGGACTTCATATAAAACACAGATTTACCAGTCCCCAGACCTGCAGGCAACACCCTTTGCGCTTCCAGCGCTTGTTTAGCTGTTCTCACTCCCAAGAAGGGTGGCACTTCTATCCAGTGAAGCCAAGGAGTGCTAAGATGCTCTGCTTTACTCTTCTTGTTCAGGTATCCTCGAGAGACAGTTACTTAGAGAGTCGAGATGCTCTCTAATAAGACCATTCCCAGTCTTATTTCCTACCATCCCATCGTAAATGAAGGGGGATACTTCTCAAAGATAAGTTTTAATATGTACATGTGTATTAACATATTACACACACACACACAGACAGACAGACAGACAGACTTTATAAGGAAACATAATTAGATTGGAGACCATCTAGGTCAAAGCTCCAGGCGCAGTTTACCACAGCTTTCAGGCCGTTTTTTGTTTTTGTTTTTCTCATATTTATAGTTAGTTGGTTGGGGATTATCTCCTGGACTAAGTACAGTTGTGGGCCTCACAAAGGGAGAAAGAACCACAGAAGAAAACCAAACCAAAAGGAAAGACTAAGATAAATGAAAGACGAGACAGGAGAAGGGTACCAGAGAGTGGCCTGAGAAACATGGGAGAGCCTAGGCAAAGATCATGGCCTGAGGCGTCACGCGGAGGCATCGTTTGATAGGCTGCCCAATGGAGTCCCGGCACTTCGGTTTCCATGTTTCTCTTGAGTGTAGCCTCTCTTTCTTTTATTCTCTCACTCTGGAAACCAAAGTCAGAAAGCTCCTTTACATTTGATATCGTAGATATCATTGTGTGACCACTGTGCTTGTATAACACAGATTATTAGTGGAGCTAGCATTTACAGCAGGGTTGTAACTCTAGGTTCATGTTTCAGCCCCTTTATCTTTTCCCTGGCACAGTTAGGATTCATGCGAACATGTCATTTAATATACCTTATAGCTTTTCCTTCCTTAAAATGTGTTTTTTTCCCCCTTTCTCTGATTTTGCTCATGGCTTTCTCAGTATCTTTGTCTATACTTCTCTTATTCATCCTTAAAATAAATGAATATTGACTAGACTCTTTTAAATTTCATGTATATTATTCTAAGAGAAGATGGACAGTGTGATAAATGTTAAGGTAATGGACCAAAGGGAAGTGGGGGACATGATTTCATTCTATTAGCTAGAAGACATTTACCCCATTACCCTAACAGAATTTTGGTTTTGGAGTAGTCTCCAATGTTCAGCTAATCTGGGAGCCAAACAATATTGGAGGACAGACATCCTAGGTAGAGAAACTAGAATAAGCAAACTATGAAAGGGGGAAATGTAATTGGACATCCTGGAAAGGATGATGAGCTAGGAGTGTTTGACCTTTTGAAAACAGAAAGCCCCTGTATTACAGGAATGGACAGGGGCCTTACGGAGGTTAAAACTGGGTTGTGCTGGGAAGAGCTTTAAATGGTGGATGGAGGAGCTGTTATACTCACATGGGTGTTTCTAGTGTTTCGGTGTCCATAGACAACAGCTGGTCAAGGTCAGATGGGAGAGGAAGGATTAAGAAGTCTTAACAGGGAACCCTGACTGCTCTTTGGGATGATGAGAAAGGGGGAGTTGATTGGGGGAGGGAGAGGGAAATGGGAGGTGGTGACGGGGAGGAGACAAAAATCTTTAATAAATAAATAAATAAATAATAAAAATAAAAACAAACAACAACAACAACAACAACAACAACAGAAGAAGTCTTAACAGACAGGTTTATGGCACACACCTGTAATCCCCGAAGTTGGGAGACCAAGGCAGGAGATCAGGAGTTCAATGCCAGCCTGGGCTACATGGCAAGACTCTGTCTCGTTGCTTATCACACTGTTATGTTTCCAGGGAACTTTTGTTCAGACATGCCAAAGAGCAACCTTAAAGTGTTTTCTTTTATCACCTCATGTCATCTCAAGAAGAGAGGCAAGCACAGCACTAGATATTTTGAGACCACATCCAGTAACTTTTATGGTAGTGTATTATTATAAATGCCTTAACATATTATTGGCTGCTGGTAATCTCTTACTGCCTTTAGTTTTTAAATTAAGCTTGATTATTAGTATATGTGTAGAGGAGAAAATGTGGACTCTATAGAGTTTGGTAATATGTGGCTTCAGAAAGCCCCTGCGGGCATCTTGAAATACATCCACCATGTTTAAAGGAGACTGCTGTACAGTGACTCAAATGGAGGAGAGGAAGTTGGGTGGAGGAGGCAAGATGTGATACTCAAGAAAGAATATGTGTCTTCTCCACTGGGAGAGGAAGAAGGGATGAATGTTGGTGCCGAACAGAGTAAAGATGGCAGAAGAGAATGGGTTCAGAATGGAGTCAGACTCGCGACTGGTCTCTGGGGAAAGGCTGAGGGGGGAGGCCAGTCTGTGATAGCAGAGTAGGATCCCAATCCCATTCTCTCAAGAGTGGCTTCTTGCCGCGTGTGTCCTGCCTGACTGAGCTGAACTGCATGTATGTTCAGGCTGCACCCTTGATGGCGAATTACACCCAGCCTTGTGCTGTGCTTTCTAATTTCATCCTGGAATTTATACTTTTATAGTTAGCTGTGAAGGTGCCTCCACCAAGCCTGGAAACTCCTTGAAAGCACAGGTCCTTTGTAAACTTCTGTTTGACTCAGTTTAGCTAAGATTTCAGCTTATAGTATAGTTTATGTATATAATATGTATATCTTTATACTAATATGTACTTTGTTTTTAATGCTGAGGAGGTAACTCCACTTTATCTTCCCGCCATTCATGATGCAATGTTTGTCTTAGTTGTGTAAATAATAGCCCAATCCCATTTCTCTGTTTGCTTTTTCTATACTTTTCTCCTAGTTCCTTTGCCTGTTGGTTTTCATTGTAAACAAAGCAATCGTAAGGGAACCTTTAAGTGGTCATTTTACCCGTTTTCCCCAATAAGTAGTAATTTATGCTATAAAAAAGAAAAATCCCACAATTCTATTATTACTATTAAGCTTTCTTAAGGCAAGTCTCTTCAATTATTGTCGTCAGTTACTTGGATTTTATATTTTACTTTATTTTTGCCTTTGTTTTAAAACGCTTTCTCAAAGGGTAAACTCTGGGTAACTTCTTTGAAGTAAGACCCTAAAAGCATCTAATAGGAATTAGTAACTGGACAGCACACTAGCTGATGAAATTTATGGTCTTTGCTTTAAAGCTCTCTTAACAAGATTAGATGAGATTGAACCTGCAAAGGCAGAGGTCGCCAAATTGACATAAATTCAAAGGGCACAACTAGATCATACCACTATTTGAATGTCTAACAAAGTCAAATCTCTGACATATTGTATTTGGCTCACTATAGTCTGTGTTCATATAGATCCTTCTAGTAAATGATAAATGTTAGGGTTTAGCTAATGCAATAACGTTTCTATTCTTCCAGACCTTCATAGGACACACAGAGCAGGAGAAATCTGGTCTATGAAATGACTGGACGGTTTCTCTGGGATGTGCTCTGTGTAGTACGCACAGACATAAGCATTCATGCATTTTTTTTTCAAGTAGCTTTGTTGGATTTACTTCCCGACTGGCTTCCAACTGACACCTCTTTGTAGGTATTCAGACTTCATCCTATAGATTGGGCTCAGGGTGAGGGATACTGAATCTCACTATGGTGTCATGTGGATACAACCCATAGAACCATCTATTTCTAGCAAGAATTGAAAGTTAAGTTTCTTCAACATATTTGAACCTATAGTGTTTATTTGAGCCATCCAAATAAAATGCCTGTGCATTTTGAATTATGAGGAGTTTTGAAGCACTTCTTTGTTTCAATTCTTTTCTCTTTCTCAACCCTCAGTTCCAATGGCTGCTTGTCTGTTGCATGTTGTCTTGCTTCCCTCCCTCTATCCCTTCCTCCTTCCTTCCCTTTTTGTCTTTGTAACATGGATAACTGATCGTCGTATGTTATATTGTATTTGTTCTTGTATTGAGAGTGTTCTATGACATCACTGATCATGTCTATTGCAGGGCAATGCCAGCTGCTAAGCATGTTCCAATTTCCCCATTAACCAAGACATAGGACATTCTGCAACTTGACCTCCTGTCCACTTAGCAAGTGGCGTCACATGGACACGTTTTTAAAAATCCCACCTCGCTCCTTTTCTTGACAAGCTGTTCTAGGAGCTAAATATGCTGTAAAAGGAGGTCCTTCTCAATGCTCGCTCTCAGTAACGGCCTTATCTCACTGCTTTTTCACTGAAGTTAATGAGAATAATATGAACAGAAAACAAAAGTCATTTTCAAAGCCACCCTTGTACAGTATTGTTGTGTTTTAAGTGCTTTAGAATGAAATGAAATGATTTCATTTCCTAATACATATGGACTTTGTGAGGGCTACTGTAGCTCAGTCATTCGGAATTGCCTTTCGTTCTTGTTTGAAGGCTGAGAATTATTAACTGTTTAATATAGGACAAAGAGAATAGTGAGCTGAACAAAGATCTTACGGACTGAAGGTAACTCTGATATCCTACGTGTTTGTCTTCCTTCCGAGTCACTTTGGATTTTTGTCCAAGTGTGGAGTAGTTTCCAGTTGTTTTCCTGAAATCAAACCTCTGAGAAATGGCGTATTCAATTGTTATATGCAGATTATTTTAGTTTTAGTTGTCCACAAAAAGCTTAATGACAACTCTCCATTGGCTCATGCACAAAATGCAAAGGAAGGGAGCGAGTGTGGAGATGGGGTTTCTTTGGGAATCCTGCGTTTTCAGCAGACGCTCTCCAACAGCCTCCCGTCAACGAGTGCCAGGGAACAGGAGCTCTTGTTTCATGTGCTTTTCCACGGCAATCAATAGTTCTCCCTTCCCATAAATAGTACAATTGGATATTAGGAAGTGTAGGCACACTTGTCCTCATAGAAGGGGAATGGGTTGAGGTTGTGGCACCAATGATTTAATCAGCATTGGCAACAGCAAATAATCCTTATTAAACTTAAGATGTCAGGTGGCTTATAGCATTTTCCTGGCAGAATCACGTGCTTTGCCTTCATAGCCATCCTCTTGCGTGCAGTGTCTTCAGGGGACGTTGGTCACTTTCCTTAGCCAGGCAGTATATTATGGTTGGTCTATCAGGCAACCCAAACCATTCCTTTGCCATCGGTTTAAGCCAACAGATGCACAAAGGCCTGGCCAGTGGACTTGGAAAGATGTCGCTAGGGTGCTTTGAAAAAAATTTTTTTTTCTCATAGGAGACAGATAAGAAGAAAAGGTCTCCTCCCAACTTCATTGCTTTCGCAAGCCTCTGAAGCTGCTCTCTGGAGCTGGGAGTAAGCTGGACTGAGAAGCTGCGCTCCCATGCCAAGGGCGCAGAAGGGATGGGCAGCTTTTAATATCATTTCATAGCTGAATTGACCAGGCCTGGAGGTGTTGTGCCCTGGGCAATTTCGGAACTTCCTTCTTCTTGAGCCTTCTCTTGGTTGGAAATGGTGTTTTCCTCAAATAGTCCCCAAGCCTCAGGGCACTAATCTCTAAAGAAAACAGTAGCTCCTGATGGATGAATTTCAAGTATAGATTTAGCTATCACTATTTTTAAGAGGAACTTTACTCCTAAACCCAGTATATAAAACAGTAAACAAACTGGGATTTCTTAGGCGCCTCACAGCCGTGGAGGACTGCACTGCTATTCATTTCCCCGGGGGTTTCTCTACAAAGCTCTCTGCTTCCTAGAATGGAGCTCCAAGTGTGTAACATCCATGTTGGTCCTTCCCTGACCCTGTCCTGTATGCACACGATTCCCTCACTCAGAATCCTTTGCTTTGTCGCACGGCTTCTTTGCAAAGGTCCTTAGGTCGCCCATCCTCCTTCACTATAGCCACCTAAGGTCACTTCTTATTTTTCAAACCGTCCAGTTTTTCCTTTGTGCTGGTTCGGCTCCTTGCATCTTTGTTCAGCTGCACTAGCTGGTTCTTTGGCAGGTGCCAGTGCTGGGGACCCTCCCAGCACCCATCTATAGATGTGACCCAATTTATCTCCAATGTTCTTGTAGCGTTTACACCTTTGTGTAACACAGATAACACATTCACTTTCTAAATGTTATATTAGAGATGTTTTATGACCTGCATAGTATCTGAAGTTAGAGATGGAGACCATTTCTTGTTCATTCTTTGTACACTGCAGTGCTCAGCATAATATATCTCTCAGGGACTATTTTAAAAAGTCTTCCTCGAATAAACAAAAAAAAATTCACAATAGAAACTAAAACCTTAAGTTATATTAATGTCCTTCAAGTTAATGTTTTTAGTCATTTAAGTATTTGTATAAATTTTGCAACCTCCCTGAGGTTATGTAGAATTAAAATGGCTTAACTAGTTACACTTAATGAACATGATGGAACATAGTCCAGTTATGAGGAACTCTGGAGAAGACTAAATGCTAAATATTCTATAATACCACATCTCACATTTAGAATGGTAAAGACAAAGAATAGCAGCCTTCAATGCATATGCTTGGAAACCTGTTTTATAAAAGAGACATTTAAATGGAGCTATTTCTGAATTAGCCCACTGAGATTCTAAACTAAGCAACAAGGGATTCATAGTCAGTGTGGGTTATACGTACTATCAACATGCTCTAAAATAGTAGTTTTTATCTAAATAATTGTTAGTGAATTTCAGAAGACAATAGTAAACAACATAATTTCAATGAAGTGTGTCTTGTGTAGGATTTATCATTAGCCTTCAGAGCCTCTGTAAGATTATGGTTCCTCAACAATGTAGCTGAGAGTTACATTACGCTTAATAAAAATGCCAAATGTTGGCAAAAGAAAGAAGGCACCATTGTACTCCTATCCATTTCTACTCTTTGATTATAGTCTCTTCTTACTTCATAACTTTAATATACTATACTGAAGTGTCTCTCATTGGTTCATATACTAGGGCACCTGATTTCTGGTTGATGGTCTCTGGGGAAATGACTTCGATCCTGAAGGGACTTGATCTAACTAATGGACCAATCCCTGGGTGGATCCATAATCTGACAGCTCTCTAGGAAGACAGTGGGGAGCAGAGAGTGGCCCTACTTTGAGGAGCTTGCTAACTGGGCTCTCATCCAGGACGTTTGTACTGCTGCCCCTGCTAATTCTCTCTGTGTTCTGGCCACTATGAGCAAAGCCGATTGCTAGGTGACAAACTTCCCACCACTGCAGCGGTCAGACTTGCCTTAGGCCAGTTCGTCTTGGACCTTGGAAGTCATGAGTCCAAGTAAATCTTTCCTTTTGAATTGTCTATGTTAGGTCTGAGTAGTCTACCTCAGTGTGTCATAGCCATGGAAAACTAGCGAACATCATAGACCATTTGTCTCCTCAAATAGCTGGGACGGGAAGGTGATTTTGTAAGCTAATATTTTATAAAACTGCAATAAAACATATGGTAATAATCGGCTTGTTTTGTTAAATAAAATGCCCTCAAATTTAATTCATTTTTTTCCTGTAAGATTAAGTTAAATTTCAGTTATTTTCACTGAGGAAGAACCAAGTTTGAGATGGAACAATAATAGAACAAATAAAAAACTGCCAGAGGGAGGCAACAGGGTGACGGAGGCAAGTTCCTCAGACCACACATCAGATGGAACTTGGTGACCCAGGGGTGTCAGAGAGTCTCTTCTTTACCTGTGTTGTGTGCACATGACGAATGGCAGCTTTGCCTCCCACTTCCGCTCCTAGGCTGATCACGTGAGAGCCGACTGACTCATTCATAAGGGGGTTGTCAATATATTCTATCAATAAACTCCCTCAGTTACTGCCAACCTGGGGGGTCTGTTTTCCTGTTCTCAGGCAGTGCTAGCTGGGGAGCTGGGGCAATGTTCTGGGTGACAGTGAGGGACTCCAAATGGGTCAGGAGATGAAGAAAAACCATAGGATCCAGGGGAAAATTGGGCATGGAACCTGAAGGGATAGACTGAGGTAAAGACAGATCCAGAACAGAGTGCGGAAGGGAAGGGTGTGAAGAAGGAGATCCTGGAGAGGTGCATTTAAAGGATCAGTACTCAGAGACAAGCACCTCAATGGTACCAGGGGCGGTGATAGGAGTGGTGTCTCTCTCTCTCTCTCTCTCTCTCTCTCTCTCTCTCTCTCTCTCTCTCTGTATGTGTGTGTGTGTGAGTGTGTGCACGCATGCGTGTGTGAAGATCAGCCCCAGAGCAGGTGGTGCCTTTTGCTTTCTGTTCTGTGACGACTTCTGTAATTCCTTCTTCATTGTGACAATTCTGGTCATGGAGACCCCATAGGTTCAGTGTGTGGCCTTGTCATTCTTTTAAGTTCCAGAATATATCTTAAGATGAATCGTTTTGGAGTTCTTAAGAGATAACAGTTCCGAGCTCTTGAAATATTATTTGAATGTTTTTTTTTGTTAATGTAGTTATTAGAAATTTGTGCTGCCGGTTCCTTACTAAGGGTCGTCGATGTTATGATCTTATTAACGTGAATTTAGAGAGCCACAGTAAACTGTCTGTGAATGATTTATTCTTGCTGGGTGTATTATTCATACTGTAGCATTTGAAACATGACAAATCGCTAGTTGATTTAACATTGGCTCAGCCGCCGATCCCTTCCTACCGTCTACATCTCTGACTCTTTGCTCCTAATTCCATAGGGCTTGGTTTAAATAAGAAAAGGAAAATGGTTCTCTTAAAGTAAGTGTTGTCAGCAAAAGGCTCAGGCTCTTATGGCCTTGTCTGTAGAGGCTTCAGTAAATTCTTTCTTCCTGTGTTTGACACTTTCTGCTTAACAACCAGCGATGCCTCTGTGGGGTTAGAGGTGGAGGAGCATGACCTGCGTTGCCGACATAGAAGACTCACAGGAGAATGGAAAAAGGCAGCTTCTCTTCTAAGTAGGTTCATCTAAGTCAGTATCCGTGGCTAGTGCCTTCTAGTCTGTCTAAAGTGCAGGTCTATGCCTTGATCCGCTAAGAAACACTGAGCAGTAAGTGGGCTTCGTTGTCTGTCTGCATCTGACTGTTGTAGCTGTGTTAATCCTCATGAAAGCACGCGAGCCCTCAGCCATCTGTGCTGGGCGGCCAGTAAGTTGGTTTGTGCACAACTAGGAGAGAAGAGAGTAGTGTGGAAAAGTGAATTCACACTGACAAAAATAAGTTAAAACGGTGCTAACAGTGCCGAGGAATGGCTTCCTGTTTAACTGTAATGCTATTCCGAATAAAAAGATCTTGGTAAACACAAACTTAATTTTTGTGACACGCAGCTAGTAAGAAGCCACTGTGCAAGTACAGGAAGAAAAGCAAGCCACTGGGTTTGTGAGTCCAGGGCCCCGCCCTGTTACACACAACATTGGAAGATAACCAGCATTAGGTGGCCATAAATGAGGACAAATCATAGGGTTAATAAGACAGATAAAAACATGCTGTTCTGGCAAAATAGTCTTCTTTTGTGGAGCACACGACATTCCTGCATCCTGTATCTGCCATGATGTAACGACCCTATTAACAGAAAAGAAATGGAAGGTGAGGACTCGGCGCGGTGGCGGCCTAAAGTCGTAGCCTCTTAGGAAGAAATCACACTTGTTGGCTGGGCCTCTTGGCTAGCCAGAAAGAGCTGTAATTTAAAAGATGTGGAGCTTAATTCTGATGAAATTTGATTCAAATTTCCCATGTAAAATAATTGTGGCTTTTCATAACACAGAAAAAAATATGAGACAATTAAGAGCAGGAAAAAACAGGCCTAGGACAATAAAAACATCGTACCTCTTTTCCTGCTCCATAAAACTGTGGGAGGGCTCCGAGTAAGACAAACAACCTTATAATTAAAAAAGAAGGTTATAAGATGTTATTTTATCCCCAAATTCACATTAATGGCTTCATCTGCCGCAGTTATTACCAGTGGCTATTAACTGGCCGGTGCAAACAAGCTTGAAAGTTATTTCATATTCTGTGGTCCTAATAATTTTTTTTGAGAAAGTGTGGCATGCGAATGGTGTAATTAAGAAGTATGATAATAAACCTATATATTTATGAAGGGTTTGTATAGGTGTTGGCTTAAAGTGAGACCGATAATTCCTGGTGATTTTGCGAGCCATACAGTGAATAATTAGAATGCATTCAAATATTATCATTTCAATTTCCAGTTTGGTGAACACACGCAAATTATTGTGTTTGTTTTCAATTCCTGCAAAGCATATTAAAATTAACTTTTCCCCAATTTAAGTAATGTGTATAACTAAACTTCCTTCCCACTGTGACGCAGTTTCATTTATTGCTATTTGTAAACTGCCTAGGATAGATGCGGAGTGGATTGGGCCTGGAACTCCTTGAACAGTTTCTTTTGAAATAACACTACATACGTTAAGCTCAATTACACATCCAAACAGCCACAGCTCACTTTTGGTAATTTATTCATTGATTTAACATAGTACCCAGAAGAGCCATGCCTGCTGTCATTTTTGTAATATATTATGTTTTAAATATACTCATGCTCACCCATGCACACCATTAAGGTGTGCATAAACCTGTGTTTTTCTCTCTTGACAGCTATAAATGTTTGTTATTATTACACAAAACATATGTTCATGTTGTTTTTGTCTAAATTATTCTATCTGGGGCTATAAAGTTTTAATGTTATTAGTTGCCCTTAGAATTTTAATGTTTCGCTGCTGTAACCTTCTTAGGATTTCTGTGCAATTAAATAGAAACTATTTCACTGCAGCCCTGGAAGAACAATATATTTTATACAAATAAAAAAAAAACCTCTTCCTGCTGCATTCTTGCAGCATGACAAAGATGTTTGGTTGACAACTTTTCTCTTTTTGGTTCATGGAAACCTCCCATGACACGAGGTCACATCTGGTGAAATGTACGCTATTGCTCTTCTTGCCTGGTATCTCTAGGACAGACACAAGTTAGGGACTCTTTCAGCAGAGGAGCACACTTCTGACAGTTTCCTAGGGCTGGTCAGGACACTGCCTTGATGGCCCCGTGAAATCTAAGATACACAAAGACCTGTGGGGGCTAAGTGGGAAATCCAAGATGTGACTCTAACTTGGTTTGCCCCCCAGTACGAGTGCCTTCATTTACATGACAATAGAAGTGGCATCATTGGACACAGCCATCTATGTGGTCCTTCTGCTCCCCTCCTTGTTGTCACTGGGCCTGAGTTTCCCACCAAACTCACTAACAAACAAAACTGACAGACGGCAGTCCTCAGTAACTCCAGCCAGCTGACCCCTTGCAGTATTTCAGTAAATCACTCTGAGAAAGTTACCAACCATCGTTAAGAGACTATTCTCTTCCTTTAAACAGAGCACCTAAGATAAGTTGCATCATGGAAGTAGAATTTCTCGGGGTCCTCAGAGCTGAGCCTACCTGGACATTTTATTGGAAAATTGGGTTAGCGACCCTCCCCTTTTTTCTTTGGCACAACCCAGTCAAAGGCGTTCTCCAGGAAGGCAAAGAGGAATTGAGGCTCTTAAAGACTGTGTGTCAGAATCACAGCCTTCTTTTTCTTTCTCTCTTTCCCCGTGCAATACTCTGCAAAGGCCAATTAAAAAGCTAAAGCCATGTTTACATGCCTGTGAAGATCTCTCTTGTTTCCTCTCCTCCTTTAGAGCAATCACAAATGATAGAGATTAAGGCATTTAGTAGACAGGAATCACTGCTTAAAATGGTAGATTTAGCTAATTTATCCCATTTTAATCTAGAGCTTTTGCCGATCGTATGATGAAGTTGGCAGGACAAAGGGGGTGGTGAGCATCAATTTTAGCTGTATTCTATTTTTCAGAAATACTACAGAAAAATAACTATAGTGGAAAAAAAAATCAGCATTTGTTAAATAATGGAGGCACCAGGGCGGCAAAGAAAGGCACCTGGTTACACAATAACCTCCCACACGGTCCTCATCACCACTCAGTAACTGAGAGCACTGTCAGGTTCCTCAGTGACTAAAGGGCTGTGTCGGTCAGTTATCTGGAGGTAATGACCATAGCGGTCACTAAAGGGGAGAGATGCTATTAAGAAAAGAACCTCAACTTTTTTTTATTGAATTCTTTATTTAAATCATATTAACTTCAATTCAACTTTTAATTGAGGTGTAACCATGCAAATTCTCCAGTCGGGTACCAGGAAGTAATGAACAGAAAATGACATGTTCTCCTCACAGCTTGATGGGTCTTCATTAAAATTTCAAGGGTCTCCACAGAGCTGTTATTAGACACGTGCTACTCTGAGGTCTCCTGGTAGATTAGGGCTGGGTGAACGGTTCCAGGAAATCATTTGAACCTGGACCATGGAAAGGAAGGAGAAAGAGTTTAAGAAGAAGAAGGTTCTTTTGTGTTAGGACAGAATCCCGTGTAAATGGCAAGGTTTGGATGCGTCCGCCATGTCTTCCCCAGTTGCTTGTAAGTATTCGTGTAGCAGTGAGGCAGAACTACAACCCAGATTTCTAAACACAAATCAGTACTTCAACGTGACTTGAAATTATCTCTTTAAAGAAGAATGGTAAGTTCTTTGCCGTGATCCTTTAAGTAATTACTTGGCATTAGAGGAAAACAGGTTCGTCTGACTATTTTTGTGCGGTAACTGGACATGTTTTATGTTCCGAATGTCTCCATTCCTGTATGCGAGCCAAGGCTGCAAGCCATCAGCCACCTCTCCCTGGCCCTATTATGTAAAGTTGTTACAACTTGATGTGTGAAATTCTTAAACGGAGATCTCTTCTCATCTTAAATGTCGGCTTGGAAAAGGTTTTGTTTCATAAGCCCATTAAATTGACCCCAAACCGTCTTTCCGTTGAAGATAGAAATAAAGTTCCAAATGAGAGTGTGTGTAGCTCACTGTATTGCTCATAGTTAGAGAATGAATGTTCTTCCTTCAAATACGAGAGCAGCATAATAAAAATCACCTTGTGCTGCTATCGTGTGAAAGGAAACATAATGCATTACTTGTAGAATTTGATGAAAAACCTGTTAATGCAATGAGTTGGGCATCAGCATTGATTTTGTTTTTGAAGACATTTTTTGGGGGGGTAATAACTTTTACTGCAGTGTAGGGGGGGAAGGCAAGGTACTTTCATAACAGAGAGGAAAGTTTCCTATCAAAGCTGTCCCTGGTTAGGACCTAGAAACAAGCAATAACTCCCATAGAAGTGGAATTATCACCTGATATTTGAGCCTTTTGTATTCACTGAAGTCTAACGTAGAAGATAGGTCCTTCCACACAGCCTGTTTAGGTCTACTTCATAATGAATCCTTTTTCTGATACAGATAGGTGGGCTAATTCTTTTCAGATTGTAAAATGATTTAATTTTGTGATATTAAAATAATAGAGGTTCACAGAAGAAAATCTGGAAAGTCTATGAAATAATTTTAGAGAGCGTGCTAAGGCTCAGTGGAAGAGTACTTGCCTGGTATGTAGGAGACCCTGTGGTCAGTCCCTAGTGATGACAGAAGAAAGGTAGAGTGGGCTTACCCTTGAATGACATGCTGATGTGTAATATGCCTTATAATCTTATTTCTACTGATAATATTGTATGCAGATATTTAAAATTCAAAGAGTATACATAAAGATTTGAATTGCATCAAGACAATTTATACTTAGTATTTTTTGTTAAGGAATATGCCATCCGGGCTGGAAAGAGGGATCAGCAGTGAGGAGTACTCTTGTTCTTATAGAAGACTAGGATTCAGTTCCCAGCATGAATATGACACCCACACTGTCTGTAACGCCAGTTACAGATGTTCTAATGCTCTCTTCTGTGCTCTGCAGGCATTTCACACATGTAGTGCACTTATATACAGGCAGGTAGAACACTCAAACATATTAAATAAAAATAAATCATTTTAAAAAAATGATATATGCCTTCTACATCTCATTTTTCAAAAATAATATTTTTGCTTTGAGAGACTTATTCTTACATTTCTTTAAAGTCTCACATTGTGTTTGAAATACTCAATCTGCTATTTGTTCTTATTTTTGTAGCAATTTTCCTTGAGCACCTCACGTTTGCTACATGATGGAGATTGCCACCACCGTTTTGGTTGTGCAAAGAAACCAATGAT
Organism: Microtus oregoni; assembly: GCF_018167655.1. Lineage (NCBI taxonomy): Eukaryota > Metazoa > Chordata > Mammalia > Rodentia > Cricetidae > Microtus > Microtus oregoni. The sequence goes on along the minus strand of NW_024543068.1, from coordinate 40,236,147 downwards.
GTTATAATGACAGGTTTTATATTTATCAGTTTCTTCCTTTTCAGAATCCCTTCTTGGATAGTTTAATAATTTTGTGATTGAATTTCATGATCAACTATATCTTTTTAAAGATTAAGATTTGTTAGATTACAAATAGATTTTTTTTTTGCAAATGTAGCAAAATAGAGTTAGGAAAACCTCATACATCACTGTTGTGCAGCTATACTAAACTAAGATAGATGGGTTTGTTGATCTGAGAGCAACAATGGGAACGTAAGATGAAACCCTGTGTGCATTCTTCTAAGTACATTGCTATGACTGAACCCAGCACACTGTCATTTCCCCAGAACATCCAGGTTGTAAAAACAGTTGAGTTCCTCTGCTAAAACAACCATAGCATAAGCTATTGAAATTAGCACATAAGTGAAATGCTCAGATGCTTAAAAAATTACAGCAAATTTTTGTGTGTCAATTTAGATATTTGGGAGTTAATAAAATGCGGTGGATGCGGTTCTGCCGTGTGCTACCCTTGTTCCTCTTTGAGCATGATTACGTGTGATAGATCATTATAGTACAAAGAAAGTCTTTGTAGATCTTGATTACAGTTTATTCACGTTCTTCAGTATTTAGAAGAAAACAGTTTAGAAGATGATAGACAAATTTCTCTTCTGAGGGGAGAGTTTTCAGCATTGAGTTTACTCTCCTACTCTTGAGTAGTAAACATGTGTTTTGAGAGTAATGAGGGAAAATCAGGGGAGCGGTGATACAGGAGGGGAATGAGGGAAGTCAGTGGGGTGAATATGATTGCAATGCCCTGCATATATGCATTAAACTGACAAGAATAATAGGGATGGCAGGAAGTGACATGAATCTGTTTCTCTATGAACCAGCCACGCCTTTTCTAACTTGCCCTGGAAAACAGCAAATAGTGTTTATTTGGTTTCTTACATAAAACAAAGCAAAACAAAAGTGTTTAGCAAGTCTACTACACAGAATGGACTTACGTGATGGAGTCATCAGTGAGCTCACTTATGCTTCCGTTTATTCATTTACTCTATAAGGTCATATCGCACATCTTATATTTGTCACATGACCCAATAGCCTTCTGTAGACTTTCAAGGTATGAAAAAACTAGGGTTTCCACTTTAAATGACGAAGCCATACTTTTCGGATAGAATACCAGGCAAAAGTTTATCTTTTATGGCTGTGTTCTAGTGCTCAGATGAAATGGTAATTTTTCAGATACACATACCTAGGTATCCAAGCAGGGAGCTTGATCAGGAGCAGGGGAGGGAATCAATGAACCAGGCTCTGGAATGAAAAGAACCTCTTGGAAAGGTCTTGGGGGGTCACAAATGACAGGAAAACAGACAGCATGAAGAATATTTAGACCTTTGCCATGCAGAGAACAAAACTCAGTGAAAGGCTTGGGAGTGATGTCCCAGTGACATCATCACGTTATCCATTTGCTTTGCCCATTTGCATTTTTGAGGTGATGTGTTAGCAGTAAGATGTAGTTACATTAGCGCTCAGTCATTTGTATCGCACGATTCCACATGAGACCAGAATTACTAGAGCAAGAGCCCTAAAGAGGCAGCGGGTCAAATTATCCTAAACATAATGTCTCCTTGGGCAGAAAGGAGGAGAGTGTGAATTCGTGTTCACTGGCTTCTCTCCGAGTTTGCATTTTTCTAATTAAATTTCATCTTACTTGCGAGACGTTGCTTGTCAAGCATTCGTGCTTTCTCCAGTTCATGTAGGAGGTCTCTGATGGACTTTTCCGTCTTTGACATATTTTAAGCAGAAGGCAATAAAATCATATATGCACGGATATTACATGGAAAATTTAGAACTAGAACAGTGATGTTCTCATTAAGTCAGAGTTCTCTGTCTGCAGAGAACAAGAGAATCGCCTCCCCTAAGAAGGGCGCTCATTCCACTCTGCTGCCTTAATGCGTGATGATGCTATCTGCAAAGAGCACAGGCTTTCTCTGGCGGATGACATTACTGTTCCCACAATCCATTCCCCTTTCCTGGAAAAGGATCATGCTTCCCACCTATATCTGTGTGGTTTGCAGGCTCCCAGGGAGGACGATACCCCTTGCACTGTCAGCACGGTCTGTGATTTTCTTTAGATAACGACAGGTGGACAGAGCCATTAAGAAGCATAGCTCGTCTTCTGAGCTTCCTTTTGTCATAAGAATAGCATGTCCACAAGGTGTTTTTCTCGTAGTGATCCTCAGGGTCTTGGTGGGCATGCGCACGGGCCCCTTCACTTTCAGGTTCTTCTCCTTGGCGCCTCTGATCAGGTCGGCACACACCTTCTCCAGCGACTTCACGTTGCGGCTGGTGAGCGTGATCCGGATGCGATGGATCGCCACCTCGGGCTCCACGGGCGTCTTCCCGGTGTCTTTGAAAGCCATGGCTGCCGTGTGGGCTTCCTGACCGACTTGTTCCTCGGCGGGGAGCGAACAGCGGTGAGTCAGGACGGGAGCAGGCCAAGCGGAGCTGCGCGGCGCACACCACGACGCCTCAGAACACCTTGTGGGGAAGGCTCCAAGACGTGGGATCGTTTCCAAATGAGAATCCACAAGCGCCTCATTGACTTGCACAGCCCCTCCGAGATAGTTAAACAGATTACGTCCATCAGTATTGAGCCGGGCGTGGAGGTTGAAGTCACCATTGCAGATGCCTAAGTCAACTGTTTTAATAAATTGGCTTAAATCGGTTAAAAAAAAAAAAGAATAGCATGTCCAAACACAGACTGGTCCTTCATCCTGAGCTCAAGATGAAGACAACAGACAGAGACTACCTATGGCTCACTCACCGCCATCCCTTCCTGGGGATGTAGCACAATCCCAAAGCTTTGTTACTGCAGGAGAACTCACCCAGCACTGTTGCGGAAAAACTTGAGTGTTTTTACCGCGTTTAACAAGCCGCTCTTCTGCGTTTCTCCCCAAATCTCAATCTCCATGGCGCCTTATCTCAATTTGGAAAGTTTTATATTTCCAATGCAGTCTGTACTCTAACCTGTATGTCCGTATGTCCTACGCAGCCTCTATCATAGTTGGGTGAGCTCTCTCCCTGTCATACAAAGTCTAAGAGACTATCTTGGCCAGTGAAATAAGGAGGTTAAAGGCAGCTTCTGGGTTTAAGCGGCCATAGACTCGGCTGAAGTAGTGACTCAAGCTGTTCTAGCTTTGGTTTTGTTACCAGCAAAGTGAGCATGATAGGGTCACAGCCCAGTTCGGAGGACTGTGACATTCACTGACACCAGGCATGGTGCATTGTCTTTTGCATAGTACATGCTTAGTGTTAGCTGCTCTGATGCTGTTGGCTACAGCCAAAATGTATGGGTTTCTTCTGATTCAGCTGGTTTTAACTAGACTTCAAGTCTAAGTTCAAAGCCTGCCTACTCTGTTATATCTTCCCCTAAATTAAAAAAAAAAGATTCATTATTGCTTCTTATGAACTAGGCACTTGATTCCGTTTCAGTCTTTGAGAAGGTAAACAGTGAGTTGAACATGCTCTCTGTCCTTCTACTGACATCATAGGCTAGTGACATCATAGCTTCCAATCTAGTTCACAGACCGCAGTTCCTCTGTTGTGTTTATTAATTTGGGAAATGTTTTTGTTGTATAAAAATGGCCATGATTTTAGCTATATGTTCCTTACATATCACTCTGTACATTGTTATCTGTCATTTAATTTTCTTAAAGATTGTTTATGTGCTTGCATGTGTGTCTGCATGAGTTTTTCTGTGCGGCATGTGCACAGGAACCTGCAAAGACGAGAAGGTGTTGGACGCCCCAGAACTGGGGTTACAGGAAGTTGTGAGCTGGTTGATGTTGGGGAACCCAACCCAGGTATTACGCAAGAGCACTAAGTGCTCAGACTGACTCGTTCTGCAGCTCCTGGTTTTCTTTGTAAATGCACCCCAACCTTGAATCGTTTAAAAGGTGAGGAAGGGAAGCCCAGCTACTAGGTTCAGTCTTCAGCAAAAGGCTCGAGTGATCACAGTATTGCCGGCTTTAATCAGGAGAAACTCAAAAGGGACTATCATTCCTAGTTAAATGAAGTGTGCCTTCTGCCAAGGTCAAGTTGCCTTGTATTATTTGAGACTCGCTGCTGAGTGCTTTATTAATTGTTTTCAGACTGGAAAATGAAGTTATAGCCTTTCCGGGAAACTCTGGGAGTCAATTTATTTTAGTGAGGATGGGGGCATGGCAGAGCAGCTTTGCCAATTCTGGGCAACTGTGAAAAGCAAGGAATTATGGGAAGCTTGCTGTATAAGTCATGGTCAAAAAGTAAAAAATGCTAGCTTTAGGCATTAAGGTAGACATGAATTATGTCTATAATAACTAGGGTTCTATGCGGTTGTCTTATTGTCCGTTTGAATTTGTATCCTTCACTAAAAATAAAAACAACTTCATATGACACAAACACATCAGCAGTCCACCTGTAGTTATTAAATTGAAAGTAATTTTAGAAAGTACTACTCTGAACAGAGTATTATTAATTTATCTCTGGCCTTGGAAGCCTTCTTGGGGCTGGGAGTTAGGTTGGAGCTAGATTAGATGAAGGAATTAGAACAAAATCATATCGAACAGCACTAGTAAAAACAGACAAGGTGTATCCTCTTCATATTGCTATTATAAGCAGTAGGAAAGAATGGTAAATATTTTTGTTGAAAAACTACAGTGTTCAATGGTCATGTTTTTCTAAACCCAAGTGAAGAATGTAAAATAAATGAACTATTAAGTATAGCGGCTAATTTAGACTGTTTGTGTTATATGTATGGTCGCAGGAATACATATGCGAAACCAGACAATAGCAGAAGGATGACGTTAAGGAATGGAGTGTTATGAAGCCATGCTTATTAGCTTTTGAGAGAGCAATACAGCACCATGCAGTTTATACGTTGCTTTATGCTAGATAGTCCTCTAGAGACCCGGAATCCACAGTAATCTTATTGATTTACCTACAAATCATACAAATAGGGCTTTCCCTTCTGAATTGAATAGAGGCTAGTTTTTTTAAGGACTTCTTATTCTGCCCAGCAATGTTTGGCACTTATACTTTAAGTTATTTGAAATAGGAGAGTGCCAATGTCTCTTAGACAAACATCTATGTATCTTTACAACAGACTTGAAAAGCAAGTGGTATATGGGCAGGAATACCCAACACATATAACAGTTCCTAGGAGTCAAACAACTTGCCTAGCCAAACAAACAAATGGCGTCTGTATTATTTTATATTCATGGACACAAAGCTCATTAGGAATGCTAGCTTATCAGAACCTAACTAAGTTTCTGTCCTTGGAAGATGATGTAGTAAAATTCCCTCAGGTGTAAGGAAGACTTTGAATGTGTGAGTTCAGATCAGGACGGAACTAGAAAAAGATGGAGAAGTAAGTATTTGAGTTCCGCTATATTTACAAGTGCCATTAGGGGCACTGACCGGTCAGAGTGAAAAAAGGAGCAGTCCCTTTAGCCCTTCACGAGCACACAGTTCAGTGGAAAGGCGTGACATGACCCTCAGCGCTGAGAGTTCAACGTTAGGCATTACAGGGTGGAAGAGAGTGTCCACATGAGGGATCATGATGGCTCTCTGACCAGCCTGGCGTGCTACTGAGCTTTGAAGACTGAATTGAAATAGCCCATTGAAAGTGGACTTTAGGTGTTGTCCCTAGAATGAAACTCTCGGTAACAAGGGATTGTGCTGGAGTCGAGAGAAAGGAGAGAGTGGCATAGGAAGAGGCCAGGAGGTAAGAAAGGAGCAGGCGATGAACAGATTGGTGGTAAGAGTGACCCCAAGCTTTAGTAAGGGGACTAATGGGCACCTCTATGGGGATGTAAACAGAACGTGATCACTTGCACCAATTAGAAGGTCGCTGGCAACCGAGGAGAGATGGATGAAGAGCACAAAACACAGCCATAGAAAACTAAGATGTGGGGCCCCATTCCCAGGCAGCGGGAACAGAGGAGGGAGTAGCTCTATAAGTGGGAGTAACAATATGATCTGCTCCATGGAACTGAGGGGTGAAGTGTAAAGCACTTAGGGCCTGGTGCTTACATGAGGTAGGTACTAGTTGGCATATGTATCATAACGTGCCAGTAGCAGTTGGCAGCTGATGGGAAGAAGGGTGATGCATAGGCAATGACAGGCCCAGACAGGAAATGGCAAACAGGAAGTGGTGTGTTCTCAACTAGACAATTATGGATGGATTCTGAGGGATGGAACCGAAGAATAAAATGCAGGTGAAGGACTGTAAAAAAGATGAACTACTTCTGTAAACTCTCTGACTGTGAAGGAGAAGAAAAGAAAAAGACCACAGCCAAAAGGAGATATTTGATTAAAGTGCCTTTTTGACACCTTACTTCTGTTTTCTTTTGGGATATTTCCTGCCACCTAGTAGATTCCAAAATTGGGAAGTAGTAGCAAGGGGGGCATTGGTATTCTGAATCCTGGCATCTCAGTTGGAAAAAAAATCTTAGTGAAGAATAAAGCACTGGTATGTGGGAAGGAATCAGAATTACTTACAATATATCTAGAAAGAATAAATGCACTATAAATTGGAAGACTGGGTGTAGAGAAAGAGAGGGGAGGAGAGGAAAGAGAATGCAAACACTTGGCAAGTCAGTGTGAATTTGTGGTCTTGGAGTGAACGTGGAAATTTATATTCACATCCTAGATGTGACAAGATTAGGTATAATCCAGGTTACAAGAGGGTAGAGCCAGCTAAAACTGAAGCAGTTTAGTAGCTGGAGTGTAGAGAGTCAATCTGCCATAAATCGGAATTATCTGAAGCAGGATGGGAGTGAGCAGGGAGTAGAGAAACAGAGATCATGAGTGTCTTAGCCCTCCGTCAATGGTGGGGACTCCAGGAGCCACAAGCCATGCAGTTTCAGATTAGTAGGGAATGGCAATAGGATCACAGCGACTCTCCTCCCTGCATGGTGGTGTAGAGGAACAGCTTCTTCTCAACAATGGCTGGTGGAG